>NC_080595.1:10577500-11272500 GCF_027887145.1 Ammospiza caudacuta
TGAAAAAGTCACTTCTGCTGCCAGCAATTTGACTTAAATACCCATTTTAACCTGGTGGCCAGGTTCCTGCACTGCCAGCTCCTCAGACTATCAGAATGAAAAAATTAAAAGGAATTGAAGAAAAAATGAATAATTTCATGGGTTGGTTTTCCTGCCCTGAAAATAGGATTAAGTATTGCTCAGTACCTCAGGGCTTGGTGACTCTCTGAGTGCTGTCCCTCTGTCTGCTGGTGGCAGTGACAGAAGGATGTGAGGTCTCAGAGTGTTAGCATCACCTTGGTCTGTGTTGGCATCCCCTTCCTGCAGAGCTCCATGCCCACTCCACAGGCAATCCTGCCCATGGTGTATGCCTTCCTCTGTTGCAAGTTTTGTTTCTAGCCCTCCAGCTCCTGGCTTTAGCTGGCAATTTGTCTTGCCCTTCCCATGTTGTCCCTGTACATCACACAGCAACTCCAGCTGTGGAGCTGCAAGCCTTCCTCGGAGCACAGGAAAATTAATGGGAGTTTGCTTCAGAGGTTTCTTGCTGCTGTGTCCATGCACTTGGCAGACAAAAGGCCATTTTCTCCAGCCTCATTAGATGCACATCTTGCTTTCGGATGCTGGTAGGAAGTCTGTGGCTTGCCTGCTCTATTTTCTAGATTTTTTGCTTTCTCTGGTGCAAATCCCCCAATTTTCAGGTCTAATTTGGATCTTTTTATGGCCACTGACTGACACCTATCCCATTCATTTTGCAAACCAGGAGATTTTCCTGTCTTTCATATTGAAAACTTTCTGAGACCAATCCTATTTTGTTTTTAATTTGTTTTTCCTTTTGCACCTGTAGGAAAGGGATAATTCCTTCCCTGATTCCGTCATAGAAAATGCCATAATCTGGGCAAGGTACCATGATGCCTCAGCAACTTTTTCCTGTTGTGCTATAAATGTGAATGCAATTCAGGGTGTAATCCTGTCTGACCACAGTTCTGGTTGCAACTGGTAACTGGTAACTTTTCAGAAAATCTCATTAGCTTGCTCTAGATAGGAAGCTTAATAGATCACAGATGACATATAATTTTAGAGTGTGCTGTGTGAAATCCCTAGTGGTGAATTTAGTGCGTGAGAAAGAGATATCCTTGTTAATGCAGTGCATAGTGCTGCTTTGCTTCAGTGTGTCCAGAACATTTTAGGACAGAAACACATTTTAGCAGACCTGTGGACCAACCTATTCAGAGAATATAAGAAATGAACCTTGAAAGTGAAAAGACTGGATCCAGCCTTTACTCTCAGTTGCCCATCCCTGAAGGTAATCATTCCCAAATTGATGTGTTCATTTTCTTTCTCAAGTCTAATAGATTTCCCACTCACACAGTTGTTTTGCTCATGACAGCTTCTCCCAGACAATAGCCACTTCTTCCATCTCCACCTGAGGCTCCTTCCCTTGTGCTGGAATTGTCTCCAGGCAGTTTCTCCATCTGCTCTTTCCTCCCTGTAAAGGTTTGCTGGAGGAAACAGAGGTGCTGGAGGGCAGATGCAGTGTAGCCTTTCTTGTTCTATTCTCTTATAGTTTGAAGCAGAATCTTTGGGATTTTTATCTTGTATTAAAAACAAGCAAACTAGGCTAGGACTCCTGAAAGGGAAAAAAAAATAATAGTGCCATTCTGAATCTGATTTTCTATTAAGTATGATATATCCAGGGCATATTGGATGTTAATAATGTTTAACATTGAATCTTCATAGTTTCTGGATTTATGCAGTAAGATAACATGTATTGTGTAACAGCCTTGCCAATAATTGTAGTAAATAAATTTTAAGTAGTGGAAGACACATTTCCAGATTTTGTTTTTAGATTGTTTTCTTAAGAAGGCTATTTCTCTCCACATTTTCAGCCCCCAGAAGAATGATATATTGCAAGCTTTAAAGGCCTTGTCAACTCAAGGTTAGGTAAGAGTCTGTTTATCATCTTTTATCAGGAGCAGGAAGAGTACCCAGGGAATGGGGAAACTGAGCCTGTTATACAGTTTCAGCATAAAACGTGAGGGGAGCACCAGTCAGTCATGATACAGGGGTGAATGAACAGGTATGGAATAAATTGTCCAGCTGGTACAACTAGCAGAATTTCTAAATCCCTGATCAAGTGTATTTGACCTTGGTGATCCTGGCTAATAGCCGGCAATAAGCTGCTCCTCAGTGTGTGAAGGAGGCTCTTGAAAGCACTGTGGCAGAAAGGTCAGATCCCAACTTCTCTTCCTCCTTTGGAGAAATTCTCCTGCTCCAGAGCCCAGCTCTGAGCCCCTTCTCTCCAGCACATCAAGCCTGGCACTGGGCACAAACACAAGCTCTTGTCTTGTTGCAGGATGGATGTAATCCTGGTTGACATGAGGGTTTTAATATCCTCTTGTGCCCTCAAGAAAGGAAAAAGTGCAGGGTACAGGTGGTGATGTTTTAGAAGACCAATGGATGCAAATGAAAACAGGCATTTTTGCATTATTTACTTGGGAAATTATTCCTTTTTTGGTGGGCAGAGAATCTTTAACGAACAAGGAAGAATGTTATGATCAGGAAAAAATACAGGCTCTTCTTTCATTGTTATCCCTTTGGAAAGTGGAAAAGCCACCGAGGGGTTTGGCTGTTGCTCTGGATTCTCTCCACATTCTTCAGAGTGATTTAGAGCAAGAAAGTACAGGTTGAATGTAAACGTGCTGTGACTGTAATCATGGGTCAGAACTTTCCTTGGGTGCCAGCAGGCTTTGTCACCTGTTCCATCTGCTTCAAGACAGATGAAATAACCAAATACTTTTTAAAACCTCCAATAAGTTCATGAACCTGCATTGAATGTGCAGCATCTGCTGGCCCACTGGAGAAACAATAATAAATACACCCACCCTGTGCATCCCTCAAAATGAGGTGACTTCAGCAAGGTTCATAATGCATTCAGCTTTGGGCACGTGATTGTCTCACTGAGGTGTCAACCCTGTGGGCCAGCCAGGGACTCACTGCTTTGGGTCCTGGAGGACTGAGGTGCCCACCACTGTGGCAGACATCTTTTATGAAAAATCCTTTCCTTAGGATTTTTTCCTCCTGAGAAGCTGTGAGGCCTCAGGAACAAAATGCAAACCTTGATTATCTGCTGCTGTGGAATGCAACAGGTGCATCTGTGATTGGCCCATGTTGGATGTTTGTAATTAATGGCCAATCACAGCCCAGCTGCCTCGGACAGAGAGCTGAGCCACAAACCTTTGTTATCATTCCTTCCTATTCTATTCTTAGCTAGCCTTCTGATGAAACCTTTTCTTCAATTCTTTTAGTATAGTTTTAATGTAATATATATCATAAAATAATAAATCAAGCCTTCTGAAACATGGAGTCAGATCCTCATCTCTTCCCTCATCCAAGAACCCCTGTGAGCACTGTCACACACCACAAAGATTTTGAGAAGAATTACAGGATGAGCCATGCAGACACCATGCCAGCTCTTCAGAAGTGTCTTTCCCCAAAAAGGGTTAGGATCATCTGGCATCCCCAGGCAGGAGTGAGTCTCTCCCTCTCCAGGCATGAGGGAGAGGAATATTATCTGCAATGAGCCTATGTGTGAGGAAGGAGCTGCCAACAACACATGAACTCCAAAACTGGGCTGAATGTTTGTAATTTTCCAAGCTTTTGTATAAAAACTGTTCACTAAAGTCCACAGTAAGACACTCACAGACTTTAGTGAGTCTTGGAACGAGTCCTTACTTCCCTTCTTTATTTTATTTATTTATTTTTAAATTCTATAATATTTATTCCAAGGATGCTCAACCAAAACAGCAAAGTTTAATAGCAACATTTTGTTTCATATGGGCAATTCCACCTGGAGCTCAGTAAATATGATTACTGCTTGCAGCAAGAAACAAAAAAGGAAGCAACTTGCTGACTTTCCTAGGCATTTGTGCTTTTAGAAAAGTAAATATTTTCTGCTTCACAAACATGCTGAATGAAATGCATGTCTCATTTATCACTTAAATAGTAATAACAGTGCCCGCTGCATGCTGCAGGCTGGGTTCTGACAGGGGTGGATTGACAGCGTTTGCTCAGCGGAAGCAATAAACAGATCAATAACTGAACGTAGCCTGTGGGGCTGGAGGTGTGACAAGTCAACCATGATTTCACAGTCTTGCTGGGACCCTTATTAAACTCATTTGTACATCTGAAAACAGCTGTTGCCTCGTTGGGTTAAAGGTGGCTGCGAGTATTGGTCTGAAGCAGGCTTGAATCTTCTCTGTGCCCCAGAGGACTGTAGCTACTCTTTTGGAAGCTCAAGCAGCAGTGAAATCTAAAATGTAATTAAGAAAAAAAGACAATGTTTGGTTTTTATTTTATTCGCTGTAACTGTTGATTTGTCAGTGATGATCTGCACTTTGTGAGAGAGGAAAGAAGGAAGATCACAGGATGTGCTGGGTTGAAAGGGATGTTTATCTACTCTCCCCTCCTCCTTCTCTCCTGCTACTCCCCACTAAGGGATGGCAATGGACCTCCTGGGGGAAGGAAATAGCTTCTTCCTTCTCCTTGCTTTGCTGGAAGAAGTGATAACAAAAGCTTGCTTGCCAGCTGAATGCAGGAGCTGGTTGTCAGCAGGGAAAGTTCACTCTTTGTGGAAGTGATGAATCAGGTTCTCACTTTTTCCCTGTTTAGGGTTGCCACAGGAGGTGACCACGCTCATGCCATGGCTGCCATGCTTTGGCAATGTGAAAAGTGCAGATTATATGGCTCTATGCAGATATTTACTGTATGTATTATGTTGTATTGATTAGTAGAGCTGTATTAACATTTTAATAGCATGGTAAATGTAGTTTTGTAGTTAAAAGGTAACTTTTGTAGTTAAAATAGAAACTGTATGTGTGATTTTTTTTTTAAGGAAAGGAATGAGGTACACCAGATAGCAGCCATAGGACACCTAAATCTTTCAGAGAAAGAGAATTTATTGCTCTCTTATCAGAAGAAGTGAACTTTTTCCTGCCTTGCTCGAATATGAAGACGTCATTTAGGATTAAGAGGAAGAAGGTGACACTGACCAGACAGAATCCTATGTTTGAATGGAATTTATGCATCATCGATGAGGTGTATGAATATGCAACAGGTTATTGTTTTTAAGGGTTAATCCTCTGCTTGTGTGTCCTTTTTTGGGCTTATTTTGCCCAGAAAGAGGTACCGGACTGTCCATAACACTTTGTTTCTGTTGTCTCATATTGTCCTAATCCAAATTGTCCAAATTATTATTACTCTAATTGTATTGCTACTTTTATAACCATTTTATTATCATCAAATTTTTTAAATTAAAAAAAAAAAACAAGTGATTGGCGTTTTTCACAGGCAAGAAGTTGCCCTAAAATCACAGGCAGATCTTACGAGTATTTCCCTTCTCTTCCAGGCTAGAGAAGGAGGAGTGTGTCACCCATCTGGAGGTCAGACAAGGCGACAGACTTCCAGGCTTGAGCACCAGGTGCGTGCTCTGCTTTTCCACCAGACTCTGGGGGCAGGGCTGAGGCTGCTGGTGGGGAAGGAGCCGCATTTCAGGAGAGCTCCGTGTGGGCAGGGTGCTCTGTGTCTCTCATGCTTTTTGGGTGGAAGTGCCTTGTCCGTCTGGAAGGGCTGCTGCTGTGTCTGGCACCCCATGTGCTGGAGCAAAACATGGGCTGCTCCCAAATGCCTCCCTCCAGCAGGCAGATCAGAAAGGGTGCTGACCTCACTTCCACAGGCTTCTTTTTGGAAATGATTTTTTTTTTTTTTAAAGCGTGAAAAACGCCAATCACTTGTTTTTAAAATTTTAAAAGTTTAATAGGAATAAAGTGGTTAGAAAAATAGTAATACAATTAGAGTAATAATAATTTGGACAATTTGGATTAGAACAATATAAGACAATAAAAACAAAGAGTTATGGACAGTCTGGGTACCTCTTTCTGGGCAAAATAAGCCTGAAAAAGGACACACGTTAACAGAGGATTAACCCTTAAAAGCAACAGCCTGTTGCATATTCATACACCTCATCCTGATGCATAAATTCCATTCAAACACAGGATTCTGTCTGGTCAGTGTCAGCTTCTTCCTCTCAATCCTGACAGCATCTTCAGGGCTGAGCAAGGCAGGGAGAAGTTCACTTCTGATAAGAGAGCAATAAATTCTCTATCTCTGTAAGATTTAGGTGTCCTGTGGCTGCTATCTGGTGCAAGTACCACATTCCTTCCTTAAAAAAATATCCCACACACGTAGTTCCTAGTTTAACTACAAAAGTTACCTTTTAACTACAAAACTACATTTACCATGCTATTAAAATGTTAATACAGCACTACTAATCAGTACAACATAATACATACAGTAAATATCTGCATAGAGCTGTATAATATGCATTTTTCACAAAAAGTAACAAGTGAGTCTCTAAGGAAATAATTTGCCAATACTCGATATTTGCTCCTTGCTCTGTCTCTAGTTAGGCATTGTTTCAGTAAGGACCATTGTGGGTAGGGTAGAGGCTCATGGGGAGTAAGGCCTTTAGTATCAATCACATCTTCCAATTGAAGAGCTCATTTTGCCTGCTTCTGCCCAAGAAAACATAGACTTGAAATGCTTTACACAGGATTGTCACTGTGATATTTTATAAAAAATCCCTCCACCAGGATTTTTTTTCCTGGCAAGATGAGAATCCTAAGCTTCTCCATGTTTAGCTCCTCTGGAATGTGATTTGGGGAATTGCTTACCCAGCATGTGAATTGTTTTAACTTAATGACCAATCCCAGCCCAGCTGTGTCACGACTGGTCAGTCATGAGGTTTTATTATCATTCCTTTCTAGCCTTCTGATATGTCCTTTCTCTTTCTTTAGTATAGTTTTAGTATGTCAATGGAATGGAATGGAATGGAATGGAATGGAATAGAATAGAATAGAATAGAATAGAATAGAATAGAATAGAATAGAATAGAATAGAATAGAAATCAGCCTTCTGAGAACTTGGAGTCAATTCTCATCTCTCACCTCATCCTGGGGACCCCAACAACACTGCAACAATTGGTGACCACACAGGATGGTTTCAACTGCTTTTTATTTTTGGGACTATGGGATGACAGATCTAAAAAAGCCATGTATGTATCTCCAAAAGCAGGTGACAGGAGCACCTCTGGGTTGTGTGCATTGGCAGGAAGGAGCCTTTGCACTGTGGGCAGCTGTTTCTCCTCGTGGGATGCCTCCTGCACCCAAGCCATGCGGATTCCAGGAGTTCTTGGAGAAGAGCATGGCTGTTCCCTGCTAGCTGGAGCCACAGTGCCTCAATTACTGCCTTGCTTTCTGTAGCAGCTGTGACTCAACATGATCCAGACCATGCACAGAAGCCCACGGTGCCAGTTAAGTGACTAAAGGGAGGTGAGAAGGATCCTACTGCAGATTTTGGGGAGATGGTTTCATTTTTGCAGAATCTGCTTCAGAGCACACGCAGATACTCTGTCACAAAAGGTTACATTTGCAAAAGCACTTAATTCCATAGGGTTTAGATATTGATTTAGATTGGAGTCACACAGGCATGAACTTTGAAAATATAAAGGAGAAATTAGACTAGGAGTCGCACCTCAAAGAAAAATAAATCAAATACAGTGCAATTTGAAGATGACCCAGAAAAGAGAACAGCTGGTTTTGGTTTAAATGAACAAATATTTTTTGAAAGAAAAATAAAATTGAAAGTCATAAAATTTTCCACACCTAAAGTTTGTGTTCAGTGATACATCTCTGTGTAAATATAGAAATAACTTACTTCAGCTGAGATGGAAAGTAAAAGGGAGGAAATGGCAAGAAGAAACAGAAGTTTCACTCTAGTGTTGGAGTCATCAAGTCCATCCTGGGCACACTGGAGAAATAGCACAAAATATCTGATCTCTAGGGTTTTAGTGATTATCTAGACAGGTTTGAATTGACATGTACAAGAGGTTCCATTGGTTGGTTTAGAATGTGCATGCAACTACAAATAGGAATATATGCAGAACTGCATCTGAATTTCTGCATATGTAGAAATAAGATAATGATATACTGTACCCAAAATATTGTTGCATCTTGCTGATAATCAGATCCTTAATTCATTTAAAAGTATAGTGTAGCTTAGCGCGTAGAAATTCATAAAAGTTCAAAAGAAAAATTAAATTAACAAAACTTTGTGTTCTAGGTGATAAATGCATTTTCACTCATCATTTTATAATGGTAGGACTAAGAGGAGCATCTTAACCAAACAAAGGTATGAAAAAATATTAAACTTTCATCTGTGAAATGAAGGAAGGTGGATGACACAAATCAGTGTGTTCTATACAAAACTGAGAAGGAGATCTTTTTGTACAGAAGGCTTTAGATGTCTGAAGTAACTAATGCAATCAATGCTGCAGTTTTATTACACATTATTCTGTATATCTCTATTTCTATTGATTTCTGGTGAGTGTTTTTAACTTTACTAAAAATGTAGAA
Source organism: Ammospiza caudacuta (assembly GCF_027887145.1). NCBI lineage: Eukaryota > Metazoa > Chordata > Aves > Passeriformes > Passerellidae > Ammospiza > Ammospiza caudacuta. Next base: position 10,585,948 of record NC_080595.1, read on the forward strand.
AGCTCACCGAATTTCAGAGAGGTTTTCTCCATTATATTGACTCTTTTGCTGGATTTAATAAGAGAATTTTTTTTTCCTACAGGATTTCTAAGTATTTTTCATGAAAGAATTTTCACAATGGTGTTTGTATTATTTTCTGTTTCCTAAATTTTACAGTTTGCCTTATAGTGGTAGCTTATATGCTGCTTTTTGTTTTAGCATACTGAAGGACAATTACAAATAAGAAGTAATCTTTTTTTAAAATGGATTTAAAAGGAAAAAAAAAATAATTTATTTCTCTACAGAAATAATCTAAACAATCCATAGAGTCATAAATCATGTTTTCTAGATTGCTTCAGCTAGTAGGGTATTTTTACCATGATTATTTAAAATGGTCACAAACCAGTGGAAACATTGTATTACAGAAAAATATTTTAGTGGGAGAGAAAAAAATAATTGCTGCATACATTGTGTATTGAATCATAATTTGCTCTAGTAATTAGTTTTCAAAATAGACTCAGTAAGATGGATAAACTAACAAAGTAAGATAATTTGTTCTGCCAACCCTCACGTGATTTTAATTTACAATATGCTTTTGGGAGGAATATTTGGTGAGATGCTATTTCTGAAGGATAATTCAGCAGGACACATACGACAGAGAGAAAAAAAGAAATTTTGTCCTTTAAAGTTGACCAATTGTGTGTAGAAGGTTGTTTTATTTTCTTTCACTTAGTATAAACAATCTAAATATTTTTCTTTCTGTTTTAGTGGGGTGGGAGAAGCATCTGTCACTGAATTTACATGGCAGAGGTTGTAAATCTCTTTTTTGTTTAACCTTTGCCGAACTTCAGTGTCACAGAGGTGAAATGTTCTGTGCTGGAGGATGCATGGAGGCTGTTCCCAGCATTAGTTGCTGATGAATCCAAAGGATGCCACCAAATGCATTTTCTTGTGCCTTCACATCATCAGACTAAAGATACAGTCCTTGCTTTTGTGTCTTCTTAATGTGCAAATTTTGGCATGAGGATTCATCAGCTCTAGTCTGAAGTGTGCTGAACTCTTAACATTTGCAAAGATATTTTTTTCTCTTTTTCTGGAAAGAGTCAGTTGAGAACTACTTCATGTAAATCAGCATGATTTCAGTGGATTGATAATTAAAACAAAGCTAAGTTACTTCCCTACTTTAATTATTTATACCTTATTATCCATTATAGTTAGGAATATTGTGTAATTAATGATGCTTTTCTAATTTGTATCAGCATGGGCATGATGTACTGCCCCATATGTGTAACCTAATTGGTATGGAGTGAATGTTGCTCCCTTCAAGCACAGGTAGACTTCTTCCTCTGCAACTCATTAAAATACATGGGGTGGCTCCTGACTTTGTATGGGACCTCATTTACCAGGCATCATTAAGAGGAAACCCCACAGGTGTGGTTTAACTCAAAAAGGGGAACTTGTTCCCAGCCCAAAATAATTCCAATCTTCTCCATGCTTGAGGGAGAGCGAACGTGTGTGTGTGTGTGCATATGAGGAGATGTGAGAGAAGAGGTGAAAGAGAGAGGCCTGCAATTAATTTGAACACAGCTGTTATGGGAAATGCAGCAACTCGTTTTTCCTCAACAAACACAAACTTAGAGGCAAGTTATCCAAAAGAACCCCAGTATTAATTATGAAGGCTGCTAAACCAAACACACGCCTCTGACCTTTCTGGTGCCTCCGTATAACAATAAATATTTTATGGCTGTGATTTCCACAGACCTTCAGAGCAACTCTGGAGGGACTAAACTGAATTATGGATACAATGATGAAGAGTCTGGACTCCATTTTACGTGTCCCTGACCTGTGTATTAGATATTTCACTTTGCTCCCCCTGTACAGAATCAGGCTCCATATGTTATGTTCATTAGCCATTGTAAACCCCTGCTCTATATCTCATGGGCTGAGAGGAAATAAAACAGCAGTTTAGGAAAGAAGTTGGGTGAGAAGAGAAAAATTCTGTTAGGTAGCATGAATCCACTCACTTCTGCAGGATAATTATAAGTATTTGCCTTGTAGGACAATATTTTTGCAGATACATTTAAACATTTAATTATTAAACTGTAAATTAATACACTTATCTCCTACTCTTTATTAGTACAATTAAGAGTGTGGAGGGAACAGAAGAAAAAAAGGGAAATAATGGAATTAAGAACAATTTTGTGAGGAAGGATGCTCTAATGGAGACAGGAATCTCTGTTCCACTTCTGCTCTGCTGCTGAGACTCCTGATAGCTACTGACTTACCCCAGTTTAAGGTGGGTCTAGCAATCTCTATATTCCAGATATTTGGATTATAAGGGTTTTAGGGCACATTTGTCTTGGGCAAATGCCTGTAAAACACAAGACAATTGAAACCTCTTTTGGGACCCCAACAAGAAACCCATGATGATTTTTTAATTTCCCTCCTCTCTAACTATTTAGTGGGCCTTGCAGAGACATTGTTTCAAAATTTCTATGGCCAGTATAATAGGGAGAAATCAAGGGAATTTACAAAGTATCTTGTTTAAAAGAAAAAAGGGAAACAATTAATCTGGTGGATTTTCCTCCTCCTTTGTTGTGGTGTCAGTGCAGAACAGGGCAGTCAAAGAGGCTGGATGTGCCTTTGCTCTCTGTCAGCTCTCTGGGCCAGGTTGAAGTTGATTATTTCCATTTTCACTTCCTTTTGCCAATTTAACAGCTATTTGCCATAGCCAGCTCCACTCCTTGGGTGTTATCTCACCTTCTGGATGTTTTTTGCCACCTATTACACTGCTTTTCTGTTTCTGATTTATGGCTGATGTGACGTTAGAAATGAGAAAGAAGTGTCAAGCTACCAGAAGGAGAGAGACATGCAGAAAGCTGAGTAGTTTTTCTACATCTTCTGGGAAATATCTCTTCCCTTACTTGTCTTTTAAGATGTATTGAATAAAGCTTGGCTTGTTCATAGCAGTCTTTTCTGAGGCTTAGTGTTTTTTTTTTTTTTCTTTTTATTTCCTCTTTTTTTTTTTAGTAATTTACAAGTACTTGTATTGTTTGTACAGTGTTCAGACATGATGTTGGAGCTGTTGTCCAACTTGTGTAGCTGTGATTGCTGCATTCCCGTGGCTCTGGCATTTTTACAACCATTTAACTTCCCAGGCCAGGTTACTGTTCCTCACTTTAATTAAGGCAAGCCAGCCTTGTAGAAGGGAGCTGAATGGCTTTTTGCTTGCATTGAAGGGCAGAAACATGGAAACTTGCAGGAAAGTTGCTCTGATACCCATAATATTTCCAAGACAACTTGAAAGTTTTCTGGAATTTCTTTTAAAAGTTCTGGAGGGAGAAATAAAAAGCACCAGCAAATACTTTCCTATATTAATTTTTTTAAATGCTGGTGACTGTCACAGACATCTTTTATGAAAAATCCTTTCTTTAGGATTTTTCCTCCTGAGATGCTGAGAGGCCTCAGGAACAAAATGTAAACATTGATTATCTGCTGCTGTGGAATGCAACAGGTGCATCTGGGATTGGCCCATGCTGGATGTTTGTAATTAATGGCAAATCACAGTCAGCTGGCTCAGACAGAGAGTCCAAGCCACAATCCTTTATCATTCTTTGCTATTCTATTCTTAGTTAGTCTTCTGATGAAACCTTTTCTTCTATTGTTTTAGTATAGTTTTAATGTAATATATATCATAAAATAATAAATCAGCTTTCTGAAACATGGAGTCAGATCTTCATCTCTTCCCTCATCCAAGAACCCCTGTGAACAGGGTCACAGACGACCCTAAAATGAGCTTTTACAGGAGTTGTGAGATTGAATGAGGAACTCCAGTGCTTGTTTAAATGGTGTATTGAAAGCTTTTTTGGTTTGCATGGTTAGAGAAAATGAATGAAAGTAGCATCATTTGACAACACCCTTTATCGTGTTAAAACTCTTGGCTGGCCCCTGAAATGGTGTTTTCATATAATTTTTGAAACCTGCTGAGTATTTACTTCCTGTAAAGTAAGTAAATACTGGCAAATATCTTACAAAGGTATTTGACTAAGCTGTTTGAAACCGTTAAGCATAAATGGGAAATAGAAGCAGAGATGGAGATGTTGTAGGGTGATGGGGTGATGGAAGAAGCCAAATTATTGATCATAAATGCTGAAGTCAAGACTGGTGCCAGTTCCTTTCCATATCCTCAAGAACAGGGTAAGAATGTCTTCGCCTAAGTGGGAGAGCTAAAAGTTTTTACCCCCTACCATTTAAAGAATAATATTGCTTTCATGGTTTTCTCATACATTTGTTAGTTGGGTTGGTTTTCGAAGGACTGCAGAAATCTCTGTGGTTGTACTTGCCAGGCCTGCATGATAGAGCCCAGTAGATATTCCTGTTGCTGAGAGTAAAAAGGATGGAAGAAGAAATTAAAATTACATCTAGTGTATGGTAATTCAAGCCCTGACTGAACAAAGAAATTTATTTCCAGGAATGAGGTTGTATAGTGTGACTTGTGGCTGTAGATTATTTATTTATTAATTTCCTTTGTTTGTTTATGGGGTTGTTTGTTTATTTGGTTGTTGTTGTTTTCAAGAATACTTGATTTTTAAGAGCTGATACGTTATGCTCTTTGCTTTCCTGGCTCTGTAAGCAGTGCTCACAACCAGTGTGCCAATAACTTGTGCAACTGAACTAGAAAATGGGAAGTAACAGTCATAACATCATCTTCCAATTCAATGTCCTGACCAGATGGGCATTACATCTACATAGAGAGTGTGTGGCAGGGTGTGAAAAAAGGTAAGAGTGCCAGTAAGGGTTTTGAAGCTGTGGAAAGGGATGTCAGTGTAATTGAAGATGAGTAAAATGTTCAGAGCAGCTTTTGCTGCTCAGTGTTCACCCATGTCTGCCAGACTTGTATTACACATGATTACAATGTAATAACTACACTAAGTGCTCAAAGCACCAAAACCAATCCTGTATGACTCAAGTAAGTGATAGTACCTTGATTGATTTCAGAAGAAGCAGTTGTAAGTCCCAGACACTTGTCTCTTTTATTGACTTGAGAATTAATTAATTTATGAGCAGGTTTCACATTTTCACATGGTGTTGCAAAATTAGGGTAGAATTAATTATTTGGTAATCAGTGAATCCTATTAGGTGAAACAATATGGACTTGTTCAGTAGCTTAAACATTATTCAGCATTAGTGTAGCAGTTGTATACTCATTACAATGATGATGCTTTTATTAAATATGCCTTCAATTAGTTCTGGTTCAATTTAATCTCTACCTTCTGAAAAAACATTCAATCAAGTGCTGTGACAAGAGCAGAATGATGAATATGCCAAGGCCAGGACTGCTTAATCCTTCAAGGGTATTACACACTCTTCATTAAGGTGAACTTTAGAAATGCTTGCCTTAGGTTCTTCTCTTCCTTGAAACCTCATCTGAAAAGCATTAGAATGTCACCCCTCCTTCATGCATTAAAATAAATAACATTCATGGTTCAACCATTTATAGTATCTTATTTGGACCCATGACGCATAGTTAGGGGAGAACACGGCACGCAAAGTCTTTCTGACTTTCTCTTCATTACTTGAATACTCCATGTCCAGCAGCCCAATGAGACCCCTTGCCACTCTAAAAGAGATGACAAACTGAGAAAACCCTGCGTTGAAGCTCAGCTCACTCAGTCTCTGGTCAGTCCCTCCAGTGCTGGAAATGTCGCAGGCCAGGCCCGGCCCGGTGGGCCACAGCTACAGCTGCTGGTGCTCTGCTGGGTGTTCAGTCCAGAGCAGTTTCAAGAGGTCCAAAGAAAAGGGAAAAAAAAAAAAAACCAGTCCAGGGAACTTCTTTGCCTCAGCCAGCTAACACTAACTAAAAAGCAAAAGAAGAGCTCTGTCGCGCTGTCTGTTCATTCACAGACAACATAATACTGAGAAGGGATTTTCCTGGGGTATGGGGCCTGCACCTGGGTGAGAAACTGAGCCCCATCCTGGCAGCCAAGGCTGCCCATGGGAGGGGAGCAGGGGGACATATCCCTCTTTCTGCCCTCACCAAAAACCTCAGCAGCCACCTTAATAAAACCTGCAGAGTGGCTCTGGTGGTGGGACATGTGGCTCATGCAGTGAATGGGACTTGGGTCCCCCCAGAGCAGCACTGCACCTCCAGTAGCCTTGTACTCAGTGCTGATCTGATAGCGCTTTGCTGCCTCTCTTACCCATATTTAAACTAACACTATCATTATTAATCAGAGAATTACAATAACTAACAAAAGAGACAATTCCTATACCCTGGAGGATGAGGTTTTCAGGGAGGCAGTAATGGATATGGAGCCTTTCCCCTTTCAAATCCCAGCAAGGGCAGCTGTGACTGCAGATCATTACCATATGCTATTTTGTCTGTCATCTTTGTGAAATGAGTAAGTGGACTGGACAGCTTCCATATTAGATAAAATAATATTACAAGTGACATCTCCAGAGCCTCTGTGCCCTAGCTGAAGACAGCACAGAGCAGCATGGGGAAAGTGAGACCTCTTGAGAAAAATTCAGTCCTACACCACATATTTTTTTTGTGCAGTATTGCTTCTGAATGCCCAGCCTGGAAAGCTGCATTTCATACTCATTTTGAATGCTCAGCCTGTGAACCTGAACTCTTTAACACAGTTTCTCCTGTGCTCTCAAAACTGATGCAATTTTGTGTGTGCTTCTGATTAAGAGCACTCTGAAAAAGCTGGATGTAGATTTCTTGTGCCCACTTGACTCGCACTGTGATGGTGAGAGACTCTCGGTGACCTGTCACAGTGCCTTTCACAAGTGCCAGCAGCTAATCTGATGACTGTTTCCCCATCAGAGTGAAATAATAATAATGAATTCATCCTCTGTTCATTTCAGTTCTGCTGCTGGAACACAAGGATGAAGAGTTTCTTCAGACACTTCATGTGCACTTGTCCTAGGAGATTGTGTGAGCACTGTGTACTTCAAATTCATTTGCTGTTTTGATTTCTCTGGCAACTAAGAAGGTGCCTTTGATCCCTCTACTGTCACTTTGTTTTTGCATTTTGATGATTTTATCATGAATTCATGTTTAATTCACTCTGCAGTGATGAAGTAAGTGGCAACACTCAAAAGAAGGATACTTTTTACAAAATCAAACCATATTCATTTGAACTTTGTATGAACTACTTCATTCCTTTGAAGTAGAATATTTTAATGAGGACAGACATTAAGAAAAAAGATCCTTATATCAAGTCACATTTATTATCTTATCTGAGGTGATAGTGGAGGTAGATCTATCAGACAAAAGATGGAGTGTGCTTTGAATAAACTTTTAGTTGAAACACATGGACAAACAGCTAATTGTCTAGTGTTAGCTTTGTGATTTTTTAACCTGTTTTGTCTCTATTTTTGCTTTTGCATTACATACTTGGTGATACACATAAATTTTATAGACACAGCCACATGCATAATTACACAAATTCAAAATGCTTTTAGTAGGTTGATAGGGCAAGGATGCTTCATGGAGCCTTTACAGGCAGTTATAATCTTTTTAATCTAAGCCTTCTTGTGAAAATGTTTAGGCATCTCTTCTTATTGTTGTTTTACTTCTCAGTGGATCAGACGGTGACTGAAACAAACTGTTTGCATTTCTTCCCTTAGGAACAGGAGTGCTCTGCTGGGGTGCTGGCATGTTTGCCTTGCTCACCAGGCCAGAGATGCAGTGGGACAAGCGACAAAGGGGACAACTCAAAGATCAGACCATCAAAGAGCAATGATGGCTTCAGAAGAGAAGTTTGGCAAGTACATAAAGGATTATATTTAATTATACTTAAATTTGATAGTACTAGGATTTTATTCTCTAGGACAAAACTTTCATTCACAGTTGCAGCAATTTGCACTTTTGGGCAGAAAAGAGCTTGTTTGATTCTGTTACTCAGCATCAGCTCTGACGGACAAGTGTGGTGCCTGAGCAAAAAAAAGCTGGGAAGAAAGTGGAAGAGGGAGAAAATAAAAACAGGTGGCAAGGGGCCCAGGAACAATAAAACCCTGAATGAGAACACCTTTATCACTTTTGCAACAGCAGCTTAAAGGCCCAAGGAGAGAAATAGATTTTGTAAATCAGACTAAATATTTTTTACAGGGTGCAGTGTGCAGCTTAAGAACCCAGCTGGGAAAAATAGCTCCTGCAAATCAGTGAAAAAACTATATTTTACTGGCTGCTGTTTCAGAGCAAAGAGAGCTAGGATAGGGGAAGACCTTTTACAAGGCAAAGAGCAAATATATATGAATTTGTGTTTTGATTTGAGTTTTTGGGATGGGTTTTTTCGAGTGTCCATAAAAAGGCCCATAAAAAAGATACCAGCATGGCAAAGCCATGTTTACTGGTCCCTATAAAACCTGTAAGCCTTCCTTAGTGTTTTAAAAATCATGTATTGATGTATATTTTACACTGAGTAGTCATTTGTGCATATAAAAAGCTTTTATTTTGCAGAGAAATCCTGTTAGGGATTCTAGCCTACAGTAACTTTGGAGCAGCCATTTGAAATACCAGAAAATGAATAAATACATGGGATGGCAACTCTTGTTTTGAAATATGAAACAGAAGGATTAAGAAATCATTAGTATTAATCCTCCCAAAGATGAATGTATAACTTATCAAGGTAATTATGTTAAAAGGAGATCATAATTGTGCAGTGGCTTCAGAGAGCAGAGGCTGCAGCCAGGTGTTCTGCTGCTGAGTTAGGTGATCCTTTCCAGAGGAATGATCCCTGACACTGGCAATCCAAGGAAGGTCCTGCCCTAAGGATGGAAGGATGGCACTGGTAGTGGAAGTGCATCTTTAGCAGATAAGAAGGGTTTTCATATCACTAGGAAAGCGAATTGGTAAATAGGTCTTAAGAAGGGCTGAAATAGGAAGGAGACTTTTGCAAATCTGAAGAATATTTTTTGTTTTCTTTTTTGTTTTTCTTGTCTCATCCATCTTTCTGAAAGATGGACAGGAGCTGTGTGCAGATTGGGAACAGAATAAACTGTCAAAGAACATACTGAATCTACCCACTCATTTTTTTATGTGAATAAGAAGCTGAATAGAATGCTGAAATATTTTGTATAGTAAAAAAAAATTGAAAAAATACTCTTTTTAGATTTTTTGGCAAAACTGCATGTTGGGATTTTCCAGTTTGTTTACTCTAGTTTGTTTTGGAACTAATTTTCCTCTTATGCTTGAAAATTTTGAAAGAGGTGAACTGTCTTACCTCTGCTCCCTGCGACACAAGTGCTGCAGGAACAGTTGCCATTGCAAATAAAATGATGTATTACCACTGTCAGAGGAAAATATTGTATTGGCCAAGATATTTCCTCCTTCTTTGGGACATGTTATTGATGGGAGTCTCCAGGTGTCTGTTGCCAGGGAGAGTGCTGGGAAACCATGTAAATCCTCCTCCTTGCAAAAAGACAACTTTTTATTTTGCTTTGATATCTGCTGCACTGGATCCTGGACATTTTTCTTTTGATCAGTCTGCTTGTAAGTGTCACCCAAGGCTGATTGGTATGTCTGCTTTTAAAAGAGAGTTTCTCCTAGAGAGTGATTTGTTGATAACCAGTGGTTGCAGTTGTTATCATCTTAATGTGTCACTCCTACAGAGTGTAAGGGAAACAACAGTTAAAAGCACACGTGCTCAAAGGGGCTGTAGTTTCTTAAAATTTAGAATAGACTCAGTGAAACATTTTGCTCCTTAAAGGAAAAAAAAAAAGTAAACTTACATCTTCTTTTCCAGCAAAATATCCTGTAGATGTTAAAGCCACCCTTTAGTCAAAAATTAAGGTAGCCACGTTGTGACAAGGAAATTTTATCCATCTCTGTTTAGTAGACAATGAAAATCTTCTGTGCACTTGCAACAGTTTTGCCAATGTGTTGAGCTGCAACTGTGTGCCAAGTGGAAAATAGAAATGTTACTGCTGTGCAAATTGCCCTTGGACATCCTGTCCTGTGGGTCTCCCCCAGTTCTCTCAGGACTTTTGGTCAGGAGTGTCAGGACTGTGTTAGATCACTGTGGTCAACCAGCAAAGAAGACAAAGAAGAAAGTTGTTCAGGTTTATTAAACTATCCTTTGAAGGATCAGCCTGCTTTTAAAAGGTTGTTGTTGTTGTTGTTATTATTATATCATTATTATTATCATTGTTATTATTATTAAAATGTAATTAAGATACATATAAAAATATATATTAACAACTAAAATAATTAATAATTAATAACAAAATGTATAAATATATACAAATATAATAATATATAAATATATAAAACTTAATAACAATAACAATACTAATAATACTACTACTAATACTACTACTACTAATAATAATAAATGTTAGTGACAATTTGACCTAAGCCAGAATCCTGAAATAAACCCTTTGTTTAAAAGATAACTTGCCATCCTCTTGAATCTCTAGATAAACACTCCTCTGCCTCCAGCTATGTTATTTCCTTGTAGGGCCTGACATTTCCAAAAAACCTGACTTTGACATTGAAGTTTAGATTTAAGTATTCCTTAGTGGTAAATATTAGAGTGATATATATATTGTGTTTTCTAAACCAAAGGAAAATATTACTTAATTTAGACTGTCCTGCTGTGCACTTAAGTACTCAAGCACAGGTTTTGGTTTCTGTGGGTTTTGATACTGAGGTGCAAAGGGTGTTAAAAAAGGAAAAAGAAAGAAATCCAACAAATCTGACTGTTTCTAAAACCAGGGTTAGTGGTTTATTGCACTTTGGTAGCATCAGTAAAAGTGGCAACAATGCCACTGGTGATCCTTCCTCTGCTGGGTCACCAAAGGGAAGGAGCAGTGTGACACAGAGCAAATACTTCCACTTCACTCTCAGACAGGAGGGAGAGGTATGTGGAGGGAAAAGCTGTTTTTCAGAAGAGGCAATAATTGGTTTGCCTCTCCTTTTATTCATTTATTGATCTGTGAGACTCCACTTTAACAGTTGTATAATAGTAAAATAAGGATTATGGGACTGTTTCATAATTATTTATTAGGTTGGTTTTTTAATACAATTGAAAAAATCTTATGAAATGGCAAAGAATATCTATTACAGAAACTTCTAAAACTGTGTAAACAAACGTAAGCTTTTACTCATAATACACCTGTTACAGAAATAAAAGGATTCTTGCCTGACTCTAAACACAGTAAGGCCTGCAGAAGTACAATGCACCAGTCAGATGCTGGGTAGTGCTCCTTGAACAAGTGGAATTTTATATCTCACAGAAGAAGTTTATATCCCAGAAAAGTGTTGGATGAACAGAGAACCCTTCCTGCAAGGACTGACCAGTCCAGGAAGAGTCATGCTCACATAATTCCTTTTCTACTTCCAGCATCAAGAGAGCCACAGCTTGGTTTAAGATCATAAGAAGCTCAGATTAATTTCTATATCTCCTAGGCATCTTTTACACAAATGTGTGTTTTTTATAGTGCTTTCATTTAATTTTTCTGTTGGAGCTTATAATTGTGTAGGAGGTTATACTGAACCAATTATTTATAAGCCTCACATTATTAACATTGGTTATTGATTTAAAAATGGAAGAAAGGAACTTGTAGCAGGTTTGGGCTGACTTCCATTTTCCACCATACAAGTGCCTTTTCCAAAATTGGATGGAAACAGGAAGGTACATTTCATTTATTTTCTTCCTGTGCTTGTGGCCAGTTTCCAGCTTGTCAACACAGTGCTCCAAAAAGGACACTGAATCATGACAAAAGCTGTCAGAACAGCTGGGATTTTCCTTAAAAATTGGGTGAAATAATAAAATTCATATGGTTGCTGTGGCAAAACTCTATTCAAGGTCTCACTTACTTGAATCAGTGCCCAGTTTGGTTCTCAAAGTTCTGGAAACTTTTTGACTAATGTCCAGGTTAATAGTTTGCTGAAATCATGGTTGCTTTTGTATGGTAGCCATCAGAACCTGATTGCTGAGGTTTGGCCCAAAGCAGTGTCACATGTTCTATGTTTGGGGTCCTTCTGTTATGTTGGACCTGAGCAGGAAAAATGGAAAAGGAAAAATGTAGGTTACTCCATTTACAGCTATTTTAATATTTTCTTTCCTTTTCTTCGACACAGAAATGGAGCTTTGGACTTGTCTTCGCTGCAGAGCCTGATAAATATTCCTCTTTTCAGCATGTGGTAGTTCTTGCTGAAGGTAGATTTGAAAGAGTGGAGGCAACTTTATTTATCTTCATAAACAGCAGCTCTCCTATTGCTTGGTGCTCATGCCTAATTTATTAGGAGATTGCAAAGCTTTGACCTGTGGACAGAAAATGATCCCTGCCGGGAAGTCACATAATCCCTTCAACCACAGTCTGTGGCAAGGCAAGATCCTTCACATTTGTCTGCAAACATCTGCTCATCATGGACACTGCTATCATAGAAATAGTGGTTGCAGCTACATCTGAGGAATTCTGTAGGAAAAACAGGCAATTATTCCATTTCTCCTTTTGCCAGGGTCCAGCAGGGCTCAGAGAGATGTAGGGAAACGTTATCCTTCACGTGTTAAGATTTTCTCCACTTCCCTCAGCATGTTATCAGCAGAGCAGGGGATGTGGAGGTTGCAGTGTATTCAGGTGTGGCTGTGTTCTGAGGAGAGGGCAACTTCAGAGAGAATATTAAGCAGTTCATTTTCCAGTGCTGTCAGTCATGCAAGGCACTGCTCTGTAAGCCAGTCACATCTCGCTGGTGATGCGTATTAATCCGCTTTTTGCCTCCAGCATCACCTGGTTTATTTTCTATCCTGGCTTCATACCTTTTTTTGGCAAAACCACAGGGGAAATATATTTCAGTGACAGTGTATGGTAATTTTGCTCTATGCACTCTAGCTCATTACACAATCCTTGTCTTTTGAAAATAGAGAAAGGATTTATGTCTCCTACTATCGTTTCTGCCACACACTGATTCAGTGAAAGAGCTTTGTGGTGGTTGGGAGTAAATTTCATTTTCCCTGCTGTTTCATGAAGTGTGAATCACTTTCTAGCAGATGATGTCACTGCCAATTTACAAGTTTTTCTTCCTCTACTCCTGTGTAGGAGGAATCATAAGTACTCTTTTTGTCATGGTAATGCTGTTAGGTGTAGAGGGTTATTCGATGCAGGAGACAGCATTCAAGCTTCTTTATTTTTGCCAGCACAGATAAATAGCTGAATTTGAAAGGTGAGGCACAAACTGCCACGTTCAGTCTCTCTGGCTAATGGAGAATGAAGGCTTCTTCCAGATTTGGATCTTGGATACTGCGAAGATTTGTTTTCTGTGGGGTCTATGACAGAATTTGAACAGCGAAAAAATGTGTTTATGTTGCTTTTCATTTTTGAAACAGAAGTTGACTTATACACTGTGAAGATCTTCTCCAACTAAGAGACCTTTCTCTTCTGTAAAAAAAAAAAGTGCTTTTTACTGTTTAGAAGATTTTATACATATAAATTTTGAGCTGTGGGTTCTTGGGAAGTGTTCTTGACTCCTTGTTCTTGATGTTTTACTGGGAACATACCTGTCTTTGTGTCTACTTCCACCAGCTTCATCAGCTTCTGAGTAAGAGGAAAATAGGTTGTGAATAGTGAAAACTGCTCTTTTGGAAAGAACAGCTCCTCTCCAAAACAGTTTTGTGTGGCAAGGGAAATGAATGTAGAGATATATATATAAAAAGTGAAACCTAAAAATATTAATTCACAGCACCTATCTGCTATCTTAGATGTTCTTAGGTGCCTTTTTAACCTCAACAAATAGAGCCACTGAGCTGATCTGTTTCTCTTTTACAGGTGAGGATAGTGAAGAGCAAAATGTCATTGTAGCAGTGGTGTCCTTCCCGGCCAAGGACCCTTCACAGCAAGGGTCTTCAAGATGACAAACTGTGATCTGTGGCAGGAGGGACAAGCCATCAGGACTAGTTAGGAGGATGGAAAATCAGCATGTGCAGGAAAACTGACACTCCAAAAAGGAGCATGTCAGCTGAGAGGCAAGAATATATTGTAGCTACCACTGAGAGAGTAGAGGTCATTCACAGACTATGAGTCTATTAATCTTCAGAGGCAGGTATTAGTCCTTTATGTAATTCACATGTTATAGAATTCTTCTTTAAGCATATTCTACTACACACATCCTTCCTCAGATGCGTGTGGTGCCTTCATATCAGGTTTGGCATCTAATTTCAATCTGCTCTTTGCAGATTCCTCATGTGTTTCATACAGTCAGTATGTAAGTAGATAAAAGCTATGGATGAGGAAGGATGGGTGGAAATTATTCCTTAAAAACCTGAAATAGAAGTAGGTCTTGTTTGATCTTATCTCTTCCAAAGACCTCAGTCTTGAGAGCTGTACCATCCAGGTTTGCTGGTTGGCTCTTAACTAAAATATAGGCTCTTGTTGAGTGCTTGAAAATGTGTTTAAAACTGCATCAAAGGCAGGGAAGGCCTGCAGAGAGACCTGGACAAGGGAGAGGACTGGGCAATCACCAACCTCAGGAAGTTCAACCAGGGGAAGTGCCAGAGTCTGCACCTGGGATGGGACAACCCTGGTTGTGTGCACAGATTGGGGAATGAGAGGCTGGAAAGCAGTGCCATGGAAAAGGACCTGGGGATCCTGGTCCATGGCAAGCTGAACATGGGTCAGCAGTGCCCTGGCAGCCAGGAGGGACAACCCTGTCCTGGGGACATCAGGGACAGCACCAGCTGGGCAAGGGAGGGGATTGTCCCCTCTGCTCTGGGGCAGCTTCACCTCTAGTGCTGGGGGCAGCTTTGCATGCCAGAATATAAAAAAGATATAAATCTGTAGGGAGTGACCAAAGGAAGGTGATGAGGATGATGAAGGGCATTGAGGGGAAGCCGTGTGAGGAGCAGCTGAGGGCACTTGGTCTGTTCAGCCTGGAGGAGACTGAGGGGAGAGCCCAGTGCAGTTACAGCTTCCTTGTGAGGGGGAGAGGAGGGGCAGACACTGATCTCTGCTCTCTGGTGACCCATGAGAGGACCTGAGAGAGCAGCCTGAAGCTGAATCAGGGGAGATTTAGGTTGGATATGTGGAAAAGGTTCTTCGACCAGAGAGTGGGTGGAACAGGCTCCCCAGGGCAGTGGTCACAGCACTGGGCCTGGCAGGCCTCAGGAAGGCTTTGGACAATATTCTCAGGCACTTGGTGTGCTTCTTGGGGGTAGTGCTGTGTAGATGGACTTGATGATCCTGGTGGGTCCCTTCCAACCCAGCTTATTCTGTGATTCTGTGACAATATGTCTGTCCCATCAACTCCTCACCTTCTTTAGACAGGTCCAGTGGGGTCATTCCTGGTAGCAGCAGCTGAAGAGCCCTGCCTTGTTGTATTCTTCCTCTCAAGGGACTGAGATCATCACTAATGTCTCTTTATGTTAACAAACAATGACTTTAATATTGCTGTCAGCAGAACCACTGTACTCTACAGAGAGTGTGTGGGCTGGCTGTGTAATTGCCATGGCACATCCTGCCCAGGTACAGCGTGCCCACTGTGCCCAGGCCCAGGCACCTGCACTGCTGACAGTGCCTGGATCACACAGTGTATTCCCATACACCTGGGATTCCTTTTATTGAAAGGCAGATCCTAATTACAGATGTTCATCCCCTACCTTTTTATTTTGCTGGCATATTTGACTCACAAGCAGTGGGAGAGAGCTCATGGGCTTTTAAAGTCTGATGAACATTCTTGATGCATTTTTAGTCACAGAAGAGTTGAATTGCTGGCTTTCAACAGCTGTGTGTGGACTTGTGCTGGTTTGTAAGCCATAGTTGGAAACAATACCCCAAACTCTCAGTTCTCTGCATCCAACATTTTACTACAGTTGCAGGAAGGAACCTGGATTTATTGAAGGCATGTTTTTTGGTTGAGAGTTTCAGAAAGCCTAGTCCAGTACCCCTATAAATTATATGCTCAGCTGCATGACCAAGTCAACATAAAAGTCCATTCCATGACATGATGAGTTGCTCATTTTTGTTTTCTCCATTCTCTTTGCCATTTTACTGTATTTGTAAAACATAAATCCTGACATTGTCAAAGTCTGATGCAATTACAGGTGCCTGACAGAAGTTTCCTCACTCATAAGCAGTGAGCCATGTTACTCAGAACATTTGGCCACACAATTTCCACCCCCACCCCATGCTCTTGCAGAATAAACACTTTTGCAGATTTTTAACGACATGGTAATTTATAGAAAATCTTTTTTATATTACAACAACACTATACGCTACTCTTAAAAGAATTCCTGATACCAAAGGACTAGTTAGCACGACCTATTACAGGGCAAGAAAGTTACTGCACTTTCTACATGTTTCACTATATCTTCAGAACAAGCTAAACTACCAGCAGCTTCCCTGTGGGCATCTAGATATACAGAAAGTAGAAAAAAAGGAGGCCCAAGTTACAGCAGTCTGCAGCTGCAGTTTAAAACATCTGTTTTTCCCAGAAGTGATTTTTTTCTTCCCCCTACAATTTTATCCAAATTTGTCAGTTTTCTGTGAAGGAGAAATTGCCCTGAGTGCTGCAATGTGGTCCTCTTGTGTGTATGAATTATGATTCAGCCTTTAATCACACCTCCTCTAGGAACTCTTTCTGTTCTGGTAGAGAAGGTGAACAGTGCTTGATTACTTATTAATGAGGACACGTACTACGTTGGAAAAACTATTAATAATCCCATGGATAGATTTTCCAATGATGATCCTCAGTGCAGTGTCTGAATGCCTTATAGATGTCAGTTTTATCTTCAAATTAACCTTGGGGGTAAAGTCATGACAAAGTTTCTGTTTTACAGACTGGGAATTCAGATAGGAGGTTGAAGGCAAGAAGGGCTCACCAGTTGTTGGTTGTTTATTCAACAAAAATGAAACACCATTGTGACTGTGGTCACAGGGGTTTTCAGGTGAAGGAAGAGGTGAGAATGTTGACTCCATGTTCAGAAGGTTTGATTTATTATTTTATTATATATATATTGCATTATAACTATACTAAAAGGAAATAAAAGGAAAAGGTTTGCTCAGAAGCTAGCTAAGCTAAGAATAGAATAGAAAAGAATGATAACAATCCAGCTGTCTCGGACTCTGTCCGAGATAGCTCCGTCCTTGATTGGCCATTAATTATAAACATTCAAGATGGCCCAATCAAAAATCCACCTGTTGCATTCCACAGCAGCAGATAACCATTGTTTACATTCTTTTTCTGGGGCCTCAGCTTCCCAGAAGGGAAAATCCTAAAGAAAGGATTTTTGGTGAAAAAGATGTCTGCAACGCACCATCTGTTTATTAAAGTGAGATAACGTTTTTTGTTATCTGTTGGGTCTGTGGGTACTCAGCATTTCTGCTAATTAGATCCAGCAATTTTCAGGTGACTACTTAGACATAGAGATAAGTATATTTTCCTCAAGTTCTTTACACATTTAATCACTGCAGGCAAAGATATTTAGGTGCTTTGTACATCTCAGTGACTTCTCAGCAAACAATTGATTTTAAGTGATTTGCTGGGTCTTGGTATAAATGCTTGAGCAGAAACATGCACAGAATCTGACTCCTTATGGAAGCATTTACCTCAGACCTCTCGCATAAATGATTCTCCTCTTAACTGTTGCAGTCCTTTGCTTTCCCTGTGTGGTGCAGATGTGATGAGGAGTTGCATCTTCAACCACTTCATTTGCTGATCCATGCTTTTGGCAGCTCTCCCTGTTTCCAGGAGGGAAATGCTGGGACTGCTGGCCTCCCTGCATCCTTCAACGCTGTCTTTGTGTCTGGAGGAGGTAGAACTGAGCCTGGCCTTGACCAGGTAGGAGAAACAAGCTGAGTAAAGTGTACCTGGCATTTTCTAACCTGGCCTTTTATGGCTTTATAAAGTATCTGCAGACTGCTGTGCAGGAACTTTCAGTAAAACTGGCTGCCACATAACTGTGAGCAGGGGAGAACATGACAGACAGCACCTTGGCCCAGCGGAGCCTCTAAAAGCACCTTTATGACCAACAAAACCTGAGTTTTCACTATTTCTCATGAAGTCTGTCTCACTAGTGTTTGCCTTCTGTGTATTACTTTCAAAATGCTAAAAAAGGCACAGTGGCCATACATTGTTTTTATCATTTGCATGGACCAGACAAGCCATGACAAAGCTGAGCAACAGTGGCCTCTCTTTAGTGGGAAAAAATTAAAAAAAAATTTCTCTGCTGTGGATGCTGGGCTTGCAGACACCAGCCAAGCCCAAAGGTATTTCTAGAAGCAAAAAAAAACAAAAAGAAAAAAGAAAGAAAGGTGTCAATAGAGTTAATGGTACGATGGACTGTGACAGAATAAAGGTAGACAGAAAATAATTTGTGGCAGGACAGCCACAGGAGATACAGGGATAAAATGAGAAGAAACAGCAGGGAAGCACCTGTTAGGTCTTCAGACTGACTCTGTGAGGAAAAGTTAAGAAAGTGTTGGGATTGGGGAGGCAAGGTAAAATGTACAGTTTAAGAAATATAAAAGGAAGCGGGGTGGACATAAGATTCTTTGGGAATTTTTTGCAGAAGAAGGCTGAGATCCCAAAAAACCAGCAGGAAGGTGGTTATGGCTTACAGATGAGTGATAGTTCCAAGAGCTTTGTGTATTGTGTCAGCCATACAGAGATTCTGCATGGAAATGCAGGAGACCCTGGACAAGACATGATAATTGTTATTTAGGAGTAGACTTCACCCCCAAAGCCTTGGTTCATTCAAAGCAACCTACAGAAAAAAAGATTTTTTTTCCTCTTTAAAATGACATTTTAAAACAAACCATGTCATTCTAGTGAAGTCAGACAGATCAGTCAGGCAAAAATATGACAGTGATTAAATTTTTTTTTTATGGTATGCCTCTCATCAGGCTTGCAGGCTACAAATGCATGCAAATAAAGCAGAAATTTTGTTTCAGTCTCCCAGATATAAAATGAAGTTCCCATCTACCATCTCGTGCTTTTCTCTGACTTTCATTTAGCCCACTCTTATCCCAGTCTGAACTGAGCATCACTATCTCCCCATAAGTGAAGGAAGAGAGCTCTTCATGGTCTTCAAATTCCCCATTTGCCAGTAACTTTGTGGTATTTATGCTCCTGTTTCTCCTTAGCAGCTCACTTTAGAGGGGCAATATGGGTTTGTCTAACCTTCTAATCCCTTTGGCAGGGAACCTTTAGTTTACTGGAGCCAAAATTGCTGCACATTCCAGGCAGCAATCCATTACACCAGGCTGAAGACCTAAAAAGAGTAGCCCATTGTCACAGACATATTTTATGAAAAATCCTTTCCTTAGGATTTTTTCTCCTGAGAAGCCTCAGGAACAAAATGTAAACATTGATTATCTGCTGCTGTGGAATGCAACAGGTGCATCTGTGATTGGGCTCATGTGGTTGTTTCTAATTAATGGCCAATCACAGCCCAGCTGTCCAGACTGTCTCAGTCAGTCACAAGCCTTTGTTATCATTCCTTTCCTATTCTTAGCTAGCCTTCTGATGAAATCCTTTCTTCTATTCTTTTAGTATGGTTTTGATATAATATATATCATAAAATAATAAATCAAGCCTTCTGAAACATGGAGTCAACATTCCCATCTCTTCCCTCATCCTCAGATCCCTGTGAACACCACCACAGCCCATGAACACATTTGGCATTGCTAACATATCTTAGAAGGATGCTGAGGTGACAGTGACAGCTGGAGACCCAGCTCAAAGGAGGAGGAGGAGGAGGAAGGAATACTTTAATCACCCACTCAGTAGCCAGAGCAGGAAGAGAAGCCTCTCCCTTGGCTTGGCACAGACAGTCCAGGAGATGTGCTGGGCCTCTCTGCAAGGTCTTGGAGGTATCTGCAGGGTTTTAATGGTGGCAATGCTGTGACTGTGTGGGCTCTGTTCTCACACTTGCCTCATGGGGCTTAGCTCCTGCCTGGTGCCTGATGCTCCAGCAGGCATTCCTACTTCAACAGCCCCTGAGTTGTTAAAAACAGGCATGTGATGTTTGTGAGTGACAAATGTCAGTGTTTCAAGAACAGGTGTCTGAATACTTTTGTGGTTTCAGTGTTACCGTGACCACGTGGCACTAACATGCAACTTAGAAATGTTCTTATTGGTGAAGAAGTCAGTTCTGAATATTTTCTTTCTAAAAGCAGGGCACTATAATATCCATTGTCTGATTTTAGTGTGTTTTGTAAAATCAGACCATTGTCTGATTTTAGTGTGTTTTGTACCTCAGGGTCCTATATTGTATACATCTGCATGAGCTGGATGCTTTTCATTACTGAGTACTCCATGAACCGGATATTTTTAGAGGACAACCTGCTCCTCATGCTGGTTTTTTCAAGCTCCTTTCTTTAAGTCAATCCTGTTAAATTGTGTTGAGCACAATGGCTATCACTTTATAGCTGTAAAACTGGTTATTTTTTTTTTCCTTATGGCAGAGTTTGCTATAAAAGAAAAAGGTGATGGGGCTGGCGTGAGGGGAATATGTATTATTCCAAGCCTGAGAAATCTTTGAGTGAGGTTGAGCACAGTGGTGGTGCCTGTAACCTGTGAAAGCACTTTCACCAACAGCTTACCCCCAATGCCTGTGGAAACAAATCCTATTCAGTATGATATATGAAAGCATAACCCTCTGTAGTAAGGAATCAATGGAAGCATTCATATAATAGATGACTCTTCAGGCTTGTGCAGTCTGCTGCTCAAACATAATTGGCATCCATGTAATAAGATACTGAGCACCCAGGGAAATGTTTGAGATGTTTATGAGTCATCACATGGTTTATTGTAGGAGACTGGCACAGAGCTGTGTAAAGCAGAACAGGCTAACTAGCACCTGAGTTAGCATTACAGTTTTTAACACCATGATAAAGAAACAAACAAAATTTAGACTTATGTGTATTTAACTAATGTATCATCCAAGTGAGTTATTAGGGGTCTGGTGGGTACAATAGAACATCAGGTTGGCAAACCAGTGTTTTTACATGGAATCCTTAGGTTGTTGCTCCAAGATGCAGATGAGAAATTCTGGCTTTAAACTGCAGTGTTGCTGACAGGCAGAACCAAGCCACAGTGCCTTTGTACATTGCAGGCTTCTCTGAATGGAGCCTTTTTCTCTATGCCTACATAATGTTTAGCACAGCTGGGAGTCCTTATCTCAGCCAAAGGCCTCTCTAGATGCCACTGTAAAGGAAACAATAATATATTTGTCAGCTGCATGCATTAAGCACGTTAATAATTTCCCTGTTCATAGAAAGGACCTGCTTGCCTGGCATTTGAGCAGACTTGCAGCCTCTTGATCTTACCCTGCAGTCCTTGGGTTCTGTCTGTTTAGAAAACTATAGTAAAGTAACTCTTCCAGAGCTCTCTAATATCATGACAACACCTAGGAAGCAAGTTTAAAGGCAGCTCTGGTCTGACAACATACTGCAGTCTGCAATGTAGACACATTAATGTTAACTGTTGTGCTTGCCCTGAGAGATGCTTCTCACACACAGATTAAGAAACTGTGTGTACTGAGCTGCCAGAGCTCTCCTCTTGCTTCAGCCCGACTCACTTGACTTTTAATTTAAATCACCTTTCATTCAACTGATTTTTTTTTTGAGTGAAGCAAGAGAAAGCAAATGAGTCCAGCTCCCCTCTGCAATAGAAACTGAGTGGGTGCAATGCTCCCCAGCAAAAAGCAGCAGCCAGATGTTGATATTTGTTTTGTTTTGCTGAATAACAAAGCTCAGAACATCTGTGTCCACACCACCCTTGCAGTGGGTACCGATTCTTTTCATTCTTAAAATTTCTGTTCTACCACAGCAAGTGGGAAAAAGGAAATGGTGCTCTGCCTTTTGATTGCTGCATTAGCACTTTCTACTTTTTTTTTTGTCTTCATCGCTCTCCTCTCATTCCTGTTTTCATTGTGGGATGGGTCAATTTATATCAGAGCTTTGAACCTTCAATTTCACTAGAAAGATCTCTCTCATTTAGTGATGGTCCTGTAAAATAGGCTTTGTTTAATTGTCTTTGTATTTCTGTATTATGGGATTATTCTGGGGACGTGGGTAGGTGCCTGCATGACAAGGGGGGAGACTGAGAAGGAGACATTGATCAAGATTTCCCTCATTCTTAACAGAAACTCTCTAACACGTGATTTTGGACAGTTGAGCCAAGTTTTCAAAGTGAGTAAACACAAGTGGAATTCTCAAGAATCAGGAAAAAATTTTGATTTAGGAGATTAGTATGGTTCCTGCCCTCTGAGATGTGAAATCTAGAACTGATATTACAGAACTAGAGATGTAGAAATGGGGGGAAATGCCCATGATTTAAAAAAAAGAAATTATCATCCATCCATGGAAAATGGATGCAGCGTGGAAGGGTGGTAGCTGTGGTACCCAGCTGCACATGGATGTGGAGGGGTACAGGAGAGCAGATGGAGGCAGATTCCTCAAGGTATAACTGCTGTGCTTTATGTCAATGCTGAGGCACAATGAGACTCAGGAACAGGATAAAGGAGATAAAAACGTGCCACAGCTTAAATCAATCTGAATCTGAGCCTTTGCTGCAGTCCAGGTAGACACTGTGCTGGGATACAACTCCTCTAAACCTCACTGACCTCACTGACCTAAGCATTGCATCAAGACTTAAATTACACTAAATTAAATTTAATAATTAAATTTAATAATTAAATTTAGAGCCGCACCAGGCTTTCTGGGCAAGGTTTATAGTTCTCTCTTGATAGGTAGACTCTGCAGTCAGCTCCCTGGAATTGAGGATTTGCCAAATCTTGCCCAATCTGAATGACATGAATCTGCAGCTTTCCTTTCAGTTCTCTGATAAGGAGTTCGAAGCTCCATTCACTTAACACTACATCCCTTCAGCTCTTCCAATCTCCAGGCTACAGGAAATTCATGTGAAAATATCCCAGCAAAATTTCTTTTGGGTCTTCCTAATTTTCTCTAGTGTGGAATGTGTTCTAAGAATAGGTAGTTTATAGCATATATTCAATATATTCCCCCATGTTCCTTTGGGGGAAAATCTAAAATGAGAAGCATCATAAGAAAAGTGGAAATAAAAATATTTTGAATCTCAGCAGAAATTCAGTGCAGATTTGATCCCAAGATGATTTTGTATATTATGGCCATTCTTATTTACTCAGGGGTGATTTGTGTGGAGTTAAGAAAATGAAGGTTTGAAACTTAGTTTTTTCTTAAGTGGCTGCATAAAATGGGGATTAATCTACAAGTCAGAATAGGGCCCTGACGGTTTTCCTTTACATTTTAGACTTTGAAGAGAAATGAGCAGACATATATTCATTATTTGACTTTTGTAGTAAAAGCGAAAGTAGGATGAAGATATTTTCTCTCAGTAGTCTTTCACAAAGGTTGTTTTCCCAGTGATATTAGAACTATATTATTTATTTTATGGTGTTAATTTCATGGCCATGTGTGGTGCAGTTTTTAACTGTGTTAGCAATGTGGCTGTATGCTAATAAATACCTTTACAGCACGAGTGAAAATATGTAATACCTGTTGCAGTGTACTTAGCTGTGGAAAAGTGAATGTTAAAATAATTAGTCAATCAAAGAAATTTTTTTTTAAAGAAAGTGACAAATTGCAGTTGTTTTTTTCTCCACCATTTGCTTTCCCAGCCTAGAAGGTGGTCAATGAGTAGCACACTTTCCCTCTGGATTGTAAGGATGAGAATTTTGCAAATTGCACAAATTACCTAGTAAAAAGGCAATGGCTGTATTTTTGAAACTGCTAAAATGTTCTTTATGGATTGTTAAAACCTTGACAAAAATTACCATTGCAGACTTAATTTCTTTTAAGGGGGATGACACAGCAGAACCTTGCTTTTCTAGCAAGCAGATTCCGTGTCAAATCTTGCTACAAATTAAGTTAAAAAGTACCAAATAACCCTTTTCTCCTATTGTTTAATTAATTAGCCAACCTATGGGGAAGGATTCAGATATGGGTAGAGAGATAGATTTCCTAATATCACATTTTGCTCTAAGTCCCTGGGCAATGTAAAATCTGAATTTTCTCTATCACTACTATTATGAAGAGATGGTAAAATATAAACTGATGGGTTGAGACCCAGTCCTGTGCCCTGAACAGAAAAGGCAGAGCCAGCAGCAAACAACAGAGTGAACCCTGCTGCCTTGGTCACCTCTCTGCTGCTCTTGTCACACCTCTGGTGCAGGGGGAAAGCCAGGTCCGAGAGCAGCCCTGGGGGCTGCAACTGGGAAGGGATTCCAGGTCTGAGGATAAGTTCATGTTTGTGCTTTTGCACATTAAGAAAATGAATACAGAGTGAGGAGGAGCTGTCAGGGACCCTAAGCTGATCTGGTTTTTTCAGAGGGACTCTGTTTCTGCTTAGTCAAGAGTGGCATGCCCTCAAAATCACCAATTGCCAAGTCACAGGCCTACAAGTGGCTGGGATTAGCTTTGAGCCAGTGTTTCCCTGGATGCCACAACTCAGTGAAACCAAAAGTTGTTGGCTCTGCTTCCCTCAGGGATGTTCCCTCTGTGGCACAAAGGTCCTCAGTGATGGGGAAAGGATGCTTTTTGCTGCTTGGCACTAAGAGGTTGTCCTGTGCATAGTCCTTGATAGTCTCCTTCCTGCCAGCTGTGGTAGGTTTTGTGTTTTCAAAAGAGGGATTTGTTCTTTTGACTGATTTTTCAGTGTGTAGCTTCTCCTCATTGCTCCTTCCACAGCTTATTGCTAATCCTCACGTATTCAAACCTTGGCTTCCTTGGGGGAAGGATGACATGTTTTTTCTGGGGTTTTTTCTGGGTTTTTTTCTGGGTTTTTTTCTGGGTTTTTTTTATTGCTTCTATAACTAGCTGCATCCTAGACAATTCAGTTGCTGTGCAATTATATATCTTGCATTTCTGTTAGCATTCCTCTCAAATATGCCTGCAAAACCCTCTCTTCCATGCAGCCAAATTCTCCCTGCATGCAACCAAAGCAAAGAAAGCACTGTGAGACATAGGCAAAAATCCTCTTCTGGCTATAGAAAATTTCTGCAAATGTTGTGGTCACTGACCTTGGGGTCTAGTCATATACCAGAATGATTTGTTGCTGCCAAAATGAGAGTAAAATGTCTTTTCTGGTGACTCTTTTTATTTAATAACTCAGTCTACTGTATGAGAAAGTCTTACAAAACTTAATTTTGACTCAAGCCTCAGTTCAAGAGCACCTTTTAATTGGTTTCTTTGGGACTTCAAAATTATTTCCTGCAGTTAATTGTTGAAGTGGGGAAAAATACTATAGGATTTCATGGATGCCTAATGGACATGTTCTAGAAAGTCAGACATGAATAATCCCCCAGCTTGTGCCATTTTCTAATATTCCTTTATGCATTTTATTTGCACTTTTTCTACTTCCTCATCTTATAAAAAATTTTTTTTTTTGCCCCTATGTCTGGATGCAGCATTTCCACATGGGGTCAAACATAAAACAGGCAGCTTCTAATTTCTAAAGACCTTCTGGTATTCTGGTTAAAACAGCTGAAGGAGGATTCTGCGCACTACACTGAGGCAGCTTTCCACAGACCATCAGGAAGAGCTCCAGGAGAGCCACTGAAGGAGTGTGGATCAGCTTGAAAATCTCTTGGAAATTATCAGTGGATATGGTGTCTATCTTCTTCTCCATCTTAAACAGTTGCAATGCCATTAAAAGTCAGTTTGCTTCGCAGCAGAAGTGGTTGTGTTTCAGAAATGAGAGGAACAATCGCTGTGTGCAGTTGGCAGATGAGTTTCTAATGTGCTTGGGGATTCTTTTCCATGCTGTAAATTCAAATTACATCTCATCATGAGCCTAGTTAAAGAACAGAATGTGTCACAGTAGAGAAAAGGAAAACCAGGGACAGATTGTGATCCTGTTGGCAATTATGGAAGTCTAGACTACTTCACTGTCATTTCCTATCCCAGGATGAATGAAAGCAGGGTAGGGGGTCTACTGGGGAAGAAAGCAAACAAACAAACTTCTTATACTCATATTGGACAATTTATGAGAGAGCCATTCTTGTATTTCAAGCGATTTAAGCACTAGGAGAAAAGCAAATATGTAAACATAAATATTGCGAACAAATCAAAAATGTAGCAGTTTATTCTAATTTTCGGCTTTGTCAAGGTTTCTTTTCATAGGATAACAGATTGCTTTGGATTGGAAGGGACCTTGGAAGGGAATGGGTTTGCCCAATTCCAGGTGCAGCACCTACTCTTGGTCTTACTAAACCTCATGAGATTCCCATGGGAGTTTGTCCAGGTTCTGGTGATACCTAAGCCCCCAGGCAGGGAGTCAGGAAGGGAATTTACTTGTCTTGTATCACTGGCCACGCTTGATGACCAAGGCAAAATGTAAAATTAATTACTTTTTAATATAAAATTTAACGCATGTTCCTGGAACACTGAAATAGAAACTGAATTCATATTCCAAATAATAATGAGTGATGTAGAGACCTGAAGAAATGTCAGAAATGAAATCTAACTAAATCCTTGGGGTGTATCAAAAATTGTAGAGAGCACATATTCCCTACAGCTTCTCCATAATTTTTTAATCTTTCATTAATCATGTCTGGCTTTATTATTATCATCTTTGTGCAAACCCTGGTGTGTTCATATGTGAAACAGACTTTTGTGCAGCAGACTGTATTATTTGCTATGCATGGAATTATGAGTTTGTTTGTTTGTGTCATCCTGGGAATGAGTGTGTCACTTCTCCGGGGCATTTGGTGGCATAAAGCCACTAAAATGCACCAGCAATGACCCCTGGTGCTTTACAAAAGGAAGCGATAAAAACTATCTTGTCGTGTTTAAGTGGCAGGGGAATTTAGGTGTGTTATCCAGAATGCAATTATTCAGCTTGGAGCACAGCCAAGGCAGTGAGACTAACAATGTGTTTAATCTTATGAAAAGATGGCATGGGATCTTTAATGACCATGTTTTGTCGGTATCTCGGATTTATGATGTCTCTCAGAGACAGTTCTTGTGGCGTCGTGCTCAAAAGACATAATTAGAAGATCCGTAACTCTGCTGAGCTTTGTTTCAACCGGTCTTTTTCAGAGAGATGTGCATTTATTCAGTTTTATTTCTAATCTGTTCGGTGCAGCCCTGGGAGGAAGCAGCTGGTCCGACCCCATGCCATCCATTGATGGGGAAGCTGTTTCCCTGACAACGGCAGGACAAGAAACCAGACAGAGGCTCTTTTCCAGTTCATGTTTCTTTTTCACTCGCTGTTACAGGCACTCATTAGCTTCTGAGGAGGAATCAGATAGCCCTTATCAAACCGAACTAAAGCCAAGTGGAACGGTGGAAATGTCACCACGCTTTCAAGATTTTCGAGGCCGTGAGCTTCTGTGAAGCCTGCTGTTATCAACATTCATTTTCTATTTAAAAGTATTAACAAACTAGGAATTTTTTTTTCCCCATTTGGGAATTATTCATGGCGCTGTATCAAAACAAAGAAGCGAGGTAAAAGAGAAAAAATTGCTGCACTACCTTGGCTTCACGCTTTGTGCAGGATGCCTTTGTCTGTGTAAAAATGCAGCTAAAGGGAGGGTTTGTGACTCAATTAGGGCTGCGGAGCTGGTGGACATGGTGAAATTCACATCTGCCTTTTTATTCAAACTCCTGACATTTTGGACTTCCTCAGGAAAAAGAGAAGCTGAGAGACAAGAGAAGGAGGTGACAGCCAGGTTGGCACAGGAGGCTGACAGCAAAGGCATGCTGGTGTTCTGATGCCTGTGCAAATAAGACCCAAGAGTTTGAGTCCACTGTGCCTCCCGTAAACTCTCACCTGGGATACTGTCATTTCTTTGACGTTTTGCAAATGTTTTCTTTTCCTTGAATATCTAGTGAAAATGACTGCATGAGTTGAAGGGCAATAGTAAAGATTCCAGAACTTTTTAACATTGGGTAAGGGATCCTGGATTTATTCTGCTTGGTGTAAGAAAAGCTCGATTTCTTGTTTTCTTATGTTAAAGTTAATAAATACATCTTGTACGATATGTGACACCAAAACAGTGAACTCAGGAATTACTAAAACAGTAATTCTACAGAATATAAACCAATACAAAACACTTGAGTAATTTAATACATGAATTCATAAAGTTAAGAACATTCTTTTTTTTCTTTTTCCTACAAGGATGGCATTACCATAAAAGTTCTGTGAGGCTTTAAAGACTCCCTCTGTGTGACCCTCCTGAGGGATTTGTGTAGCAGAGGTTGTTGTGAGAGGAGCCTGGTCCAGTCCTCCAGATCCAGTATGTCTGGTGTGAGTGTGGTCAATGCCCTTCTAAAATACAGGCTGGATTTCTGCCAGTTCCTGAGGTAGCTTAAAATTCTGGGCAGACTAAAATGCTGCTGACTGACTAAGTAGCATGAAATGCAGGGAATATACAGAGATATCCAAAACTTGAGTCTTAACCCTCCTAAAGAATTATTCATTCATAAATTGAACAAACAAGCTGTATCTATGAATAGACAGCATAAAGCTGTCATTTTTATAAAATAACATTTTTTTTCAAAAGCTCTGTGGCTTTAAATGTTATTGTGTTTACAAGCTATAAAATTTAATAATGACCATCATGTTGTTGTAGGCAATGCAAACACAGGATATTTTAATGTCTCAACAGTTACTGCTCTTGCAGATGCTCTGAGCAGACTACTGATCTTGGGAGATGGATAAAGCCTGGGTTACGGCATTTATTTATTATTTTTTCCTAGGAAGTGTTAAGGCAGTGGTATGGGTGTATATGAGAGTCTGCCTTGTCTTGGACTGCAACATGGAAAATTTTTATGCAACATCAGGCTCAATTCATGTGAAACTAAAGCTCTTAAAGCCAGCATGCACTGATCTCCTTCAGGAAAGGTAGCATCCATCCTTCTGCCCAACATGTAATTTTGCTGCAGTGTCATTTCGTGAGCAGGCATTTTTCAAATGTGCTTTTGGTTGGCAGAGGCTTGACAACAAAGGATAAATACCAATTAGCTGTATTCAGCTGAGGGGCTGTCTGCCCATGTGGGGTCAGAGAGGGCCATGTTGTGAGGAGGTGGTTGATGTTCACTGCAGCAGCTCAAGTCTGTAAAAGCAGCATTTAAACAAGGGAGAAAAGAAAATTGAGGAAGCTGATGGTCAAAGTCTGAGCAGCAGCATGTTAAACAAACATTAACCTTTTATTCTCATGGCTGTGGCTTTTTTTTTCTGTGTAGTATAAGGCCTTCTCCATAGTCTGCTACTTTGCTTTTGTTTTTGTTTAAAATACAGCATTTAAACGCATACTTACCTGGGTGATGGGATAACACATTCTTCCCTCTCATGTCCTGTCGCAGACATTTCTCCACAGAAATCCTTTCTTTCAGATCTCTGCGTCTTCGGGAGGCCAGAGGCCCCCGAAGAGAAGGTAAACAATTATTATCAGCTGCTGGGGAATGCAACAGGAACACCTTGATTGGCTCATTTTCTATGTTTATAATTAAGAGCCAATCACCAGTGCAAGCCAGGGGACTGAGTCCTTGAACACAACTTTGTTGTAGATTCTTTTTCTATCTATTCTTAGCTTAGCTAGCAGCTCTGCAAACCTCTCTCTATATTCTTATTAGTATAACTATAATGTATTATATCATATATTAATAAATATGCCTTCTGATCAAGATACAAGATTCACCGTCTCTCTCTCACCAGCTGCACCCACTCAGGTGCGGTAATAATGCCCAGATAATGTTTATCCTTTTACTTCCAGCAGTATCTGTACAGATGCAGAGACAAGTCTGATGTTGTTTTTTTTCCTAAGCTCTCCATAGGGTTTCCCAAAATAAAAACTACAAATGTATTTGATTTCCCCTTCAGCACCCTTATGCCTGACTCGCAAACTGTGTCACCAAATTAATTGTGATCAATAAAACCCTTCATAAACAGGCAAACAAAATGTGTTACTTGAAAGACTTTCAAATTCTGTGCTCTAATTTTACTTGAGAAATGCACAGTAGACTATTATTATTATTAATAATAATAATAGTAATATTTAATCTGTTAGGCAGTGATCAAAATGAATGTCTGAATGCAACAGGGCCATGAGACTGAAGAAGGTGAAAATATGGAATTGTGCATCCATATTCAGTGGGGTTTTGGTGACAGAGGAAACCTTTTTGCCACTCTATTTGCAGGGATAGTGAGGCTGGTAAGTCATGGATCATGTCTGTCTTCTTCTTTCTCACAAAAGACTATTATCAAAAAACTAAAAATCTTAAGCATAGTTTTGGGAGAGGGTCAAAACTCAATCCTCATGGCCAAAACCTGTTTCAGGGCTGGAAGAGATGCACTCTCTGATCATCAGGTTCATCATACCTGGTCAGTGTGAAGGTTAGTTGAGGTCAGATGAGGAATGCTGGTGGAACATGAATATCCTCTTGATGTCCATGATATCTCTGGATGTCCCCTGCAATTCACAAATTGTCCCCTGCCTGCTCTACAAATCTGACTTGTGGTTTCACCAGTCATGGTAATGCCAGATGAGGACAAAGAATCACAGCTTGTCAGCAGAAATCCACTACAGGGACCCTCTCAACCCCATCCTTTTGCTGGTTTTGGAATAAATAGGTGCAAATCTGCAGCAAAAAATTCAAGGATTCAATTTAAATAGGGATCTGTCCACCAAACACCTACCTCAAGTATAATCAAAGCTAAATATTTAAACCAGAACTGACTCAGCAAGCTATGGTGAATGTTGCCACAGCAGATATTAAATTTTACCCTCTATCAACTACAGAGATATAAAAAATTGAAAAGTGACACTTTCTAAGGTTGAATAAAATTCCAGTTCTCTGTGAAAAGGATTCAGTTGTCCCTTCCTTACACGCTTTTTTCCTGCTACAGAGCAGCATTTACAGGATAGCTGCTCATTACATGTGCACTTATCCTGCAGTGCAAGTTAAACAGCCCCTCTGATTTCAGGAGCCCTCTGGGCACTCAGCTCCTGCTTCAGCTGCTTGAAGTCTGTGTCAGAACGGTGGCTGAGAGATGAAAGAGCTGCCCTCCAGTGAGTGAGGCAATGATGTGTAATAAGCTGCAATTTGCCTAAATGCAGTTGTACCTGATCAGCTTCACGGTGCAGCTCGTGGGAGAAGACCTGGCTGGAAGAGCAGAGGAAACCTGAATTGCTCCAGCCCCGTCTGGAGTTACCCATACCAAACCTGGAATGTCAGGTCAGAAACCTTCAGTGGGACATCAGCAGTGCAGGAATAGTGTTGGGAGATGATGCAGACTGCCCTTGCTAGAGATGTATGTGCAGGCAAGCTTGAGGGAAAGGAGGAATCTTGCATTTCCTTGTGGGAGGTGTTGAGATAGAAGTTGAGCTTGGATTAACAAGTTCCCAGTGGGTGGAGGTGCACAGCACCTGCAGCTCTGTTAGCTTCAATTTGAAGCTCAGCTTTTTGGATACTCTCCATGCTATGTCACTTCCTTGGAGACAGCATTTTGAAAAGTAAAGGCTCAAGCACCAGAAGAAATGGGAACAGGGATGGAGATTTTGTGCTGGATTTGAGGAAAGCTTTTCCAATGAATTTGGATGTAGGTGGGGTTTTTGGTAGTTCTGGAAGTTATTTATGGTACCTAACTGAAAATGTAAAGAAAACCTCAGCACAGAGGTGCTTTAATTGAAATGCAAAGTTTATTGCTTGAAATAAGACTGATATAAAAAGAATCCCTCGTAGAGTGTTGTCTCATCCGCTGAGACACTTGTGATCCATGAGCTCTTTGAGTCAATTCACATGAGGCAGAGATACTGTCTAATTACTGAGAAATTAATTTGAAAACCAAAACTCAGACCCTTTTTGCATGCACTAAACACCCATCCTGTCCTGCACAAATTAGCAAACTGTGTGTGTTCCTTTTGAGTCCCCATAGGATAATTTACACATACACATGAAATTATCCATTTTGTTCATGTTTCCAACACCTTCAAAAAAGCCAGAAATGAAAACATAGCATCTACCCATATTTTAGGGGGTGGGTATACAGGGAGCTATTTGAGAACCCTTTTTAAGCATCCAGTAGTTATTGATGTTAATTTTCTACAGCATGTCTACTGCCCCAGCCATAAGCTTACCTAAGCTCCCCAGGGAGCTTTGTGCCTCATTTCTGGTACATATATATTTATTTATATAAATGCTGTATCTTCACACACAATCTGAATACTTCATACATTACCTCAGCCTGTTTTAATTGCATTTTTATCTGCTAAACCCTTGCATGTTACAAACCAGGCAAGGGGAGGATCCCTCAAGGTCATCTGGTCAGATCCTCTCTCCATAATAAAGGATTATTTAATATACTGTATTTTCTAGGGCTGGTGCCAGGCTTCTTTTGAACATCTCAAATAATGAGGTTTCTACTGCCTAGCAGGAAAGATTATTTCACATGGTAACAGACCTTGCGAGTGGAATTTTTTTGTTATTTATTTCCTAAAGCTCTTTATCACCTTTCAAATGCTTTAGTGAGATTTATACTCTTTGATAACTGTCTTGAAGCACCCATAATGAAGCCCCATCTAGAAGAAATGCATGAATTTCAGGAAGATGAGGGCAGGTAATTTTAGAAATTCGAATGAAGATAGAAGGATAAGGCTGAACATAATGCATATTATCTATCCATGTATTCAACTAAAGGGAAAAAAAAAAAAGACAGAAAAATTTTCTTCTGCTTCTGGCATAGAAATACTCTCCACCTTCCCCTTATTTTTGATCACAACTAAAAGTGGATACTTTATCTGCTCAGAACTGGCTATGATATTTAGCCACATTAAAAAAAAAAAAAAAACAACAAACCACACCTTCCTTTCAAGTTCTTGAGATCTATGAATCTTTATGAAATCCTTTGGATTTAATAAGATTATATATGCTAATAGGCACATAGTTATTTGAGGCTATTCCAGGGGATTCTTCTGCATCCTTAAGCTAGCTTGAGCTGGCTTAAGAAACTTGAAACTTTTTTAGGAGGTAGAGGACTATTCTTATTTAAAACCAGCCTTCCCTAGAGAAATATAAATGCACATTCATCATTGCTTTTCATAATGTTGGGGATATTGTACTGAGACAGCTGAGAGCACGAGAGGGTCACAAAATTATATCCTAGTGATATAATTTTTCAAGAGCTTTATACAAAATACAGTTTTTAGCATTAATTCTGTGATGAATTAATAGCTATTATGTGGCCAGTTTGTATGTGTTGTTGGCATAATTGGAAAGAAAGAGACTGAGCTGAATTCAAATGAGAAATTTGAAAATGTGGTATCATTTAGGCTGCAATGTCCCCAGCTGTGTCCCATTTACCTTCTATAGGTTTGTGCTGGTTTGTATTTGGCACAAACCCATCAGCTTTAAAGAATTAGAGATAAGAACTGGGGAAATGCACAGTAAAGAAACAGGGCTTGAAGTAATGTTTGAACTGGGTTTACCTGCCAGAAGTGGAAAAATCATTTTGCTTGCTTTACAACACACTTACTGTAGATTAGACCAGAAATACAGGTACCCTAGAGGGGGGATATAAAAGGCAGAGCTGCCAAAATAGTCGGTGAAAGATGAGTTTTATGTGGCCTGTGCTGCAATGGGAAGTGGGAAGGGAAACATGGAAATTGTGTGCATAGGGGAAAACAGGGAAGCAAGGTGGGAGGATTGAACTCGTTGAGCAGCACAGCAAGTGGAAACTTAGGAAAAAGCAATGACAAAATCTGCCTGCAAGGAGAAGGGAACAGAAGGCCAGGCAAGGGGGGAGGCCTGTGTTTAGCCCATTTTTGCTTAAAGGCTGGTATCATTTGGCTGAAAATGTCGTGGGTTCTGCAGTTGATCTCATTCTTAGGACTTAAACCCTCTGTGTGTGAGGTGAGTTTAGATTCCTAATGGTGCCCTCTTCTGCAGCTTTCCTTCATTTCAGTACAGTGGGTCACCTATAACCACAGGAGACCTTGAGGTGAAACTTCTGGAGCCTTTGACCAGTAGTTTGGCCAGACTAAGTGATGCTAGAAAGGCAGATTTGTGCTGTATGAAGCAGTTCTAATACCTTCATTCACATTGTATAAATTATTTATTTGTCTTCCATTGTCACCTTCTGCAGATATGCTAGCAAGCAAATTAATTTGCAGACTATTCATAGAAATAATTGAAGAGCATATTGAGAAGTCTTCCATTTATTTTTGGATGTACACTAAATATTTGTAGCTAAGACCTACACTGCATAATATAAAAAGGTTGTTTTATTTACTGAGTAGATTTAGATCACCTTGACTGAGGAATTACAAGTGTGTGAGAAACTTATTTGTTATTTTCAGATAAAATACTGAGTATTTTTTAAGAGATTAATGTTAAAAATGTGAAACACTTGAAGAAAATTCATGAGTAAAGGAGATGCCATATTTGCTGATCTATTTGTTAACTATTTATTTAAGGTTTTTTTACCCACAAAAGACTAAGGCAGAAGGGCATAATGAATTATGAAATATCTTCTTCTTCATCTTAAGAAAAGCTAAATATGTTCTACTTCTAAATGCAACACTGCTGGTTGACATTTTTATTCTGAGGGTGGGAGGTCAAGAGAATACATTATTTATTGAAGTGGTACTTGTTTATCCTGGAAATTATGGTGTTATATATATTTATATACTTGTGTACACATATCTATGTACATATTTATGACTAAATAAATGTAGACATATCCCTTTTTACCTCATGACAAAATATGTAAACATGTTGGGTATTCATCCTTGTGAAGCAGAGACAAAAGGCCTTCCATGAGATTTACTGGCACTGAAAATCAGTTTTCAAACAGTGTCAGAACAATAAAAAATATCAGTTACAGTGCTTATAGATAGGAATATTGACCTATTGAAAAAATTGGAAATTTCAAAGAACTGATGAATCCTTGAACAAGAATAGCAGGGAAGTATTACCAAGCAAATGAAGATGAGTAATGTCACATACTGATGGTTAAGTGCTTGATACAGAAATAAAGCTGAACAGAGTTGTATGGAGATTTTAAGTGGACATGGACAAATCAAGAACAATGAGAAGTGATGAAATTTTGGGTAGACAAGAAGCAAATCAGATTAAGTGATGTCAGATGATTATTATGCATCAAAGAAAGAGAAAAAATTGTTTTCTTTCTTTGAGAGTTTACTTACACTGGATTTCTGAGTAAATCCTTTTCTGTATGGGTTTGCATGTCTCAAATTTAGAGCAATTGTCTGACAATAAGATGCTATCAAAACCTTCTGGTAATACTTTTTTTTAATACTGCAAATGTCTGCCATATTTTCCTGGTATCTGACCAGCTCCTTGGATTTGGTTACATTTGTGACCCTTGCAGTGAGCTCCTCATTTAAAGAACAGTGTCATGCTTTGAGTGTTAAAAGAAGCAGAAGGGCTTATTAATGCTCCTACATTACAGTCAGGCTTTTATAAATATGAATGCTCTAGTTTTTCCTGCTTGTCTGTTCCTCCCTTGTTGTTGAATGCTAAATTGAATTTACATTGTATTCTTCTCCCACAACAAACAGAAAACACACCCTCTTGTTTTATTCAGTAATCTTAAGGATTGTTGTCTATAACATTCCTATCTTTTGTACTTGGATCAAGTTTTGAGTTTTACTGATGAAAAGGGACCCAAGAGAGAGGCAGCTGGAGGGATCAAACCCCACTTATTTGAGCAGAGCTTCAGTCACACCATCTTTAGCCAGTAATCCTCAAGAGACAGCTTAATTGTGCTCCCTCAGTTTTGGTGGGTTTGGGCTCTTGTATCACTCCCTTGTTCCCCACATGTCGGTGTGATATTCTCTCTGTAGCATCTACTTCGGTGATGGCAATTAATATTGCCTACTTATTTTAATTAAAATGAAGTGTTTTTTACTTTAAAGCAAAACACTATGCAGCACTTGCCAGCAGTTGTCTTGTAGTCTTAAAAATATGGGCACATTTTTCTGTATTTACACTGTCCTAGTCTTTTCCTCTTTCTTTCCTTATATTGTTAGCCACTATAGATTTAATGTCTGATTTACCCTTCTGGTTTTTCTCTTCCCGGCACAGTCTCTCCCACTGCCTCAAAGTGACTACAGCATTGCGCCATTTTAATCAGGATCACCTCATTTTTTTCTTTTATCTCCCTCCCAAAAAAGTGGGCTGCTTGCACCAGTTTTGGGACTGTTCTGGTCCCTGGTGTGATGGCCACAGCCAGTAGGGGAACTGTCTCTGAATCCTTCCTCATCTCTCCTTGGCTGAGTGCAAGGCCCCAACAAACTCACTCTATGAGGCTTTCAAAAGGGCTTACGGTTGT
Organism: Ammospiza caudacuta; assembly: GCF_027887145.1. Lineage (NCBI taxonomy): Eukaryota > Metazoa > Chordata > Aves > Passeriformes > Passerellidae > Ammospiza > Ammospiza caudacuta. The sequence continues at coordinate 10,622,213 of NC_080595.1, forward strand.
CCATGTACTCTCAGTTAGAAGGCAGGGAGAAATATTGACAAGATCTTTTCAAGAGGTCAAAACAACAAAAACAACTTTACTGGCAAGTTTAGAAAATTAGAGTAATTTGGCAGAAGGTTAAGAGCAGCATTCAGTCAACACAAAACACTTCTCAAAGCATTAGCTTGGTCCATTCCCCTTCAAACTCTCAATCAGTTCAATTTTAATTTACACAAAAATTCCAAGAAGAGGGAATTAAAAGAAGAAGAAAAACAAAGGAGAGAGAGAGAGGGACACATACAGCTACCAACAGTTGGGTTTCAAGGATTTTAAGCTCCAAGAAACTCTAAGAGGAGGTCGGGTCAAGATGTGCTTGCCATGTATTTTGCCTTAAATACCCCTTGGCCTTCGTGGGCCATTCCACCAGCTGGGACTTCTGGTCATTTGGCCACTCAGGAGCTGGGTTAGGGGCTCCAAAGGCAGGTGTGGAACATTGCCTTTGCTGTGGCAGGGACTGGCACCGCTGCTGGCCTGGGTTACAGGCTCTAGGGATGGGTGGTGTGCTCCTCCAAAGCAAGGCCCAAACTCCCCCCTCCCCACCATTCACGTACCCAAAATGTCTCCAGACATCAACCTTTCCAATCCCCCACACTGAGTCTCCTGCAGGTGATCCATTTTCCACCAGAATTCCCCTCCAGGTGACTCAGTTTCATCAGGCTGGGCTGTTTTCCTCCACGGTCTCCAGTCAGATGCCACAGAAGCCATGGGCAAGGTGTGGCTCACACAGGTTCCTTAGGCTGTTTCTAGCCAAACTTGTATTTTTCCATATCATTCTGCTCTTTGGAGCTTCATATCTGTTCTTGACAAGAAGCAAAAGGAAAACATTTTACGAAAAGTGTCTCTTTCCTCTCTTAGAAGGGTAGGTCCTCCTACATTAAGAGCGCTCCTGAAAGAGCCAGGACAGTGGGAAGAAATTGCTGTTGATTTAATTAGCAGTGGCATTTAATTATCCCTTTGGTTAGGTATTTATTTATGTGTTTGAACAAGAGCTGTAATTTCATCTAAGTTTAAGCAGGAGTAGTTTAACCTTAAAATGTTATGATGTCAGAACATTAACAAGCCAGGAAATTTTCAAAAGCACTTACCAGATTAACAGGCTATTCTAAGACACAGATACCAATTACCATTATGGCTGTCAGGTGCTGTCATATATTGAAATATAGCAGCCAGAAAGAAGAATATTATTTTATACTATGAAAAACTAGGCTTAAAATTTCAATGCACAAATCTGCCTTTTGATGTACGTACCCTTATTCTGTGTAGCTGAAAACCTACAGAAAGTTATTTTGTAAACTGCTAACCTTTAGAAGTATTACCAAAAAAAAAAAAAAAAAAAAAAAAAAAAAAAAAAAAAAAAGAAGCTGTCTTCTGTATGATTAGTGGGGAAAATTCCCAGGAATTCTGAATTATAAAAAAATCCTTGATATTACTGCAGCTGCCAATCCTCCAAAAGATCCAGTCTGAGATTTTCCAAGATCCAATCTGAGATCCTCCAAGATTTTCCAGTCTGAGCAACAATACTGTAAGTATATGTGATATGACAAAGTTTTTTGTCATTGTCTTAACTCCTACCAAATTCAGTGCCTCTGGGCTCACTTCCCATAGTTTCTTGCTATCTCATGACTGCCTTACAGAGTCTTGAATGGTACAAAATGGACTTTTTTTCCCCAAATTTTTGTGTGTTTTTCCTTTGAAAGCAAGGATTTTTATATGGTGTGTTTGGGGACTCCCAGTACAGCATGAGCTGGTTCCAGGGCACATTCAGTGTGAATGCTTTTTTCTTTCTTGTTCATGATTGTAAGTAGAAAAATGTGTTTCTTGGATATTGGTCTTCCTATTTTTAGCAGCTTGAGAAACAGAAAATTATTAGCTGATGTTTTGGTAAAAAAAAAGCACCAATGATGTTCATTTGCAATATTTTAGTACCATCACAGGCTTTTATTTTTTAAAGTCAGTTTGAGGTTTGGTGCAATGAAATTATGCAACACTTTTCATCCTAATACCACTATGTGCCATCAACCTGCCACTGAAACTTAAATCTGAATATCCTTCAGCTCAACACTTAAGACAGGTTTGTGAATAGAAACTGAGCTACTTGTTAGGAATGTTGCTCATCACTGTTTTCTGGGTTTTATGTTCCTTCTGTCTTCTTTTTCTGTATTCTTTCTGTCTGTTAGACATTTTGGGCTATAAAGTAGCTAATGTAAGGAAAGTTGTGTATTAATAAAGGGGGCACTAAGTATAAAAAAAGAGGCAATATCTAAGTTTATGAACTTTTAGTAATTATGTGACCTTTGATAGGTACATAAAGGTCTTCAATTATGAAAGATATTTATAAATAGCAAAATGAGGTGCATATATGTGCTACTGAATCCACAGAAATGCTGAATTATACTCTAGCTGGTACAATTTCACTTTCTTTTGTCTGTAGCATAAAGAACCTTGGCCTGGTGCATTGTGGGTTTTCTGAGTAGCTTTTTTCCCATACTCTGTTCTTGCAGTTCCTGACTCTCCACCTCCCTGACAATTGTAAAAAGAAGTGAATTTTAATCAATTATCACTTTAAATATCATCAGAAAAGAAAATGGAATTGAAGCAGCCCCAGGCCCCCCAAGTGCCTCATAATATCAAAACACTATACTTGATAAAAAAGGACTTATTTCCATATTAGCCATCTGATAGTGTATGAAGAAAAAGAGGAAATAATGTGTCCAACTACTGGGAGATTAACCAGTTTTCTTAGGATGCTCATGGGGTAGACAGACTGATCTGCTGCCAAAGGGATGGAAGGTTCCTGTCCAAGCAGGGGAAAAAAAATGGCTCTAATGCTGATGGATGGGTATGAATTTTTAAGTACTGAATTTAACTGGCTACACACAGTGTTGGCTTTGGATGTACTGAGAGTTTCAAGCTGAACAGTGACAATTACACTGTCGTTGAACTGTGCTTGTCTTACACTTCAAAGTGCCAAAAAGGAAAGTGATTCCTACAGCCCTGTCATGTTGTTTGTCTACCTGAATGAAGCTAATGAGGTCTTAATACTGCACTGGTTACTCAGGCAAGGCTTTAATTAATAGGTGTCAGGTCCTTAACGCCTCATGCACCTTCTTCCCTCTGTGGTGCTTCCTTTTAGCTTCCAATTTCAAAATTGATTATGTGGAGTGCAGGTCCCTTCATTTCGTTACAATAAAAACATTTGCTATTAACATAAATGGAAGATATCTTTTTCTTGTAATCTTGTGATGTTTTGGTGCATGCTTCCTATTTCAGGCCCTGTGAAATAGTAAGCAATATCTCAAAAGCTTTTTTTCAAGTTTTGAGAAGGCAAAAAATTACAGTCAAGAAGCTGCCCTTTTTTTTTTTTTAAACTTATTTTATATGTGTTCTTTTCCTCTGGTGCTAACCAGTTATTAGTTCAAACTCATGTCTGCTAAATCCTGTAGAATAAAGTTTTTTGAAGTATCATCTGTCTCTTCTAACAGCTTGTGTGGATTGCTGTGGGAATGAAATTCCTCTTGACTTGCCTCCAGTTCCAGAAGTGTTTGTGTGTTATCTATTAAGAATGAGTCTGCAAAAGATCTATATGCAAGCCTTTGTATGATAGGCAAGAAGGGTTTACCTGAGGCACACTCTCCTCATACTATAAGCAAATCAATGCTGTGCCCTTGGACTCAGCCAAGTTCCCAGAACAGAGCTCTTTTATAAACTCATAAATTGCAGAAAAGCACTGCATCAATTTTTTTTCAATGCACTAGAGTTTTGTTTTGTTCTACATATCAAAATGAAGCTTCCTTATAATGATGCTAGCCTAAAGTTTCTGGTGAAATTTTTTCACCCATATTCAGCTACTTCATTGGCAGGATAACTTCAGATTTTGATGGCTTTTAGATTACTGCCTTTTCTTTTCATCTCCTAGAGTGGCTGGAATCCATCTTTGTGAAACTTCACCAGCATCTACAGAATTTCACAGCTAAAAATATCTTCCGAGGATTAAGGAAATATTATTGCACATTATATATGATTGGAAACATCAAAAGAACTTCTGTTTTTTGAGATTAGCTGTGATATTTCTCTCTGTGTTTGGCACACAAGCAAAACGATTGGTTCCTAAATAGAGTAGTTGCTTTCAAGTAGCTCAGCCATTGGTGCTTATTCTGTCTGGGAGAGGTAGAGGACCCAGGAAATGTGAATTCAGGATTTGGTATGAACATGGGGTCTTTCAGCAGGTAATTTTAGAGGGTAGCAGTTATTTTCTGTGCTATTGCAGCTCTAATAGCTGAGACTGTATGAGAATCTTTCCTTTCCAGGCTCTCCAAGGCTCGCTTCCTACAGAAATTGGAAGTAGTAGGGCAGTCACAGATGGTTCCAGCTGATGGCTCTGCAAAGCCCTGAATCCATGCCTGCTGAGTGCTAGGGAAGCAGCTCCTCAGCTTTCTGTCATGTCCAGCCAGCTTTTGTGGGTCCGTGCCTGGCAGTGCAAGGAATCCATGCCTGGCCACTGGACCTGAGCATAAAGCAGATAGGAGATGACCTCATGTAATTTTCTTCCTGCCCCAGCTGCGTTCTCACAGTGGTGGTTTCAGTCAATTTGGTGGGTGAGTTCAGCTGTTGCATTTTTTGAGTGTGCTAGTGTTTTTCTAATCTCTGTGTGTGGCCACAGTGTTTCGGGGCAAGTCCTTAATTACATGCTGTTTTTCAATTCAGTACCTAAAGTGCTCACCAGATAGTATTTGAAAAATTGATTATCTTTGCAGCTAAGCTGTATGATTTTTTTTTTAGGTCTTCTAAAAGGGGAGTTTGTTCATTTACTTGCACTCTGTGTACCACAATTAAACACTGTTGACATGCTTGGGTTTGTGTGTGGTACTGACCAGCAGAATTATTATTTCTGGGTACCAAGGCAGAGCTTCACCTGGCAGATCTATGGGCTGTCCTCACAATGAGGGCATTCCCTGTGGTTTCTTAATAGTGTTACTGAGAGTGTATTTGTCAGCCTTTCTGTTCTCTGGGTAAATGTATGAATTATAGTGCTTTAATTGCTTCCTACAGGTATTTGCAACTAAAAACTTATTACTGCATGTTGTCTCTCCAATCAGGAAACAGAAGGTAAACCAATCAAGCTGTTCGGGGGCTTGGGATACAGCAGAGGTGATGTAATCACTCTTTCTTCCTCTCTCTGGAGGAGGAAAATTCTTATGGAGGACAATTTCTAGATGTACCATCTGGTCTTTTGCACACAGAAATCTTCTGACCAGGAATAAGGCAGAACATGTTGTCAAATAAACAGGGTGTCAGAATAGACTGTTTTCCCATCCAAGTCAATGCTTAGTTGTGTGCCAAAGATACTGCTGGGGCCAGAGTGAAGATTTGAGCCTCACAAGCCCATTTGATGGTTAGGTGCTTCTGTTGGGAAGGTTGTTTGCCTCAATTTCTGCTCTGCTGGGGTGGCTTTGGAGTAGACAAACCACATCAGTTCCTGTGAGATGAAGATTTGTTCCCTTCATATCAAGAAGGAAAGGGAATTATTTTTATTTATGCATTGTGGATGTTATCACAACTGTCTTTTTTTGTTTATACCACTTCTCTGAAACTTTATCTTGGCAGAAGTCCTTGCATCTGGTGGAATGACACTGTTGAGTGCTACCTCTTGGGCTACTGTTAATATTGCTCTGTGATTTTTCCAGGACTATCAGGGCTGTTAAACCTGTGCAGCAGGATTTCTGGCTGCACAGAGCCATCTCTGACAGCTTTATTGTTTTTTCCCCCACACTGGATGATTCCTCTCTTCCCAGAAAAAGTGACAGAACTGACAACATTTGTCCTGCCACCATTTGTTTATTATGTGCCCAAAGCCTCTAAATTATGATCTCCTGATGGATGGAAAGCATCTCAAGTTTATTTTTGTACCTCCACAATTATTAGCACTATCTGGGGGATGAAAATGAGAAAGAAAGTTCTAGTGAGTACTTTTGTTAGACTGACTATGTTTGTGGGCATTCCTTGACACCATTCTTATGTCCAGTCACCACAGTTATCGGGGTTGTGCCTGGCAGAGCTGTTCTTCCCCATTCCCAAACATGCAGTGTTGGGAGTGGATTAATTTGGGATTGGCAGATGTTCCCCTGAACCACAGACCAAGTCTAGGAAAGATGGTTAAGCAGTAAAACATTTTGTTTGCTGAGGGTTTAGGTTTTATTTCCCCAGTTAAAGTTGCTTTGTTTGAGTCATTTGTTTTGCAGTTAGTTGATATCGTACTTCCTTACTTCCCATTTTAGGAAGGAAATAAAATGCCATATTTGAGGAGTAGGGTATAACCAGTCCTTCTCACATCTACCTTCTCCTTCTCATGTGTCATATAAGAGAGGAGGAGTTCAGGTAACATCTTTGCTTTTGGCTCAAGCCCTGGAAGTCCCTGGAGCAGCCTCTTCCCAGGCAGCATCCTGAGGGTCTGATGCACTTTGCCAGCCTGGATTTCTGTGAACTCTGGGGCTGTGCCTTCTGAATCACACTGAAAAATGTCTCATATTCACCCTTGCATGCTGCTGAGAGCTAAAAGAAGACTCTGCATCCTCACTTCCCCAACAATTTTTCGCTATTAGTGAATTTAACACCTCCACTTCATACAGCCTTGTTTGGCTGCTGTTGGAGATGTGACATCAGTTCAGAGTTAAGAACTCTCAAATTATTTTGTCTGTCTTGCAGGTTAACTGCTTGATTAGAGATAGAAATTGTAGGTCCAGCTGATTCATCAAGCTAATTAATTGAATTAATTCATCAAGATAGGCTGTGCCAAAATATTTTACTGCAAACTTGGTACTGTGATGAAAATACAACCTATGCAACATTTTATGAAACCCTGATTTTTCAAACATTAGAAATAATGAAAATGCAAATAACAATCCACCAAAGAATAGATAGATTATAAAACAGATTTAAGCACTGGCTGTGCCAAAATTCCAGAAAAATACTAGCTATTTTCTATTATTTTACTATCTTTACTATCTACTTCTACTACTAGAAAAGAAGGTGAAGGGAGAATCTGGTGGGTAATTTACTTAGGGGAAAAAACAGTGATGGAGATTTCTGCCTATGAAAAAGAAAAGAAAAAAAGAAAGCTTTCAGATTTGATCAATCTGTTTAACCTCAAACTGGAATATTTCATTTTCCTTAGTAAAGAGCAACTTTTTTCTTTTTGCTTCTTAAATAAGATATCTTTGATTTTTGAATGCTCAAAGATAGAAAAAATAATGTGTTTCATTTTTACATCTCTTTAAAAACTGATTTTTGTGGGTTTTTTTTATCCTTTTATTTTCTCTTTAGCCTATAGAGATCCTTAATCTTCAACCATTCATGTGTGTATGAAAATACTTCACTCAAGCATTTGTGGTTGCTTCAGTGATTTTTAGTAGCCTTGGAAATTTATTCTTTTTAAGCTAGTATTAATATTTTTCAGTCAATCTACATTTATTGTGACTGGAGAAAAATGTAAACTGAAATTTTACTACCCTTCATAGGAAACACCAATATCTGAAGCTTAAATTTAAATCAGGGACAACAACTACAGTAAAAGTGGTGGCAAACTTGGTGACTAAACCCACTTGGCCCAATTGGGATCTAAGCAGGGTTTTGTCATTCAGTAGACCAAGACATAGCAGAGCTAAATTATGCCAAGTAATGTTCCAATGAGACTCTTGTTGTGTGCTTGTTATCAATAACAAAGGTACTGAGAGGGGGTTTTGTTTTTAAATGAAGATTAAGTTCATTTCTTCCTCAAGGAAGGATCTTCCCTCCCTCATGATTACAGTAAGAGATGCGCAGTCTTCCAGTCTTGTGAACATAAGGTCTCTTTGAACAGGGATGAGTGATTTTTTCCTACCTCTCTTTTCTGCAGCCTTTTTTATATCATTTTGCTTCATTGTAAATCTGAAGAAAGTGGTTTTCTTCATGAAATATTGAGTTTTAAGGAGGGAGATTATACATATTGCTTTGTTAGCACTGATAGCAATCTTTGTTGTTGCAAGTTAAAGCAATCATGCTCTCAGATGAAAACACACCTAGGGATCCAGAGCTCTTACTCCTGGCTCTGGAGCCACAAGGTGCAAGGCCTCTTTATATCCAGTGCTGAAGGGAGGAGTGTTACCAACACACAAACCTCTCTTTTTTGTTTTCTGTGTATTTCTACCATCTGCAGCAATGAGAGGTTTTCATACTGTGTTTTTTAAACAAGGAGAAAATGAACACAAGTAACTGCAGAAGTGTTAATAACATTTAGAATAAGTTTTCACATATTGGAATAGCTTTTTTTTTTTTTTTTCTAATCTCCGCCCTGGGCGCTCTGTCCCGCTCAGGCTGTGGAAAGCAGTCAGGAGAGCTGAGCTGCAGATGTCTAGTTGGCATCAGAGAGATGGACTGGCTCCACCATCCCTCCCTGCCTCTCCACACAGGGAGCCTTTGGAAGCGTAGGCAGGAGAGAAGTGGCTGCTCCAATGTGGCATTTCCAGTAAGTGGCACAAGCTGGAAGAATTCTTCAGACTCCTCTTGAAACAGATGCGAACAGACCAAGAGCAGCTTTGCTGAAATAACTGGTTTCTTCATGAGCCAATTCTTCACTGAGAGGATTTTGGCATAGAAGTGCATAATAGCTGTAATTTTTCTACTGATATAGCACTGTTCCTTTCATGTTCCAATAAAAATTACCCTTGCCTAGTACATATGTACAATGTTAAGTTCTTTGGAGCAAAACTCAATCTTTATCATCATCCTGTTTAGAGCTCAGAAGTGAGATTGTAGAAATCCTGCACACTGAGCACCAGCAAATGCTCCTGTTCAGATGTGGATGTGAACAAACTTCTCAGGAGGTACCTACTTATTAAAAACCAGCTCAGTATAAGTGCATTATTTATTGTGAACATTTAAGGTAATCCCAGGACTCAGTGTGGTTCTGTAATAAGAGGTTGCTGCATGCCATAGTTGATTTACTTCATTTTTTCCCAGTTAACTTGAGGGAAGGTGCAGTTCTGGTGGAAAAGCTGTCCTCTAGGTCATTTATAGCAAAGACAATAATGTGTTGATACTGGGTGTTGTGAAGCCATCTGAGTTCAAAGGTGCTCATTTTGACAGAAAAGATAAAAATAAATACCATCATTTACTGATAAAACAAAATGCCCTTTTGTTTGGCAGAATGCCAAGAAGAATTTTTAGATCACCTAATGAAAACTATAATGGTATTTTAACTTTTCTTCTTGTTTCTCCTTTTGAAATTATGGCTTTTTAAACACAGGCAGGTAAATATAATATTTTCTTCAAAGACATTTTTCTCTTCTTGAGACAATTTGCTCAACCAATTTCCAACTTGTGTTACAGTATCTGCAAGTATTTTATTTTTTTAAATTAACTAATATTTCTGCTATGGAATTAAAACTCATAGTAAATGCAACACACCTGGGAGAAAATATTTTCAGCATAAAGCTGCCTAAGTTTCCAGCTCATACTGTACTAATTGCTTGTATAAGAACAATGCTTTTTTTTTCTTGAGAGCAAATCATAGTAATGGGAATAATAGCAATGAGAATTTTAGGTGAAAAAAGATATTTTAAAAACTGTTTTCAAAAGAGTGTTTATATTTTATACTAATTATTTTTCCCCAAAACCTGCATTTTTAAATTTTTTTGCCCTTGAATCAGCAGCAGTGCAACCACCCAAGAAAGAGTGTGAATCAGAGTCAATCAAACTACTGCAAGTCTCACAAGCAGAGGATCCAGCCCAAAGTGCTCAGCTGCTGTAGCAGCTTTCCCAAGGGTACAGACACTGGGATTATCTGCTGCTGTTTGCTGTGCTGCTGCTGGCTCACTCCCACCAGTGCCTGCAGCTCCAAGAGGAGTCAGTGCTGTTCACATGGGGGACTTTGCCAGAATAAAACTGGCCCTGCCACGATTCTCCTCATTCCCTCAGTGGGAAGAGGACTGGCCCATCTGGAAAGGACCATTCTTAGCATTTAAAATACCTCACTGATTTACAGTGCTGCAAGAAACATCGAGGAGGTATGAAACTCTGAGGATATGAAATCATTGCACTATAATGATAAGAGAACTGTTGTGATATATACGACAACATATGGTGACCCCGACGTGATTCAGGCCCCGTGGATTTAAATACTAAACTATAATGATGTTAGAACTCTTGCTATATAAGACAACAAACTATAATGATAGTAGAACCCTTGATATATAAGACAACACTCTTATGTAGAAAAGAGATTTTCAAGGGATTTTCCTCCAAATATTGCAGAAAGATACTGAAGGGAGGTAAGATTCTAGCAGATATTGTTTAATATGGAGTTTAAACCTGCTGCCTGTGAGCTTTGCTGATGGTCTGCCTTGGGTAGGACAGGAAGCTGCTGGTTGCCATTTGTTTTTGTATAACACAAATAATGCTATAGGCCACCCCTTAGAAATCTCTTTTTCAGGTTGTAGACCACAGCTTATTTATTCATCCCTCATGTGGAAATCATCCTGTGGTTACACTACTTTTGTTGCTCTTTTAATGAAAATTTTCCAGTTCTGCTATGAAGTTTGGAAAGAGGGGCCACAACTGCCTGAATTATTCAAAATACTGGTATTCTCTGGGTATACACAGCAACAGAATGATGTTCTCTGTTTTTTTTTTTCCTCTGTTCTTTTTCTAGCAATATATATTGTTTGCTTTATTGATTGCCTCCCAGTAGAAGTGAAAGAAATGGGTGTGCTTACTCTAAGGCACAGAAAGAGTAACTATAATTGATGTCTAATTTCTCCAACGTCCTTGGAGAAATCTTTCCTTAACTTCAAATATGAATAATGTGGTTTTTCTTCTCTTATCAAAGACAGATTTGGGTAGAGTTAACTTACTGTGTTTACTTTGGAATGGGGAGAGTTTTAGAGAGCATTTCAGGAGGTGCTCTTCAGTTTGAGCATAAGCACTAATTGAAAATGATTTTATTTTTTCCTGGAGTCTGCTGGTCATTTATTTCTTGCTTTCAGGGATGGCAGATGAGGCATCAGAGAAATGCTGCTGCATTAGGTACTGCATTTCCTGCATTTTGTTCCTCCTGGCACCATCAAAGAGCATATCTCCTTTTTTTTTGCATTTTCAAAGCAAAATTTTGCTAAACAAAGTGTCATGGGGGTATCTCAGCCCAGCCAGTCCTCTCTCACTCATGAACACAGCAGGGCTTTGTTACAGACATCTTTTATGAAAAATCCTTTCCTTAGGATTTTTCCTCCTGAGAAGCTGGGAGGCCTCAGGAACAAAATGCAAACATTGATTATCTGCTGCTGTGGAATGCAACAGGTGCATCTGTGATTGGCCCATGTTGGATGTTTGGAATTAATGGCCAATCACAGTGAACTGGCTCAGACAGAGAGCCAAGCCACAAGCCTTTGTTATCATTCCTTCTTTTTCTATTCTTGGCTAGCCTTCTGATGAAATTCTTTCTTCTATTCTTTTAGTATAGTTTTAATATAATAAATATTATAAGATAATAAATCAAGCCTTCTGAAACCTGGAGTCAGATCCTCATCTCTTCCCTCATCCTAAGACCCCTGTGAGCACGGTCACAGAGCTTTTCACCTCTGTGCTCTGAAGATGACTGGTTTTGTGCCATCTCTGCTCCAAGTGGAAGCTGGAATATCAGTAGCTCATCCACCACTGCTCAATTGATGCACATGCAAGTTTGGGCAGTTTTAGAAAACTGCTGGCAGCAGATCCTTGGCTGGTGTGGAGCATCTTCAGCGATCCTGTGAAACTCTGCACCAGCTGAGGATGTGCTCCTGGTTGTGCAGCTGGGACTAAAACTGCTCTGAAAGCAGTTGAACTTCCCCCAGTGATCATTTAGAAGGGATCTTGATCCTTTCAGGCTTGTGTTTTTCAGGACTTGTAGTGATAACATCTGGTTCGTTTAATCAAAACAAATCATCAGATGAAAAACATTGTACCCAACATAAACAAGGACTTGCTTCATGGCTCATACCTCAAAAAAATTGAACCTACAAAATTAACCATGCTAAAGGGCCTTAGAAATGTATCAGCTTTCTCCATGAGCAGTATATCCTTCAAGCCAGTGCATTAACATGGGTTCTATGAACAAAAATCTGTTATTCTAAGTGACTCGAGCATCTTGCTGCTGTTTTGCATGTAAGACAGGAAGGGGCGCAGCAGTTTCTACATAGTCTGTCGTAAGAACATCTTATGAAGTGTCTGTGCCTCTGGTTTTGTCAGATCACATTAATTAGCAGTGAAAATCACCCTCAAAAAGATCTATGCAAATGCTTTGTTCTGACTACCACTTGTGGTATTTGTGGGATTCCTCGGTTTAATCTTGGGATTTATAGCCCTTCATGTTTAGGTATTTTTTCCTGAAATTTTCAATAGATGCTTTGCCTAAGAAGAAGTGTCAGAAAACCATGAATGAATCTTTAGGTGGTTACATTACTTTACAACAGCAGTAGGAAGAGTGATACCAATAATTCTAAGCTGAAAATAAACCCCTAGTTACATGGGACTTTCCACCTTTTCATGGTTATCTTTTACCACATGGTTGTCACACATACATGTGACAAATTGCTGGGTTCTGAAGGTTTTCACCAAATAGTCTTTTTTTAAAATTTTATTTTAATTTTAAAATTTATTTCAAAGGTTTCATTGTTTTAAGTGCATGTGTTTCTGAATGGCTCATTCAGGAAAGAAAGAACACCACTCAGCTTCATAGAGCACTTAGTGATTATGCACTCCGAATTTACAGTTCATAGCAAATAGATGATCTACTTACAGGAGAAACATTCTCAAGAGTCCTGTAAGTAATGAAGTGGAGGAACCGTGTGTGCTCATAAATAGAAAAATAGGTAAAATCTACTGAACAGAAATCATTAACATTTCTGTTCAAAAAGATAAACTAGAAGGAAAATCAATAGACAGGATAGTTGTAGTAAAATATTGTTCTAAACTATCTATCAGGTAATAGTTTCCATGGCAGTTTTATGAGCCTCTTCTGGGAAGCTTGAAGCTCGGGTGTGTTTTATTTTGTTTTTAAAAAAGCATAAAATCCCATCAAAAAGGAAGGGACAAGACACCATGGGGATGTTTAATATCCATCAGAACCACTGGAAAATGAATAATTTGCATTCAGGGGGTGTAGAGCATCTGTGTTTTATGGCTCAGAGAGAGTTGGAGGATCATGGGCTGGCAGGGGCACGCAGGCTGAAGCTGAGAGCCTCTTAAACAGTGCTAACACTGAAGACATCAAACTGGGAAGTGGAAGGACATGTAATGCACTCCCTTCTAACAATACTTAAGGAATGCAGGAGGTATTCCTTTCCCAGATATAAAGATTCAAAGTGTCTTGATGTTAAAGTGTAATACCCTCACAGAGTGAAAGGTGGTTGAATAGGAGCAGATAAATTGTAAGGCTGAAGAACTGCAGGTGTCTTGGTGGAAACCTTATAACTGCAAGTTATGCCTGATTTTATGCTGCTGTACAACTGCTAATTCAAGATCCATTATCCCACCTATGATGCCATAGTTACTGCTGGTCTTGAAGCCTGCAGCTCTCTGGTTCCAAATACCCCAAATATCCCTCAGCGTGCCTCTGTGGTAGCATTTTCTCTTCCATTGAAGCTCTGAAAAGCTGAAAATCTCAAGTTACTAAAAATAATAATGAACACTCAGAAAAAAGACTTGCAACTCAATATAAATACTAATGCCTCCCTCCCTCCCAACACAGTGTCTGAGCTTTGTCAAAGGGTACTGAATAAAATCTGTAACTTAGTTTTATTTGGTAACTTGCAGTTCCACTCTCCAAGGGACTTATTTAAGCTAACAGGAGGACTAACCTGGCTTCTGGAATTGCCCAATGTAGCTTTCACTGCAGATTGTCCAAAGGGTTTGTCAGCACCATCAGTTTATTAGGATTTTGTCTTTTTCATAAAAGCCTTTTGTCTTGAGACTGTCAGACTGACATCAGTCTACTGGAAAAAAACAGGTAAAATTAAAAGAAGAGAGAAGCTCTTGGCTACAAAGCTGAAAAGGTTGTTACAAAAGGAAGGCATAAAGTAGGGAAATGAAAAGTGTAAAATGCAGCTGAAAGCAATCTTTTATCCATAGCACCACAGAAGATTGTGACTGATCTTAGGTTCCATAGCTGAGGGCTGATGCACCAAGCTGGTCAGAGAGCTGCCTTTGGGAGCAGGTGTGTGGAATGACTTTGGGAAGGAAACAGCTCAGCCCTGCTCCTCCTGGGCACTTGGTCTCACACAGGTCTCTAGGAGTCTCTTCCCATCCAAAAAAGAAAATTGCTTTGTTAATGAAAATTTCTACTTGTATTTGCCCCATTTCTTTTCTCTAATCTTCTGATTTATTAAATTCCCCTGTACTAGAGAGACTTATCTAAATATGCATTGCCATTTTAGTCCTCACTTAGCATGTTTCCTTGGGCCCAAAGTATTTTTGTACTCCACACATTTTTGGTGTTTGACTGACTTTATTTTAAATTTATTAGGTTTTCTATTTCTTTCTCAGCTGACAAAGTGTTATGACCCAGCCCTGAAGGTGAAGGTGGCTGAGAACTGCAGAGATGAATGACCGGAGCTGCCACAGGGCTGTAAATCTCTTGGATAACATGCAGAGACTGTGTGAGGTGCTTTCAAAATCAAAACAGCAAAGAGAAAAATCTGGAGAAGACATCACAAAGAAGCAAACCAGAGGGTCTTTATTGAAATAGGTAAATGAACATAATCCTAAACTTTCTGAAGAGTCAATGGTTGCTCTAACAGTAAGCAAGGATGAGTCTTTTCCTCACCAGTTTTTTGTTTTAAAGGATTGAGGGAAGGCTAACTGTAAGTACCAGACTCTACTGGTTTTTTTTTTCTTCTCACTTTACTGTGAAATTATGCGGAAGCTAATTGCCTCTCTGAGGCTAATTGCCTCTACTGCATGTGGTTAAAAAAGATTCATCTTGGGTTTAGCTCATGCTTTCTATAATTCCTTTAACACAGACTTCTCATCCAATTCTTCAGTGCTCTTTCTGTAGGGAAATAGACAAAAACAAACCCAAAATAATTCGTCTACAGCCTATTTGAGTTTCTTATGGTATCAACCAGTCTTTGGAGGTGCTCCTTTGCTGCTTTGGAGAGGTTAAGAGCAATGGTCCCAACATGATATATTGTGCTGTGATCTGTTTCACGTGCCTCAGAAGATACAGGTGGAAAGTAGACAGCTCAGAAAACTCATCTGTGAGATAAAGATTCAGCTTTTCAGAGTGAAACTCCATCTCCTCAATTCATCAAACACATATTTTGTGTAGGCCAACGTGAAATTTTAGATGGTTTGTGGCTGCATTTTGGATCTATTTTGCCATGACCAGTTACTTTGGAATTCATTTAGGACTAGTCACACAACCTCTCCCAGTAGAAAAATAGTCCTACTGAAACCTTTTCCCAGCACTCTTCCAGTTCACACGAGCTACCTGACTGCAGAACTGTGACCTATGTTTCTGTGAGCAATATATTTCTGGTTTGCTTTTGTTAGGTTTTTAATTTTTTTTGTTTGCAGGCAGATATTTGAGAGACATCAATGTGACGGCTTCCAAGTGAAAGATCTTGTTGTTTTTTCCCCCTTGTCCCTTGCAAATGCCCTGATCTCCCTGTTTATTTGAAGGCATGAGGCAAATTTCAAAGGAGCAGCCAGAAGGGAAATGCTGCATTTTTCATCTGGGTGATACATATAGAAAGTGAGGGACTGCTGAGTCAGGCACACTTGGCTGTTTGTTGCTGCCTAAAATCATTAGCAATATGAAATTATACAAAGCACCTGCTGAAAGTTCAGAAGAGCTTTTGTGAAACCTTGGAGAATGTTATTAAAGGTAGACTTGTAGTCTGTATCCTACACAAAAATATAATCAGTTTCCTTTTCTGAGTGCTTTTATGGCTTGACTAGCAAAGGTGGGAAGGTAGCATGATATTCCATGGCTTGCCATGAGCCTTTCAGATTGCCCAACATGATCTTTGAAACACATGGTGAAAAAGAGGAGAGGAATCATTCCTGTTGTTGTTACACAGAGAGGCAGAGAGCAGTCACATCCTTTATTGCTTTTAAATCCACTTTGTTCATCTTGGTGGGTGTGGGAGGCAGTGCAGCCAACACTACAGCTTTGAAGTGCTTTGTTGCCTGGGGTACTCAGATGTGCTATTCTGAGCATCAAGGTCCTCTGTGTAATGCAGGGGGGGAGCTGGGTGCGTGAAGAGTCAGTGCTTTAAAGGCTTAATTTCACCAGCAAGAAGTGTTGGACCGGGGCATATGGCTGAAGCCCTGATCCTTTCAGAAGAAAAGTTGCCAAGTTGTATTGCAGGAGAGCATCTGTCTCCAGGCTGCTTTACTTCAGGTATGAGAGTAGAGGAAAACACCCAATGAAACACTGGTGCAAAAGTAAGAAATGATCATAAAACCTTTTATTCATTTCCCCCAAAGTTAGAGCATTTCCTTCAATTTTGCTCTAGCTGTCTGTTGCTCTGCACTGCCAGGTTCATGAGTCACACCAGCCTGAAGGTTTTTCACTCTGCTTTAACTTTAAGTAGTTAATAATTTATTGGGCTGGAGTGGAAAAAATACAACTGCAGCCTAATGACTTGGGGGTCTCTCTGGGAGAGGTATGAATGGGGCTTCTGCCTGCAGTCCACTATGTACTTAGCATTATGCATTCATTGAAACAAGCTCTTGCTGGGTCCACTCCTCCCAAGGTGACTGCTGAGATCACCAGGATGTGGTTGTGCATGCTTGTGTTTATCCACTCTTTCTCTCCAAACTACACTCCTCATGAAAAGTGCAACAGTTAATAGTGTAAAGCTTATCAAACTGCTACTTTTGAAATTTTACATGGCCTGGTACTCTGAGTCTTTCTTTTGGTGGTAGAAGGTACAGGTTCCCACCAAGAGGGAGGATGGAGATTTGCTGTTTGTATCTTGTGAATGAATGGAGGAGACACTTGTTCCTCAGTTTACTTTGCAACCCAGCTGAATATTTGTACTCTGAAAACCTGCATTGTCATGGAAGAAAGGGAAACTGCACCAGCTAGTCATAGTGGTTCATTTGGAAACGGCCCATCTTAAAGCCCATCCTTAATTTCTGAAGGGCTAATTGGTCTCAAATATTATTACTAACTTTACCCCTTTCTGGATGGCCAAAATAGATGGTAGTGTTTATGATACCTTTGAAATCATCATGTTGTTAATGATAAAAAAAAAAATTCCTCCTGTTTTCAAATCCAACTCTTTCAAGAGAAATTCAAATCTTTTGTGCCATGAGATTGTAAAACCTTTCGACTACTATGTCCAAAATGACGCAGGAAACAAATATTTAAATTACTTTCTTGTACACTTTAGGAGTGTTGCTTTAAGTCTTGCATTTCTGTGAAATGGCAGCCCCGAGCAGAAGGCTGTGAATTCGCTTGCTGTTGGCATGTTTGAGCCGTGTCCTTCCACCTCCTGCAGTTGCCAAAAACAATCAAAATGCCATGGATGCAGTCCCAGGAGGGTTCTTCAGAGGAAAGGGACTTCCTGTGGCAAAGAATCAAGGCTTTTATCCTGCTGTCTGCTCTGGCTGTGGGAGGTGTTTGGGGAAGGAAAGGTCTGCAGCCCAAGCGCGTGCGAGCCCTGCCAGTCCCGCTGCTGGAGCAGGCTGGCGGAGCGGCGAGCGCTCAGGTGTGAGCTGGAGCAGCTCCTCAGTGCCTCCTGCTTTGTGCCAGGCCTTGGGACAGTTCCCAGCCATTCCCAGAAGGCAAACAGGCTGAATTCCCTCGAGTTTGGCACGGCATCATGACGGCTGCGTTTGAGAGCGCTTTCAGTGCTCAATAGCAATTTTCCGGTGCTGTGAGCCTGACACTGCCTTACCTTGCACATTCCATTGTCCTGGCTCCTGCTGAAGTGCCCTGTCACTCCTGGAAGAGACTGTGCATGCATCTGTAATCGCTGTGTGTGTCAAACACTTTTGAAAGACTTTCAGCCTTTGTATATTCCAGTCTGAATCAGATTTTGGATGGTCAGGAGTGTAATGTAAGCAAGCATTTGTTACTAGGAATGATGGAGGTGCTAAACAGAGAAAATGGGAAAAAATTACCATGCCCAGAAAAACAAGGTAAGAGTATCATGAGACAAGCCTGGAAGAGAAAACAGTGAAGGATAAGGCCAAAGAAAACCCAAAATAACACAATACCACCACCAAGAAAGCAAGCAAACAAAAATCAAACCCTGAAAACCCAAAGTCTAGGAGAAAAGGAATACATGGCAAGCTAAAGTGATTTTATTTTTTTTCCCTTTGTACCTAGAGAGTACTTTTTCAATGCTCACTAAAGAAGTTGGTACAGTCATTGTGCAGTCTTTGAGCTCCTTCTGGAACACAGGGCTTCAGTTCAAGTCAGTCACTCATGCCAAATATATCACTTAAATTTGGAAGTTAGCATATAACTGCTAAAATCAGGGAATGTGTTTTAAAGAGGTTTTTGGCTTAATTAGAGATTAGAAAGTTCCTCCTAAATGTTTTCTTTTGTATAGACACATAAGAATCTTCTGTATATTTGTTTTAGCACATTATTTAACCAATAAATTCTTGTATGTGGGATTGTACAATTGAGAAGATATTCCAGGAACTGGCACAGCATGTCTGATGGAAATAGTCATATTTCAATATTCTGACTTTGTGTCTGAGAGAATTTACTTTCTTCTGCCTCTCGTCTAGTTAAAAGTTATCCTTTTCCTTCTAGATCCAATGAGGAAATGTTTGACAAAAGTCTGATAATCTCCTTTCCAAACATTGCATCATCTCACATTCTTTGTATAAGGTATCGTCTTAAAACTTTGAAGTATGCAAGAACTATTCCTTTCTCATTTTACAGATGGGCAATTGAAACAGAAGTAAGAACTAGGAGCTAGTGTCTACAGAGCCAGATTCCCAACTTGGAAGCCACCCAGTCAATCTTTTTTTTTCAAGAAATGGAGAAGAGAGATGCTTCAAATTACCTTAGCATGTTGATGTCACCTTGCCAGTAAAAGCTTTTTTCCCTATAAGGTAGTTTTAGAGATAAAAAGTACAAAAATTGGAGGCAGGGGGAGGCATAGACTAACCAAAGTTCTTTTAAATATAATAGAATTCTAGCTGGACTGGTCTTAAATTTATTGTTCGCTGAAAAGAAATGTGCTTATCAGTGCTTATTAGATTGTTAAGTCAGGTTTTTTTTGTCATTCTCATTTGTATGGAATTATCCAGGGTACAGACAAATAGATATTATTGGGCTGTGAGGGTCACTGTTATTCTGCTCTGAATGCCAAGTTGTGCTGGATCCTTTTCATTCCTCCTGCACTTACACAGCTGTGAGTTATCTAGATTTCTATTTTCTACTGTCTTTTCCCAGCTGATCCTTTTTAACATACGGTTGTTTGTTTCCTTTCAAGTACAGAATAAATGTCAATTAGTTTCTGGTCTGTTTTGTGACTGATCCTTGAATCTCTGGGGGTGTAAAATCCAGGTAGCTCTGCCAGTTGTGCTCATCTGAAAATGGAGATTCTGCCTTATAATATTTAGCTGCTTTACACTGGCCAACTTTGAATCCAGTGAAAGGTTCTGCATTAGAACAGAGCCCAGTGAGTACAGCAGAACAGGGGGGGGTTTAAGCACATTTGTCACCGTTAACTTTGTAGTCTCTTCCAGTAAACAGAAGATTCCTTTCAGTCACGTTCCTGCTGTTTTCCCAGTGTCCACTTTCATTCTGAGATGAAAAGAATCCAATTTGATTTTCTCTCTCAGATCTACATATTGTCACTGCTCTGCCCTTATTGTACTTTTTACCAGCTCATTCTTGCTAATATGCTCGTACAAAATTTCTCATAAATGTTTAATTCCTAACAATAGAGTACCGGAATAATTTCCATGGTACAAAAATGTTCTGCTGACCAACTTACCGGAGTAAAAATGCTAATATGACCCTTGGGTCAGTCACACAGCCGTCTTTAATGTAAATTTAATACAGTGATTCCCCAGGAGGTGGAAGATGGCGGGCTTAGCAGAGCTGCACTGAATCAAAGTATCAGTATTTAGCAGCCCCTGGTTACCAGGCTACTGCTCACCTCTGAGACCAGGGGAAGATCATCACAGAAATGCATTTTAAACCTACACATCAAATGTACAACTGGATATGTTGTATGAAGAAAGCTTTTTGCAGATTTGATGAGGGGTTTAAAAATAATAAAGGACAGGGTAGGAGGAGGCAGGGGCAAAAGACAGAAGATACTGGGTTCCAGTGTCCCACTCTCTTCTCCAATTGTTTCTGTGTTGAAGAAGCACAAAAAAAAACCCCAACCCATACACCTGATATCAAATAAAATATCATATTTTTCATAAGCTGAATAGATGCCTTGGAAAGCAGCCAACGAGGGAATTTTCCACTTGTGCTGCCTTTGCAGGCTCTTTCAAACCTACTGTTAAGCAGCAGGGGCACATACGCACTTCACTCCCTTTTCTATTATGCAGCTATGACACATTAAGCTCCTTGGAATGGTATTCATATTTTATCAGCTCTCCTAACGTCAGTTCTTTATTTATAACTTGCTCTTTTTTCCCTTTTTTTTTCTTCTTTTTTTTTCTGTTCCTTTCCAGCCTTTATATCTAGACTTAGTAAAGAAAGAGACCAAAGCAGTTGAAGGGGAAAAAAACCCACCCCAAACCCCTCTGTGAATTTAATCATACCTTTGAGGTGAAATGTGTGTTTTCACTCAGTGTTTAAGAACTCAGCTGATCATTATTTTCTCTTTTCACACACAGCTTGCCATGGCACCCTCTACAGGTCACATCTGATTTGCTTACATTTAATATAGCACTTTTATTTGAAGAATAGCAAATTTTATTCCCTAAAGTATCATATTGAATCTGTACCTGCAATCTGCCGAACTGCTGAGTTTTCTGCACAGGAAAGCACTGAGGGTCTGGGCAGACTTGTGCTGATTTGTAAATGCAATGACACAGGCTTCACAAAGGCTTTAGCAAACAATGCTTATATATTGGCAGTCTTGTTTTTATAAGCTCATGTTTTGTGCTACTGAGAAAAGACCTGATTAATTTATATGTAGATTGCTATCTCATCCTGTTGAAAGTAAGCTGTAATACCAACAGGAGCTGAATTTGCTACCATGACTCCAATAACCTGACCAACTAGTCAAATTTAAAGACTCTGCAAGAACATTTTGTGTAGGTGGAGGAACTGGCAACGCTTCTGGTACAATTTCAGCATGTTTGTTTTTTAAATAAGCCCTGGTTTTTTCAGAATACAACAGAAACAGCCATCAGATATTTTTCCTATTCTGAAATACTGGGTTTGCTACTCCAGGAAGACCTGTCCTCAGTAAGCCTTTCTCTATTTTTCACTCCTGCCTCTTACTTCCATCAAATATTTTGGTATTTCTTAACCCATGCTTCTACAAGCAGGAAGACTTTTCTCCCTGGCCCCCACAGGCCAGCCCTGCCTTGACCTGAGCCATGGCCAGTGAGTCCCAGCCAGAAGTGGCTTTTGGATGCTGGACAAGTGTAGACAGCTCCCAGCACAAGTGCCTTGTGTGTGAATGCAGCCAAAGCATTAACAGCAAGGGGTAGATGAAATAATGTCTGCACACACCCATGGATACCAGCAGAGGATTGGGATTTTATTGGCAAGGCCATGTCATGGGAAAGGCAAGGAAAGTGGAGGGAAATTGAAAATGCTTTCTTTGCTTTGTGAGCAGGATGTTGATGTTTGCATTATTTGGAAATCTTGGATGTCAGGAGAAAAGGCAGCATCTCAAAGCTGGGAAAAGACACAGAACAGAAAAAGGGATGCTAAAAATCTCAACCCTTCCTATTTGGAGGACATTGCCAAAGGAAAAGTTGTGGAATGTTGGTTAGCTCTGAGTGGATGAAGCATGAATTTTGTTACATCAATGTCCAGGGGCCAGACAGCACACTTGTCTTTCCACCCCTCTCTGTGGGGCAGGGCTGCTGTTCTTGGGGAAGAAAACTGGAGTTAACTGTGATGGCAGCACAGCAGGGCCCTTCTTATGTATTCCTTCAATTTAGCACAGGCATAAACCTAAGGGCTGTGACTCACTGTCTGATGCTTCCTTGAAAAAAGAAAAAAAAATAGAGATAAAATGAACAAGGTGAAAAATCCTTTGCCTACTGCAAAGATAATCTAAAAAACCAGTATTTTAGTAGGATTTTTGTTTCACTTTCCTTCTTTGATACAATATAATCCATCAAAGATTTCAAGAAGTTTTGAATAGGAAAAAAAGAAACATGTTTTAATCTGGTGAATCTGTGGAGAGTCATTGGCTGTAGAATAGCATTGCAGCATGCAAGTGTAGTGCAAAAATATACAACTTTAATTCCATGGTCAAAAATATAATGCTCTTCCAGTATAGTCTATCAAAAATATTTCTTTGAGATCTCTGCTCTGAATGAGATCCCTCAGGGCTGGGCATTTCTCAAAGCCTTTTGCATCTGCCAAATGTACTGCTAACATTTTCTCACAAAAATGTTGGTGCAAGAACAAGGAGAATTAAAGCCTCAAGCTTAGAGAAATGAAAGGAAACCTGGCTTCACATCAAGGCAGAGTTTTGATCTCGGGTATCATTTTTGATCTAATGTATCATTAGATCTGTTGATTTAGTTAAAACTTACTGGTATATTTCTCAGCTTTCAATTCAGTATTCTTGAACTCTGATGTTTAGGAAAGAGTTGTGAGAAGGGAATTTGAAGGATATTAACTCATTTAGGTGTAAAAGTTACATTTTACAGTAATCCTTTCTTTTTATCCTTGCCAGACAGTTTCAGCTGTACACAGCAAGCAAAACTGAATTTGACTCAGAACTCAGGAGGATACCACATTCTTGGTGAGAATTCTAAAGTGCACTTGTGCCTGTGTTGCTTTTGGTTTTTGTTGGGGTTTTTTTTGGTGTTTTTTTTAACTATTAATTTTTTACAGATTAACCACTTCTATACCTTTTGATTCATGAAAAGGTAAAAGAAAAAAAAAATCTAACATTGTTTAAAGTGTGAACCTTCAGAACAGACAAAACCAAAGGGATAAAATGTGCAGATAAAACAAGAAGCCATGACTGCTGTGTCAGAATTCATCACAACAGAATAAGAATATGCTGAGATTCTTTTAACTTCTCAAAGTGTCTGATGAGCACTGCCGTGTTTGCATGTGTGTGAGAGTAATTTCAGAGAGGAGCTGACCACTCAGGTGGCTCTGCACCAAATTTTCACCATTTTATGTCCTGTGGATTATAAGAATCCACTGGGAATAGAAAAATTTCAAAGGAAGAACACCATAACCAATGTAAATGCATGGATATTCTTCTAAAATCTGTTGAATTTCTCCCATTTTTCACTGGTATAGCTGGGAACAGAACTTGGCACTTTCCTGGTTTTGCTAGGAAATATAAAATGTCAAGTAGCAATGCAAAAAAATTTCTAAGTCTGTAGGAACTTAGTTTTTTTTTTTTTGCTGACAACCTTTTTTCTTTTCAGTGAATTTTGGTTTTAGCCAGAATTGTTAAAGTAGTCTGCAGAAATAGAGAAGTAAATGTGGATCTGAGCTGCTGGCTTCTTTAATATGGGATCAAGCTTCTTTAAAGTCACTTTAATTTGGATGTTGAGATCACAACGCTTATTTGAAGATTATGAGTGTTGTAAATTTGGTAAAAATGCTTTAATTCAAGGATATCTTTTTGTAAAATAAAATGATCTCTCAGACATAAGTATCTTGATCAACCATTTTGCTTCTGCATTTTAAGCATAGAATGAGCCATAAAGAGCTTTGATTTTGGGGCCAGCTAAAGCAATCATTGTGTGTAATTGCCCCTGTTTTACGTGTGCTTTCTGATTAACATGTCTGAAGTGTCTGAGCTGAAGTGACCTGGAGTGAGCCTAGTTGTGAGTTTAAGAAATTGATGGATAAAATTGCGTGAAAAACAAAAGTTAATTCTTGAATAAAAATATTTGATTTTTTAAACTATTTTTATGTGTAAGAAATACAGCTTATACGCTTTTAGCTTGAAGTCTTCTCTGGGAAGTGGAAGCAGAATCCATGAAGTATTTCTGTAAGTTTAAAACGAGATTTAAATAATTTTAAAAGGTTTACAGATTTGAAAGCTATGTTATATAGGACAATTATAGAGCTCATTAATACAGATGGAATTGGTTTCAAGCTGCAAGACTGAAGCCTGAGGCTTTGTTTCAAATTACCTTAAATGTGGGTTTAGGATGACAGCAAAAAAATGTGCCTAACTTTCTTTGGTAAGGAGGGAGGAAGCAGTCATGTTGCAGAAAGCAACTGTGCATAAAACATAGCAGGAATTTTGTTTTGGTGCCTGAATTATGCTACACTGATCTAAATGCTTCCCCCCCTGTAATGGAAACAGTGCCTTGTGCAAGCCTATCATTTCCCACAGGCGGTAATTATAACTGAGAGAAAAATAGGTTGATTAAAAAAAAAAAAACAAACCAGCAGTATCTTTCTGTTTTACATATTGTTTATTTTCTTTTGCTTCTCATCTTAACCACCTGGTTGGTGGACAGCTTGTAGAAGGGGACACTGAGAGTTTAAAAAAATAAAAATAAGAGGATTGGTGGTGTCAGCTGGTTTGTGCTTTAATGAGAAATTTTTAAAAATCAGAATCCCCGTGTATGGCAAACATGTAAACCAAAAGGAGGGAGGAGAGGAAGAAAATAACCTAAGTGGAACTCCATGCTGTTATGGCAAGACTGGGTCATGGGAATCATCCTGTTTAAATCAAGATTGGCAGTGTCTGTGCTGCACTGCAGAAATAATCATATGGGGAACACAAAACTGTTCCCTGAACAGAGAGACCAAGAAAGGAAGCAGAGGGACAATAAGGACAGGAATCGGAAGCTTGGAAATGAAAAAACTTTGAAGGGTGTATCTTTGAGGAGACAGAAACCAACAGGGCTGAAACCCAACAGAGAGTTCAAGAAAGGTGAACACTGAAGCAGGAAGCTGGGGAGTATTTTAATGGAAAAAGTGAGCAAATTAATTTCATTTTGAATGAACATTCACTTTAAAGAAATCTGTTGAGAAACAGCAGTCATTTTTAGCCGGTTCAGGCAGGGGTTTTGGAGGTCTAGCTGAGGCATTAAAGTGTTCAAGTAGAAACAGTGAAAGACTGAACACTCACCTCTGAAAAGCAGTACATAAATCCTTCTTGGTGGCTAACTGGCGTAGCACAAAACAGAAAATCACTAATTTAATTTTCTCTATAACATAGATGATCTGACATTGGCTTCAATTATGTGTGTTCAAGACCAATAAGAGCACTTGCTTTGCTACTCTTATACCCTTTGATTTAATAAAATGCCTTATATGTGTTTACCTACCAAGCTAAGCCTTTAAAATGAAATCAACTTCTTATATGAAATGAAATCATATCTAATTAGTAATTGAGGTTAGTTTAGTATCACATCAGCTTCATGTTGGGCCAAGAATGTGTCAGTATGATTCAGTACACATTTTCCATTGCAAGAAAGAAAAAATGGACCTTTTATATGCCTGGGAACAAAAGCCCTTTTTTTTTTTTTTTGCCTGATGGTACCACTAGGAAATTGTTTAGGCTAATTTATGATGTTTTTCTGCATAATCCAAAATGTTTAAAAAATGTACCAATAGTTTTCTGTGGTTAAGACAAGTAGTTAAACCTTAACCAAGATGTTATTTTATAAAATATGTGTCCATTTAATTTTGTTCTCAGTTTTGACCTAAAAGCATGTTGGCTTTTCCAACTGCAGACTTGCCACACTTTTGTACCTCAGTTTTAAAAATGTAGTGGTTGGAATAAAGTTTTGAGAGTTAGTTACACTGTAAACGCTGGATGGTAAGTGTATGTTATTGTTCTGGGATAACCGAAACCAGTTAACAAAATAAGGATATTTATTAGGGAGTCTGTGATCATAAACCAGGAAACACATCATATGCTTTGGAGAAAAGCATTTTTCAAGCAGGTAAAAATCTCTTTGAAGATTTTTGCCACCTTTTTTTTAATTAACTTTATGATAGTCTTTACCTTGAAACCTGTGCAGATATTCTTATTGCAGATATTATTCTCATGAGACAATGAGCAAAGCTGAATGACCTTCTAGAAAATAAGACCTTTTAGGTCACTGCAGTGGTTGCCATGAACAGTATAAAAACCACATTTCTGAGATTTTGACTGCCTTCTTTTTATGATACACTTCACAAAGGAATTATTATTATTATTATTATTATTATTATTATTATTATTATTATTATTATTATTTTATATTTTATTGTATTTATTATTTTTATTATTTTTATTTTTATTATTTTGAGTATTGCTTTCTCATCTGCTGAAAACTATTGCAGATTCTGTACAAGGACTTAAGTACTTTTTTATTAGAATGGGAGACCTTCACACCTCCAGGATGGTTGGGGCACCCTCATTGTCATCAGCTTGTAGCACCACCCCATTTTCCTCTCTGTAGCTGCCACTAAATGATCTCCCAAGTTGCAGTGGTAATCCTATTTATTGATTATTGTGCAGAAAATGGCTGAATATCATTCCTTTGCTGGTTGAATATAATTCATTCCATTTCTAGGATGGAGGATCAAGCTCATTTCCCTTTTTTGAGGTACTCAGAATCTCTGTATTGATGGTGCTTTTCAATTATGGATCAGCAGAAATTTAATTAGAAATCTCAAGGCTTTCTGTAGGTCACTAGAGGAAATTTGGAATAAGATATTGGAAACTGCTCTGGGTGGAGAAATCTGAACTTTCCTTAACAGCTTCAGAGTAACATTCTGACATCTAGCAAGCTTCTAAGAATTCAGTCTCCAGCACCTTTCAGACTTGTGGAAGCTGCTTTGGAACTTGCACTCCAGAAATTACAGCTCTAGGTAAATATTTGCAGCACCATAACATTTAAATAATGGGTGATTCCCATTCATTGAAGAATGAGAAGAGCCTCTACAGCTTTTTGATATGACACCTTCTTTGTGACCATGAAGCTGCAGCTCGCACTTGAGTAAATTTTAAAATAGAGAGGATTGATACATCAATCTTTCCATCTTTTATGCTTTTTTTACACTATAATCTGCATTAATTTCCAGAACATTTTGCTGTGGCTGAATCCTAATTCTTCATCTTCTTCCAAGACCTACCATCTGCTTCAGAATGCATATCAAAGCATGGAATATCTTGGATATAAAATTATGTCATTTTGAGGACTTGCTGAGACACTCTTTGAAGTTGTTTTACTCTTTCATTAAAAAAGAAAAAAATAAATCCTGCATTGTGTGCTTGTAGAAATGCACCCTGCCCTACTGCACCCAGATATGAAGGAATGAGCTCATGGCAGTTGTGATGGATTTTTAAAGGTTCATTTTTTCAAAGAAAAATTCCTGCTGTTACAAATGGGCTTCAGCAAACTTAATCTCTTTAATCATAAGGATATCAGTAGTCCTCAACTGCCCAGAGACTCTGAAAACTGGTCTTTATTGTTGTTTTTGGCTGTGGTGTTTTCAGCAGAGGCATAACCACATGTGATAGAAAGCGGCATCCTGAAAATAAAAGGAAGGGTGAAAGGAGCCTGCTGTTAATTCCTACTATGTAAACTGAATTATGACTTTTAAAACCAGCTATTTTCTGTGTAAGCCATCTTTCCTTGAAAATTATAGCGGAACATGTCAATTTGTTTCATGGTGATTCAGTAACAGAGCTCATCAAACAATGTGTGCTGGAGACAGAGGGAAATAGAGAGAAGTGTTGCTGATAATGATAAAATGAGCCACAGTAAAAGAAAAGCTGGCCTGTCTGCCTTCCACTGAAGTTGAGTGATCTGAAAGTAGAAACCAAGAAAAAGAAAAAAGTGAGATTCATTAAGAGCATTTGTCCTAACCGTGGTATGGTGCACAGAAATGCAACCACAGGAAAAGATCTGTGGGAACAACATGAGAGAGAAGACACTGAGAAGGATTAAACAAAAAGATTGCTTGTGATTAATGCAAGGGAGAGCAGAAATTTGCTAAGGAAAAAAAAGTATGAAGCAAGATCCCAAGTGTTGCTTTTACAGGGTGTCTTTTTGCTGAACCTCTGTGTCTTCCAGTGGAGGGAATGGTACAAATTCTGGTGCAGTGAAAGAGTTTGCACTCCAAAGACAGCTTCTTCTAATACTGATGTGAAAAAACATTTCCCACATTAAGGGAAGAGTGGAGGAAATAGAACATAAGGAGTTTACTATTTTTGTGTCTGTCTATCTATATTTGTTCCATTCATATATATGCATGAAAGTGGAGTGCAAAGATGTAATGTGTGATTATTCCAGATGAAGCTTAAAACAAATATAGACTTCCCAAGATCTATGGTAATCTACATTTTGAAAGTGGAAGCCTTTCAGGAGAAATTGATCTATTTCTCCTGTCACTGTATTTGACTGAAATATAATTGGAATGTAGTGTTCTAAGAAAAGAAATGAACACGGACAAGGGAGATGCTGCAATAGCCAAAAATGTAGCAGATAGTCAGCATCTGAATCTGTGCAGAATAGCAGGGTTGGTACAAATGGCTAAAGAAAGAGTCAAAGGAATCCTGTCCCTCTAGGAAAATAAGTCAAGCCCTATAAAGAGATGTTTATTTAGGTATTAGCAGCCCTTAAGAAGGATTATAAGACAGGTTTTACTGCAGTTTTCTTGGGTTAAGTGGCAGGAGAGTGGAGAAATGACTGGGGAGCTGTGTGCATATGAAAAGAAAAAAGGGGTCAATTTTCTACCCAACTCTAAGGAAGGGTTAGAAGCAATTTTGACTTCAGGAGAAAAAGTCATTGGTCATGCTGGACAGCACTTTTATAAGGAAATTTCTGCTAGCATCACATATAGCCACTGGTTTTGCAAAAGATTTGAATCAACTGGTCACATTATTCTTGGATGTTTCTTGTGGAGGTGTTGTGACTTGTCTTTTTATTTAAGACAAGGTCTGTGAATCCTGGTTTTATTTTCTTTCTCTCCTGTCAAAAATACAAATCTTTTGCTTTTGTGCACCTGTGTACTATGCTTGAGATAACTGAGGTTGTCTCCAGAGCGCCACTGGATCCCAGGAGAGGTGATGTGTCCTCAGCCTGCATATTTAAGAGCCATTTCTGTTGGAATAAAAAATGTCAGAATTTCTGATTTTTTGGTGGCCTCAGAGTCAACTGTGTGTATTTCTCATGCCTGAGTAGAAATCCCCTAGATAACAAAGTGTTCTGCAGGGTAAGCAGAGGCCTCAGCAGCTGCACAAAGAGGCTGAAACCCATGCTCTTATGGGGCACTGTAAAACAGTACTCAGCCAGTAGCAGTATTCTGATTTAATTGCTCTTATTTACAGATCAGAGAGTACCACAGCATGCAAAATAGGGCACTTTTGGCTCCCTGCTGGTGATTGTGCTCATTCCTTTCAAATGCTTTCCAGAGCACATACACTCCATTTCTAAATATTTAGCTCTAGATTTCTACATTTTAATTTACATTTTCAGGAAGGAAAATTAAATCTTGAAAATGGAAAATAAAGCATTACAAACACTCTGGAGAGAGGATCAAATAAAATGCAATTGAAAAAAAAATCAGAAAATTTGGAAAAGGAGTGACAGCAAGCAAATGGACCAGGATGAAATGAGTTGCAGTGAAAAAGACCAAATCTTGCCTAAATTAACCTCACTGCAGTTGCAATATCTGATGAAAATATCAAACAAGAAGACAGAAAATGCTGTAGAAGAATTGAAAGAAATGACCTGCCTAATTAAAATAAAAAAAAAAATCTTCACTGAAGGGAAAGTAATCAAAAAGCTGTCATGGTTTGACCCGGAAACAGGATTTCTGGGATGCTGTGGATGGGGCCAATGAGTGCTCAGATTTAAATATTGCCATCTGGCCCAACCACTGGGCATTGGATCCACCTCTGAGAACACAGGGTAAAAGCAGGGCTCTCCCCCTGGCAGTTTCTCTTTGGATTTCCGGCGGGAAGGAGTTGGGTCTCTCCCCCGGCCCAGTTGCTGCCTGGGTGGGGGGAGGGGAAAAGCCATGCGGCCCGGCCCGGGAGAGGTAGGCCTGGCCCCCCCAAGGGTGGAAGGAAGAAGTAAAGAAATGCCGGGAAGCAATGGGCAGCCTGTTCCCCCCCCTTGGAGAGAGAGAGAGGGTGCAGCCTGTGTTTGTGGTCGTTATCTGGAAATTTAGTAAACATGTGCTGGCAGCAGGCAGCCCGGCTGAGGAGATGGGGGGGGGTGCAGCCAGGAGTCCAGCCACTTGGAGGAGTTTTAACCCTTCTGGGACAATGAAAACCTTACAGAACATTAACCCTTTCTAGACGAGTGATGAAGGTCTGGACCAGAGAGAGAGAGAGAGAGTGAGAAATGTTGGAAGAATGGAGAAGATGGAGTGGCATTTTATGCTGGACTCTTTTGTGTAGCCATGGACAGAGCCATGTTTCCGTGTGATACAGAGACTGAGTCCAGGGGGAGAAATGTCCCAGAGCCAAAGAAGATTCAGTGTGGGTACCCCTCGGCCCCAGGGGGTATATAAAATATGGGGGCGACAGATGTCCCAAAGGTGAGATACTGTGCTTTTCTGGAACTGGACAAAGCATCCTTAAAAAGACAATCCTGGAAGCAGCCCTGGTTCCTGTTCGGTGGTGAGAGCACCGGAACAAGGACGGAAAAGGCCACCACGACACATGGAAGGACTCCCTCTCCTCTTGAGGAACTGAAAGTTGAGCATTCTAAAGGGTGGTGCTGGACCCAGAACTGGTGATTTTGGAAGATGTATTGTATTGGGAATTTAGGGGGGAGGAGGAGGAGAGTGTTTTTGTGAGGTTTTCATTTTCCTTGTGTTTTCTTTTTTTTTTTCTTTTGTGTGTAGTTTAGTAATTGTTTTTGTAGTTTAGTTAATAAACTTTTCTTTTTTTCAAGTGAGAGCCTGCTTTGTTTATTCCTGGTCAAAATCCCACAGCAGACACCAGAGAAGGTGTATTTTCATGGGGGCATTTGGTCTTGTGCCAGTGTCAAACCTTGACAAAAGCATAGGATGGAATGAAGTGCAGGGATATGGGCCAAAGCTTATTCTATGAAAACAATATAATAATTCTCACTTCTGAGTGATGACAGGAAGGGGATGGTTACTGGCACAATCCCACCCTCAGATCTTGCCTAACCAGATCTATGCCAGGCTGCATTTAGCTCACCTTCTTTCTCAAGGATAAAATAATAGCAAGCTATTACAGCCAGGCTTCCCAGTTGCTTTCTGAGTTTTTAGGACTGCGTTTTCAGCTGGAAAACATAGTAGTTAAACATCTGTCATTTTGAGGGATTATTCTTGATTAGCAGGAGCTGGCCATTAAGTATTTTCAGAGGGCATTACTATCTGTTCTCATCAGAATGAAGAAGGTAGATTTTTGTAAAAAAAAAAAAAAAGAGGAGAGAGTAAAACATCATCTGCATGATGTCCACCAGGGTAGGTGCTTCCAGATATTTTTGGGTTAAGACTAGTTAACCCATCCAGATATTTTTGGGTTAAGATAAAGCAGTGCTGGTAGGAGCTTGAGGAATGTTTTTTCCAGAATGAAATTCCAAGGTGAATTTAAAAACAATTTGTGATTTGGGAAGCTTTTAAAAATACCTTGCGTTGCTCTGACTTTTGATTGGTATCGTTCCCAATCTGTGCCTTGGGATTATACTAAATTTGTTACAAAGGTGGTACAGGGACTGTTGTCCACCTTACTGGGAATGTGCTTAGTTGATTTGTCTTGGAAACAAAATGCTTCTTTAGAAGTTGTTTTTGCCTAAAATTTTTCTTGTTCTGATCAGAACAACTTCCCAAATGCAAGGATAGTTAAAAAACCCAAACCCACAAAAAAAAAAAAAAAAAAAAAAAAAAAAAAAAAAAAAAAAAAAAAAAAAAAAAAAAAAAAAAACATGGACAAAACCAGCTCTGTAATCTGTCTGACCTTATCAATGTAAACTCTGTTGACAGGTCTCATCCATGGGTACATGCAGTTTTCCCAGCAGGCATCAGCTCTTCTTAGGTCAGCCTCTATCTTTGTCAACAGCATGCTTGAGCTGCAAGGATGTCTCCCTATAATGGAGAAAGAGTTCTCAAAGCCCCAGTCTTACCTTCTTCTAATTACAGAAAATGTAATTTTAAATTTGCGTCTGTTTAAGAATAACAAAATAGCAAATGTTTTGGGGGCAAAAATGATGTACTTTTATGTGAATCTTTTGGGTCTGCTTCATAATGTATTTCTCTTGCCTGCAAGATGGAAGAGAAATGCTAATGTATTCTGTGTACTGTTATTTTGAACCTGCTGTTATAAATTTATATGAATATTGATGCCGTATGAATTTGTACTGGGACATAACAGGAAACTTTCCATAAATTAAATGAATACCATAGGCAGGAACAAGGAAAATCTTTACCTGAAAAGATACACACTGCAGACAGGGCTGTTAATTCAAATGCTGAAGAGAAACAGAGGCAGCCTGCCCATCTCAAGTGTTCATGAGTTACCACCTCCACATTAATGGCTGTGCCTCGTGTGTATTCATGCTGAAAGTGATACCAGGTAGCCAGGTGACTGCAGAATATTTCTCTTTGGCAGCAAGAATAAAGAAACAATTAAAATAATCCAGATGGACCCTCCTCCCTCCTCAACATAAGCCATATCATCAGAGTAAAAGGCTCAATTAATTAGTTCCATGACTTCTCAATACATCATGCTCATGCCATCATCCCACGAGCAGAGAACAGCACCTGCTGCACTGTCAGATTACAGACAGAGATGGTTTTTCTGATAGGAAAAACTGTGTGCCTCTGTCTTTCCAGTATTCCTACTCTTATTTTTTTTCTGGTGAAATGAGGCATAAAGCTACTGGAGTGACTTTCTCAGGATTACCCAGGAAACAACCAGCATAGCAAAGACACTGCAACATCTAACTTACAGGTGATTATCTAATTGAACTGGCAAAACATACTTTCAATCTTTAAGAAAGGTCATTTTGATATCTACAATGATATCTACAAAGATTTGTCTTCAAAGACAAATAAAATGATGACATATTAAGCTGTTTGACAGAAAGTGGTAGCAAGTCAGCATGAGAGTGATATGTCTAACCAGAGCAGATGCCCTGGTCTGATGCTTCCCTATCACCTCATCACTTCCTCTGGGACTAAGCATTTATTTTATTTGATGGGATTTGAATCAGTCTGAATTGCCATGTGCTGTTTTCTTCATGCAAATCTTAGGCAAGGACTTTTTTTTTGCAAACTGATGCTGTCTAGTATGTATGTGAAGCATTTCGACCCAGTCATACCCATAAGAACATTCAGTCACTTTCTAGAACTAGTCTGGCATTCCAACACACCATTTATACTCAGTTTACATATTTCCAGATATTTTTATTGGTATTAATCAGTTCAAAGGTGCTTTGATCCAAGAAAGCTGCAAGCATCTACCTACAAATTAGGTGATCTGCATGCCTTACCATTCAAAAGCTGTAGATTTTCCTGCCTGTAAGAGTCAGGAACAACAAAAGATCAGTGAGTTATAACAATCCAGAACCTCTGAAATCTCCTTTTCTGGTTACCTGAATCAAACTGAACTTTTTAAAACCATTGTTAGCAGGCACTTAAAAAATTAAATCAAGTAAGGGGTGAGTGTGTGATGACAGAGAGGGAGAAAGTATAAAATTTTTGCTACATGCTCTTTTTTATTTTGTCTTCCTATGAACATAAACTGAAGCAAGATGCTTTCCCAAGGCTATAATAAACCAAATTAGTCTCTGATACAATAGGATTGGTCAACATTAAAACTAAGGATATTTCCCTTCTCTTTTAGCATCATGCTATTAATGTGTTCCATGTGTTCTTGCTTTCTTAAGAGTGTTTTTTTATCTCCTTTTTCAGTGTGACATTTTTACTTAGAGCTTGAGATATAATAAATAATTCTAATGCAAAGTTGAAGAAGAAGCCTGGTGTTATGATGAACAGATTCATAGAGGGGAAGGTTTAAAGGGTATCTTTTGGTTCTTTGGTTGGTTTTGGACTGTATTTTTTTATGGGGATTAATCTATGAGGGAAAACTCAAAAATATTCACAGTCTCTTAGTAAGGCCTGTGATAATGTTTCAGATTTTGGTGTGTCAAA
Source organism: Ammospiza caudacuta (assembly GCF_027887145.1). Taxonomy (NCBI): domain Eukaryota; kingdom Metazoa; phylum Chordata; class Aves; order Passeriformes; family Passerellidae; genus Ammospiza; species Ammospiza caudacuta. The sequence goes on from NC_080595.1 coordinate 10,656,501, forward strand.
TAAATGCATTAATGTTGGAGCAGTGTCAAGAAATTGCACAAACCACTGTTCTTGTAACATCTATAAATGGCAGGAAGGGCAATGTCCTAAGGAAAGCCAACTTTTGTCTTTACTAGCCAAGCATCCACTGCCATGCCGAAAAAATTATTTGTTGTGTTGCAGTACCAAGCAAAGGCAAAACTTTCAGCAGTCAGGAAAACACTATGCCTCTGTTTTGTGGAACGTCAGACCAGACTGATGACCTCTTCTGGTTTAAATATGTGTAACTTTGATCTGTGCCTTAACCTTGCAACTTTCATTTCAAAAGTCTGATTTGAGTCCAGAGATGTCTCCTAGTCTAGGCCTCTTTGCCTGAGGATGTTCTGTCTCTAGATACATTTGCTTCTCAGGGGAAGTGGATGTTGGAGATGTTGAATGTGGGTCACACTGCTGGATATATTTCCCAAGAACATAGTTTCTGGAAGATCAGTCAGTAATTTGCCTCAAAATACTGCATTCTCTTGCCTGGTTCCCACAAAGACCTGAGCTCAAATCTCCCACTCTTCTACTTGTCACACTCTGCTTAAATGAGGAAATGCTGTGTTAGTTTGGCTTTCTGATCACTGCAGATGTGTGACTTTAAAGGAATTATTTTCAGTTAGATCACTCCTCAGTTCTGCAGGGCTGCTGATGTTTTATAGTATTGTGATTCCTCAGAATTCTGGGTTGTGGTTGTCGCCAACATCTCTACGAGAAAGCTGAAGTGCTGTGGTTCTGCACTGCCCTGAGATCACAACTGGATTTTGGCAGCCAAAGGGAATTAAATTCCAAGAGGAATCTAAGAGCCCAACAGAAGACAAAGCTAGAGTGTTGAGGAAGCGGCACCAACCATAATGAAACTCAGGGAATTTTGAAATAGATGGAAAAATTATAAGCAGTGGTTCTTGAAAAAAACTTTAACAGGTTCCATCTACTTCGGTAGAACCCATTTAGCATTCGACATTTCCTCTGTCCTTGACAAAAGCCTTATCTGAATGATGCTTAAGAAATAAAAATTATTGATGCTTTTGGTTTTAACATTTTAGAGAACAAAGCACTTTTCAGGACCACATCATGGACAATGAAACAAAAGCAAGCTCATGTTTTCTGTGCTTGGTAGTTGGTTTTGGGTTGTGTGATTTCTACCCCACTGATATTTTTTAGATTTTTTTAAAGTAAGTGTATGGGAAGGGAGATTTATCAGCTCAGGTCATGCTTCAGTCTTATTTGCTCAAATTACAGGTGCATCCATTTGGCTTCTAAGGCAAATTCCTAAATCTTGGAAGAGTTCTTGGTATATTGTGTAGCATTTTAGGTTTTGCTCCACATCCCATCCCATCCTATTACCTTGCTGGATGAGACAGTGTTCTTGCCATTTCCACCTTGAAAATAACACCCTCCTCTTTCAGTGCAGATTGTTTTATGTCACTTTAATTCATTTAATGTAGTTTTAAATAATTTATGGTTACTGAGCTATTAAACTAAAGTGATTACTTCAAATGACATTGCTCTGCAACACTGTTACAGAGGGAAGCAGTTCAGTGGAGGAATCCTCATACTATTATCACTCCAATTTTATTTGAACAATGCAATAATTATTTGAATTAAATGGTTTATTAGCTACAAAATACATCTTATTAAATCACAACAAATAATCCAGGCTTGAGGACTGGAAGCTGGGTTAAATTCCCAGGAGAAAAGTGTGTCTCTTGTACCATACTGCCTCTGTGTGTGGAAGAAGCCAATGCAAAAAAACCAGATTTCAATTGCCTCTGAAAACAGATGCCTGATGCTGTATTTCTTCTCCTTTACACTAAATTTAGAATAAGAGATATAATAAAATTTAAGTATAGATTTTTTCCCAATTTAGGCACTGCATTTCCATTGACTCGATATTCTATAATGGAAGGTAAGTCAGAGCAAAATTCCTTTTAAATGGGTTTTAATGAAATAAATTATATTTATTCAGTAATCTTGAAATAGTTCAAGCCATTTCTGAGAGTTGGAAGAGGAGATGTCTGTGAGACATTTGTCATGATCAGTCATGATCAGGACATCAGAAATGAATTTAAAGAGTCTTCCTAGCCTCAAGGGCATGAAATAAATGGAAAATAGTGTTCCTGTCAAATATTTGGTAGGCAAACTAGGCAAAGAAGCCTTCAAGATCTTACAAGTAAAAAATTCACCAGATGGCAAATACACAGTATTTTTGTTTGTGGTGTTTGCTTTTTTTGTTTGTATGATGGTTTATTTGTTTGTTTGGGGCTTGTTTATTGGTGTTTTGATTGTTTCTTTATTTGTTTTTAATGATGTTAGGCCACATATAAGAAACAAGTTTCCATTTCCTTATCTGGGTGAATGTTAATTCCATACCAGGAAAGGTCACTTTGATCAGCTGCATGTTGGATTGAGTTTTACAACCTATTTATGTATTTAGGTATTTTCTATGGATTTAGGTATTTTCTGTTGTCAATTCATTTGTTTTTACCATTTTTACATTCATATAATTTCAGGGTTTCTATTATTTGTACTATTTATTTGGCTTTTCCTGTGGATTGTGACAACCTATTTGAAAAGAGCAGGCTAAGAAATGAAGAGAAACTTAATATCACCCCTAAAAATCTGAGACACTTCCTACAAGAGGTGGGCTGTCTTTGAAGCATAATCCTGCAGGACTTCAGGTCATTTGGATTTCTCTGATTTTCTTGACTCAGGTTAGTTCTAAGACTTTATATACAGAAAAGGACTTGGGCTGTTGTTGTGGTTGCTTACCTCCTTCTGGCAGTCACAATGGTTTGCTGCCCTTGTGATTCATAATGGTTTCCCATCTGCTGCTCGCTTCTGTTCAAGATGCTGTGCATTTTTAATCTCTGAATAGTTAGGTCGGGGTTGGTTTGGGGACACACACAGCTCCTAAAGTCAGGATTCTCCTCCTGCCATTTCTCCCAGAGGGAGGTGTCCATTCTGAGAAAACAGCATCCACAGTGCATGGAAAGGGGTGCTATGGACAACGAAACTATTTTTGAGGAAGAAATGTTAGGTTTTGTTGTCAGAACTGACCCACTGTTATTCCATTTCTGTCTTCAAGAGCTGCATTTGCAGAGTGGGCAGCATTTCTTCTGCTGGCTAGGTTACCTTTAACACTTCCTTTAAAATTATAAACTGGCATCAAAACTGCATCTGCTGGAGGGACATGTGGTACCCAGGCAAAATAAAATGCTCATGCAATTTATTTTGACCATTCTAGAAAATATCTACAGGTCTTAAAACCTTCCTTTTTGGGGATGCTTGGTCTCAATAATTTAAAAATATATAATTTACAATGAGAAGAAAATGTTCTGCCACTGTGTTTGAAATTTTATTAATTTTAACTATCTGGATTGAAAATATTCATTTATTTGTAGTACTTCTACCACTTGATCTGACACAGAAATTCAGTTTTTTCCTCTATAACTTGAGTCAGGTAGCAATTAAGAAAATGAGAGGTTATTTCTGATTCTGATTCCTCCATTCAGGAAAGAGGATTTGCATATATTTGTATTTACATACATATATACACAAATACACAAATGCAAATACTGTGCTCATTCCCCAAAGACATAATTAACTCCTGAGGAATCACAACAGCCTTTCCTGACTTTGCAGAAAATCACCTTAAATCATGGGCACAAGGCTTCAAAGTGCTCTCATAGATGAATGGCAGTACAGAAAATAATTTGGGAAAAAAAGGAAAAAATAAGCTACAAACCCTGCTCTCTTCATGAAATAGTTAATCATGGAGCCATAGGCTAGTGCAGATAAGAAATGACCTTATTAAATATTTCTGCCTAAAATTTGCTGCTAGGTTTATTTGCTAGCTCTAGCCACAGACCATACACAACTTTGTTGGGCTCAGTTCTAATCTCAGCTTCATGCTAATTTTGCTGAGATCATAATTTATTTCTTCATGGAATCCTTCGTGGTTATGTGATTTAGCCCAGCCAGGATTGTAGTTTTCTTCTCCTATGAGAGCCAAGAGATAACAAGAAAAAAAAGAGCTTCAATATCTTACACAGATTGTTCAGCATCTCAAGGCAAGATTGAGACAGGAGAAGAGGAAAGGAAGGGACACATTTTCTACTTTCAGTTCTTTATCCTTGCTTATCCAATGCAAGTTCCAACCTCCAAGGACACTTAAAAGAGAGTCAGCAAGATTTTTGGGCTCTTGGAATTATTGAAACAATCTTTGTATTATTGAATATTTATTTCTATGGATCAAGACATGCACACTCTGGGCAAATTCTGTCACTCTGAAATCTTAAATTCATACCACATGTCAAATATAAAAACTTTTGAAAATGTGCAAGTTATTGGTGGGTTTTGTTGGTTTGATTTTTCTTTAATATTGTCACAGAGTAAAGAATTTTCATAGTCACGCCATGCTGAAAATCTGAATGTGTCCCTAATGAATGCTTTACTTGTATTGCAAAATGGATGCTCAGTAAAAACATGGAAATATAATGAAGATATTTTTTAATTAAAAAAATAAAATCTTAATCTATGGCTGCAACCATCTGATGTGAACACCTCCCTGAAAGTTTCTTTCTGTTTTCAAAATATTTTAATGATCTTCCTGAGAAAAATAATAAATCATATCTGACAAGCCACTTAAGAACTTACTCTAAAATATTATTAGTTCATTAGATGGTTGCCTGTGTTTAAAAACTAACAAAGAAAAAGATCAATCCCATTTGAAACTTCCAAGTTGGGTGATTTGAAACAAATCCACAGGTCACTGTAAGTCAATTGATCTCAGTGGAGCAAACATCATTCTTTCATTCATCATGCTTTGTGCCAACACATTTCCGAACTCATGGAATTCTGCAGGTTCTAAATGATGGCTGCATCTTCTCCTGAACTTACTCTAAAATATTATTATTTCATTAGATGGTTGCCTGTGCTTAAAAGCTAACAAAGAAAAAGAAGAATCCCATTTGAAACTCCCAAGTTGGGTGATTTGAAACAGATCCAGAGACCACAGTAAGTCAATTGATCTCAGTGGAGCAAACATCATTCTTTCATTCGTCATGTTCTGCGCCAACACATTTCCAAACTCATGGAATTCTGCAGATTCCAAATGATGGCTGCGTCATCTCCTGTCTGTAATTTGAGCAAGATGAAGAGCCTGTTTGATCCTTGGAAATGGCATTTTGGGCACGCTGCTCAGTGATAACAAGCACCCTCTTAAGAACAGCTTCATTTTGCTCCCTTCAGGTATTGGCGAGGGCTGGGGGTGGCACAGTGGCTGGGATGGATCACTGAGCTGATCAGATATGGCAATCCCTGCGTTTTCTGTGCTCCTGAGGATGACAAGGTTTTAAGCAAGCATAAACATTTCACAGCTGCCTGGTAGAAATCTGTTTTATTGGTTAAGGGGTTGGGGAAGAAGGCACATTCCCAGAGGTTGTGGGGAGAAGTCCATAGCATGGATGCATAAGATGATGATGGATTTATATTTAAGTGACAGCTTGCAACAGCTCACTGAGGAGCAGGGCTCAGTTTTCTATTACTTTGCAAAAATATACCAGTATATGTGTTGCTTCTGGTTTTCACAGGGGTTGCCATTTTAGAGGGGATCAAGCTGTTTAGGATTTTTACCCCAGGAATATAAGAATGTTTTCTGTTTATTCCTACTTTATGATGTAGAGCCTGAAAATGGCAAAGGCAGGTGCAATATCTTATAGGAACAGGTAAATCCAACCAAAAAAATGCTAATGATTTTAGATTTTTTTAGCATATTTGAGTCAATAACATTTAATTAGAAAAATTACTGTAAGAGAGTGTTTTGCTTTGGTATTCTGAAAAAAGTATAGCTAAAGGGGAAATTAAATTGTGGCATCTAATAAGGAGAGAAGTGCCTAAAACCCATTGAACGTCATGGGAAATAAGGTGCTTAACTCCATTAGACCCTTTCATAAATCTGCACAGTCACCTGTAATCATCTTAAAAGCTTAAATATTCCTTGCAAATTTGGCTTCCAGACTGCAGCTCAGAAAAACATCCCAATTGTAGGTAGCCCCATAGTACATAATTGAAGCTCTTCAGGGCATTGATTTGCCTCATCATCATCATGTGTGTTCCCCTTTCCCAGCCTTAAAAAGAGCCTGTGACAGTGATTTTGGTCAGAAAGTCTTTTATTTCTGTGTCTGAAAGCTTTGTGAGCCTCAGTGAGCTGGTGCTAATGAAACTTGCATGAGGAAACTAGGAGATGGTTTGATTCCTTTCCCTCTAATGCTGTTTTGGAACATCCTTACAAACCTCATCGCTTTAGCTGCGATCTCTTTTCCCCAGAAAGAAGCTTGCTTTGAAATGAGAGGGCCGAAACAAGAACCTTTTGATGGATTAAGCTATAAATACAAGTGATAGAAAGACTTTAAGCAAAAATCCTGTTAACTACCCTTTAAATCTAATCTTGGCACTTGTGGAGTCAGAAACTCGGGGAGAAGAGTGTTCAGAGCTGGAGGGGACACAGAAAAAAAATAACAGTGACAGTGCCCTGGTGTGGGAAGCGAGGAGCCCAGTGGCACCTGGGCTGGCTGAGCCCTGGAGAGGGGAGCATCCCTCTGCCAGCTCCTGGAAAGAGCCACACGCACCACCAAGGGCCTCTCTGTCGGCCAAAAATCAGGTTTTTTAGATGCACTTTTATTTGAATTTCCCAATATCTGTGTTTTCTAAGGGACTCTTAAAGAAAAGCCTGCTACCTCCTGGGCTTTCCAGTGATTCTCATGTCCCTTGGGGCTGTTTGAAGAGCTTGATTGGGGTCATATGTTGTGCTCACAGATGTGGTATGTTCATTCAGCACCCTGCATGCATTTGAAGTCAATTTCCGTGCATGCCTGTGTGTATAAATATACATAAGGACATCTAAAAATTATATAAATATATTTATAGAAAATTAAACCACTCTATTTTCTCATTTTGACAAGCTGCCCTGAGGTACCTCTGTTGTGACATGGTGTTAACCTTCATGTCACTATTGCTTTTCATCTTTTGCATTCTGTCTGCATCCCAGCCAAACTGGAAGGAAGCACTCAGTTTTTGTGGTACCATGTAGCCTAGACTTTTGTGAAATGACATTTTATATGTGCTATTTTATTTTCAAATTTCCTCGAAGTTGTTTCAGCTTCTGCATTTCACTGTTGTCACCACTTCTGTCAAATGAAATATATTGAATATGTCTGTCTGTGGTCACATGTTGAAGTTTTGTAAAGGGTGTTGTTCCTCTGAGCCTTGAAACATTTCAGTATTTCCTGTAACCTATTTCCAGTTGGCCTCTGTGGGTGTGTAATAAACAGAAAGAAAAAAAATAATTCAAAATTAAAGTCCAACGTCTCCAATGTCTTGGGCTTTGTTAATGCTCCCAAAGGAGCGATGATAAAGGATAGGTTTTCACATGACCTGGTTTTGACAGGTGGCCTCTCACCTGCACACTCCTTGTGTTTCCCATCTGGCATGAAGTGGTAATGACAGCCTATAAATAAGTGTTAATCTAGTTCTGTTTTATGGGTTGTTTGTTTTCCATTTCACCAAAGGTTTCCTGAGTGCTGATGTTTGCCTGATGGGAGATTGGGGCAGTGGTGGTGGTGGAGCTCTGGATACATCACATGGATGTCCACAGGTATTTCCTGTGAGGCTCAGAAAGGGGAATTCGTGCTCCCCAAACTGCAGAGAGCCCCTGGGACCACAGGCTCTGCTGGCTGTGGCACTTTGGTGGCCTTGAGCAAAGAATTACACTGGCAGAAATCCTTTGCCTTCTTCCCAGCAGCATTCTGACCTTTCCTAGGTCCAACACACCTTTGGCAGAAGTGACCACTTGCTGTCCTGGGGTGGTTCCATGTCCCAGTGTTCCTTTGCTTTGCTCAGCAGCAGCTGAAAGCCCCACACTCCATTATTTCAACTGTTTCTGCAAAACTGTGCCTGCAATGTAAGTGTTACTGTATGAACTGCATGTGAATCCTTAATGCCTAATTGAGATGTTATTTGAATGAGTTCCCACAACTCTTCATTCCATTTTAATTAAAATCAATGAAGATATTGATTAAAAGACCAAAATATAATCTTTTTTTTTTTTTTAATATAAAGCTATAGATGAAGATTGTCTTTTTGTCTCCAAAAAAGCTTTAGAAAGCATCATTGCTGCAAAAAAAAGCTAGTTATTTGTTAATTTAATACTTGGATTTTTTTTTAACATTAACACACATCTGTATTTCAATGGAATTGTAGTTTGTGTTTGCACTGCTGCAGATCTCAAGAGCACAAAGTCTGTTAGTATGTGTTGAGTAGATTTTATTTTTTTTGATAATTTCCTAACTGGTGTTAGGAACTTCTAGTCATTGAACAGGTAATGAATCCAGAGAAACCTTTCAAAATCCTTTTCTGGCTTATCATCACCTTTCCAAGGCAGCACGATTATGCACTAAGTTAATAAAAATAAGAAAAACACATAAACAAACAGATAATGAGAAAGAGTTCTCCTTTTCTCCCACCCACATCATAAAACTGCTGTCTCCATAGGAAATTTATATGAACATTTCTGATGTCACTGTTTTGAAGTGCCCAGAATCATCTTTGAACATTCCTTTTTTCTTTCCTACCTTTCCCACCTGCCACTGCTTGCCACAGTGTCAGAATCAGATGATCCCCTCAAGTCTTACTCCGAGGGGGATTTACCTGTTCCTTCAGTTTCCTCCCCTCTCAAGCATTTTGGGGGTTCCTGCCTTTCTCTCAGCACTGCCTAAAATCATGCCCTTGTGGTATCTTCTGCTAAGAAAACTTTCCTATTTCCCACCTCAGCCTCAGGTCACTTTTTTCCTCGTTCCTTTCCTTTTGTTTGTCTCCCAAACCCCCCTGCTGCAGCAGCTTCTCCTGCATCTGTCTTCTCAAGCCTTTATTGTCTGCCTTCTGCCCTTTCCCTACCTCAGAAGCAGAAAGAAGCAAGGCTCCTAATGAGCCATCCCTTGATCAATTTAATGTGTGTGCCTCCAGCTTATTCTTCTTGATTTGGCGGCTGCCCTTGACAAAGATAATCACTCTCACCTCCTCTGCTCTCTCTCTTCCCCTGCCTTGTGTGATTGTATGATATCCTGATGACACGTTGTTGACTGGCCACCTACAAATCTGGAGCATCAAGTAGTCAAAAGGACAAATAGTTCTGACACTTGCAAGTGAAAAAAAGAACAAACTATTTCTTTGATCTTTAAGAGAAGGCTTAAAATCCTTGCTATATTCAGTGGAAGTTCCGTGTGCAAATGCTTCTCAGCCGAAATTATGGCAAAGAAGATTCTGATATCCTTACCGTGAATAGTACAATTGCTCCAGCTTGCTCCACTGGGAATTTTCATTGAAATTAATGGAACTCTTCCTGCAGCAAGCAACAGAAAGCACTGGAACAGAGTAAAAATAAAAATTCTATGAAATCTTGACTACTGTTTAATTAGAAGTTTTGCTGCAGGATTTGACAATGTTTTTCTCTCTTGGTGTTCAGAACAGATACTGGAAGCAACAATAATAATTTTTAAATGGCTGAACTGAAATTCTTTCAGGTAATTCTTTTCTTCCTTGGGTTGTAAGAAACAGATATTGTCTTTCTTATTTTAAATGGTCAACTCTTCCAAGTAGGGAATTTATCCCACTTATTATTCATAAAGTTTCATCCAAGTGAAAGAATTTTGTATTAGTAGTAGATGATTATCATCAAGGAATTCATTATGTGCAAAGTACAAGTGGTTTTACCATTTCCATGAAGACTATCATAAGATATTTGTCACCATTTAAAAGCTTTCCCTTCTGTGTTTGAAATATGCGTGGCTTGCAGTGATTAAACTGATGGAAAGCAAACAGGCAAGGTAGATAATATGGTTATAACAATGTTTTGGGGATTTGAAATGAAAGCATGGCTGCAAATGCATGTAGAGATGACACAATTACATACCTGTTAAAATTATAGAACCAAGAGTTCTCTAAGGTTTGCTGATGATTAAGCTAGGGTAGCACTTCTGTCTGCAAGAGATGAAGCTCATCCCATTTGAAGTGTGTATCACAACCCCCTGATTTATATAATGTTCACAGAAGTCAGAGCTTGCAGCATATCTCATCTAGAGTAAACTACAACACCAGAAAAAGCCCCAAGTAGACACATTTGTGCTCTGCATTTTATGTGAAACTCAGAGTCACTCTTCCTTCAAGGTTTAATGTAGTCTGTTATTTCCCTCAAGGTTTTTCCATTCTCTTCCAGCTTTATTAGGTTTAACTGTACCTCTATTGTTATTTTTCTTATTTAAGTGTATTAAACCCCTTTCAAAGTAACCTTAAGGTATCAATAAAATACATTTTGCATATTTTCCTTTAAAACTTTGTTTGGACTGAACAAACATTTTCATTTGGCTCTATCCTTTTGAAGGATATAACTAACTAACTAACTGAGGCACACAAAATCCACTGTTTTTTAATCAAAATTCTACTGTATAAGAATTGAAACTGTGCGGTTTTCCCAGTGTCCAGGAAAGGGATGGTGTGTGTAGGAGTGTATTTGTGTGTAGGTATGGAAGGAGGTTTGTGTGTTCATGCACTTTTCCAAGGACATTTAAAGGATTAAACTCCTTCACCTTCTAAGGGTACTTGAGGAAACTCAGCCACAAGAAGATGAAGTGAAGCACGCTGTTTATTGAATGTGCTTCATCTCAGTCTTGCAGCAAAGTCTTCATGTCATAGAAAACATTAGTCATTGTTTGCTGAAAACGTGGCTGAAGCTCAGTTAAAAGACTTTTCAGTCTTCTGTCACTGTGAGCAGGATATTATCCCTGCTTCTTTCATTGTCTGCACAATCCAAGACTGCCTTTCTTTTTTTTTTCCTTCTATGCCATTTTTCTATGCTTGCTTCATACACAGTCACTAAAATATAGTAAATTCGATTAAAATGAAGTAGCCAGATTTAATCTGTATTCCTTTCCTCTTTGCTAGGGATTTATTTCTTCACTCATTGAGAAAGATGCTCTGCAACAGAGTATATTTGATAATACATAACTCACAGTACTCATTGTCGTCTCTGAATTACTTCTTTGTTTTGATGTAAGGGAACCATGCAAAGGGAAAACAAAGAAGAAATATTCCCTCACTGACTATACCAGATATACACAGACCCTGCCTGAGTTTGTGTGGAGGTTTACAGATACATTATTTGATTATATCCTGAACTTCATATTTTTGATCATCGAATAAAACAACACCCCACCCTCTGTTGTTTTTCATTTTTATTTTGAGTGCAAAGAGTAGGTCAGATGCTGCTATTCTATCATGGTTTCTTTACCCACCTTTTCACAGTTATTCTAAGCCTCTTTCACTACTGCAATATCATGAAATTATATTTCTTTCTTTCTTGATTCATTCTTTCATGGAAGATTTATGTACATAATAAATTTTGGGTTACTTTTAATACTGAAGGAGTGAATGTGTTCAACTTTTTCTCTAAAAGTCTGCTTTGTATTTTGGGGCACTGAAGCAGAAATTATTTAAGGCTGAGGATGGTTTTAAATTCAAGTGTGAGTTCATTGCAGCTTTGAAGATACCCCAGAGAAGATTCATGTCTTGCTTGGATGAACAACATATTTGCATCAAGACCAAGAAACAGAGTTATGAACTATGGGTCCTTATTCTGGCAATTTTTTGATCATCACCTCCTTGCTTTTACCAAGATGTCATCAGTAAACTGCAATTTGGAAAGCAGCATACAGCTTTGCTTTGAAATTTGAATATTCCCAGGCTTTGAGGCTGAATCCAAGAGAAGAGGAGTCCACAAGACCAGCAGACTTGGAAATCTGTTCCTCTGTCACTCTGGCAGCATCTCAGAAAGCTGTTACTGAACCTTGCTCTTCTGACAGCTTAAAGGACCCTTCTGATTTTCTGCCTAAACGTAAGAGCAGCCAGCTCAAACCAAGTTGTTCTTTGCCAGCATTGACCCCTGCAGTTGGTTAGCCTCAACCCGTTTCGTTATTTCTGCTTTCAAGGTCATTTAGGTTTTTGAATGGTATCATCTGTTTTGATGGCACCATTCAGCTTCACTCCCTCAGCAGGTCTTAAGGAGCCCACACCAATGTTCTGTGGCAAAGTTGTTAATGAAAATAGTAGATTGAACTGATCTTGAGGGCCTCTCTGAGTGGCTCCACTGGTAATCTGCCACAGCTCTTATGAATGCAAATGTTAAAGGGTTTTTTAGGTTCTTTAGCCATTTTGCAGCTCTTTCTTGCAAGAAAAATCAGTTTGCCACACTATTCTCAGAGGTTTTATGAAGACTAAATGCATTGAACATAGGGATTTATATTTCCTAGAAAATCTCTAATTAAAGATTGATCTTATACAGAACATGACCAGGACAGCACAACTGCACAGTTAGGGTTGGTTATGTTTTACATTTTCTTTTCCATCAAACAAGGTTTCCCTTTCTTTTTCTTTGTCTTATGGCCTCTATAATTTGATAATAAATTATTTTTATTTCAAGACCCAAAGAGATTTTTCTAATGTGATTGCTGGCAGAAATTACATATTTATCTATAAATTAACCTGTAGAATGTCACTGAGCAACTAAAAAAATGTATTCTTACAAACAGGAAAGGAGATATTTCTGTTTCGCTAATTGGAAACTGAGGCATAAAGACATGAAAAGCCATTTTAATTGAATACAGCAGTTCCAAATCTCTTCTAAGATGATGGACTTTTCAGCAGAAAAATCCTAAGTGTACAAATATAATTGGCCAAGGGAGCTCACTTTTCAATAACTGAATTATGAAGATTTATAGTGTCACAAAATACAGCTCTGGCATTAGCAGAGATACTAATCAAATTCCCTTAAATACATTTTGCAAAATAACTTGTTTGTACAAAATTCAAAAGGATAAAAAAAATTTGTAAGGCTTGAAGGGTAAATCACCACAATTTATTTGCTTGACTGACCTTGAGACCAAATCCTCCAAAAGAAGTCAGTTAAGATTCTTTCACAGCTGTTTGTTTTTTGCCATTTCTTATGAGGCTGCCAAGATGAAGTTATTTTGATTATTGCTAAGAGCTTGTATACAACCACCACTAATTTTCCAAAGATAAGAGATTTCACAAGGTAATAATTTACAGTAATTTTCAACTGGATTCTCAGAATCTTTAATGGTTTTGAGTTCATCTAAACCACAGTGTCTTTATTCTTCTTCTAGTTTCTAACCCACCTACATTTTTCACCCCCTTTCCTCCTTAAAGTCAGGAAATTAGGAAAACTTATTGAAACTTACAATTTGCAATTTGTGCATATAGTTTCCTGTGTGTCCTTTCCCATCTGTCATTTCTTTTGCCTTTTTCATAGCACCATTCTTTATCTTAAAGTGAAATTAATTTATTCTTTCATCTCTTTTTATGAATCTTGGCTTTTCCTCATCTTACATAATTTCTTCCTCTCTGTCTCCATTTACTCAATGAAATTTCAAGCCTCTTTACTGATGTACTTTTGTCTCTGAGCTATTGAATAAATAATCTTTAGATTTGTCACTTGTGTGCTCCATTATAATCATCTATCATTTAGTATATAATTCCATGGGGTTTTATTTCTTTGTTTTTTATTTTGATTTCCCTGCTGTTTTGCTTGAAGCTTTACAATTAGGGGTCACCAAAAGTATCTAATTTCTTCCAGTCTTTGGCTTTATCTTTATTGCTCTAAGCAGGATTACAAGCTGATTAAGACACCTGAAATAGTATCTTGAGATATGGGAAATACTCAAAACTCTCCATTAACATTTGCAGTTTTTTGTTAAATGAAAAGTAATTATGAGTTCCATTGTGTCATGCAGGTAGTCATTAGTGTTGAGTGTGTCTTTGGGAAATAAGAGAGCAGATCAGAGCAAGGCTTTAAGCTTTATACATCTATTTGCATACAATAACTGTAAAGACAGTGAAGAGACCCAAATGGTTCCTGGTGCAAGTAATCTTCTATTATTTTTGCCCTTCTACCTTTTTTGGGATGCAAGATCATTATTAGCATATAAATGTAGCAAGACAATGTTGTATTCCTTTCCAGTGAAGATTTTGTATTAGCTGCCCTATTCCAAATAACAGAACAATAAACATTAATAGTGGTGACATTAATACAGCTTTTAAAATGTGCTGATCTTGTCCTTTCAGTTTTCCAGAAGATGAATGTTGCTGTGTGAGGCACCTTTTTGAGACTGAGGAAGCCTTTGGAACATGCTCAGGAGCTCCCACAGGCCCTGGCCTTGCTTCTCATGGAAACAGAGATGTGAGGACATGAAATGTGCTCGAGGCTCCCCCACAAGCCTTGATTCTGTCTATAACAGCTTTAAACTGGATCAGATTAAGAGAATCTCAGAGAGGATAAGCGCTTAAGCCCAAGAAGCACTTGAGTGAAGATAAAGGTGGTGCTGCCGTCTGACTGTCCCAGGCCTGAGGGCAGGTAAATAAATCTGGGGGAGAAAAATGTATCACTGATGATGGACATGAAGAATGCAGAATTTATGGCCCACCAGGAAAGCCAACTCAGCAACAGTGCTGAAATCAGCTCTGACTGGAGAAAGGATAATTTCACCGGGGCAGATCCTGACCTCCAACTCAAAAAGAAGAGAAAGACTGCACATGGGAATAATTAGCATTAGAAATGAGGGAATCACTCATTAACTAATGGAATAGGAGAACTGTGTAGCTAATAAGCTTGAATTCCTTTGTTTCCTAAAATGTATAAATAATGAAGAGTTTGACCTCAAAACCGAGTATGACCTCGGAACGCCCACCAAGAAGCCCAGCGTGAAGAAAGACCAACAGCACTCCACTGGATCCTCACCTATCTTCTACTTAATCTTCCTCTTTCTTTTTCCTCTGCACCCCTCTGTGACAGTGGTCACAAGGGTTGCAGGTGAAGAGAGAGGCGAGAATGTTGACCTCAGGTTCAGAAGGCTTGATTTATTATTTTATGATATATATATATAACATTATTACTATACTAAAAGAAATAGAAGGAAAAGTTCTCAGAAGGCTAGCTAAGCTAAGAATAGAAAAGAATGAATAACAAAGGTCTGTGTCTCAGCTGAGAGTGAGACCCAGCTCTGCCGTGAGTGGTCCAGTAAATCCAAACATCCACAGGAGACCCATCATGGATCCACCTGTTGCATTCCACAGCAGCAGATAACCATTGTTTACACTTTGATGCTGAAACTTCTCAGCTTCAGCAGGAAAAATCCTAATGGAAGGATTTTAATGAAAAGATGTCTGTGACACCCCTCTTCTCTATTTCTTTCAATCTCTGTCCCTCACATTCATTTCCTGTTAAACAAAACTCCAGCTATTGACTTTGGCAGATGGTCTCGTTTGCACCTTAATCCAGGCAGAGCCATCTCCTGTAATGGGATCATAACAGGGTCTCAGAGCCAGGCACTGCTTTCCCATAAAGGCTGTGCTCACAGCACATCCATCCCCAACCAACCATGTGAAGCTTGCTTTGCTCTCATCTTCCTCGACAACTTTGAAGCTCTGTTTCATTCTTTTGATCTGGCTGTCTGATGCTCTGCTTTCCCCCCAGAGAATAAGCATTTCATGTGCCAGTGGTAGTGATAGGTTTAGCCACAGGGAATGCTGCGTGCAGACAGTACATTTCCTGCAGTTTCCACTGACATCTATCACATTTCTTCTCCCTGCACACAGTGTTTGTTCCAGTGGGTCTTTACCACAGGGTTTTGTCAGCTTGCAGAGCTGTTTTTACGGTGCTGCACATCCGAGTGTCACTTCTCACCCAGGATTGCAGTGGAACCGAGTCTTCCATAAATATCTCAGGGCTCAGGAAAAGGCTGGAATGTAGCAAAGAGAACATCTGCTAAAATGGAATGGTTATGCCACACGCTCTATGGTCTATTGTTTCTCTATGCATTGTATTAAATTTTGTTAGGTAGGTTTCTGACCACTAATATTTAAGGATTTCTCTAGCTTTTTGTATCTTTGCATCTCTGAACAGAAATCAGGCAGCAGATGACTTGCATTTTGACTTCAGAATGGTGAAAAATCACAGTAAATAAACCTTTCATCACATGTTTTGCAAAATACAAGCAAGAAAGAGAATGCACATAGTGATCACTTTACACATGCCTTGACTTTGCAGAAATTATTTATCAGAGAGATTTGGCTTACCTAAAACATGCCACCTTCCATGAAAAATAAAATAAATAAGCTACTTATAGGCCCTTAGGTACTATCACAGGGTGGCATTTTAGCCACCTTGCTTAGTTTTGTTTAGTTGCAGAGACTTGTGGGTTGCAAGGAAACACATTTATTTTATATTCTCTTAATGCACATAAACTAAGTTAAAAATCCACTCCTGTTTTTCAGCTTTTGTTACATAGTGGGGGGAATCCCATTTGTTTGACCCATTTGTTTGATATTTCCTGCCTGCTCCTCCCAGCTTATCCTAAAGTTCATGCAAACTGCTACTTTCCAGGCAGGTATATTTTAAATAATTTTTAGAATTTTTTTTTTTCTTTTTAAACATGAACCTGGAAGCACAGAAGCTGCACTGATTTTGGTGTGATAGATTAGAAATCTTTTGTGTAATAAGACCAAAGAGGAAAAATTCTATCCACAAGACCTCATCAAGTTCAACTATGTTGATGTAGGTATGCATCAGCAATTATTGTCATATCTGGACACAGACTGCTGACAGTAGAAAGCAAAATTGAGACTTTCTCTTGTGAAATAAGATATTTTTCCCCCCTTTCCCTTTCCTAAGTTTTCCAACTTCTTCATCTTTCAGCATTAGAATTAATCCTGATCCAGACTTTGGGTATCAGTAAACAGTAAGCAATTTCTTTGAAGTGTCAGTAGTCTTAAACATAGTTGTAGATGGTCTAAATTAGGAACAATGGTGGTGAAAACAGTAATTTTCCTTTAGTATTATATATATATAGTATTAATGTAATGTAATGTAATGTAATGTAATGTAATGTAATGTAATGTAATATAATATACTATAATATAATTTATATGATATGATTTCATATATATATATATATATAATATTATAGTATTTAATTGGAGTGAAAAAATTTATATTTTACTTAAAAGAAAATAAAATTCTTATGGAAAGAAATTTTGGGTGGAAAGGGTTTTTACGTGAGAAGCAAAGTGAAATGCCTTGTGTGGGTCTTTGAGCAATGGCTCTATATTTGTTCCCAGGTAGTTCATCAATTATATAATCTGCCCTGGAGCTACAAGTGTGTGGTGACTGCCTAGGAAGAAAAGCAGGCCAAAGATGTGTCTGGGGAGCCCAGCAGCTTGCTAAGTGAGAAGCTGTCAGGGGCAGGGTTGGACTCAGGGAATTCCAGGACTCCCCAGCTGGGAATTTTGACATCCCAGCTGCTTGGTGCCACCCCAGAGGAACCATGACCACCAGGTTTCCCTCCTGCTCCCTGCCAGCAGCTCTGCTGGAGATGTCCCATCCGTCAGCAGCGTCTCTCCCAGAGAAGGAACATCCATCAAAAAACTTCTAACCATGCCTGGTTGGAAAGTGCTTGCCAGCTTTTACGGATATTTAACCCAAAGCCCTGGTTTCCTCAAGGGCTTATATTATGTCAGGTTTCAAGCAGCTACTCAGGATAGGAAGATCCTGACTGAAAGTTTTCATACAGAAACCAGAGGAAGATACTGTGATATTTTAGAATGAGCACAGATATCAATGAAAAGAACAAAATGTCCAGCACTGAACCTTGACATTGATTGCCTTAGTCAAATCTGGAGCTCCCTTAGTTAATACTATTTTTCAGTGGGCTTGCAGAAGTGTGAGACAGGAATATTTTATTCTGTCTAAAATCCCTCACCTATAAAATGGAAATTATACATTCACACTTACCTCAGAGGAGTCTTGTCAGGAGTAATTAGTTGATGTCTGTGCAATTCTTTAAGGTTGTGGGATAGAACTGCAGTGGATTACATGCTGTTACCTACAAAATGTAAAACCAATGTGTGAAATATGTGTTGTCAGTGCAAGGCTCTGTGTTCTATCTATCTCAGAAGATTAAGCTGTTTTTGTGTTGGCATTTTGGCAAAAAAACAGCCACAAAATTACTTCAGTTTCATTGGTTTGGGTTTTTTCAATAATTTGAATCACAGTGGTTCTTCTCTGTAGATGACTGTTCATTGTGTGCTGATTGTGAAATGCTTGCCAGAGGTTTCAGCAAAAAAAGGCCGGACTGTAGCAGCCTCTCCACTATTTCTGTTGCCTAAATTTAGGCATCTGACTGCCTCTCATGGTAAACTTCTCACTCATTCTCCTCTGTACTAGCTGAGAAACCAGTACTAGGGATAATTTTGCTTTGATGTTCATAAGAGACATTTTGAATTGGAAAGAAGTAACTCTCCTCCTAATCTTCTGCAAACTCCTCTCCCCAGTCTGTACACCTGGAGCCACTCCACAGAGGCCAAGCCAGGCTCAGGGCAGGCAGGATCTTTTAAGAACATCCACAGCATCTTGTTACAAGTCTCAACTCTTGTATAATAAATTATTGTGGTTTGGGAATGGTGTCCCCCAGTTTAGTGTTCCCAGTGAAACAGATCACGTGCTGCTCACTCACACAACCCAATTCCCTCTGTGGAGAACTGGGGACACAAAAAGGTAAAGATCATGGGTAGAGATAAGAGCAACGTACTGGAAATAATAGCAGTGGGATAAGAAAACAAAATGTACCAACAATGAGTATTTACAAACTTCAAGTTAAACTCTTATTTAAGTTTTAATTATTAAGTTTTATTCAAGTTTAAACTTTTCTAAAACTCCTTGCTATCCTGCAGTTAATACCAGCCCACTTTCTGGAGATGGATGCACGCCCATGTGCATATGGAACAGTGTCAATAGCACTCCCCTGCCCTGTTTAAGGTTTTGAGGACAAATTTCCAATTCTTTCTGGAGGTCTGTTGGTTTCACTGAGTTTTTCTTTTTCCTACAGCTAAAGAAGGTTGCTTTATGGATAGTCCAATTATTTTTCTTTTGAAACTTAGCAAAGTAAGGTTTTATCACAATTTATCTTACTAGTAATCCATACTGCAAGACATTGCTAGGTCAGATTTTTTATTGGTATGTTCACTGGCCTGTGAGGGAATCAATGCAACTTGTATTGAGATGAAGTAGCTAAAAGAGTTGGCTCTTTTTCAAGTGAACATGCAAAATTCATTAGGGCCATTGCACATCCCTGCTGTTGGCAGAAATGCAGAGAGAGCACATGACAACTAATGAAAAAAAAAAATAATCCTGACTGGTTTCTGGTAGCAGGAAGAGGAAAGCTGACATCTGAGGTATTAGAACACTTGCTGTAGCAGAAAATGGTCCAAGGGCCAGGCAGGAGTAACCAAGGAACAGGTGTCAGTGAGCTCATGATTGTGAATTCTCTCTCACCCACCAACAGAACATTTGTCATTCAGAAAGGTGCTACTTCAGGCAATTTGAAAGCCTTGTGGTTTTGCACGTGTTTGAATTACATCTGCAGCCTTTAAACTAATAAGCCCTCTGAAAAATTTTTACAAGAAGTTTGTTCTCTATCAACAGCTTGGATGCCTTTATTGCAGAGAATGTGCCGTTTGCTAAAACTGGAAGCTCATCCTCTGACTTGAAAGGCTATCTAGGCATCAGTGATAAAAAGTACTGTGGTTTTTTTTTTTTCATTTTATTGTATTTTTGGTATGTCAAGTGCCAAGGAAGAACATGATCCAGCCAGCCATGTCAAGAGTTTACCTTACACTGGAAATATAGTCTCTGTCAATTGGGCTCTGTCAATATAATTCTCCTCAATAGGGCTTTACATAGCTCTGCCTTGCAGTTTGGGCAAATGTTACTATCAGAAGTGTAAAAAGGCTCTTTCTTTAGCAGCCTTCAACAGTTTGATCTTTTGCAAACAACAGGGACATGTGTCTCAAACCAAGCTCTAAAGCAAATGCCAGTATCTCTAAGTGCAGTTTTCTTGCAGGCTGGAATTGGAAGGGAGCCTCCTATGTAAGTTCTCTTTGATTATATTGATCTAGAAAGTTCTTCAGTAAACCTGCCTGAATGAAACTGAGAGTCTGCCAAGTTTTCTGGCTGCACAGTTTTAAGTTGCCTCCCTTCTGGAAGCAGTGCTAGAATCAGCAGTCCTGCTGTGATGGTCACAGTCTACCAGGTCACTTGTCTGGGTTGCATGCTAATCAACTCAACCCGAAATGCTGATGGCATTTATATAATCTGTGCCACTCAGGATGGTTGTCTGAAAGGAAAACACCTTATTCTTGCCACAGAAGAGATTCAGCACACAGGACTCAAAAGTAAGACTGAGTAATCAGTCCGACAAACTTTTATCTCAGACCATTAGTACATCAAGCTTTTATAGTGGAGGAAAATGAGTTCAGCTTTCCCTTTACTCTGTCATGCTCTTTGTGTCCTCTTCCTAATTTTTAGGTTTTCTTTCCCGAGCAAGTCTCATTCCACCTACATAAGACTTGGAGTGAATCTAATAAGCAGAGTCTAAGTGAAGTGATTTTCAGCCTCAAAGAGAAAAAATACTTTGTGCTCAACATTGAGAATTGAGTTTTGGTTTTATTTTGTTTTTCTTCTTCTTCTTACAGTTTAAAAAGAATCTAACAATTTTGATTTTTTTTTGTTAAAGAAAGATATGGAACTTATATGCCAATCATTCTTCATCTTGGAATGAATTTTTAGGACAGAGTTTATACTGAAAATGCTGATGAGATGTAAGCCACCCCAAAGTGAAGAGTATGACTGAAACTCTGCCTGAACTAACAGGGAGAGTGGATATTTGGGCAAATGGGCTTATTTTATCTGCCATAAACTCCAACTAGGTGAGGCTTGAGTCTGCAAGTGTGAGGGAAAGACATCTAGTAGAGTCAAGAAGAGTTCTAGTTCTGGAAAAAATAAAAATTCCATATAGACATGAGCTCATGACATAATCAGTTTCCCAGTAATCCAAAGGAAAAACTACACTCATGCAGAGGATGATGTGTTCTGAACTTTTTCATTTTATTGGCCCACCACAGAAGTAATGAAGGCTGTTTCTTTGCTGTGCTGTAAAACAAGAAGTGAGGCTGGAATCAAGTCCTGGGACTTCAGCTGGTGTTTATACAAAAGAAGCAAATAACCCAGGTCAGTCTTTTACACGGGACACTGCTCAAAGGTAAGAGAGTTAAATATAAGAGAACCTTCCTTCCATGAAGCAAAACCAAGGCAATTACCAGCATGAAAATTAAGGAGGGAAGATTTGGAGGACAGTGGAAAAGCCAAAAACTCTTTCCAATGCCAAAATGCACATTCACTTTGCAACCTCATCCTGCAATGTTATCAGGAAGTTTGAGCCTGGTAGGAGAATAGCTATGACAGAGAGTGATTGTTTGTCATGGTGGCTTGGGCACATCCTGTTACCTCAACAAGGAGAAAAGGACCGGGATAATTCTGAAGAACAATGTGGCCTCTGTGGCTCAGCAGGCGAGCTGCTGCAGGAGAGCTGAGGAATTCATTTTTTTCAGTTTTTTGGGCTGACTGACTGCATTTTGGGCACAAATAGCTTCTCAAATGAAGTGGTAAAAGTGTGGAGATTTCTGTGCTGGCTGTTTATCAACTCTACTGGCTGCAATCTAACAGAGCAGCCATAAAAAATAGTTTGACATGAGGAATTCTCCATACATTCATTGTCTCTGTGAGATGCTAAATTTATGGAGACAACGCCTTTGAATGTTTTGTTCCTCTGAAAGCTGTCCTCTTCAAAGACACAAAAAACAGTTCAGATGAGTTTCATTTTTCAAGTGAATTTAATATTTTGATATTTCTCCTTAATCTGGAATAGAGAAAGGAGAATATCCAGCATTTGAACATCTGAAACCAGAATTTTATTAATTCTCATGGCTAATGTGCCCTTTTCATGTTAGGTGAAAGGGGAAAGTTGGATGAGCTGGTTGCACTCCACACTCCTTTTTGCCATGTTCAAGTTGATGTACAGGATTTACAAATTATTTACACAAAAAATGATTTAAAGTAATTTTCACAAGCGACAAAGAAAAAGAGAAATTTTCTTCTTTGGTTCCTGTCATTTTTTAAGCACATGAACATTACTTTCAATACAAGTTTTCACGAAAATTATTCTTGTAACAGTTTGGAAGTGGGCAGTGCCACAGTGAATTGAAGTGTGTCAAATCTTGGTCGTTCTCCTTTTTTCCTGCTTTTGATCCTTTGAATTCACTTTGGCAGCTCACTCTCATCTCCCTTTTCACTTCTTTGAAGTACCAAAGTGCTGCAGTGTCTGACACCTGTCTGTGGAAGGGAGGTTGGAGAGTGGAGAAGGAAATCCACACCTTCAGTGGAATGCTTGGGAATTTGGTGTGCTATGGAGATTTCATGTGGGTATTTCTGTGAGTATTTTACAGGGCTACCTACATTTGTATTACCGACATGCTGCTGTATTATAAATATCAATATATTTTACAATGGTTTTTTTCCTCAAACTTTCTCCATATTGGCCCTCTAAAAGCAGTTCTCCCAGGATGGCATTCCCTTCACAGAAACTGGGTTATTAGGTCTAGTTTTGGAAGCACCAAATTTCCCAGAGATCTGCAAAGGTATTTTTGGATCTATTTGCATTTAAACAGCCCTCTCCCATAAAGGAGAATTAAAAGTAATTTCAGAGAAGTTCTCCTTTTTTTTTTGTCTTTATGGTTGCTGAAGAATTTGACTTTCTTTTTTTTTGAAAGTAGAAAATGCTCATAACTTAATAACTTAATGATCCTTTCCTCCTGAACTCTTACGGCGATAGAGGGAGAACAGTTGTGCTAAGCTGTGGAACTACCAAAAATAATAAAAAAGAGATGGAGAGCCAATGATATTTTCCTGAGGTGATTATTAGAGACCTGCTCTACATGTTTTGCAGTGGAATTAGACAAAGGCCAGGTTTCTGGTGCATTTTAGCAAATATCTGTATCTTGATTTGTAAAGTCAGACCTGTGCCTTGTAGGGGAGTGGTAAACTAAGTGATAAATTCCAAACACTACAATCAAATCCGTTTAAGACCAATCTTGCCCTTAACATTAGTACCATTGAAATCTGAATTTCTTTCAGAATACAGAAAAGGAAAGTTAAATACTGCCTAAACACCTTATGCAACATTTTAAGACATAATTCTTGTAACCTTAGGCATTACATTTTGCCTCTTAAGGCTCTGTTGACCATATTACAAGTACTTTAATAATTTTAAAATGTAATGAAATTCCACCCTTTGACAGTAATATCTTTAAAAAAATTTAAAAAGTGATACCTTTGTGATGATATACTGTAAATATGCTTCATATTAATTTAAAATTTATTACCACATTTTCTGATTCAGCATTTTCATTTATAAGTAATTCAGGACAATAAAAATTTAATGAGAGGAAATGGTGAAAACAGGAATAAAATATCATCAGGAATAATGACAAATGCTATTGAAATATTTTATTTTGTCTGTGTCTGATAATAGATCCTTCATTCTTTTTCTCAGGCTGAAAATACAAAATGCACTTTAACTTTTCACTCAAGTTAAGGTGCAAATAAAATTCCTTTAGAAGAGCTTTCAGGTAAAAATCTCTGTTCTCCTATATCTCTCAACTGAATATCAGGACAAGTTGTATCTGAACTCCTCTGTTCAGCATCTCTGTTAGCAGATGATAGATTAATTTTCCAGTAACAAGCTCCTAGCAATACTACTGAACTGTACTATTCAGAAGCTGGAACCATATATCTGTGTTTCCTTTGAGAGGAAAGTTATGCTGTTTCACTTTTTAAAATTTTTGAATGGAATTCCTTTGTTTCATTTTCAAACTGTTTTCTTACACAGTGTAGAAATGGCTTCTTCAAACTCTGCATTTTTTTTTCTGAGCCATATGTTGCGTGATGGATGTCCTGTATAGTCCTATTATTTATAAAATGTGGATTTTTTAGAATGATTCTTTTATATCTGACTTCTGTTGTCTGATTCCTATTTGACCCAAGTGGTTATTAAAGCAGATTTATTGTTCTGCCTTTCAATTATCTCACCAAATATGCTGAGCTGGTTTTTTTTTTTTTTTTTTTTGGTTTTTTTTTTTTTTTTTTTTTGTTTTTTTGTTTTTTGTTTTTTTTTTCTTTTTGGGAAGGGCTTTTCATGGGCGTTGACATTGATCAATGGCCTCAATTTTGTTCAGATTAATTTTCAGTATTTTTCTCTGTCATTCATAATTGAGTTCCACTATCAATATTCTTCATGTATATTGAGTCAGAGCACGACTGCATTGCCTATGGTACTTCTGCAACTACTTGTGCTCATACTGAACCATGTTTCTTTCCAATCCAAACTTTGAAATACTCCTTTGGATGAACTTTTAAAAAACTTCATGTCGATATTTTTTTTTTTCCTTCAGCTGGAAAAAATCTTTACTTAATGAGAAATCTGATTTTCAGGTTTGCCCTGGTAAGGAGGCAACACTGACCCGCAATATCAGGGGAGCAAGTTACTTCTTTTTGCAAAATGCTTATTGGAAAACCTTTTTTTATTGGTTACTTTAGACTCTGTATTGAAGTACAGCTTATGTAAAATTTATTCTGTGCTCTAGGTTGGTTTTTTTCGAAATGGTGTTTATTCTGATTAATTATTTTCAAATATAGCTTCAGAACAGATACCTTGCTCTGTATTTGATTGGTTATCTTTTTCCCAGAGAAAGGGGCTCATCTTTCTGGTCAGATTTTGAGTTTTCATATAGCTTAATTGCTGCAACCATCACAAAAAAGAAGAAAGGTTTTAAAGCACAATTACAACATTATTTATCTCTGACATGGGCTCAGGTACTTTCTCTCAGTTCCTTGGGAACCGTCCCATCACTCTTACTATGACTTGCAGCTCCACAGGCTTCAGGAAGATGCAAGGAGTTCAGTCCTGCATCAGGAGGAATCTTTGTTTCAGTTATCCCCTAAAACAGCATAATTTTTGTGTTTTGTGCTAATGAGTCACCCTTCTGGCTGTTGGTTGTTCAGCACTCAGGCAACACAAATCCTGAGCAAAAGTAATCAGTAAGTAAATATGGGGTGAAAAGAAATGACTGTGAGTGTTTTGATTAAAAGGTCAAGTGCAAAGCAGACATGATGACACAAGGAAAATATTTTTTCTAAAATAAATAAACAATTAAATTGAATCCCTAGCCTTCATTATAATGTTGAAATAGCTTAAGGTAATTATGATAAATGAGGCTAAACGTGGTGTGCCTCCTGAGTAAAGATATTCACACAATTTTCTTGTGACAAAACCCAATGTCAAATTTGCCAAAGCCATAAATCATCTCAGAGATGTGGTATAACCTCTTGCTGATGGGTTTGGAGATTTATATATGTGTAAATATTTCACATTACATTATATACTCTTTATACATATATACATATATATATTTTATATATATATATATATATAAAAATATATGTAATTATATTTGTATATCTATAAATGTGTATATACTTTTATAAATACAACTTTATACAACACAATATACAACTTTAGTTTTACTGCAGTGCAATATATTCTAGAATAAATGGTTTCTATGGGGCTCAAGATGTTATATCTTCTCTAAAATGGTTGTGGGATATGGCTGAAGTGAACTTAAATTAACTTTAATGACCAACATCATGACCAACATACAAACCTAAGGAGTGGCCCACCACAGAAATATGTCATGGTTATCACTTATGAAGGTGTATTTGTGATCATACCATCTGTTATCTAACTGGCATACAGAAGTTGTTCAAAATTATTCTGGCATTTACAGCTCCAGGCATTTTCACTTAGTACTGTAAAAAAGGTAGTTTAAACATAAACTTTGGAAAATAATTATGTTGTAAGCAAGGGCCTTTACAGTGCATCTCCAACGTGCTTAATATACCTAAGGAAGACAGAGAAAAAAAGAAAAGTAAGGAAAAGCATCTGAGAATTGAATAATGAACATTGGAAAGGCTTGTATTGATCTGATAGTGGGTTAAAATTGTAGGTAGTTGATAAAGTGAACAATAAAGCAAAATTCATTAATTAGAAATATAGAAAAGCAGTACTTGTGCTGAAAATGGGATGAACTGACTGCTGTGTGTGTTGAGAGAGTAATTCTTCCTGGGAACTTCTGAAAACTTGTGGGTGCCTCTGCTGTGACTATCAGGGCAATAATAAAGCCTCCCAGGGATACAGGAGCAGTACAAGAGCACACGTGAACATACAAAACACCTATTTTTATTTGTGACAATTTAAATACTTCTCCATGCAGACATTTTTAGAGTATTCATAAAGAAAAGTAATTAAATAGTTTTGCAGCCAAAGTCGGTGTGACTTCATAATGTGCTTTATTGGACCTTTGTATCTGTGTTGTCAAGCATAATTGCATTTCACATTACATTTATTCAAGGTATCTGCCAGGTTATGTGGTAAAATCTCTTCTGTACACCCACACTGGAGCTCAGAGAGACAATGGCAGGAGGGGGAGACCAAATAACATCCAGACAGCAGCTTCCAGGCCCATCACTGGGCTGTGGGGCATTTTATGGCAGGCAGGAGAAAAGCAGTTTTGGATTGCACCGGACTTATTTGGGGATGTTTAGGGGGGAAACCTTTGGGAGGGATATATTTTTATAGTTCCACTATCAACTTGCATAATTTAACATAACGAAGCACAGCTGGATAA
The DNA here is from genome assembly GCF_027887145.1 of Ammospiza caudacuta. Classification (NCBI taxonomy): domain Eukaryota; kingdom Metazoa; phylum Chordata; class Aves; order Passeriformes; family Passerellidae; genus Ammospiza; species Ammospiza caudacuta. The sequence continues at coordinate 10,683,279 of NC_080595.1, forward strand.
AATGCACATTTTTTATTTCTTCTATAATATAAGCCCACTTAATTTCCCGGTAGAAATTTCAAAACAACTAGTATTTCTTCAGGGTTCTGTTTATTTACATAGAATCCCCAAACTGGAATATACTATTATTTTAAACTCTGCTTTTGGTCCCCTATTTTGGTGTAGGAAGGATTAAAATTGCCCACCCAGTAACACAATAAATTGCATTTCATTTTGGAAAGATTTGAAGGGATGTTGGCCCATGTTCTCCAAGGTACTTCAATACTTAAAGATAGAGCTGGGCTTTTAGCAAGACTTTGAAAATCACCTACATGGCACTGAAGAATTTAAAAGGGAGATATGAAAGCACTTTATATCTGATTTTTTTTTTAATATAGCTATTCTGTCCATAGATATCTTTGAAAACCCAGATCTGAGGTGTTTTTCAGATTTGTACTCATATTGCCTGCTGAAGTGTTTTATCTCTCCTGGAAATCATAGTGTGAAGGAACTAAGGCATGATGAACATAGCATTTGAACTGAAAGGACCAAATCTCCCTGCTTTTTTTTTTTTTTTGTTTTTTTTTTTTTTTTTTTTTAGCTCATTTTCTTTTCCTTCTCATGGGTTTTGTTTTGTTTTGCCTCCAAATCATGATGGAGGAGCTCTTGGAGCTTCATAGAAAACACGTTTTCCAGGTCCAAGGCTGCTGTCAAACCTCCAGGCTTGTTTGCTACAGCTTTTACTTGGCTTCTTAAATAGCTTTGGTGTGCTGAACTACAATAAACTGTGTGCACTTCTCATCACTGCTGCTTTTCCACCCTCCCCTGGGCTTTTCTCAGGTTTCCCAGAGCAATATGCATCAAACAGTGCCTTTGCTTATTCAAATATATATATATTTTTTTTTTGTTTTACGGTACAGAGATAAAACTGGTTTCATCAGACTATAAACACTTTTATATTATTAAAACAACTTGAGAAACCTTAGATTTGGCTCCTGAAATATCTTGGAGTGACCTGGCTCACTTTGAGCAAGGTAATTTCAGTCAGAAACCATATTAACATAGTTTGAGGAGGTTAAAGGAATCATTTAATCTTTCTCTGTTGTTTACTTACAAGAATTTTGTTATGTTTTCCACTGCTTCTGGGCTTATAAATCAGCTTGACCTTCCTGTGGAGGGATGCCCTCCCAGTCCACATCCTTTTGTTGAACCTGGAATGTTTGTGGCCTCTGACCCAATGTCTCTTCAGAGATATCTCTCTTAAATGCTATTTTCTGCCCTGATGGTTTTTTTTCTTATTATTCTTGACTATTTTTTCCTTCTTCTTCTTCTTGACCATTTTTTCTCTTCTCTAAGAATCCCTCTTTCTCTGAAGTTCTAGCCAGCAAGAGCTCTCTCTGCTGGGCCACAAGAGCTCCTCTTCAGCTGTTTTCCCCAAAGAGAGGAATCAAACCACATCAATTCCTGCCTTTGTGGGTTCACCAGTGCTTTCTCACTCTGCTGATTTCCCATCACCAGCTGAACCCCTGGGACTCCCGGCCCAGCCCTTCCCAGCCCTGCAGTTGATGTTTGTAGTGAAATGATCCTTTTTTTGGTCTTCTGACTGTGTCTGACATACAATGCTCTGGACTGGGGATGTGTTGTTTGGCGATGAATCCTGATGGGTTTGGAGTCATCCCTTGCTCCAGAATCCTTCCCAGCAGGCACCAGAGGCTGAGTTCAGGTGTTTTAGGAGTCAGACCAAGACACAGAATCACACAAAATGGCTGAGAATGGCTGGGAATGACACAAAATGGAGGGATCTGAGAGGGATCTGTGTGGATCCTCTGGTCCCACTCCCCGGCTTGAGCAAGCACGTCTAGAACAAGTTACCCAGGACTGTGTTCCTTTGGCTTTTGAGTCTCCGTGGATGGAGACTCCACAATCCCTCAAGCAAACTGTGGAGAAACTTCTTCCATTTGGTTCTGTCATCAGCTGTGTGATGGCACTTTGGGGTGGTGGTGCAGAGCAAAGGGGGAAGGTGCTGCCATCCATCATCTCCCCTGAAGCTGGGCAGCAGCAGAGAGGATGTCTTTGTGGATTTCCCACCTCTGCAACAAGAACCCCACACTCCATTGTGAATTTGACTGCAGGTTTCTCCTGAGTCACTCGTGGAGCCTGAGTGACTTGTCTCCCAAGTTAAAATCATACTGAATGCATGAGACATTAAAATATATAGAGAAAACCTCAGCAAACATTGTAATTAAATATTTACTATGTATGACTGTATCTTGAATGACAGCTGGTGATGAAATCAACAGGCCATGTTGAAACACATTTTTTCACCCTTTGAACAAAAATATTTTAAATAGACATTGAATTATGAAATGAAATGTACTTTCTATTCAGTTGAATTCCATATTTATCAGCCATTTCACCTACCATGCCATGCACCTCACATACAGAATCAAAATTACCATCTGCTAAATCAAATGCAAAAAGCAGTGGAACGAACACATTCCCTAGAAAACCAAATCAATATTAAATAAAATACATTCAGAACCCAAAAGTCGTCTGCTTTTAAATTATTTTTGTTCAAATATAGAGCTCTTTCATATACAAGGGTAACTATTATTTATTTACATGTGTACATATGCTAAAATATGAGTATTTATCTTTCAGTTGTCTCTAGAGATAGCCCAAAGCAACTTATTGTGGTTCTAAGACTGTCTGATAAATTTTTTTGAACACTTAATAACTTGGAAAGGCAACAATATATTTTGAATAACTGTACCTAGGTATTCACATGCTAAATTTTAGCTGACCTAGTACTGCAGTCTTAAAACACCAGAACACTGCAATTTCTTTTTTTCTTTAGTCTATATTTGTATAGAATGCACTAGGAGGATTCTTTATTACTTTTTAATTGATTTCAGAGAGAAATTGTATTGAATTTGAATGAAGAGGTTTGCCTTTCAGATCAAACTTTCCCTTAGCTCTCCAGTTTTGAAGTTTTTGTGGCATCACTATTTAGGGTCACATTCTGAGAGAAGATTTCTTTAATAAAAAAAGTACCTAAATGGTTAAATTTGAAAAGAAGGGTGATCCAGGGATTGTTCCTACTGAGAGGTATAAAGTCATATGAAATTCAATATATCAGCTGTTTATCTATCTTTTTGTTCTGAGCTGTGTTCTACTGTCCTCACTCATGTTAAAGAGTCAGGAGTTCCACAAGTGTGGGGTTTTTATGTCATAGGATTCTTTTGACGCTGTACAATACATAAAAATAAGCACGGGTGTAAAAATATACATAATAAATTAAGACCACTGCAGAACAATTACATGATGTATAGAAGAGCTGCTAAGTAACACACATGAAGTTTTAATTCCCAAAGCAGTTTAAAAGTCACAGAATAAATATTCCCAAATTTTTGGTGAATTAAGTACCTCCATCATCTACCTGATACTTTGATAGCAACTTTCTCTTCAGTGAACAATGTAATGAACCCTTTCCTGCTTATCTGATTTGTAATTTCAGTCCTTCACCAGGATCACTTTTAAGCATGTGATTTCCTTATCTAAGGTGTCATTTAAGAGAAGCACAATTTCTCTTTCCTCTGAGCTCATTAGACTATCTAATAACCCTGAGCTCATTAGACTATCTAATAACTCTCTTTGCATGCATGCTTTTGTGTAGAAGGTATCTTTCCCAGCACTGACACAGAGGATAGGCGAGTTATTTTCACAGTCTGTATGTAATATTGCAGTACAATATGTATTTTTTAAAACAGGTTGGATCATTAAGTAGTAAAGATAATTTTTTAATATATATTAGCTCCTTTAGTGCTTTTTAGAATGTTTCCTTAATTTCTAAGGAATTCAGTAAAACACACTCTTAACTTTGCATGTAAAAAACCTCTCATAGAAATATTGGGTGGTATCTCTTCCTCTAAGCCAGCAGAGGGTCATAACTGTGGAATTTTGCCTCCCTAACATTTGTATCCACTTGGCTGTTTCCCTTGCTACCCAAGAGCCTGATTTGGGGTTGATGTGATTAGTGCTGGAGTCGCTCCATGAAAGTTGTGTCCTGCTGTCCTTGCTGAGGAGAGGTGACTTTGGCAGTCTCGTGGAGTGGACATTGCAGCTCTGATATTTCCAGCAGGGGACAGGGGCTTGGGAGGATGCTGCCAGACATCTGTCTGTGTGCAGCTCTGGAGCAGACTCTTCTGCCTGCTCAATTTTTACATAATGCTCTGAAGGCGCATTAAAGAAATTGCTGGGAGAATGTAATAAATCTTAGTCAATTTAAGTGGCACAGTCAAGGCAAATTCTTCTCCAGTAAAGACAAAAATAGCACAAAAGGCTACAAGTGAAAATTAGTGCCTCAAAACAATATCAGTTTGCTCTGGTACCTTTGTTGCCTTCCTGTAAAACCAAAACCTGTCTTTACAGGAAGTGTTAGGAATTCCCAGATTAGGTTTTGGTATTTTGCTGCTTGGGACAGAATAACAGTGGTAAAGAGAGTTTAATTCTATTTTTTCTGGGTCAATCTTCCTGTTAAAAGGGTTCTGTCTTCTTGTTAAAGGGGTTCAGTCTGGACAAAAGGTTACTGTGAATATCTATTTGTCACTCTTTTTCCTGGCAAGAAAGATGTGTGATATTGGCGTTCTCCTAAACTGCAGTCAGGGGATGAGAGTTTGATCCTCTTTCCTTCAGCCTCATTTCTCTCTTTCTCTACAAGACATGAATTCTGGAAGGGTCCTGGCTTTGTCCTAGCAAAGTCCATCTCCTTCACATGAGGAGATGTAAGATGGATGCAGAGGAACTCGGGGGCCAGGTCAGTAAAAGGGGATTCAGAGTTCTCAACAATGTTGCATATTTAAACCTGCTCCACAGGCAGGGTTAAATCAGATAACATTTGAAAGATGAACAGCAAGTCAGAAAACAGCTTCCTAATGTGCCAGACTGCTTGTGTAAGGCTCTTATTGTCTGCTGAGGGTGCTGGAGTAAATTAAGACAAGCAATCTTTTGAGCAGGATGCTGAAGCAAGTTTCTTTGTTCAGCAGTAGACCAAACCCTTGGACACAGATGTGGCTTTCTACAAAACTAATGGCATGTACCTCATATACAGATTCCAAATTACCATCTGCTACATCAAATGCAGATAAATAGGATATAACTATACACTTTTTACCTCTAATGTTACCCATTATCTGAACAGATATGTAATTTTGAAAAAAAAAAAATTCAAGTACATTTCAAATAATGGAGCATATTCTTGTAGCTGTGAGAATATATTTATAGTAAGAAGTGCTCAAACTAAAAGGATCCCAAACTATAGACTATAGAAAGATTATTAATAAAGGGAAATAAATTCTATAATTACCAAGCATACTAAGACTTTGATCAGTTTTAGCAATCTTGGAATTTTACTGCTTCTGACATGCATTACACCTGTTTGTGTGTCAGGCATTTGGAAGTAAGGCTGCAAAATTAAAAGGAAAAGAAAAAGCAATATTGAAAAAGTCTGATCAATTCCACATTTGATCTTCCTTCTGAGCAGAAGGCTGCAGATGCCTATAAATTAAAATAAACTTGACTGGATACCATTGCTGCTGGTTCTAAATTAACAGATGAGAAATCTGCTACAGCAGCATCCCTTCTGATACCACCTAATTTAAATTAATTGCCTGTCTGTGACTCCAAATCAAAAATTAAGAATCAGACCAAGCCTGCAGTATTAATATTGCACCTAGCTTTTTAATCCTGGAAATTGTTCTTCCAGAGCTCAGCTTTCAAGGACAATTGCTATGAGGTTCTGCGCTGGCTGTGTATGGAAATAGTGATTCTTCTCCACCTCACCTAAAATCTTTTGACATCAAACTCTGCATACATGTGCTATACAGACCAGAGAGCTTAACCTGTCAAAGTATATTTTACAGCTTCCTCAGAGATTTTGTTATGCTGTATTTGCAAAGTGAGGATCTGCTGGGTTTCATAATCTATATTCTCATGATCCAGGTTGAGAAGTTGTAGTTTATTTACAGAGATTAGTTTAGGAATGACACATAACTGTGGAACAAATTTCTTGGGAGAACATATTTACATGGAAGGAAGTTGCCTCACCTGTCCTGCATGGGTTCAGCACAATGAAGTCCATGGCTGGGATGAAGATGCTGATTAGCAGCTCAGTGTGGTGGATCAGGGGACGCGTTTCACTAGTGGTGTGTGGGGTTTGCTCTGTTATGGATTTGATTTAATAAGTAAGGGATCTGAATAAGTTGGTTGTGACTTTGATGCAGTGTACAGCATCCCTAATTTGATAGGTCATTAATCTGCCAGGTTTAACTAAATAACAAATTGCAGCTTTTGTCAGCTCCAGAAATAAAGCGCGGTGTAGTCTGCGCGCTTCCAATCTGCTCCTTCTCAGTAATTACATTGTTAAGGGGATCCAAGCTTCTACCCTGTGACTCATTCCTTAAAGTAGCACCTTCAAAAGCAGGTATTCAACAATAGGTGAAATTACATGAGATTTGGTGTTGGTTTCTCGGCTGTTTAAATGACCTAGAAAGGCCCGGGGTGGCCTTGGACAGCCCACGCTTCAAAGGACGAGAAGGGGCTCCAGATCTTTTCTCGGTCTCGGTGTTTATTAATTGTTTATCTAAAAGATTTTCTCTTGGCCCGACAGAGGTCTGCTCAGCAGCCAGCCATGAGCACACTGCGAGCCCCCTGGGCGGTCACTTATCTTTATACTCGAAGTTACGTATACAATATTTATCATTTTTCCCCAATACCTTCTACCCTTATTAACCGGTGCACTTCTAGTAATAACCAATCCCAAAGTGCCACCATCACCACAGAAGATGGAGGCCGAGAAGAAGAAGAAGAAGAAGAACAGGACACGCCCCAATCCCTCCATCTTACTTCTCTAAACCCCCCTGTACAGAAATCCTAAACCCTGTGTCTTACACTCTAATTAACTTATCCCTTCACCATTCACCCAGTGAAATCCTCCCATCCTCATACAGGCGTCGTCTCCTGTGTCGGATCAAAGTCCAGCCACCAGACACTTCTGGCAACATTCCAGGACTCCCGAGCCCCCCCAAGGTTGGTCTCGGTCACTCTGCACATCAGTCCTGAGGTGCTGAGATCCCACAATTTGGTGGTCAGCAGCTCTGTCTTTAAAAGCAGTCCAGCATTTCTAGGAATGTCAATAAACACACCCTGCTGAGAAAGTGTTCCTAAACCTTGAGATTTCTCAGTTTCTCTGGTCCTACTTTCCCTACCAAGGCAGGGTTCAGATCTGACAGCAATCATGTTTTGATATAGACCCAGGTGATCTGAAAGGTGGTTTATTTTCTCTGAAATAAAATTTCCATAGCTTTTGTTACAACAGTTAGATGCATATGTGGCTACTTGTTTGACAAAACCTCTGATTTCTCTGAGCAGTAAGAGTTCATCTTTGTATGCATAAATGAGCATGGCTGGTTGTGATACTTCTAAATATCAGACAGTAACTTTAAATCCTGACCAAATTCAACTGCAGTAGAGATCCATTCAAGGGATTGTCACCCAAATATTCACAGTACTACCACAACAAAAGTGTAATATATTCAGAAGTTCAAACAGGTCCCAGGGCTTTCCTCTCAAAGGCACTCTTCAAAACATTCCTCAAAAATACTCAAGCCAAAATTGCTCTAGCAAATTTTGACAATTGAAAGACTTTATATTTTCTTGAGAAGTAAAAGATGATGACTAACAAATTTTCTGAATATTGATGAAAATTATGAGGGAGAAAAGAGTCAAAAGTCCTTCCTATATGATGTTTAGTATCTCCTGACAGACAAAATTGATAATTTTTATCTGAAGATCATGATTTCTAAGATTATGTAATTGAACAAATTTTTCTTCATTTTTAATAAGTTATATATCTTATTTTTTCACTGTAACCTAAGGAGGTGTTATTAAGGTATTGAAGAATTGAAAGAATAATAGTCATGCTAAACAGGGGCCAAGTTTCTTTGCATTTCAAGACATGTAAATTTTGTACAGCTAAACATGCCCAGTATATGCAGAAATAAAGAAAAATAAGCTTAAAGAGGTAAGTACAGAGAAAACTGAATTCAGAGATGAGCATCTAACAAGAAAGCTGAATGACAGACACCCACTTTCTTTATACTCTTTTTTGCTGGCTAACTTGTTTTTCTAAACTGCCTTTAAGATACAGATTTAAGTGGGCTTTAATTTAGTGAGGGAGCACTAGTGCATTTCATTATTCATGGAGAGATTGATCAAAACAAACAAATACTACACTGAGATAAAAGTAGAAAGCTGGGGGGTGGAGGAGGGGTGTGATTCCTAAATAAAACGGTCCAAACAATTTGGAAATGTAAATTCAGTTATGGGGAATGCAAAGCCCTGTGCTGAGAGCTGGGAGAAGCCCTGGGCACCCTACAGGCTTGCTGAAGCCCTCTGAGAAGGCTAATTAGCTGCATAGCATGAATTTTCAATTCCAGATAAATATGCATTTTACAAATAGTCTGCAGAACAAGAATTATTTATTGGACATGTTTATGAATAATTTGAAGTCTAGGATGAACACTGTCATTTTAAAAATCCATTTAAAGAGAGTGTACAAGTGGGTAAGGAATAAAAAAATCAAGCTCAAGAAATATTTGTTTAAAAAAACCCCTAATTTTCCTAGCTGTTTAAAAAAAGCTCAAAAATGCTTCATGGTAGGGCAAAACAAGGACTTGCACTTCCTGGGGGAGCATAATCTCTCCAAAGCTCTTGGGTGGGCCAGGATAAAAGTTTTATTGTTTTATATTTTGGATTAGAGTATTTGGGCTTTGCACGGCTTTGCCTTTTCCCTCCTGGTGTAAGGAGTGCTCTCAGTTTTGGGGAAGTGTGTGGACAGAGTGGGATTTGGGATTCCAGGGGCAGGCTCCTTATTCATTCTCTTCCATTATGGAAAAGTTAGTAGTGTCAGACCCCACAGAATCGAAAAGTAGTTCTCTAAAAATGAGATGACATAAAGATTTTCACTTATTTTTTCATTTTTGAAAGCCAAATTAAGTAAAACTTTATAGCTATCTTGTGAGAATGTACTCACAGCCATGCATTGCCTCACCTGAGCTTTGAGGAGAGGAATAATTCCAGCCTTTTCATGCTGAATCCAGAGCAACTGGGCAGCTCATTTTTCCATAAATTAGCCTGAAAGCAGCTCTTCTCCTTCCAGGTACTTATCCTAATTTCTCACCGTAATTAATTCATGGCTCATTTGTACTCATTTGTCCTTGTGCCAATATTCTACTGGTTGCTTAAGTAATTTTTCTCTCCCTTCATGTTTACATACCCAGATATATTTATAGGGAACAGTCATATCCCTTCTTAGTTATTGTTTTGAGAAGCTGAACAAGCCAAGCTCTTTTAATCTCTGCGTGTAAAATAAATTATCATTTATTTTGCTTGAGCACACTTGTTTACTAGGAGGTTATTTTTGTTCCAGTCTGTGCTTTAATTATTCCTTGACTTTCTTATTTGTCAGGAGCAAGCAAGAAAGAAAAAAAAATGGAAAAAAACCTAAAAACCAGACAATGTTTTTCTGTACCAAAGCAGGCCTGGGACCCAATGTCATATGTAAAAATGACAGCTGGATGAACACAGGCAAAAGCTGATATTCTTATGTTGCTGGAGTGCATTCGGGATGGACTCTTGTAACACACAATGGTACAGAGGATGTTAGAAAGTAGCATTTGCAAATTACTGCCAGGAAATGGGAATTCAGGAAAACAGTTTATTTTAAAAGCTTAACTAAATAAAATCTTTTGTGTAAGTTCATCAGGGAAAATTTCTGAATTCTCTAATTGTTGGAGATAAAAAATTGCTTCCTTGCTGTATGTTAAACTTACAATGTCCTGGCACTGAATGAAAAGGATTTTTTTCCCTTCTGGTGAATAATCCAAAACTTGTCCTCTCCCAGACGTGATTTCTCCCAGAAAGTGACTAAATTGCAAGAAAAGGCCTGAAATAATAATGAAGAAAGTATCTGTTTTGGTTTACGGTGGAAGCTGCTTTCTTTCTATAGGTCAGACGAAAACAAAACATTTTCGAAAATTAATGTTTTCATTAAATTTTCATTCACTGGTGGTACAAAACCCTTGTGTAAACAGCAATGTTTTGTTCTGATACAGAATCAGAAATGGTGGGATCACTCTGCAAGTACCTGCAGTGTGTCTGTACAAGCCAGAGCAGCTCAAGAAGTAGCATGGCCATGTTTCCCAGCAGTACATTTGATTTAATTGCCTTTGGGTTGATCAGAAGGTTTGTAACCTTCACATAAATGTGCCCCCACACATGGATGGCTATGCTATTTTCAAGTGTGTGCACAGCAGCGTGCTGTCATGTGGATTTATCAGCTCAAAGATGCAAAGGAGACATTTGGATTCAGCAACAAACTGACGAATAAATTTCTGGCACAAAAGAATCATTCACGTGGAATAATAAAAGGATGCAGATAATTACAAATAGTTACACATCTTCCCCTCCTCCCAATTTCTCAAGTATACAAAGTAGCTCAAACTAGAAATTCTAATATTTCACAAGTATAGCCTATGTGTAATTATAATAACACCATATCAATTTAAATATTACCTATGAAGTGTTCTATTATCAAGACAGTGCCATGACAACAAATAATGATCCAAGTGCCTCATCTTTACCTGCCAGCTTAGAGATTTTACTTAACCTGCTTTTAGATCCATGCTTTTAGGTAATTCCCTTAGATAATTCTTGCCTTTTGTGTCCTCAAATATTTAGATCTAAGTTTGTGGGACAAAATTCAGGTCAAGATATGGGTTGGGTAGGGATTAGGCAGCAGGAATCTCAGCAGGGATGCCTCTGGAGCCGCTGCTTCTCCTCCTTTTCTGGGACTTGGAATGAGAAGTAGACTGCAGATATTTCCCAGGGAGAAAAATGGTGTGATACACAGATATTACAACTTTACTTGGAAGTAATCATAATGATTTGGTGGAAAGGAAGCTGGAGAAAAAGCATAAACTCATTTTCTCATTTATGGAGTTACCTGGTGCTGCTGAGGGCACCTGAAGAGATGGGAATTAAAATCACCTTCTTGTTAAATGACTTTAACTGAGACCCTAGGAAATATTTATTGATAGCTCTTACTCTCAAGCTCAGTTATTTGGCTGACCCACTCAGTAATCTCAGTCCTCTTTTCTTTGGAATTTTAGATGGATGTGTTTTGGTTTGGTTGCTTGGAAGTGGTTTTAGGGTTGTTTTGTTTTGTTTTGGTGGGGTATTTTTTGTTTTGCTTGTTTGTTTTGTGTTTTTTGTTTGTTTTGGGTTTGGTTGTATTGTTTTGTTGGGGTTTTTTTTCAGTTTGGGTCTTTTTGAGGGCTTGTTCTTTTCTGTTTTCTTCTTAATTTTCCATAGGCAAACAAGGACTGATGGAAGCTACAGGAGTGATGGTTCTTATGAAAACACGCTAGCAACCTCGGGAATCTGTTTCATCTCTTTATCAAACATTTCATTGGAAGACTGTGATAAAATTGAAGAACATTTTGGTTTTCTCCTTTATTTTTTGCTTGCCATCACCTGAGCTGTTTTAAATGGGTGTAACTATTTCCTAATGATTTATTTTACATCACATTACACTGATTGTACCAAAATACATAACATTCTTAGGCAACAGAAGTTACTCCATGAAGTTTTTACAGATAGGCAGCATAAAATCACGGTTAACAAACTCCAAATATCAATACCCTGTATCTCATATCAGGCTTCAGAAAGGTCATCAGTCTAAAAGAGGGAAGAGAAAGCCCCTCAGATTTCCATTTCTTGGCCTGGGACCAGCATCCAGCCTGGCAGGCCTGGCCTTTAGAGACAGGTCTGACCTATGGTAAAACAGGAGCTTCCAGGGCTGCCTCAGCACGGGGAGACACTTGATGGGCAGCTTCTAAAAATATTTTCTGGAGCAGGAATTTTCTGTGGGATGCTGCCTTCGTTTAGTCTCAGCTATCACTTTCCTTCACAAGTACTGCCGGCCTGGCTCCCTTCTCATGCCCATGCAGCCCTACTGGCTTAGTGCTGCTTTGAACACCAGGGCTAATGAATTAAAGAGCAGATTCCCAAATAAATGTGTGTATCACTGCCAAAACTGTTTTTGATGGAGGATGGGCAGTGCAGCAATTCAGTCAGAGTGCACTGGGTTGGAGCACATCAGCAGGATCATGCTGATTCCTTCTCTGAGAATTTCAGCTGATGGAGCAATTCAGCTGACAAAAACTCTCTTGTCTGCCTATACTCTTGCCCTGTAAATAGTCTGATTGATTTCATGGAGCAAGGTGCTGAGAATTTCTCCTTCCCTTGAAGTCTGGTCTGCAGCACTTCATTAGGAGAGGAATAAATTAGGCTGCTACTTGAGCAATCTGCCCACTTTGGGGGGTATGGGGCAATCAGACACCTCTCTGCAGGCTGCTTTGCCTCTGTGAAAATACCACTGCAAACTGAGTGCTCTGTATGGAAAGGGAAAGGATGACTGAGAAAACGTGCTCCTCAATGTGCTTCCCAGAAAACAATGGGAAATAACACTGCTGATGTCTTCCTAATTCTTAAAATTAATAGATATTCACAGTCCGGCCTTTGAGCCAGCTAAACAGCTTAAGTATCAGTATTGGATTTAAAATAAAATTATTCTTAATATGGGCTTGCCTGGATTTTCCTTTGGAAGATAGAATGTTTCTGTGCTAGGAAGAAGCACAAATAGAACTTGAAAATAGTTGAAACATCTTGTTTTGTTTTGATTTGATTTTTGCTGATCTTCATTTCAAAAATAGACAAGCTGATTTAACCATTTTTCTTTTGAGCTGACAAGAAACGCGACGCTTTTTAAGAAATGAGTGTTTTATAAAGGAGGCATTGACAAGCTGTCTCGCTGCTAGGTGCTGCCTGAATATCAAAACACTTATTTTAAATGCCTGTTCTACAAGAAGGTTTTGTTTTGCGATCCAAACCAATAAATAATTCTTTTTAGTGCGTGGTTTTATTTTCGGAGGTACTTAGCAGCCTGGCATTTTAATGATGGCTGCACAGAAAGAGACAATCATGTCAACAGCAAGCCAGGAGCTGTCTCTCTGTCTTGCTTTCTGCTTATTTCCCCTCAGCCCTGTATATCTCAGATGACCCGATACATCATTATTTTTGTAACACAATACAGAACATATGTCACACCTCTGACCTTAAGAGTAAATTGTGCTCTTATTAAAAGTGAAAACAACCCAAATGCTTCTCTTTTCTTTTTGTTTTTTTTTTTTTTGTTTTTTCCAACCTACCAAAATGAGAAGCCCGATTTAATTGCAACTTCCACAACTTAATGCGAACCCAAACCCTGAATGCAGAACTAATTGAGCTTATTTTTGTATTGAATAACATGGGCTGAGCAGGAGGTGATGTCAATTCTTGATTACCATCCTAATTGCCCTGAATGCGTCCCCGTGGCTGTCAGTGAGGTGATGCTCGTGTGCATGACTAAATCTGGCACACTCTGCAGACCCAGAGCCACCAGGACAAGCAGCCCCTGAGTGACAGGCTGGCTTTGCCTCTGCTGCTTGCAGGGGAAGGTGCTCTGCAGCATTTAACACAGGGCACATGACACTAAATCCCATTAGGAGCGGGGACGGCAGCATGGTTATTAATGTTTTCAGCAAATAGAAGGGCCAGATGTGGTGGCACAACCCGAGTGTTTTGTTTGCTAATTAGCAGCATCAACAATGCAGGGTAATCTTCAGCAAATGTTTGCTGTCTAAAAGAGCATTTTTCAAGAGCCAAAAATTTCACAGGTTTCAGTTTAATATTATTTCCTCCCGAGTTCACCTGCACAGTTAAGCTGAAATGGATTAAGTTGATCTTTTCCCATTATTTGCCTTTCCCCCTTTTTTTTGACAGAACCACCACATGAATGAGTAAATGTCTTTATGGAAGTTTAATTCTATCAGAAAACCTGATTAGAAAGTAAAGAACAGCTGGGATACATATTTTATAAGCTTCCTTTGAAATAAAGTTCTTTGAGCATACCACTGTCATTCAGCATTTCTTTGGCTCCTTCAAGCTTCCATTTCTTTCAACCAGTGTTTCTTACTAATAGGGCTTACTGAAATTACCAGGAAAAAAAATCTGCTGAAAAACAAGGACCCATTTGATACAAACTCTTTTATTTATTTATTTATTTATTTATTTATTTATTTATTTATTTTCTCTAAAAGAAGATATCTGGTTTTCTGCCCTGAGCTTGATACAAATCTTGCACTGCTAGTTGTGAGTATGGGTCCCTGAAGTACTGGATCTTCCTGCAGCTCCAGAGTTCCAGATCTATTTCCATCAAAGCACTGCTGAGGATGTTTTAATGCTCAGCAAGTGAAGACTTTTCTGGTGTCACAGGAGTGATCATAGATTATTGTTTTGAGCCTGTAAAATTTTATTAAAATAGAGTACTAGGCCAATACTGACTCGAGGGCATGCTACTAGCCTGGGCTGAGGAAATTGAGGCTGGATGACTTTGATGGAAGAAAGCTCTTCTCCACTTTTTGAATGGGCAAATTGTTTTGTCTCCCAAAAGAACAAGATTAAGGTACTTGTTTACCCCCTTTTTTTGCCTGTCTCAAGTATGTTGGCCTGCATGAGAGTTGCTCTGTCTTTTGACCATTTCCAATTCAGGCAGCTGATTTTTCAGCTACATTTTTATTCTCAGCTGCCTTCTGGAGGCTGCTGCATTAAAAAAATAAACCTTTATATATGTATATGTTTGTGTGTGTGTGTGTATAAAATCATGCCTGTGAAGAAACACAGTGATAGTCTGATTTCTTCAGTCCTTTTTTATTCTGCCCATGTGGCACAACCCAAGTGTCAGAGATGCTTGGATTGTCTCTGCTCTTCTTAGGAGCTGAGTGAACCTCATGACACAGGGAGATGGCTAGACAGGGTATTTTCAAGCAGAATGTCACTGAAATGTAGTCAAGAGCCAACTCTGCCAAAGCAGCAGAGACATCATCACAGAGCACAGACAAGGGTGTCAAATCCCTACACTGCTATATCCCAGTTTTAATTTTCACATGCTAATTGCATTTCTTTCATTCACAACTAGAACATCGAAGAAGCTCTAGTTAGAAAGACACTAGAAGCTCTAGTGTCTAGTTAGAAATCCAACTTTTAAGTCTTTCAATATATAGGCAAGTTGGTTTGTCTCCAATGAATCTGGAAATCTATCAGAAAGAAAATAAAGTTGCATTCTGAAATCTTGCATCTTAAAATGTTAGGTGAGGCTGCACATCAGAGAGGGATTAAATCTTGTGCTGCAGAGTTTTCTATTAAGCAACTCTTCGTAATGGAGAAAACATGACCACATATTTTTAACTCACTTTTCCCCTGCTCTTCCCCCCATCATTTTAGAAACAAGCATTTTGGCTTGTACTCTTGGCTGCAGAAAATACCTTCACTGTCAATTTTGCCCCTAATGAGTTCTTATTTTACGAAAGCTCTAGGTAGTTGCAGGGCTAAAATGAAGTTTTAAGTTCTGAGCTGCTTGGCTCCCAGGTGTGCAGGAAGAATCCCTAGACCTTTTGTTTTATTAGAAATACAGCTGGAGACCCCAGCTTCAGGAAATCAATGTGTCAGGGCTTTGTGGCAGCTCCTGGTGGTTTGTCAGTGACATCTCGTCGATGCTGTGGCCCCAGAAGAGAGAGCATCATCAGCTCCGTACATATTCCATCGATATTATCGTGTTTCCATTGATTGCCTGCCACTGCAAGGGAGTTGTGGTGGTCTCCTGCTGCTTTTCCAGAGAGGGGCTTCTTGACCTCAAGGGCCTGTCAAGCCCAGGGGGTCTTTTTTGTAGCCTTGTGTGCAACTTGTGGGCACTACCCCAATGAACTCATTGCCGGGTGAAAAGCACACGAAGAGCAAGAGAGGTAAAAAGAAGGGGTAAAGAAATGGGTGAGTCATTTTCTGAGATCCCCAAAAGCAGGAGATTTAGCTCCCAAGGCTGTCTGTGCAGAGTGCATCTGGAGGAGGGTATCTCGGTGCTGTTTCACATGCACAAGGTGACAGAGGCTGAGCCTTCTCAGAGGAGGGTGTTAAATGACTCAGGGAGTCTCTTTCATGAGGAGCTCAGGCTGCCGGGGATGGCAGGGAGGCAGTGGGAGGGGATTTGTGGAGAAAAAAGCACTCTTGAACTGCACTGAAGCACACAGGCTTATATCTGCTCTGAAGTGCCCACTCAGAAACCTAACTTCACAGAGCACAAAACAAACACCAGTTAAAAATATTTGAGATGCAAAACGGAGCATTAGTCACAATGTGATGATATTTGACACTGCACTGTTGACGTGCGCCCTCAAGAATAGCTCAGTTTCTTCAAGCCTTACTTGTAGTGCAGAAGAAAACATAACATTAAACTACTGACTTTGTCCTACATAAGTACACGTGTCCATTTATATAAACAGTGAGTTAACAAGGAAGCTGTTAGCTTTATGAAAATACATAGACATTCTCAAGCAGATTTTTGTTACATAAAGCACACTTTGATGTGCTTTCAGGGAAATTAGAGCAAATAAACCCCATTCTCTTGATTCTCTTACTTCAGTTGATCCTGTCATAGCAAAAAGTGTTCCTATTCATCTTTAACACACTGATCTAGAATGCAGTCCAGAAACAATCAGATAAGCAGGCAACTTCTAGTTTTGGAACCTAACTGTGATTAAATCTGCTCCTTAATATTATTTTCAAGCTGTATATTGTTACAGGCACAACCTAAGCAGGGCTGTGGAGATGGCTGAGTGAGTACAGCTGACATGCTGTGAAACAGAAATTCTGCAATGTAATGTATGTTGGTAATGTCATTAACTCTCTGATCTCCTGCAATTCAGAGCAGGGGGTGAAAATGGTTTTCAGCAGCAGCCTGAGCGCAGATGAGGAAAAAATCACCCAGCTAAAATTAGCTGCTGTATTATTGATTATCTGCAATTTCTGACTTTTTATTTTTATAACTGAATTTTTTTTTCCACAGCTGTTTTCAAAAGTTTGCCACTATAAGTAACTATTTCTCATGACTGATATTTGAGATATGTCTCTTAACAGGGATTGTGGATACTCTAATTCCAATATAAAATATTTTCCTCTCAA
The DNA here is from genome assembly GCF_027887145.1 of Ammospiza caudacuta. NCBI lineage: Eukaryota > Metazoa > Chordata > Aves > Passeriformes > Passerellidae > Ammospiza > Ammospiza caudacuta. The sequence continues at coordinate 10,700,430 of NC_080595.1, forward strand.
ATTGATCCCATCCATTTGGAATCCAAAATAAGGCAATCCTTTATTTTTTTTTTCTTTATTTATTTTTCCCCTCTCCTAGATAGATGTCCCAATAAGAATAAATGATCTTTTCTCATCTCTGGCTCTAATTTTTCAAAATTAATGCAATTCTGTTCAAGAATTTAGTGGCACCAGAATTCCCATGCTTCAAAGTATATCAGGACAAGAGCTGTGTTTTTTACACTATAAAATGTACACAACCTTACCTTGCTTTATAACAATCAATGTGGGACTTAAGGTATTAAGGATTTAAAAACCACACTGCATTGGCAGAGATATGAACTAACACCTTTGTGTGATTCTATTAATCTAGCTTTTCCATAATTTAATACAGCAATCAGACAAGAGCTTTCCCAAACAGCGCCTATGTGTAAAGTAATGTAGGCAGTGTTATTTTGACTCACAAGATTAGAGAGCATTAGAAAAGCTTGTTCAACATTAGCCTTGTTCCAGTTTCTTTCAGTCATGTTAAAAATAACAAAACCTCGAAGCCCCAAGCCTGTTTCCGCTTAAAATATAGCTGGTGGTCATCAGCTAGTACTTCAGCAGTTTTATTCATCAAAATATTTTAATAGAGACCTAAATAATCATTTTCAAGAGTGTCTGAAGGGCACTAGAGATCAGTAGCAAACAATAAATTAGCTGAAAAAGAATTTAACTTAATGTCACACAGTGCAAATAATAGTATGAATTACACTGATTGTAATTACCATTTAAGAAAGAAAACTGGGATTTACATAGCGTTATAATAGGCTGACTTTTTTTTTTTCCCTTTTAGAAACAGATCAAGCTTGAGAAAAAGAGAGGTTCTTTCTTCCATTAAAAAGACTCCCTTTCCACTTTCCAGAAGTGCAAGAAACTGGTTTATTCATGAGAATGTTGTCGAGATGCCAGATGTCTCAGTGGTGAGCTGATTGCCAAGGAGCAAGGTGGCCCTGGGTAAGGAGGTCAGGGCTCCACTGTGCCCTGTGGATGTGTCTCTTTCTCCTGCTGAAAAAGACCCAGCCACGTTATTGCCACCCTTGGTGCTGTCCCCCTTCTCAGCTGAGCAGGAGGAGAAGCCTCAGACATGGGGAGAAAGTGAGCAGCGAGGAGTTTGGTCTCTGCCTTCAGCATTAGCATAGAAATCACACAGAAATAAAAGTATCTACAGCATTGCAAATGCCTGCTAATTACATGAGAATAGATTGCAGATGTTTTCTCATCATGAATTGCAGCTCTGCTCTTCTTAGGAGCTCATGACACAGGAAGATATTGCAAGGGTACTGATTGGTTTGAGTGGAAGCACTTTGGAGGGTCCCAAACAGCTCCCTGGACAAAAATACTAAGGGAATTCATATGAAAATATGTATCCATATTTTGGAATATCTTAAGATGATAAATAAATGCATTGCTAATTGTTTCTTTCAAAATATGGTATTAGCAAAGAAATGTGACACCATCAGCCCAAACAGAGTGATTATGTGGCTGCCACAAGTGAATCAAATTTTGTGACCAGGGTCTATAAGCTAAATCCATAAGCTGGCTTGATCACTAGTAGCAGACACAGTTTATAAAGGTGTGGTGCTTCTGTCCTTATTTATGATTCATGGGGATAATTTTTGGCCAATTAATCAGTTCATCAAATTACCTGCAAATATCTGCATGGCTGTGTTAGAAAAAAGACCAAGCTCACACATTCAACAGGCAATCCTCTAGAAATAGGGTCAGGATTTTGCTCCAAAATTCATACAGAAACTACATGATTTATTTTTTTTATTTCCTGTAGTGCATATCTAACTTTCTTGAGAGCAGAAATATTTTTTGTGGCATGGATTGCATGTTGTGATATATCCCAGTCTCATTGCAATTCAGTTCAGCAGGAAGAGTGCTGAGCTTGATATGGAAATGCTTTTGCCATACATGTAAGGAAAGCGTCAACATTTGTTTTTCCAGGGTGAAAAATGAAAACGTGAAAGCTGTGTGCCATTTAATTCTGAAAAATGACCTGACCAGATGTCAAAATTATTAAGAAGCAGCATGACAGCCTTTGGATGCCAAGCCTTGAAAATAAGACAAGCAAGACGAGGAGATATCGAAATAAGTAGACTGAAACTAAACTCTGTGTGTGCATTTTCCTAAAGAGGAAACAAAAGTTTGTCTATAAAAATTGGCTTAATCATTTCCTTCCAGCAGCCAGGAATATCAACTGAAATTTGCCAAATTATGGGGAAATTTCAGCCTGTGACTTTGATGACCTGTTAGCATGGTTTTATCTAAGGAAAGCTTTCTTGGATATATCCCCCAGAAATGATTTATAAAATGAAAAGACTTTCTGAATTGGCTGTAACACTGGAAGTGCTTTTTGCCTATTCCTTGCTGTGATTTCTGCTCCCTAACAATGCCCATCAGTTCCATAAGATGAACTGGAGGTAGGTGGGTAAGGATGTGAAAAGGCTTCACTGACATGCTGATGATAGTCAAAGTCTGAATGATCCCCCAAATAAGGGTTCTTATACTTCATTTTCCCTTGTATAGGTTATGTACAGTCATTTACAGTCTCACCCCTAATGCTGGCATTGGAACTAGATCAATTATGTCATGACAATGCTTGCTGTTCTACTGAGAAACAGTTTTTGTTTGTTTTGTTTGGTTTTTTTATTTAATTATTTGCAAAACACCTTATAACCTTTTCTCAAACTCCACCTTTCTCAGGCAGGGTGCTGCAAAACAGATGTTTAGCTAAGGTAATAGGTAATAAAGTACTTTTATCCTCTATTTAATCTCTGCTCCATGGCAGAACAACAGACTGGTTAAACATTGGGTTCTTCTGCAGTGTGCTGCTGTTCATTCTATTTCTATTCTAGCAAAGCTAATAAAAAATGCTGGTTTAAATCTACTGTCCTATTCTTAATTGTTTCTTTGGTGTAATCATACCTTTATTGATTGGTAAAAACATGAATCTTGCATTTTTCTGCAAAGATAATTGATTTTCACCATTAATTTTTGAAGGAAAAAAAGAGACAAATTAATTTCTGTTACAACTTTTTATAAACTATCTTATTCTTTGCTACTGAAAGTTAATTAGGAGCCACAATCATTCTTTTTTAGCATATCCTAGCTGTAGCATTACATTTATGAATTATAATTACACTATTTACCATCTTTCAGTCATCAGCTTTCAGGAACTTACAAGCTCAACAGAGTTTACTATTTGAAAGTTATATCAAGAAATTCAATATCAAAGTTTCTATAAAAAGAAAAAGGGAAAAATATATGGTAATAACTCATTTGGTCTGAGAAATCTGTCAAAGGACCAGAATTTTTTGAGTAAGTTTATCATGTGCTTGGAGGAACACATCATTTCTTCACCATTTTGAGTTTGCCTTTGTTCCCAGGGAGTCTGGGAGATTTCAGCCACTACTTTGTGACTAGTGAGTATTGTTGTTTTGCCTGCCTGCTGTTATTTTGGGTTTTTTTTTTTTTTTTGCTAAGCTGCTATTTTTTTCACTTATATCTACTCACATTCTTGTCTCAGTGGCGGAAAGGGATGAGATAAAGCTAAAGGGGAGGGAGGTGGCTCATTTTGTAGTGTCCATCCCTTAACTTGTCTTAAACCAAGAGGTCATGGCAGAGCAGAATCCCAGCAATGTGCAGGTGGTCTGCATCTCTTCTGCGATGAGGGGGGCTGTGATGTGGGGGTGAACAAAGGCCAGTGGTGTTGGGAGGGTGCCCAGGATGAGCTGAGAGATGAGAATGGACTCCAAGTTCTCAGAAGATTGATATTATGTCATGTCATGTCACATCATGTCATTTCATATTATATCATGTCATATCATATTGTATCATATCATGCCATGCCATGTCATATCCTATCATCATGTCATGTCATGTCCTATTATATATATATGTCATATTATATTATATATATTATATGTCATATTATATATATATATAATATATATCATATTATATCATGTCATGTAATATCATATTATATAATGTCATATCATATCATGTCATGTCATATCATTATATCTTGTCATATCATGCCATGTCATATTATATTATATATATGTCATATTATATTATATATATTATATTGTCATATTATATCATGGCATATCATGTCATATTAAATGATGTCATATCATGTCATGTCATGTCATGTCATGTCATGTCATGTCATATTATACCATTCCATATCTTGCCATATATCATTATATCATGTAATATCATATGTCATGTCATATGATATCATATGATATAATATCATACTATATAATATGATATATCATACTATATCATATCATATCATACTATATAATGCAATATCATATCGTATATCATATCATATCATATCATGTCACATTATGAAATGCTATGCTAAAACTCTACTAAAGAAAGAGAAAGGAGACATCAGAAGTCCGGACAAGAATAAATAATAAAAACCTGTGATTGATCAGAGTCCGACACAGCTGGGCTGGGATTGGTCATGAAGTTAAAACAATTCACACACTGGGTAAACAATTCTCCAAATCACATTCCAGAGGAGCACAACGCAGAGAAGCTGAGGCTTCTCATCTTGCCAGGAGGAGAAATCCTGGTGAAGGCATTTTTCATAAAATACCATGGTGACAGGCCAGCACAGCAGTTTCCATTCTGTGTTTCTTGGGACTCGGGGTCCCTGTGCTGCCTCCCTGTCCCGCTGCTGAGCTCTAACCCTGCCTGCCCCTCTCCCCATCCCCATCCCAGGGCAGTGCCCCCACAGACCCTGTGGTCTCTGTTGGCCCTCCCACTGACACGCAGAGATACACACAGTGGCAATTCTTCCAGGAAAACAGCAATCTTGCATGAACTCAGAGCTGGAGACCTTGAGACTCTATTTAGGAATATATTATAATGGTAATTAATCTTATTGCTGAAAAGTGTGCCTTTCATTTTAATATGTCTGCTTTTAATTCCCACTTCCTTGTCCTTGTTATATTTTTTTTTCATAACTCACCATCTTTCATTTTCATCTGTAGGCTGACATCATCCTTTACCAGAAGTTCTTGTTATCAATGGTAAAATATGTTTGATTTTCCATGAGCAAAATAATAATTTTAAAAAAATATTTCAGGCATTTATGTAGTGTTAACACACTGCTTAGACCAAGATTGTCAAGTGTGCTGGAGAATCTTAAGTGCCATTGTAAAAAAAAAAAAAAAAAAATTTAATAAAAGGATTTATTATATTTTTTTAAGGAAAAAAACCCAAACAAAAGTCATTTACCATGTGACTATTAGCATTATGGAGTCAGAGATGCCACTGTGTTTGTGAAGAAATGCCTGAGATCTCTGTTGGCCTTTTCGAAATGGGTCAGACTCGACAAGGTCCAAAAAGCAGGACTCAGCTGAGCACCAATGGACAGGAAATTTTCTCATGAAAAAAATATGAGCTTTGTGCTTGTTACTTTCAGCGCTGCTGATTTCTGGAATTCTGGGCTCCAAAATCAGCATTTGGCAGCATCCTTATTGACAGTGGTGGTGGTGCAGTGGTGTGTCAGGAGTTAGGTAAAGCTCAGTAAACCAGGTTTGAATTTACATTGAGAAAAAAAAAATAATTTCTTCTCTTCAGACAGTCTCAAGGGTGTTGTGGCAGAAGGAAATTGGGTTCAAAAAGTTGTATATGGCTACAGTTCAAAATTGCAATATTGGATCTATTCCAGAGAACAGAATTTGAAAATTTAGAGCTGTGATTCTGTGTTGGACACATGCTCAAAACCAGTCATGGCAGAGGAAAATAGGAAAAAAATACTGCATTGGTAAAAGTGAATGGAATAGGACAGAATTGGAAAACAACACTTAAAAGAAGCAGACAATCTGAATAATTTGTCTGATGAACAATGAACATATGAATATGGTGTAATTCAGAGCCAGGTTTAAAAAATTAAAAAGCTTTTTTTTTTTTCTCACTGCCCCTGTGTCCTTGAGTATATCGTGACAGAAACCTTTTGATGTCCGTGATACTGCGCGTCTGTGGTCATGTCTGAATTAAGAACAGAGCTCTTGCAGAGATCCCCAGACTGCTGTGAGTGTCTTCAAGAGCAACTGAGCTGTCTCAGCCCAGAGCAGAGCCTGTGCTAGCTTGTGCTGGCAAGTGACAGCTCTCATTAAAGTGTGTGGGGCACAGAGCTCGTGTGTCTGCTCTGCTTTTGTCTCTGGGAGAGCATCTCCTGTGGCATGGCTCTTGGCCATTGGTGCAGCATCTCGCATGGGTACTGGTATGGGAAAGTCTCTGCGTGGCATAAACAGACCCAGAATCAACCTGGAGGTGCTGTGAAATTGTTTATTTTTTCTTCTTTCTATAAGCTTTAAAGTATTCTGGATGGGTTGTTGCAGAGCTGTTTTCGATTGAATAAGAAAGTGATGAATTTAATATGTGAGGATCTACACGACCTTTGATGAACCAGAACTCCAGAATCCTAATGCTGAGAGGCTTAGCCCAATTTTTGTGTAAAAGCTCCTTAAATTATGCTTGGCTCTAAGGCAGTGAGCCATACAGCTGGGGAGGAGAAGATGTAAAAACTCCTTTGTCCTCTACTTGCCATAAAAATGCTCATGACTTAGCCCAGTGACCTATATCCAAAAACCTACATCCAGGAAACCTGAGGCTAACTGCCTTTAAACCATAGCATGCTGTCCCTTGAATTCAGGGAATTTTGGAACCTCTCCCAGTCAGAGAAATAGTCAGGTTGATAGAGTAGCTAGTGGCCTCATTATCCGTAACACTTTTTGGATACAGGCCCCAAAATTAAGGTAGAGCCCTCACCCCTTGAAGAAAAACACTTGAAAAAAAAAGCCCACTGCGTTTTGTGACCTTCAAGGATGCGCCCTCTTGGTGCTTCTTTTTTCACACAGCCTCTCATGTAGGGCTAATCTAAATGCCACAGTGCAGCCTTAGTAATTCACCAAATAAAAAGGAAATGTAAATATTACGATGGTGTGAACACTAAATAGCAATGCACCTAATAAAATGCTTGCTGGTGGAGCTCTCTCACTTGCTGGCAAATGGCATGACCCATATTATTCAGTGTATATTAAACAAGCTGTCACCTAAGCATATTTGTGTGAACTAATACTGGATGAAAAATGCTCTTCGGTTATTCTGAATGTCTGCAGCATTTAATGTCTGCTCCCTGTATTTGTCAGAGCCAGCAGAAAGTGTACTAGACTGCAAGGACAGTGTCCTCCTGTCAGCTGAGGTACCCATATATTGTCAGCTCACAACGCACCAGGAATGCAGATTGTCCCATAATTTAAAAGCATTGTACAGCACAGCAAGATCACAACTTCTGAGCTCTCAAGTACATCATAAAAACCACAGTGATAGCTGTCCATAAAATAATAAAAAACTTCAAAGTGTGAATTTCTAGGGTAAAAATTATCAGTCTGGGGCGAGGAAGTGTGACGGTGTTCACAGGGGTCTTAGGATGAGGGAAGAGACGAGGATCTGACTCCATGTTTCAGAAGGCTTGATTTATTGTTTTATGATATATATTATATTAAAACTATACTAAAAGAATAGAAGGAAAAGTTTCATCAGAGGCTAGCTAAGCTAAGAACAGAAAGGAATTATAACAAAGGTTTGTGGCTCGGCTCTCTGTCCAAGCCAGCTCAATGTGATTGGCCATTAATTACAAACATCCACATGAGACCAATCACAGATGCACCTGTTGCATTCCACAGCAGCAGATAATCAATGTTTACATTTTGTTCCTGAGACCTCTCAGCTTCTCAGGAGGAAAAAATCCTAAGGAAAGGGTTTTTCATAAAAAGACATCTGCGACAAGGAAGATATAGAAACTTTCCATCCTCTCCCTTTTCTAACCCAAACAATGCAGGGGGAAAATGCATTCCCATGAGACTTGGAATAGACTATACAGCATTTTTCACCTGTGGACTCCTAGTTCAGAATCAATTTAGGCTACCAGTCAGGGAAGGCAATTAGCAGACAGCTGATCTGTGACCTGCATGGGAGAAATTAGCTAATGACTAATGTGGTCCTTTTTCCTCTCAGCAGACAGGGAGCAGCATCTCATCCAGAACAGCTCAGTGCCCTCCTGGGTGGTCCTGCAGCAGCCAAGGACATCCTGGCCATGGAAATAGAACTCAACACTCACTGGTACAAGGCCATTGGAGGCATGGAGGAGAAGCTCTGCACCTCTCCCAGGGATGCAGGCTCTTCCCCTGCTTTAGGAATGAGGCAGAAGGAGGCAGGGTTGGCTGATGGCAGTGGTGGTGAGAGGAGCAGAGTCCCTGAGTGTCACCCACAGTCACCCTGACCTGTCCTGTGCAATGCTTGGTGGGGCTGAAATTCCAGCTCCTCTTCTCTACTGGGAAGTGCTGAAGCAGGAGGAGGGAATTCACCTCAGGCTGGTGCTTGGGGGTGGGAGCAGTCAGTAAGGCACTCCCTCACTTAAGAGATATAAAATCAGAGTTCAATTCCAAATATTCTGCCTGCAAGATGTAATATCCTTTACTTCTGTTATTTATGCTTGCATTTCAACAGTGCTGGTTTCCTCTGCATTTACTTTTCATTATGAATGGACAACAAACACAGGCACTGTTGGCTCAGCTGTGGTAAAGGAGCCTTTTCTCTCCCCAACTTTGCAGCATTTGATCTTTCCCGTTGTTTTTGAGCTACAGTCCTTTCTGTTCCCAACTTTGCAGTGTTTGATCTTTTCTTTATTTTTAAGCTATTGTTCACAGAAGTCAGTCCTTTTTTTGATGTTGCCCCGCTTTAATTCTTAGTGTGCAAATACAGATGTAATGTGGTCATGTCGATTTTGTGTCAGACCAGTAGATAATTCCTAATTTTATTCCCCACTACCAATTCTGTTCCAGTTTCTGTTCTATGTCTCCACAGAGGCACTCAAAGGCATCATTACTGGAGAACCGTCTTTGAAAACTTGAAATAGACTTAAACACTTTTTCAGTGAATAGGCAGACATTACTTCATATCTCAATAAAGTAAGTACTGGTTTGACATTTAAATGTCATTTTGACACACTCCTGACCTCTACATCTTTGTTCCTATAAAATATTTCTAGGATGATAGCACATTTAAAACTATTTAAATCAATCTTAAAGGAAAAAAAAAAAAGCCAACAATTGTCTGACACATTCTAGAGACAACTATTTTTTATAAGTGCAGAAAAGTGGCGATTCTTGTTCAGCATTAATATTTAACAAGGACTACAAAATTCATTCTGGTAGATAAGAAATTCACTTGAACTTTTTGAACTCAAAAATTTGCTATGAGAAGAAAAAATAGAAGTAACTTCTCAAACACAGGAGCAAAATTTTTATTACCAAATGTATTCTCTGAGTGGACAAAGAGATATTCCTTTTCTTTTCTAGTACCAGAAACTGGCGAAAGTTTCATCACAAATATCTTTCATCCCATGAAATCAATTAAAGAAAACTCGGAATTCAGCAGAATTTGGCTCATCCTAAAACAATCTGTGAGGGAGATGAGCAGGTCTTTGAGCAACATCTACAATCTGATCTATTCTCTGGATCAGTCTGTCCAGAGATACAAATAAGGATGTTTTTAGGATTAGGGTCCTCACATTTTCAGAGAGGGAGGAAAGGCAGCTAAAACTTGTAGCAACAGGATGAGTTTAGAGATGGAGCCCTATTACTACCAGAAATCAAAAACAAAACAGTGGTTAAGGACTATTTTTGTTTCCTTTATTAGGATAGCATGAAAAAAATAATTTACTTATGATTGCCTGTAATCCTTTAAAGTAAAAGGAAAGATATGTTTAAATACATAAACATTTGTAATGTTGTCATTATTTCAGTCATTTCCAGATTACACAGGAGTATTTATACATGGCAGGAGTATTTATACATGTATATCCTACTAGGCTGGGTATTTTATCTCCTGCCTTTGCAACATCATTTGCAATCTTCTTCTTCCTGCTTGTCATCCAGTTGGCAAGTTTTACATTCTGTATGTGTTGGCAGGGAATATTTGCATTTTGAAGCAAAAGCCAATTTAAGTGCAATACAGCTTTCTAAAAGACTTGGCTCATTTTCATAACCCATGAGGGCATGAAATGAGATAAAAATAGTTGGGTTTGCCAGTTTCTCTGAAAATGCCTTTGACCAGTAAAACATGTCTAGTAGTTATCAGCTGTTCTTGCTTTTTTTCCCAAACTCAGGAAAACAGGCTGTTGTGAAGAGGTTAAAAATAAATCTTGTATTGAAAAAATAATTATTTTGACTTCTAGTAAAAAAATTGGAAAATATTGTAACACACTTTACGTCGGGTTCATTGGGAAATTTATCCCCTTGAATGCTATTTTCCTCTTCTCTAGGATAACAGGTCTGGAGAGGAGGCATTTGTAGGTTTGGAGAGGAAATGTTTGCAGCTGAGTTTCTCAGCAAAGTCCAATGAAACACTAAAGGCTGATAAATCTGCTCTGGCTCCATTGCTGTTCCCTGAGATGCTGTGGGGTGTCCCTTGAGGCTCCCTCTGCACGTGAAGCAGGTTAACCTGGAGAAGTGAATATCATGCTGTGTCCATATGCCACAGATTGCAGAGGAGCATGAACAGTCTGCATGGGAGAAATGATCAGGGCATCTCTGTGCCCTGGTAACCCTGTGTAACCTAAATCAGATTGTTACAGCCCTGTTCCGTGAGCACGCAGCAGCTGGGAGCTCATGCCATGAACTGCTCTGCTTTGGGAGCTGCTCTCAGGTCTGGGCATGTGAGAATCTCCTGCACTTCTGTCTCAAGGCTGCATTAATATTTTAGCCAACCAACGTGGCTCAGGACACAGGTGACACAGCCAAACCTGCACCCATCTGCAGCAAAATTACAGAAAAACCTCACAAATGTATTTGCACTAGAAAATTATCTACTCAGTCAGGGGCTGCTGGAGAGTTTTGTAGGATATCCTGTGTTAATTCAAACCTATGTGGCCAAGTGATTCTTTTATCACAGCATGTGTGTGTAGAGTAGTTTTAGATTGGTGCTGTTAGTAAATAGGAAAACCCCAGTGCATGGTGTTTGCAGATCCAAACTGCTGCAAGCAGTCACAAAGCACAACAGAATTTCTTACAAATGAAACAAAAGAATTCCCCATGCAGAACATGTATGAAGAAGCAATTTAAATGTTTATGGGAGCCTATGAACTTTTTTATTATATAAAAGTAGGTTTTCAGCTTGTCTGCCTCTGAGTAAGTCTTAAATAATACAATTTATTTTGGATGACTGATTATAGGACTCCAACTAAGGCAGTTTAAATCCCATCTCCTGTCGACTTTAGGAAGCAAAATGATTTTCTAGCTTTGACATCATGCATCATGTTAAGTTTGCAAAACTACCACAGCCATAATGCAGCAGGGCCCCAGTTCTGTTAGTCCAGCATGCAGCCATGAGGTCTGTGTGCATTTTTAGTGCCTTTAAAGCAGCCTGGAGCACTGCAGGGTAAAGCTCTTCATCCAAGAACAGCCAGTTAATTTTGCTCAATTGGTAAATATATTTGTTTGTGGCTTTAAAGCAGGATGGCAGATGAGGGCATTGATGGTGTATTTGCAGAGTATCCCCTCTGATATCTACCAGCGCTGTTTGCAGGGAATTCCTATTTCACTTTTTCAGAGTTGTGTTTCTCAAGCTCTCCATAGTTAAACTGGCAGGCTGGTACCAGAGGCAGCCTCTTCAAGAGCTGTGCAGGCACATCATGTAGCTGTAAAGGTAGATTACATTTTGTTATTGTCTCTGGGCCTTGCCAGATTATTTGGTAAACCTGCTTTTTATTAATGCATTTATAATGGGCAGTGAAAGGCAGATGAAGTTTGGATAATTTTTCCTTCCGGTTGCAATAGTGCAAATTAAGAGGTGCTTAATTTATAATGCACTATAAATGCAGTTTTTTAATTCCAAGGATATCACGACACCTTTTAGTCACCTTTTTCTGTTTGAAACAATTCAAATAAGGTGAGGTGGTGCTTTATTTTCCCATTTAGGAGGAGATGCAAGTACATCTCCCTGGCAGACTGGAAGTAAAAGCCAGAGAGATTGCTGAGCAGTCCTTGCCTCTCTGTGCTGGACATGTTTTCGTGCTGCAGATCTCTCAAGCTGCCATCTCTCTTCACGCTCATCGACCTCAGGCTGCAGCTCTGGTGGGGGTGGCAGGGATGATTCCTCTCCCTGAGGACAATGGCATTAGCAACAAGCAGTCAGTCATAAAGGATGCAACCAGGAAGGCAGAGAGGGAAAATGACAGTGGCCCTTCATAAATATTAAAGAAGCTTCTCTAAGACAGAAGCAGAAGTGTGTGCTGACAGTGTCAGAAGATGAATGGCAATCAATTCCTTTTAGAGAAAAGATTATTTTTTCACAATCATTAATGTAGTATTTAATCTTTTTTATTTCATTTCTCACTCTTGCCTTTTCACAACTCCCCACTTTACTTGAGATTGGCTACACTGGCTCTTTTATGCTTTTATTGTGGTTATTCATTTTTTGTCCAAACTTCTTACAATTCCCAAGGAGAAAAGAGCATCATGTAGACATTGGTAGCTTTTCTGCCTGCTTTCCACTAGTTCTGCTGAGCATCCATTTAACACAGACAGTTGGGTAAATGCCAGTTACTCATTTCAATACATTTCAAACTTGAATATATTTAAGGTTTGTGGCTTAAGTGGGATTAGGTGTGGTATTTTCAGGATCCCCCATCGTGGGAAGGAAAGATGAATCTGACTCCATGTTCTTAGAAGGCTAATTTATCATTATATTATATTATATTATATTATATTATATTATATTATATTATATTATGCTGTACTAAACTATACCAAAGAATAGAGAAAGGATACTTACAGAAGGCAAAAAGATAATAATGAAAACCTCGTGACTCTTTCCAGAGCCTCGACAGAGCTGACTGTGATTGGTCATTAAGTTAAAACAATTCCCAAGAAACCAATAAAAAACTATTCCTATGAAACCAATAAAACAATGACCAGTTGGTAAACAATGTCCAAACCACATTCCAAGCAGCAAAACACAGGAGAAGCAAATCAGATAATTATTGTTTCCATTTTCCTCTGAGGCTTCTCAGCTTCCCAGGAGAAGAAATCCTGGGCAAAGAGATTTTTCAGAAAATATAACAGTGACAATTAGGCAGTGAACAAGGTACTTTACTTAAATTTACAGGTTAAAGGTTACAAGTAAACCTCCATGGTTCTCTCTGTATGCAGGTAGCACATCAGCTGTAGCTCTTTGTACAGGGGAGAGCAATTTTTGAAAGAATTTATTATCATCAGAAAATCCTACACTGTGACTGCAGTGAGAGCAATCCTAATGTTTTCTTGGCTAAAGCCAAGTTTTAAAGGATGGAAGATTCACTTTTGCCTTACATTTGCAATCCCCAGGCATATTTTGTCTTCTTATAATGATCCTGAATTGTTGAAATGAAGCAGTAACTTGTGTTCTTCTGAAATGGCTTTTGACGCATTATCTTGCTGGTGAAGCCTGTGTACTTAATGAGTCAAAGGGAATCATTTTCCAAAACTCTCTGATATTTTGCATGGTATTCATCACCACCATTATCACCAGTCATCCTGGTGAGCAGCAGGGAAGCTGTGTATTAGTCACTGTGAAAGGTGCTGGGTTGAACTATACATCACTGCTACCTTCTAATAGGCTTTGAAACAGGATGGCATGATTTACATCTTCTTCCCATTCTGAAAAGGCAGAGGAAGGCTCTTTTTCAAGCCCACATTCAGTCAGCCTGTTGAACTGGCAGTGGCTTTTTGCCTTTTATTAGGGTAGGTATGAAGGAGCCTTTAGGTAAGGAGCATCCTCTCCTTGCTAGCCCATGGAAGTTGGGATTTGTGATAGCCACCCTCTGGAACATCTAGCAATCCCACTGGAGGGCCTGGTGAGACCCTTTCGCATCACAACAGCACAGTGAAGGATCTGAATTCCCCATACTACCCACACTTCATCGTGCTCCTCCTCTCTAAACCCCACAGATGCTGTAGACCTGAAACGTCCTTGGCGTGGTGACTCTGCCAACCCATGCACCACTAAGACTTGTCGCAGACATCTTTTCATGAAATATCCTTTCCTTAGGGTTTTTCCTCCTGAGAAGCTGTGAGGCCTCAGGAACAAAATGTAAACATTGATTATCTGCTGCTGTGGAATGCAACAGGTGCATCTGTGATTGGCCCATGCTGGATGTTTGTAATTAATGGCCAATCACAGCCCAGCTGGCTTGGACAGAGAGTCTGAAATGAAGCCTTTGTTATCATGATTTCTTATTCTATTCTTAGCTAACCTTCTGATGCAATCCTTTCTCCTATTCCTTTAGTATAGTTTTAATGTAATATATATCATAAAATAATAAATCAGCCTTCTGAGACATGGAGTCAGATCCTCGTCTCTTCCCTCAACCTCAGACCTCTGTGAACACTCTCACAAAGACTGCAGTTTGTCTTTGCTATTTCTGCTGCAGTGTGTGGTGATTTGTATCATACAGAAATTAGAACAAACAGCAAAATAGATAATAAAGGTCTTTGTAAGAATGTCCAGACAGGCTCCCTTTTAAGTGAAGTCATCTGCTCATTGCTGTTCACATATCAGTCTGAATGAGTGCATAAATTCTTAGATATTTGATGGGAAACCCAAGAAATCCTGAAGTTCCTGAATCAGCAGGACTGCAAAGTTTATGGGCAGTCCCAGAAACCCAGTTACAGGGATTCTTAATTCTTAAATAGACAGATAAGTGTGTCATCACCTCCAGGACATTAAATACAAGAATTTACTCCATCCAAATAAAGCACTTCCTTAAGGGTTTTGCTGTATCAGGTCCGAGGAGCCAAATAGGTCTCAAACCTGTATTTCTCCACTTGAATTCTTGATGCCATTATTATGCTAGATGTTATCTGACAAGGATTTTGTACTGGTCAGAAATAAGTAGTTTCAAATTAAAGTTTGAAGAATTTGTTGCTCAGAAAAGAATTATTCAAAGAATTGATCATCCTTTGCTAATTTCATTGAGTTTCCTTGGCTATAATTCAGATAGGTAGCCACAAAAGGTGCAAGTGATAGCCTAAGTGGTGATAAAATATTAATCTATTCAAAATATTAAAATATTCTGTCAGGTATCTGAAAATTCCTAGGTGATGATGTCAAACAACAGCAGATATTATGTGTTCTTGATTAACTTTGGGCTTATAAAAATATTTGTAAGAACGACTTTAAACTATACTACATTGCTACAGAATGTAGGATACATGTGATTTTCATTTTCATTTTCACAAGTTTCAATGTTGTTACACCTTGCTGTACTGATTTTATAATCTGGATAAACAACTCTAAAATCTTGATCACCTGTTGGAGACTTAGAAAAGGTGATTATCCTTTAGTTAATGTGCACAGTATCCTTACAGTCACTGTGCTAAAATTACTGTTATTGCAGTCATCTATTATTGCTGAAATGCCACAGGACTCTTCAAGGCTGTGGATGGAGCTCAGGGAATGATGAACCTCTGATTATCCCAGCCTCTTTCTTGCCACCACCTCTGCACAGGAATTAACAGGAGTAAGAGCCCTCTACCTGGTTCATCCCTTCTGCAACTGTGTAGAACAAACAAACAAACACACAATATTTTTTTTTTAAGTTTATGTTTCAGTTTAACCAGACAAATGATAAACACCCATTCTCAGAACTAATCTCTCTGAGACAATAATCACATTGATGGCTTAATAATAAACCAGATAGGATTGGAAAAATTAGCATTTATAAAATCTGACCCCGAAGTCTGACCAGAATGCTGACTGCTCATGCAAAATAGCTCATCTCCCTTTACTACTTACTGCTCTCTCTTCCCCCCTAACACTCAGAATGTTTCTTCCATCTGTTTTACTTCATGACTTCTTGCTATATTAACCATATTCCTCTGCTCTGCAGTGAAAGTGAGAACTTCCTTTGGCATCCTGTCTTTGTGGTGCTGCCATTCTTGCTGAATGCAGTCCCAGTGATTTGTGCTGGCTGGATTCACGTGTGGCATCTTGTTGTGAGTACTCATCTAATAAACTATTTATAGATGCCTCAGTGTAATCAGCATATCAGTAACAGCTTCACATATACTGCATGGATTGAAAAAGGTATCAGAAATGGTAGTGAAGCTTTCATCTATGCTGCTACAGAAAGGAATTTCTGCAGTCTGCTAGGAAAGAAGAAGAAATATGTAAATGAAGAAGAAAAGAAAGCTGTCAGAAGACACCATAAATGATGGTATTAGTTGGCTGCCACTCCTCATGAGGAATTTTTCTGGTCTGGGATTCATTCTTTGAACAATTGAAACATTCTGTCAAGTGAGACTGACAAACTGTAATCACTTAAGCCCTCTACCATAACCACTCAATTTTAGCTTTGGCCAGCACTAGGGTTTCTATGTATGTAAGCAGAAAGCAATCACTCTTAACAATGCTCCTAATTAACTTTTCTTATGTAGATAAATCTAAGGCAGTGCAATGATTCAGTGTGAGTTTGGGTGGGAGCACATCCTTGTATTACTGGAGCAATAAAATACAACAAAACTAAAGGAAGAAAACAAAACAAGAAAGTGTGGATTGTGTAGAATATAAATACATTTATAATCCACTGTCCAAATAAAATCTTAATTGATTTGCACTGGATTAATGCCAATATTTTACCACACTTGCAAGATTAGGCTTTGGTAATGGTGCATTAAATGGCTCTACTGATGTAATATTTAACAGTCGAATAACAATCCTAGCCATATAATAAGACATAGCCGCACAAATAATGACAAATGAATGTGTAAATTCAGTGGTTTCAGGAATAAAAGGCCATTTGAGGTTTTTCTTGTGCCTGCTGAAACAAGGTAGTTTGTGAGTTGGATTAGAAGCTACTGAAAGTTTTGCTTTGTTAGATCTATTGATTTTCTCTGTAAAGAAAGTTGAACTTGCATTGTGTTTTATGTCTGTGGCACAAGGGTGCAGCATTCTCTATTTTAACTTTAATAAGTGCCACTTGACTGTTAAGAAGGAGACAAATAGACAAAGACCCATTAAGCACTTTACAGGAGTCAAGGGTATGTAAACAAACATGATAGAGAATGACAAATTCTTTTCCCAGCTGGAAATCATATTAGAATAATGATAGAATTAATATGAGGGGATGCCTGTGTAAAGAACTTTTTTTTTTTCCACAAAATTGGTGGCCTATCAAAATCAGGAAACTGCGAGAGCAAATTTATTTCTAACTGGTATGACTTCCTCAGTATTTATAAGCTGCAGAAACAGCCAAGTGTTGCTGAAGGTGATGAAAAGGAAATGATGAAGGGATTTATTCCAGTACCACACACTTCTATATCCAACACAGTAGCTGTTTAATAACCATGACTTTACATAATTGGGTCTGTATGGGTAACTTATCCTCACCTAGGAATGAATCTTGCAATAGTACAATGACCAAGCAGGTCATCGCTCAGCTCACATGAACACCCTCCTTTCAAACTTTCATTCAACACAAGCTCAGCCTTTGGAAAAATCCTGAGAGACTGGAAGGGCTAAAAACCCAACAATCCCAAATGTTTGCACGTTGGGATTGCCGGAGTGGCCCCCTGGATGGGACACTGAGCTGTGCCCCAGCTTTGCTGTGGGATTTGCAGTGTTTCACTCAATCCCTCTGTGCACAGTCACAGCAAGGGTGCTGAGCAGGGGCTCCACCATGGATCACAGCCCTGAACACAACAGGGCTTCAGTCAGGGCTGAGCTCTCTCTGGGAACTGTAATCTACAGAATCATTTCCTATTAACCAACCTGAAACCCAGAGAAAGTTTTCTGGCTGCATCAGTGCTAAAATCTGTGTGCAACAATGAATCCTGGCTGTTTCCTTATCTTCCCTTTGTCCAGTTTTGGCAGTTTCCAAGTCAGATGCCACTCCCTCACTGTGATGGTGTTCACAGGGGTTTTTGGATGAGGGAAGAGATGAGGATCTGACTCCATGTTTCAGAAGGCTTTATTTATTATTTTATTATATATATTACATTAAAACTATACTAAAAGAATAGAAAAAAATATTTCATCAGAAGGCTAGCTAAGAATAGAAAAAGAAGGAATGATAACAAAGGTTTGTGGCTGAGCTCTCTGTCCCAGCCAGCTGGGCTGTGATTGGCCATTAATTACAAACATCCAACATGAGACCAATCACAGATGCACCTGTTGCATTCCACAGCAGCAGATAATCAATGTTTGCACTTTGTTCCTGAGGCTTTTCAGCTTCTCAGGAGGAAAAATCCCAAGGAAAGGATATTTCATGAAAAGATGTCTGCGACACCTCACTGCTCCTCAGGACTCAGCAGCCTGAAAGAGAAGAGAACCTGTAATTTTACATTCATATCGCAAAATCTTAGTCCAAACAGCACCATAAATATTTGTATGGCCTTTCTTATTAACAAATATGTTTGTTCTCTTTTCAAATGCTCTTTAGAGGAGGGCTTGAATGGGAAATGTGAATTGCTCTTTGTGCCAATATGAAATGCTGAATCCCTTGTTGTCTAGAGCTGGATGGACTAAAGACAGAAAAGTTCTCTCTCTTCCATACACGACAGAATGTCAAGTGGAGTTCTGTGTTTGTGCTAGAAAAATACTTGTGCTGCAGTTAAAGGATTCCAAGACTATGAATCATTTTTTTCCTATATTTTCTAGTCCCTACTTTTTTTTATAAGGAAACACACTTCCAAAAAAAATAGCACAGGAAGAGCAAGGTAGCAAATTTATTGGCTTAGTCAAGAAGTTTAAAATGATCTTTCTTCACACATCTTCTGTCATTCAAGGTCAGAGTATTTGTTTGATAAGTGCTTTTACATCTGAAATGCTCTCCTTAGGTTTTAATTCCTGTTGGAGTGAAGTAAAAATGTCCCCTTTTTATGTCTATGTTCTTCTTTCTTAACAGTGGTTCTGGTTCATGATGAGCTGTAACCTTTCCTTTAGCAAGTAGCACAAAATACTTGTATATTTACAGAAATGAGCTCCAGGAAGGGATTTAGCAGCTTTTTCCTCCCCAAACCAGAGACTCTTACAACAACAACTTCTGCTTGCTTTTCTCTGCTTTTCCTATTTTCTTTTTACCCCTCTTAGACTTGATAAGTGAGTCTTTCCACAGTCTAAGTTGCAGCAATTAATTCTGAAGCTTCCCTTTTTTCTCTTGAATAATTTTTATTTGTATATGACTTTCTCATGTACACTTTATTAAATTTTTTATTTTTTTTTTTAGTGGCAAGGGTTTTATGTGGTGATGTGAGACTGAGTTCTGTAAGTTTATTTCTACACGAGTCACAGACATAAGGAGAGGATATTTGAAATTTTCCTGATGGATGATTGGATGGATAAATGAGAAGGTTTTGCTGTCACAACATAATGCAAATTAATGGCAGCCAAATAGGATGACAGCCTCTTAATGGAGGTCAAGTTTGATGCAAAGCCAAGTCCTAGTACCCTCCTTTGCAGGGGCTTTCATTCTATCTTAAGTGATTTTTGTGTTTGTGTTTATATCTAGGTGATCTGGCTGATACTGGGAATGAGTTTTCCTGTATGCAAATAGTTCAGCAAATCTGCCTGCTGACATCAATCAGTACACAAGTGCTAAAATTCCCTGTTTTCTGGGTAATTCTGTTCTTTCCTTGTATCTGAGAATCATCTCCAAAAATCTGAGTAGTTCTCTTTTTGCCTTCATTTTTTATTTGTCATTAGATAACAATAATAAAAAAAAAATAAAATACACAGGTATAATTTAACTCC
Organism: Ammospiza caudacuta; assembly: GCF_027887145.1. Lineage (NCBI taxonomy): Eukaryota > Metazoa > Chordata > Aves > Passeriformes > Passerellidae > Ammospiza > Ammospiza caudacuta. Next base: position 10,720,281 of record NC_080595.1, read on the forward strand.
AGCAGACAAGAGGAAGAAAAGAAATAAAAATAACAAGTGTTTACCTTGACTTTTCCTCTTGCTCTGTCTAAACCATCCCCAGATTTCATGATCAGACAAAGAACTCTCCTCCTGCTGCCATAGCTGCTCTTGGTAAGTTCCTGACATTTAGTAAAATAATAAAGCTTTCCCAACATGGCCCCCTTGATACACTCCTAGCAGATTTAATCTCAAGGGAAAGAGCATCTTTAAAAATACAACTTTAAAATCACTTGAGGAGAATGTGATTCCATTGCTGCAAATAGAGGAGAAGTGTTGGAATGCTGCTTTCTGCCTTGAATTGGTGATGTGGAGTAGAGCAGGTGGATCTGGCAAGAAAAAGGATGCAGAATTTTCTTTTGATTTGAAAATCAAATATCAGTCAGCTTGTGTTTCTCCAGTGCTTTCCTGTCAGTGAAATAAACTGGAAAGCTTAAGAGTTCTTGCTTAATTTATTAGCATTTAAATTTCATCCAGCCAGCCCAGTTCCAGGCTCCCATACTATTTTGTTATTTGTATTGATTCTGGTCTCAGAAGAAGTATAAGCTGCAACAGAATGGTTCAAAAGATAAACTATTTCTATAGGAGACAAAGGTGAGGCCTTCAAACACAACCCAGCCCAACAATTCTGAATGTTAGGGGAAGAAAATCCCTCTGGGCAAGTCTTTTACGTTATTCTTTCATTGAAGCATCATGTACAACCTCCTTTAAAATATGTAACTAGTGGAATACCTGACCTGAAGAGCTGAACAAGCACAGAATTTCCTGGAATCTTTGATTTTAAAAACAAACTTATTGATCTTTCAACAAGTGTGAGTGTGGGGATTATTTGTTTTAGAGGGAGACTTGAAATAAAATAATCTCTGTGCTTTGTAAGTGACCCCTCTGCTACGGTTCACAATGTAATACAAATTTTGCTCTGTTGTGGCTCCTGTCTGTTTCCCATCTAAGTTGCTTCCTATTTTCTGGAAAAAACAACAACAAAAAAACACCAAAAAACACAACCAAACAAAAACAAAACAAAACAAAACAAAACACCCACAAAAAAACCAAACTAAACCAAAAAATAACAACAAAAAAACCCAAACCCAAAACTCCCTACATGTGTTTTGGAATCAAGCCATTACACTTTCTTTAGCAAGTCTCTACTTTGATGTAGCACGGATGTCTGAGAGCACTTGTTTCCTCTGAGGTTTCAATTTCAGGCAACACCAGCTTATGTTCTGGCTGAAAATTTCACAGAAAAAGTTATTTTACTGAACTCCTAAGTTAGCTATGTGTTTACCTACCTGGGAACCACAGGGTTTCTACTGTTTAGATAGTATCTAGAGGGTGTCTACTGCAGGAAGTTTTCCAGAGCAGGATCCAAGATGAATCTGAGTAGATCTCGTCAGTAATCCATCCATTAAACACAAAGAGCAATATCTCAATTTAGGTGTCAAAGAATAGCTATTAAAAACCTCTCTCATTTCCTGGAAGTGATACAGAGCCACCAGTGGCCTGAGAATTTGTTCTGATAAACAGATTGCTTTTGTTATATTGCTAAATCACAAAGCAGGAACCTTGATTTGTAATGGAGACTTGTGTGCTCTTTTAAAACCTGAGGGAATAGAAATTGTCAGTGGAAAAAAAGGTGAGCTCATTTTTCTGCCTCAAACACATAAGCTCTTTGTTGGATCAGGTACCTCTTGTTTATTTTCCTTCCTCAGTTAATGCAAGAGAAAGAATGCAAAACTAATAAGCCAATGAATAAACCCACCTCATTCTTTCAAGTTGAAAACTTTCATTTGGCAACCACGCTGTATGGGAACATAAAATTCAGAGATATATTTTACTCAAAAATAAGATAATCTTTGTTTTAATTACAATACATTGAGTTTCACCTGTTAAATGAAAGAAGACTGTGCCTATTAAGCTTGAATTTGAAAGAATCAAATGAAAGATACACCTGAGAAACAGTTTTTCCTAAACACAGCAGCCTGTAAGAAAGAAGAAAATTTTTTTTTTTTTAGAAAAAAAATCTTTGTTTTAGTTTCTTGAAGTTAGGACACATTCAGCCTCATAAAGCTCCCAGATCACTCCAGATAGTAACATTAAAGACCACAGTGCCCAATATTTTTTAGGCATAGCTGGAACTAAAAGCATCCAAGCACCCTGTGGAAAGGGACCCGTGCTGAAGCAATCCATGAAGAACTGCAGTCCTTAGGAAGGGTTCACTTTGGAGAAGTTCATGGAGGACAGTTTTCTTGCTGGAACAGGAAAAGAGTGTGAAGAGTTATTATATTCTATCCTGAGGAGAAAGGAGTGGCAGAGACATCATGATTGACCACAACCTCCTTTCCCTGTCCTCCTGGGCCCCTGTGAGAGGAGGAGCAGGGATAGAATTGGAATAAATTGGATATTTTGAATTGGAATAAATTGGATATTCAGAATTGGAATAAATTGGATATTCAACTTCATTCCTGAATATCCTGAATTGGATATACAGGAATAAAGTTGAGCTTTGGGAGAAGGGAAGGGTGGCGGGAAGGGTTTTTTAAGTCGTGGGTTTATTTCTCATTATCCCACTCTAATTTGATTGGTAATAAATTCAATTAATTTCCCTGAGTCAAGTGTGTTTTTCCCATGGTGATATTTGGTGAGTGATCTCTCCCTGACCTTGTCTTGACCCACAAGCCTTTCATTGGATTTTCTGTCCCCTGTCTAATTGAGAAGTAGAGTCATAGAGCAGCTTTGGTCAGCACCTGGCATTCAGCCATGGTCAGCCCACCACACTTATTCAGGTAACAGAAGAATGATCTTGAACTTGACCTAAACATTTAAAAAAATTTAAAAAAACCCTGATAAAACTCAAGGATTATCACCTGGAATTAGTATTCATTATTTGCACTCCACCTTCCATGTAGAGGCTCTGATTAAATAAAAACCTTTATTTTCCTTTGGCCATACAGTCTGAGATGCATCCTAAGAATTAACAAAATGACAAGGGTGTGGGACACAAAAGATAGCTGAAGAATGCTACTATTTCATAGGAGGGAAAACACCAGCATGGAAACTTGTTAAGTGTTTTGTCTGAAGTAAAATCAGGTCTGAAAATAACCCAGATTTAATCAGTCATAGGGCATTAGTACAAAAAATATTCCTCTTTCAAATGCTTCCTCAATTGGGCATGTGGGTTTCCTGTCTTGCTTCCATTCCTGAACCAAAAGTACCACAGGCTCTAGGAGAAAGTCTGTTCATATGAGCTGTGGTTGAAATCCCAGGCCTTTTTTGAGTAGTTGTTAACAATAGGGATATAAAAGGCACCATTTAACCGGTTGGAAAGGGAGGGATGATGATACAAACCCATTAAAAATGACACATGGGTAATGCTGTAGTCTTTTCAAAGGAAAAGATTGGTATCAGCAATGTTGCATTAAATCGTAGGAATTGTGCTTCCTTGAAATAGGGGAGAAATCTTCTGTAGGACTTGTGCTCCTAATAAAATACTCCAATATAATTTAAGTAATTAGGCACTATTCTGAAAAACTACAAACAGTTTCTGAGAGTTAATTTAAAAAAATAGTGAAAGATTAGATATTTATTTATTGTAACAGTAATATTTTAGAAGTAGAAAGGCCTATCTATAATTCTCTGTCAGAACAAAAGAAACATGTATCAGGAAAAAAACAATCCTCTAAACTTAGACTTAACTGCAATAAATATAGTTATTCAGGGAAAGTTATATCTCCTTTTACACCACTGACTTCAGGTGGATTTACTACATCAAAAATTAATTTGGTCTCAAAGTTGGCGGATTTTTCATAGCCTAATCTGATGGTATGAGTTTATGAGACATAAGGAGGAGTCGTAGCCAAACCATTGGGAGCACATTAAAAATCAAACTTGTGTTTTCACGAGAGAGTCAACATTCAAACAGGAGCGTCACTGAAATGCCTTCAAGCTGATTCTCAGCCTGGATGTGAGCAGCCAGCCAGGCATTTCCACAGAAGGTTCTCAAACGTCAGCTGCTCGCATTTATCAGAAATTAGAGTGACACTTCTTAACATTTTGTGCAGAGTTAACCAAATGTTATGGAAATTTCAGATGCCAGCCACTATGACAGGGTTCAGCTCCAGGTTTCTGCTGAATCAATGAGCTGAAAACAGATTCTTCTATAAAGCCCTTTTTATTAATTTTATTAATCTATACACCTGGGGTTTGAGAAATATAGTGAATTTAGAATTAAATTAATTCCTATTCTGAATTCTGAATATATATGGATAACATGATAAACTTTTGCTCTGCAGCTGCAGGAGTTTGCAATGTACTTCTTTTTGTAATTCAACATGAGATTTTTACTTCTGGGGCTGTATTTTGGGGAAAAAAAAAAGAAAGAGGAGAGTAATGCACGTGCTCCCTCAGTTTGAGGTCTCTGGCACATAGAATAGTGGTAGTTTTCTTTGTCATTTTTTCTTTTTGGTGTTAAGGAACTATCTAAGGTGATGGACTTGAGGCTTCAATGGGAATGTACATTGTAGGACGTAAGGACACCAACCACAAAAGTACATTTTTTCTGCAAGTGCAAATTGATAGCTTTTATTAAAAAAATATTATTTGCCATAATAATCTGAGCAGTATGAGGCTAAATGTAATGGCTTGAAGTATTTTTTCTCTCACCATTACAGAAAAAGGAAGTGGTTGCTTTTACAACATGAAGTAGCTATTAAACTAAATTAATAGATCTAATATGTCTGCATTTGTAGAAAGCTATTTGACAAAGTTTCCCTTGATAGACTATTGTTAAAGTTCTCTAAATATGGGTGAGGTAATACATTATTAAGATGGATAAAGAATGGTTAGAAACCAGAGACATGAATTAAAGATATCTTTTATTCATAGGGGTTGGATAAAGAATGAAACCCCACTGGGCTCTAATTGTGTCAACACTGTTTAATACTTGATTTAACATTTTCAACAGAGCTGTACCATGGTCTTTCTTTATATCTGTGGGTGTTACCTGAAGAAGCATAACTCAGTAAACTGCAGCATTTATGGGTTTGAGCCAATAAATGGTTCCAGAGCAGTGGGTCAGACCACACAGGATTATTTGCATCAGAGAAGGGAATGTCCACATGGACAGAATTTAAACTTTAACCAGCCAAAGCATTGCCAAACACTGGCACACGTGGAAACACGGAGACAACGGTTAAAGTATGTGTAGCAAAATGTCCCCAAAATATACTTAAGCGGTAGTGAGTGAAATTATCATCCCTGGAAATGCTCAAAAATGGACATTTTGAACAAGCCATGTTCACATGGCTTAGTGGTGGACTTGGCAGTTGATGGTTGGACTCAATGATCTTAAAGGTCTTATCAAACCTCAAGGATTCTGTGATTATAAAGCAACACCAGAGAGTTTTAAAAGTGTAAGCAGGGCCAACATTTTCACATTTGGGCAGCATTGGCAGTCGTGGGGAAGGAGTTTTTGGAGTTGTGCTGATGACATATTACCGCGCCTGAGTGGGCGCCGCTGGTGATAGAGAGACGGTGAATCTTGTTTCTTGAATCAGAAGGCTTGATTTATTAAGATATTATATATAATACATTATTACTATGCTAATAGAATAAAGAGAGAGGTTGCAGAGCAGCTAGGCTAGGCTAAGAATAGATAGAAAGAAAATCTACAACAAAGCTGTGGCCAAGGTCTCAGTCCCCTGGCTTGCACTTTGTGATTGGCCCTTAATTATAAACATAGAAAATGAGCCGATCAGGAAACTCCTGTTACATTCCACAGCATCTGATAATAATTGTTTACCTCGTCTTCTGAGGCCTCTGGCCTCCAGAAGACACAGAAATCCGAAAGAAAGGATTTCTGTGAAGAAATGTCTGCGACAATGACAGACTGAAAACATCCTGTCATGGCAGCGCTGAATATGGCACGTGCTGTCCTCTGTTGGCTCTCCCAGGCAATGGTGACCTTGCCACATACAAATGTTTAGACCAAGCTGTGGTTCCTAAAAGTGAAGCTGAAAATTCAGATGGAGAAGACCACAGGTGCTCAGCCTCCCACACAAACCCTCTTAGAGAGTCAGCTGCAGTCTAAGCAACCTGGTCTGGTTTTCATACCTGTCATACCTGGTCTGTCATGAACCTAGTTGAAATCCCAGTGAGGTCTGGAGACTATCACTTCTGTATTTGGTGGAGCTGGATCATGTTTCTTGTGACATCTGTAGCAGTTCCAGGCAGCTATCTGTGTTTCCATGCTGAGCTGCACAGGTAACACAGATTTGAAAGGAGTGATTTTCACAGAAAGGAGTGATTTTCAGAGAAGGAAGACTCTGTACCAGATTCCTCATGAATGAAGTGATTGCCTGACAGCTCTCAAGATAGCTTTCTAGACATTTAATTTTTCTCTCATTTCCTTAATAAAAACCCCTCTCTTTTTATGAAATGAGATCAGCTATACCAGCTTTTCAGACAATTTACATTGCTGACATCTATTCACATGGTATACAGTGACAGTACTCAAAAATCAAACCAGGAGTTGTGTTTGATCCACAGCAGTGTCTGAAAACAGTGTGTGCCATCTAAACTGGTATATACAACCCCCAGGGGTGAGGTGATGTCTGAACTTTAAGGACACAATTACTTTTGCAGAGATTGAGACATGAATATTTTATGTGTGACTTGGGATTTTTTTTTTTTTTTGCACTCACAAGAAAGCTAAATGTAATTTGAACGCGTGCTGTCAGATGAGTGACATCAGATGAGTGACACCTATGGGAAAATTATAGCAGAGGAATCAAAGTCTGAGACAGAGAAACCCTGTATTTGACCAGAGAGGAAGAGATAACACAGTCATTAATATAATAGACAGGAGTTTTGGTACTTAGTACCAGCAGTCCTTTGGCACCTAAATGGGAGACAGTCACAGAAAGAAGAATTAATATCACTCTGTCTCTTCAATTTTTCGAATGTTTCTGACATTGAAAATGGCAGGTCCATTCTAGTTCAAATATAACATGGATATGCAGAAGAAAAATTGGAAGAAGAAAATTAGACTACCGAAAATTTGATTGTATTTTGCTTTTTGATGTTTATCTTTAAAAGAGTTTTATTTGCAGAAACTGTAAAAAAACCAATGTGATAGCCAGGGACAAGATTACCTGGGGAAATATTTTGGATGGAATAGACCTGGTAGAGACAGCAACGTGTCCCAAAGCATGATTTTTCTCAGCTGTGTATTCATGACCAAACTTGGATGATTGTATTCATGAAATGTAAATGTCCTCTGTGTTGCTACTTTCTTCCATTTCACTGATGTCAGTGATATCATTGTAACTGAAAGGAAGTTGATCAACCTGATAAGAGATGAAAATTAGCATTACAGTTGGATTTCCTCTTCCTTAGTCACAATGTGTACATATGGGCTCTCCTTTACTCATGGATCACTTTAGCTAGTGTCAGTGAGAGAAAAACAATGACAGAGCCACACACAGACTGTCCCAATTAGCTATGCATTCTATGAGAATAGCTTCTGTGGAAACATTTGGAATGTGTGTTCCTTATTTGCCATAATATTCTGACTGATTAGTGAAATCTGAGGAGGTGGGCTTGACCACACCAGATGGGAAGGACTGAACTGTGGTGTCCCTGGACAAAAACCTTAAAAATGGAGCTGATATTTAAATCAATGGGATGGGGGACAAAACCATCTTCCATTGGCTTTGCTTTAAAGCCTAGGTTTAAGGCAGTGTGAGCTGGCTCATTTGGTGTTGCTTGCAAGATCAGTAGAGGGAACAAAAGCAGAACACTGTTTGTGGATTTGGCTGGAATTTGTGTGTGGGAAAATACTCAGTAACATCAAGAAGGAAAAATTTCTGCACATGCTTGGATGTCTCCTTGAAGCTCTATGGTTGAAAACCAAACTCACCAAGGACTTGAAGCACTTCCAGGGTTAGACAGGAGTTGAATAATTTCTGTGGAAGGAGGCTTTGGTCATCTTAATTTACATCCCAGCTGAGCAACAACTGCAAGAGAAAAGGTCCAGCTCCTGTGAGGTATTTAGGTGCTTAATGCCCACTGGTTGCTACAGGAATCAGATGTCAAAGTACATTTGCAGATGTCAGCTCCAGAGTTCATTGTGTTTAGCTCAACCCAAGAGTAAACATCATTCCAGGCTAGATTGTGTGTCTGTGCTTAGAGCCCACCTGCTGTGCATAGTCCTGCCATCACAAATGTTTAACTCACACGCTGTTCTTTTAAAGGAAAATTAATGTTTTCTTTACATGGCATCAGGCATTTCACAGTTGAAAGCTCAATTATGTGTCCTTTAAAAACAATACTTTGTGCTTCATCTCCAAACCTTCTTGCTAACACTGGGCTCAGCACTCCTCCAGGCACTGAACTCCTGTGCCTATAGAGCAAGTTACAGATGTAGGAGCTGGCTGGATCAGTCCCACCCTTATACCCCTCCTGTGAAGTAAATTATTATCCTCTTGTTACAGACAGGGAGACAAATGTAGCCTGGGTTTGATTTGTAAGATTACAGTGCTGGGGAGCTGCTCACAAAGTCAAGGCCATATTTCAAAACAGATTCTATTTGTTCACTGGGATCACAATTTTGCCAATGCACTACACTGTGAAAAAGGAATTAAGTAATAGTCTGGCAGTGATCTGTACTTTACTGGGATTAATATAAATTAATTCTGTCTTTATACTGAGGTGCAAAAGTTATTAAACTCATTAAGAACATAACTTTTTCAAGATCCAAATGGATAACACATAGATTTTCAAGTGCAAATCTTTACAATAAATTTGTTTCAAAAAATCCTTGAAAGGAAAGAAAAGGATGTTCTTTCTCTGTAGTTATGCTTTGCTTATTTTTTTAGAAGAAAATGTATGACATTTAAGAGATTAATGCTTCTTCATGACAGAATTATAGTTAGAAGTTTTCTCCCAGCAATATTGTTTCTGCAAAGTTAGAACTCTGTGACCTTTCTGGATGGTATAAAATTTCTGTTGATTGCTATGACTTTCCTAAAAGATCAATTCTTAATTCTCAAGCTTTAAAAAAAAAAAAATATGTTTTGAATTCTTCAGAGTCTGAACCTGCTTATTTCTAGAGGTGAAGTACAAAGCATACTCACAGTACATTTCTACTTTTTTTACTTGCATGAACCATTGCTACCCACAATCATCTTGATTTTCCTGGGACTAAAACCCTCAAAGGTGGGCTCGTGACCCCACATATTGATCCTCATTGTGGAGAGGAGTCTAAATAAATTCCACCTTCAAAACAAGCAACATCTGAAAAATTACTCTGCTCAAAAATTAAAGGTATGGATCATTGTGTGTTAGCTGACTCTTGATGAAGAATTATATCATCACTTTTAGTACACAAGCCTGCGAAGTTACACTGTTTATCTTAAATATTTACCCAAATACCCCAAATCCCCACTGGGAGGGCCTGGGATTTGAGAAAAAAACATGTTTCTTTGAAAGCTGCCAAGGAGCAAAAGTCTGTTGTGGCTGTACTGAGGGTTTCCAAGCATAAATGGACTTATGGACTCAAAAACTGACACCAGCCAGGGTCTATGTACAAATCACAAATGTGATTGTACACATTCATGGGGATGGGGCTGCTGTGGAATGTGCCTTGAGCTATTTTTCAGCATCAGTCTCATTACCTGATTATGACAATGGGAAGATGCCAGCAGCTCACATCCCAGGCAGCAAACCAAGAATTTAATGTTACAACTCACTTTATAAGATTTTTGACCAATCACACAAAGCAGAAGCATATTTACAGTACTTCTATCCAACCATTATAAGCATAGGTACCTTTGGTTAAAACAATGCCTGCTTATTCTGAGTACAATGCCTGCTTGTAAGCCTTAAAACACAATGCACAGAGCTCCATTATTAAGCTTTAACCTTCCTAATGTCTTGCTAGATAAACTTTTCTGTAGCTTAGGGAGTTATTCTTGGCAAGCGTTAATGCACAGACCATTGTTCTATTTGTCCTTGCTTTTCTACAGTTTAAATAATTTTTCTGCTGGCCTATCTCATGGCTGCTGCTTAGCTCTACTCACAGTTCTGCTGCCTCTGGGGCCTGTCTTTTGCAGCTTTCCCAAAACCCTCTGATTTTGTGGATTCCCACAATAAACTATGTCAGTCTGAACTTTCTTAGCTTCACTGTAGAGCTGCTGGGTCTTTTTGTGACTTTGCTGACCAGTTTATAATCTCATCCTGTGTCTTGCTGCCAGTGGTGGCCAACAGGAGGTGCCTGGGGACTGCAAGTCTCTAGAGACTCCTCCTGCTTTTACACTCTTGACAAGAATTTGCAGCTCTCCAGAGAGATTTAGATAAAACTTTGTGTTTAAAAGGCCAACAGGAATTCTTGTCCATGATTTTGTACAGCATCCCTTGAGACCATGTAAAGGGTTAGCATTCATGTCATCCTGAAGCAAGGGTTTTCAGCAGTTTAACTACACATTCAAAAAGGATTCCCACTCTTTTTTCAGTGTGAACTTGCTTCCTGGGAGTTTCAGTTAATAAACTGTAGCTAATCCATTGGGAAAGAAAGCAAACAAAAGGTTTTTGGGGATATTTATGGTTTATAATGCCTCTATCACATATTTGGTCCTTGCCAGGCTGAAGAGTCCTGGTCTGCACATGAATTTTTATATGAAGATACTCCACACCCATGATCTTCATTCTATGAAATTCTGTCAGTTCTGTCTGATTGAGATGAGGCAATTAAAACTGCATATGCAGTTTAAACAGTTATTCAGCACCTCCTGCAATTCCTGGAAGCTGCTCCATCCTGAATTATTTATTATTTGTAAATAGTCATACCTCCCCTCTCATTGATAGCTATTCCTAAGTTGCCTCTAAAGGTAATGAACAGCTTTCTGGTCATTTACTGACCATTTACCTTCTTTTCCCTGCCTTTTACCCAATTATATACCCATGAAAATATCTTTTACACTGTCATTATTTTCTTAAGGACATTTGGTGAAGGACAAAACCCTTAACAAAAACCCAACCCAGTAGTCAAGCCCATGTCAATACCCTTCTCAACTTCAAGAAGGTTTAGATTTGTGAGACAGAACTGCTCATCACACAAGCCACAGGGCTCTGTCTCAGTACCAGGGAAAATGGTCCAAATCAGCATTAAACAAAAATTAACTTCTAATATAAAACCTATCAAACCCAGACCTTTGACGTACAGAAAGAACAAAAAGCAGGACAGTGCAAGTAGTATGACTGGAGAAGAGTCATTCAGCATAAATGAAGGAAATTATGGAGAACTAAGAAATATTTCATAAGGAATCAGAAGTAGCAGACAGGAAAATTTACCTTGACATAAATAAACACATATTAACCCACATAATCCCATACATCAATTACTGAGCACTATGCTCAGTAACCAGAACATCTCAATGGAAGCAAACCTAAATAAGTATCAATGATAATAAATATCAATTTCTGCCCAGCCTCCAGCAGAAGTGAAGAATACACATTTTCAAATGAGTGGAGGAAAATCAAATGTATGACAACTTTATACTCTTCAGTGCTATTGTTGCATCTGACACACTTTTCTAAGTGCCAGTGATTTTAAGATAGTGGGACAAGCAAAAACGGTAGCAGGAAAAATAAGGCTTAGAAATCCTTTTGCTGTAGTATTCAGCAGTGTGAATGGGGAGAAAGAAAAAGAAGAGGCACATTTTAGAAGTACGGGAAATATATTTGACAAGTAAAAATAAACTGTGGGATTCATTGCTGTGGGAGGCACAATGTCTATTATGGCCTTGAATTACTAAATGATTCATCCCAAAGCAAGGTGAAGGAAACAATATGGCCAAGGTAATAAAGATATTTGACATCAATCTGTAATATTACATATTTATAGATTAGCTGCAATAGGAATTGTTTTTTGAGGAACTTTTGCATGGATGGAGGAGAACATGGTGGAGCAGAACTTGACTGGAAAGTAATAAATACAAAATGTTTTAAAAGTTTTTATTTTTCAAATCCTAACTTAAATCCCCTAAACTATAGAAGAAACTAGTCTATGCAATGTTTGTTCAACCAGCTAGTTTTCTGCAATATTTATGTGTTTCATGGGAATAACAGTAAATGCCAGAAATAAATGTATGCCCCCATGGCCAAGTCACAGTGACTTAATTTTTCATGTGTCCTTTTTGGTGATATAAGGCTAAAAATGTTTTAAATTCATTTAGAGAGTCTTTGTTAAAAATCATATGGGTGTCCCAAAACTGGTATTTTCAAAAGATTTTGGAATAATGTAATATGCTAAAATGTCTGGGAATGGCTATGCAGCATTGTAAGGATCAGTCTGGCTTATTCATCTTCCAGACACTCTTTGAATGTGCACAATGAAGCCAAATCCAGAATTTTGATTTCATTGTACCTGCTCCCTGACTTCAGAGGAAGACCTTCCTAAGGATGATCACAGGATTAGCTGAGGGATAGAAGCGAGAGCTAAAACAGGTTTTCTTCCTGTTAAACAATTTTCCTATGACTCAGAAGCAAGACAAAGGATGAACAGAATACAGGAACTTAAGAGCACATTCTGTGTGATGTAAAATGTCTCAACTTGGATTGCTTTTAGAGGAAACGTGCTTAGGAAGAGCTGAGATCCTTTTAGAAATTATTTACTAGGAAAAAAAACAATCCTGAAAAAAAATCCCTGTCAATATATGTGTAAGTCCTGATTTTTCAGCTTTACCTAAGAGTGAGTAACCAGCATTTCCTTGAAGATTAACATACTCTGATCTTTGTTCGTTGATGTATGAGACTTTGAAAGATGTACAAAGAGAACAAATAATTTCACTGCAACAATGATGAAAATAGTAGATTTTTTTAAGGACCAGATTATATAAGAAAGTAGCCAAACCACCCGCTATTTTTACATTAAAACAAGTGAAACTTTTCCTTTGTGAGATTTCTTTGTGAGGAACAAAATTTCATGTTTTTGATAGCTGAGTTGGTTTGGATATTTCCCTACCCAGATCTGCACTACCTGTGCTGTTATGAACCAGTCACAACTTGTTCTGTATCTTGAGAGCACTTCCAAAGTTTTTCACTGTATGTTAAAAACGTAAACTGTGTGAATGATTAACAGAAGAGGCAGCCATGGAAGGCTTGTCCTGTCCTCAAAATATTGTCAGAACATGCTCACGTGTCCAAGTTGCTTTGCAAATCAGGCTGATCAGAACCTGCCATAGTTCAGCTGACAGGTGTTCAACTCCATCAGCTGGATGGCTTGGGACCACCGATTGCATTCCTTGTCTCTGCACCCAGAAAACACAGCCAGGGAGTAGTTCTTGAGTACATGGATTTATAAAGCACTCAGCTGGAGAACAGCAAGGTCTTCAAGCCTCTTTCCATTCCACAATGGAGCACAGCCCTGTGCAGGGAGCCCTCACCAGCGTCTCTCCTTTCCCAAATGCTGCTTTGAGGAACCCACCTGTCCTTGGACTGAGTGTGGCAGGCTTGAGGATGCTGCCATTCCTGTACCCTCCCCTCTGCCTGCCCTTTCAGCCTCACTTCCCAGCAGAAAAGGATCTCCAGGGAAGAACTGGAACTGCACTCCACTTATTTTCTGTACTATTTAAATGTAAAACCTGTATTTCTGTTGTACTCTCTCCAAAAGATTGACAGCGTGGTAGCCTTAACAGCTCTGTCTTATAGAAATCATTTTCATCTCTCAGAATGTTTTTGTAGTATTTCTTATAATAATGTGATCTTAAACCTCCACTTAAAAAAAAAAAAAAAAAGGTTTTGGGGGAAAAATCCTGCAGCAAAAATAGAAAATTCTAAAATGTTTTATGACAACAGTTTAAAATGAAACTGTTTCAGCATTAAAAATCCATTAAAAGTTAAATGAAACCTCCCAGCACAAAGACAAATATCTAGGGATTCAATTACTGAAACTGCATGCAATCCACTTATTTAAGTGGAAGATTCTTTTTTCAAGCTTACAAGAAAAAAGAAGTCTTGAAATAAAATAAAGAAGCCAATGTCAAAGTTTCTGTACATCACAAAGCAATAAAGCAATTGAATGTGATATTAACATATGAAACAGAAATTAACTATACTTTTCAAAGTGTTCTTTAAAAAGAAATGGAAAAAAAAATGGTCTGATGATATGTTCTTAGGCTTCTGATTAAAAATTGCAGTGTTCCATAGTTTTGGATTAATAAGTTGAGTGGAAAAGTTGGTTGTCATGTCCTAGGCTTGTGCTTCTGGACCTAAGCCCATTCAGAATTAGAAATGGAGAATATTTGCTAAAATTTGCCAGGTCTGAAAATAGTTTTGAATTTAGGCTTATCTGACTTACAAGCAAAGTATCTTGGATACTTCTTTCCATCGTAAATAAAATGAAATAGATAGAATTATTCAGTGTTCACTTATATTGATCCAGAACAGATTAAAATAGAGCACTGTGGGAATCTCTTTTAGCTATCTGTTACAAGAGGTCTGGAGTTCAAAGACTTTGCACAGCTATGCATTTACTAAGAAAATAATATCCATTGTTCTGTACTGGCTTATGATTTGTTTAGCTAGGGAAAGAAAAATAGAAAAACAAAGAAAAAAAAATCACTTTTATTCCAGAAAGTTGATTCTCTTAGGAAAGCTTTTCAACTGCTATTTTTTATCCTTCTAATGACACAGAAAAAAAAATTACAACTCTTCTCATCACTGATAAGTTTAGAATACATATTATCATGATAAGAATTGTTCTTTTCCTGCTTTATATGACCCAGGTACACTCCTCTCATTTGTTTGGAGGTGGACATTTTCAGGAAGGTGATTGCAAGCAGCATGTCTGGACTGCTGCAAATTGCAGGCAGACTGGTCACTTCATCTCAGCTCTCCAGGGTTTGAACAAAAGCACACACTGATTTAAATTTCCTAACTGGTCAAAAAAAAAATCCTTGGCTTAACCTGGTAAAATCTGCCTGTGATGAAGCCCTGCCTTTACTGTCAGTGTTATGTCCTTGAAAGGTGTTCAGGGCCAGCACTTGGCATGAAATGCAGCTGTGGTTTCCATGACATATGTTAGACAAGCTAATAATAACATTTTTATTCAGCCTGGAAGAATCAGTTTGCAAAATGTCTAATTTGCATAGTTGACTAAGTCAGGCTGGTGGCTGCTTTTTTTTTTTTTTTTTTTTTTTTTCCTCCATATATGTACAAGCCAGCCAAATGTAGAAAACCAGAATGTTATTAGAGGAGTTTGAAGTGGAAGATAAGTACTGACAGGAGAAGAGGATTATGAATTCCTGGCAAAGACCTACCTTCCTGTCTGTAAAATAGGCACATCTCTGGTGTCACACAGCAGAAAAGGAGAAAAGGAGGGGAGGAAAAAAAGAAACCAGCTGCAAAGAAGGCACGGTTTTGAGAAAGGCAGACAAAAGAGTAATTGCCATGTTAAATAGCAAATTTGGGCATGCCTGCTGAAAGCAATTTGAGTTCACATGGGTGAGAACGAAGGAAAGCTCTGAGTTCATACATAACTGACACAAATTAGCAATAAGCTATTTATTCTTCCTGCTCCTGTCACCTTTGAGTAATAACAGCCTTTCATAGGGAAGTAATGATTAAAGTCATCATGACCAGATTTAACCCACTGACCAAGAAATCAGCAAATGAATCCACTCTTGTGACCAAAGTCAAGAATGGCCAGTGGTACAAAATTAACCCAGTCTTTATGATATTTGAGAAATGTAATTTCATGCTCCAGCTCAGCTGGTTTGCCTTGTCTTGTTATAGTTCTTTGGAGTCACTAATAGCATTTTTGAAGAAGGAAGGAGCCCTTCAGTGAATTGAAGAGGAAAGTTTGGTTTCATCCACAATTCCTAAATTTGGTAGTCCTAAATGAAATGTCTGAATTATGTGAATGTCACAGTTAAATGACAGGATAATTGGGGATTTTTATGGTGTCTAGTGTTGGTGCCTGCAAGGGTTGGAGACGTGTCTTAAACACAAGAAAGGCAAGATTTTGAGGAGCAGCCAACATGGGTTTAGATGAACCAGGGTAAATTAGGCAGATAACGCCAATGACCAAACTTTTGCTTCCTGTGCTGAGGTGGTTGAGGCTGTAGGGAAGAGGAGGGTCTTTAGTTTAATAAAAGTCACCATGAAGTCTTACATCTGGGACAAAATAATCCCAGGCAGCAGCGCAGACTGGGGCTCATCTGCAATCTCAAAGGAGATTCCACCTCTGCAGAAATGGATCTGAAAGTCCCAGTGGGCAACAAGCCAAGGGTCAACAGCCTGGCCTTGCAGCAGAGCCATCCATGAGTGTGTCAGTAAGGAATGCATTTATTCTATTGTTTTCCCGAGTAAACTTCAAATGAAATTGCCTGTGTAGGTTGTTTTGAGGACAGCTAACTACTTCAGTCCTCAGCCAGGCTGAGGAAAGCCACGTCCACCTCATATATTTGGCGTCTGTGGAATCCTGTGTCTGATTTTGGGTTCCCTGTACAAGAAGGATGTTGTTGACATGCTGAAGGGAGTCCAGGAGGCCTGAAACACAATGAATTAGGAAAAGCTGAATGAGCTGCACTTGCTCAACCTTAAAGAGAAAATGTTTCAGCGAGACCTTACTGGTTTTCTACAACTCCTGTTACCCTGGGACACTGTGGATCACCATCACTGGAGATGTTCAGGACTTCTCTGGGCATGACCCTGAGTAACTTAATCTAATTAGACCTTCTTTGAGCAGGAGTTTGGACTAGGTGACTCCTTGAGGTCCCTTCCAGCCTAAATTTTTCTGTGATTTGAAATCTTCAGGGCTGCTTTGAGGAGAATGAACAGGTCTAAGTGTTTATTCAAAAGCTCTCATAGACCTTTTGCAGGGAATAAAAGCAAAAAACTGATGCAAAATACTTTGACAAACTTGATCACAGCACATATGAATAAGGGTGGGATGTATTAAAATTGTAATTTGGACTTTGTAGGCTATAAGTGCTTTTAATATGAGTGTGTGTGTGTGTGAACTGAAGCAATAGAAGAGCAACTGATTTCTTAAAGTTGTTTTTAGCTTCATATTAAGTCTCTTGAATTTACTTTTATTAGTGAGTATAGGTAATTCTTGCTATTATTAGATTAGTTTCATTTAGCTAGTCTGCTTATTCACCTCTACATCTACATAAAGAGGAAATTTAGGGAACCTTACTTAGTCTGAAATGCACATCATTTAGGTGTAATTATCCACCAAATATTGTGAATTAACCCACCTTTATCGTGCTCTTTTATGCATTAATTGCTTACCAAATAATTTCCAGCCAGTTCAATTGCTTGATCCTCCTCAATTTTCCCAGTCCACTTTTTTGCCTTCTTCTGTGCTTCAGAACTTCCTACCTTCTGTTGAACTGGCAATTAATCATAACAACTCTGTTGGCAAGCAGTTGCTTGCTCTTTATAGAACATACCGTATGTCTCTTGCTCACAGTTCTCTATAGTTTTTGGATATGATAAAAATAAAGCTGGTCTGCAAATAGCTGGGATTTTTAGCTAGGAGCTGCTTTTGGAGTTCTGTGTGTGATGGAAGCAGTGTGTTTTGTGTGTCAAAAAAGATTATGCAGTTACAGGGAGAAGAATGAACAATACATTTATAATTTCCTTATCAGTAAGAATAGACCCCATAGAGTCAGAGAGTTTTGACTCAGATTTCCCTCAGATATTTCAGCAATGTCTCCCACCTGAAGCAGGACTGACTAACAGCCCGGAGTCAGAGCAGAAGTGCTGCTCAAAATGGAGTTCAGCATGTGTTTAAATTGTGTATTCAAACCCAAGGGGAGGCACAAAGGCTTCAGCCTGTGCTCAAATCCATAATCAAGAAAGCATTTATATACACTTTAAATGGGAGACTGAGTGGCTTTCCAAACTGCAAAGGAAATACTTAGAAAGGATTCTTGCTGTCAAGCTTAATGTAACCTTGTGCTTAAAGTGTGATTTTTTGGGGTTTTTTGGAGGTTGAGGAGAGATGTTTGACCAAATGTAGCTCAGGTGGTAGTCTGAGAGTTGAGGCATTACTGGTTTAGGCAATGGCATCACGATCTCTGCACTGAATGGTTGTAATAAATCCAAGACTTCTTTTGGTTCAGACATCATCAGTGTCACAGCTTGACTGCAGTAGGCTGAGTAGGTGGTTTTGAGGACAGCTGACCATTAATCTTTGATCATTTGTACTTGCCCTTCTTCCTTTGACAACACAGGGATATTTTGAAAGGAGTATTAATAATAATCTGAAATATATATTAATAATTTTAGTACAACAGTCAGATAGAACGTCTTTTTTAGGTATCAAGGGTAATTGAAAGGTTCTAGCTTTTTTTTTTCCTAACTCAAATCTATTGTTTCAGTGAAAAAAATCTGCTCTGTTTTAAACTGTGGAAAGGAACACACAGAAGGATAAAATCCAGACTCATGTGGCATAAATAGCAAACCATCCAGAAGAGTCCCTGAGGAATTATTTTTCCCAACATGGTACTGCTGGTTGCTTATGTTCAAAAACAAAAACCAACCCCAACCCAGCCCCCAAACACACCACAAAGTATTCTTGTGTGCTAAATTCCATCACACTAGCACACTGAAACACACAGAACCTCTGCAAGCCAGACTTGCCTCAGGCCCTTCCCTGAATTTCATTTCAGAGACATTCTGACGTGCAGTCCTGCACCTCGTGGTGCTTTGGGTGCTTTAATGCCGAGCAGCAGCTGATTATTTTTGGCTCTGAGCAGCGCTGAGTCACAACAGAAATGTTAAGGAATACAGGCACACACAAACTTTGTGAGCATCACCCTCACCCAGGATCAGAGTCGGGCACATGGAAAAGCAAGAGAGAGCAGGGCCAAGGGCTTTCCCAGCTTTCTGCTTCCCCATCTGGGGAACTCAGCAGATGATGTTGTGGAGCAAATCCTCCTTCCTCAGTGATACTGCTGGCTTTTTGAGCTTTACTTGGAGGTAGATATATATCAAAAGAGAAAAAAAAAAATTTAGAGGTTGCATGCTGCAGGAATCTGAGGAAATAGTGATTTTCTCTTACAATCCTGAACCCATTGATGGCAGGAATAAAACATAGGTTTTTTTCCCCTTGGGCTTTACTTTCATTGCCTCAGATATGCCTGTTTTGTGTAGAGGATCTGACTGACCTTCAGCTTCACGCTCTTCTCCTCTTTTGCAAACTTTCTCTTTAGAAATCTCCCATGCATAATCTTTGTAAATTATACTCCATCCAGTTTGAACATTCTGAGAGGTCTAAAGGAGCAGGACAAGGAATGGGTTTTGCAATACTACTATTGCATTATCTTTCTCTCTTTGATACATTTAGTGTGAAGAAATTATACCCTCTTGTAGATTAAAAATAACCAAAATCTGCCACTGTGCTCCCATTTGAGTCATCAGATAGGTGTTTCAGCAGCATGTTTGGTTCAGGATTATATGAGCCAGCCCTTGTCTCCTGAGGGTGCTGAGATGCTGTCAGCATAAAAAATCCCACTCTGCTTTGAGATGACAAAGTCTCCATCAGTGGTTTTCCTGTGTAGCCTACTGGTATGGTTGTTTCAAAAGATGTAAGAACATTAGTGGATGTACCACAGGAAAAAAAAAATACTGAATTTCCTAGTTTTCTTGCTAATTCAAACAAGCTTACATACCTGCTTTATGTTTATTACCATAAAATAGTGAAATAGTAGCATGCTCCCTACCTTTCTTGACTTAGATGTAAAATCCTTTATGAATTTGTGAGGACTTTGAATTAAAAAAACCTGAAACAGGAGTGTTGCCTCAGCCAGGAAAGTTTTAAATTTGCATGTTTGTTCTTAATGTAGGGAGAAAGAAGAGAGACCACACAGACCATTTTGTACCCATTCATCATCTGCTTGTCTAGTCTGGCTTTTTGATTTTTTGTTGACACTGTCCTTTAGTTAGAGATAATTTCCAGGCAATTTCAAGGCTTCTTTTGAATATGTAAATATTTTGATGATTTAAAGGCTCAAAGCCCCGGAGGGTAAAGGAGGCCAACAGAAATCACATTTTTACAGTGTCCAGAGAGATTGTAGAGTTCTCCTCAGAAAGCATCTGGATGTGGTCCTTGGCAAGAAGCTCTGGGTGCTTGAGCAGAGGGCTTGGACCAGGTGGCTCCACAGGTCACTTCCAGCCTCAATTACTCTTTGGGGTTCTGTTTTGCAGAGATAATCAAAACTCCACAACTTTTGTGAAAGTTGTAAAGCCAGTATGTTTATTACAGCGCTGGACGCGTGTGGGAATCATTCCCCTAAAATGACATGCGTACTTCTGGGAACTTCAGGTCTCTTTTTATCTCCCTCTCAGATACATACGCATACAATTCACAATAGGTTCATGCATATTCATTTTTATGAATTTCGCGTGACATTTGCCGCTAGTTCTTCTTTATCAGAAAGAATTCTTAGCTCAGGTTGACCTGCTATTACAGCAGTCTCTCTGTCTCTCTCTATCTCCCTCTGTCTCCCACCCCTTATCTCTGTCCTTCACTGAAGCAACTTCACTGAGCCTAGGTTCTGCAGTCAGGCTAAATAGCCATGTTTTCTAATCACAGACTCAACTCAAAAATGTACATTTCACCCAAATCAAAATGGATTTCTACCCTGGAAAATTTCCACTTTGCCTCAATTCTGTCCTTTGACTTTAGTCCTGAAGCCTCTGACCTCAGCCCTGGTGCCAGCTGGAAAGGATTCTGACAGTCCATGATCCCAGGCTCCGCCAGGGGGGTTCACCCCCAAACACAACATACACATTCCAGAATATCATGTGGTGCTCCTCAAGAATGGAAGAAGACTGATCTGAAGTGAGGGTAACTATACAAAAACACCTGAAGTTTTGTCCTGCAGAACTAATGTTAAAACCAGGGCTCCTTTCAGTTGGAAGTTCCTACATGAAAGAACTTCTTTATCAGCATAAGGTAACAAGTAAAATAACTCAGAGAGTTTGACATGAAATTTGCATTGTGAAAATTTCAGCTCTCTGCTTTTGCTTCATGGGTCAAAATATCAGAAATTCCTACCTTTAACTGACAACATTTGATATAATAGATACTGGTAGTCTATAAAGGGAAAATGGGGTTTCTATGAAATATGCACTGTAAGAGGATTCAAGGCAAAAAAAATGTTAAAAAGAGATAGCAGGGGCGGTATAGATATGTTACCGATGCATAAACAGTAAGAACAAATGTATGGGGTTTTCCCTTCTTTCTGAAGGAAGAAAACAATTACAATGAAAAGAAGGATGAATCATATGAATCATACTAACTTATCACCAAGGGAGTGCAGAATAAAGCATCAGGACCAAACAGCTTTGAGACACAGGGTTAATAATCATGTTAAATATGTAAGTATTTGTATGTGTCCCTTACATTTTTTTGGGCAATCACTCATAGTGTATTAGTATATTCAAAATTCTATTCATCTTCCACTTGCATTTCATGTTTTAAAAATTCATACACAAGAAGGTTTTATTTTTTATTTCCCATAGTGGGAGATGAAATCTAGAGACTTAAAAAAGTCAGGAATCTCAGTAGGAAAGAAGAAAAAGATAATTTGTCTGTAATCTTTAAAGCTAGAATTATTCACTAAAGCTTTTTTTTGAAGACAATCATCTAGAACAATTCTGTTCCATTGGAAAATAATAAAATTGGTAGAAAAATGGAAATCTTTTAAGAAAATAAAAAAGAAGGTGTTGATGATACCCAGCAAAAACCCTGTTGCTTTTATGTTGGATCTTGTGGTGTTTGGTAGGGTGCTTTAGTTCTGCTTTTTGTATTAAAGTCTGAAAAAGCTGTATCTTGAGAAACAGGCTGAAAATATATCAGCTATTATAAAATCTCACCTCCTTCTGTGTGGGATTTGGGACTGATTTACATTTCATGGAGTTTGGGTTTCTTAGTGTCAGGAAAACACCTCACCAGGTCTTCCATGCTGAGTGCAGAAGGACCCTGACTGAAGAATAAAGAATAAATCAACTGGTTTCTTGGGCAGGGGTTCACACACTGCAGAGAACAAATGCTTTCAGTCCTGGGAGGAGCTGGGAACAATTACCAAAATGCAAAGGCTGCAATGTGTTTGTGTGGGGATGCCCTAGACAGGAGTGTTGGCAAAGCTTTGCTTCTTCCACGTGAATTTGTGCGAGAGTTCAACACTGCTGCAGAGTGAGGTTGGGAGAGTGGAGTCTGCCTCTGAGTTGGAGGGGCTTGGGGTGAATATTTCCCTCAGTGTAATGGGTATCCAGGTCTGGAAGTCTACTTCTCATCAAATAGCTGCATTTTTATATATGATAAAAAAAAAATGTGGCCTCAAAACTTTTCAAGCGCACTGTTGTTCTGTATTGGTGTTGAATCAGTTGGAGTACAGAGCCTGAATAAGTGACTTGTTTTATCATGCTTAATTCAGATAGGAATAACAATGCAGGTAATTGCTATCAAGTGACCTGGATTACCCACTTTTGTTCCATAACACAAGTGTAGTTAGCCTTGGGAATTATTGGTGTTCTGACTGATCAAGCAGCAATTTGCATTTGATCTCGTGTTAAAATTATTTTTTGACAGAGACATAGGCAATGAAGTGTATTTATTAGGTTAGAATGAGCTTAAATTGCATTTCTTTTCTTCCTAGGGAATTATATAAATGTCTGCTTAAAAATGTGTCCCTGTTTCATGTTTTTCAGGAATTGGGATTCTTTTCTGAAGCTGAACATGACTCTCTGTGTGCTGTCAGAACCAGGAGCTCATCCCAAGGCCATGAAAATCATGGAAATATCTGGAATATGCCAGAAGCTTTGGAGGAGGCTACATTATACTCATGGCAAGAGTGGTGCCATAGGCTCATAAGAAATAAGATACATAAAAATGTCCACATTTTATTAATTGTAATGATAACTGGTGTTATAGACTGAAACATTCTGCCAACTTTGTCTGCAGCTAGGACTGGTTAAAATCTAGAAAGGTGTAATTATTTCTAAATATTGTCATTATTATCTGAATAATTGCATGAGTGAGTACTGCAAAAATATTAATTGAATTATATTCAGTGAGAAATGACATTAACAGAACAGAGGAGTCATAGAATAGTATTGACAAGATCTGCTTGCAGTGCAATCACCAGTGTTTTGTTCTACTTGAGAAGAATGTCTTGAGAGAGTTGAAAGAATTTAATCTGTGTTCTTTCTTCATTGTGACAAAACTAACAGCTTTAAGTTAGCATTGCACACACGATGCTAAACCTGATTAAATATTTTTGAGAATGAAATTTTAAAAAGCTTCAGAGTGCATGTATCTTTTAGAAAGTGAGAATAACTGAGAAATACTTGTGTCTGTCTAGAAAATAATGGCTTCTCTGTCAGTATGTTCAGTTTTAGCGCTATTAATAATAACGTAAAGTTCTCATATGCTATTTTTCATCTGGAAATAAAAATTGCCTTGGGAAATTCATCTCAGCTCTGTGTCACAATAAGACTCATGAAGTGATTAAAGCAAGGACACCAGTGCAGAGACACAACCCCTCTGTTCCAGGCTGGTGCTCTAACCAAACAATCAATATTCATTTTGGCTTCACCAGGTCCATCAAGGAACACAGAGCAGATCGCAGCCAGTGATCAAGCAGTTTATTTCCAAGGAAGGGTTATTCAGAAACAAAACAAACAACTCCTCAAGTCTGAGTTTTAATATTTTAGGGAGGCCAGAAGAGCACTCTGGTAATATCCATGAGCTCTCCAAAGATTTAATGTCTGTTACACAGTAAATGCTGCATAAAAGTGATACTCAAGGCATTATAAAGAGATGTTATATTACCACAGCATATCTCTATTTCAGTTGAATTAAGGGACATAAACCTGTTTTATGTGTTTCAAACAGTTTCAGCTTGCAACCTAGTAAATGTTACTGCTTACTACCTGGATGAGTTTGTGCATCAATAGATGAACAGTTAAAGTCAATACACGAAATATTTGTAGCAGAGCAAGTGAAACAGAGGGTTTTATTCAATAACATTGCAATTATTGACCTCACATGCTTTGATCAAGTTAGGCATCACACTTCAATAGAGCAGTCAGTAGAAATATGTGTTATATGGAGTTATGGCTTTGTGGGAATGATAGATCCAGGTGAACAGAATTAATACCAGTGTATCTTGATGGTTTCTTGGTTTCACCTTAGCTATGCAGGCTCTGTTTTTTGCTATTTTTCCCAACATCTGTGTTATATAAGTGATGCTGGTTTAAGCTTTTGATAATGTGCTATTTTGTTGTCTTTGAATTATGAAGGTTCACAAACAGAGCTAAGTCTTAGGTCAGTTCATTTACGAAAAAAAAAAGGAAAAGAGAATAATAATTTATTTATAAGTTAAAGAGAATGAATTATACAGAATCCTTTTCTGTATCTGTATCACCAGCTCTTTCATTGCCAACACAATTAACCCAAGTACACTCTTATTTATTATTAGTTGAGGCAAAATGCACATTGCAGCTTCAGGCTTTTAAAAAGTGGTTTACACACTAAACTTGTTTCATTGAACTAAGCACACTAAAGTCTAATTTTGCCTTAAGATTTAGTAAAGATGGTGACATACAGATGGTGTAAATAGTGCCTAGGTGGATTTATTGCCACATATCTAGAGTTGAGGCAATGGACAAGAAATATTCTTTGTGCTAAATAGAACCACGTGAATAGCTATGCATTTGTAATGGTAAGTTTTATTGTAAATAGTTCATTAGTAGCAGAGATTCCATTAGACAAAAAAATGGCAAATGTAGCAAATACATTTTTTAAGTAAGTGTGGAGGGGATGGAGGTTGCAGGCAGCTGTAGCTCTGTTAACATGACCTTAATATTATGCAAAGCTTTAGAAGAAAAAATTGATGATGTAGCAGATCTAACTACAACAATAAACATAGGAAATACACAGTATTTCTTTTTCAAAGAAAGAAAACAATTGCACTTAAAGAAGACATACTCAACTAATTTAGGACCAAAGGAATGCAGATTAAAGTAGGCAAAACCCCTTGAAATCAAAATCAAAACACCTTTTTACTTTTTTTCCCCCCTGTGGCTTGGATCATATAAATTGTATTAGTGCTTCTTTGTAGATTTTGCCCTTTAAAATTGTTCTAGTTCTGAATTCTCATAAAATTATGAGGAGAAATTTATTTCTAGTAATCAGATCTAACTACTTTTTATTTCAATGTAGGTTTTAGTTTGGAATGTGGATATAAGAAAAATTGTGCATTTTAACTGAACTGGAAGCCTTTGTATTTTTTCCAACACATGTCTTTGTAAGGTTGACTTACATCCTTATAAATAATTGCCAGGTTGAAAAAGTTCTTTGGAACTTTATCTTGCTTATAACTGATTCGGTATTTCAGACATCTGTTGTTATGGGGATTTGGTTAAATTACCCATCCTTGCCTGGATTTTTGTGAGTATAATGACGAAATTTTTACATTGATAGATATTGTCAGGAGTGCAGGAGGTTTGATACGAGGTGACAGCTTGGTGCTCTCAGCCACTATGATGCCACATCACTCAAATTAGGACTTCTGTGTTTAGAGACAATTTTTTCTCCCTGATCCTACATTTTAAAATCAATCTGCCTGGATGTTTCAGCAGTTTGAAACAAAGTAAGGCAAAAGAATTTACCTCCTGTGAGTTCTAGTTCTATGTAAAGAGAGTTAAAATTATAAAGTCATCAGTAAAAGAGATGAAAAGACAATTTTTTGGGGTTTTTCCCTGATCTTTATTGCATACAGTTAATATACACAGTTTACTTTTTACTCCTTCTGTAAATATGATGCTGGATGTGAGGACGCAATGTACAGCCAGGCTTTTAGAACATGCTTCAGAGAAATATTTCACTGCAATTTCTGTTATGTGTTTTTGAATGTTCAGTATTTTGCTGAAGCCCTATTTTCCCAGCTTGCCCCCACAGGCCTAGGACAAAGCTCTCTCTTCTAATGAAAAGGTGAAATCACAGAAGAGAAAGAAGTTTATAACCAGAGCCTTGTTCCTACAGGCTGGCAGGTTATTTTAATCATCAGCCAAAGCACAGAAGCCCCTGCTTGTTACTGAAACCTTCTTCACCTTTGGGAGCAATGTTCTGTGACATTAAGGAACTTTATGACAAAATAATACCACCTAATGAGCTACAAGATAACAGACATTTAAGATGAAGGTTAATATTGAAAGAGACTGGAGTTCTTTGTCTCGTCTTCCTCTTGAGTTTGCCAAGTGAGTGCAGGATTGTTCTGTCTGCTCATCCCTGAGGAGCCAGCAATGTGCAGCTCTGCCACAGCCCCTGTGACTCAATGCCTGTCACACCTTTTTCCCAAGGAAAATTAATTTACTTCATTTTATTTTTTTTGTTAACCAATGTGACAGAGTTCCCGGGGGTCTCAGGTTGAGGGAAGAGACGAGGATCTGACTCCATGTTTCAGAAGGCTTGATTTATTATTTTATGATATATATTACATTAAAACTATACTAAAAGAATGGAAGAAAGGATTTCATCAGAAGGCTGGCTAAGAATAGAATAGCAAAGAATGATAACAAAGGTTTGTGGCTCAGCTCTCTGTCCGAGCCAGCTGGGCTGTGATTGGCCATTAATTACAAACATCCAACATGGGCCAGTCACAGATGCACCTGTTGCATTCCACAGCAGCAGATAATCAATGTTTGCATTTTGTTCCTGAGGCCTCCCAGTTTCTCAGGAGGAAAAAGGAAAGGAAAGGATTTTCCATGAAAGATGTCTGTGTCAAACCAAAGGTGGCATGCCTTCTCCTCTGTTTGGATAAGCAAATCTTTTCCACCCCTCCCCTTCCCTTCCTCCACTCACTTGTTCCTGGGAATGTGTGTGTGTGTGCAGCCAAACAAACCACAGCATCTCATCACTCAGCCCATCATTGTCTCCTTGGGAGGGCTGCAGTAATAATGCTTAATTAGTTTTGGTTTAAAATTTAGAACTGGCCTGAAACTGGACTTTAGTACATAAGTAGTTAATTTCATAAAGGGATGACTCATTTAATAAACATGTGGATCCACTGATGAGATGTCAGGGAGCAGGGACAGTTTTTAGGTCAGGAGAACAAACTAAAGTTTAGCCTTTAAACTATGTGCAAAGAGGTTTAATATATTTTCTTTTTCTACCAGCACAATCTTCTTGACTTAGATGTGCCACTTATTTTTATGGCCAGATAAGTTTAGACTTACGGCCCAATTCTCAAATTTGCATCCACATACTGAAGAATCATTTAAAAACTGAGCACGGAATGAAAGAATTTACAAGTCCAAACCCAGCACCTTCAGATCTCAGACCCTTGTCCATAAATAATAAATTCATTAAATAATTTTCTCCTAAAGTCCTTAAACACAGCGTTGTAGCCATTTAGCTTTGATTACAGCGCTTTTTAAGAGGGGAGTGGTCTGGCCCACACCAATTTGACTGCCTTGGGCTGAGATGAGGGCTAAAGGTGCCTCAGCCTTTAAATCCTGGGCAACTCATGTCCAGACACCTTCATCCTTAGACACCCCACTGAGTTCCTGTGTTTTTCTTGGCAAAAGCAGAGGTAGCTTGGGTGAGCCTGCAGAGGGCCACTTCAGAACTAAAAACCTTTTTCTGAGTGACCTTTTTCTATTTTGTCAGAACAGTACATTTCTATACCAAAAAACTATGGCTTAATGGGTAAAAAATTCCTTTGTACATGTTTTATTAGTGCCAGATGTACAATAAGGGCACAAAATTAGATCAGTCCCCTTGATCAATATTCAGAGGATTTAGACAAAAAGTATTCTTTCCATCCTGTCACATTTTTGAAGCATGAGGGAAGTATTTAAACAAGGTGTTCTCTGTGTTTTTAAATGGGAAATTATAAGGATACTAGGTAATTTATCGCAATTTATAAAGTTTAGTCGTAGAAGTATCTTAAAGGGAACTACTATCACCCTTCTCTGAGCAGGATCAAAAATATTTTTTTTTAGTTATTATTCCATTAAAAAAATGGCCCAGTGGAATATATTACTCTTATTAAGACAATATTTAAATTATTATTTTACATTTATAAATGCATATATTGTTTACAGTATATTATTATTGTTATTATTATTATTATTATTATTATTATTATTATTATTATTATTATTATTATTGTTATTTATATAATAACTTCAATAATGCAGTTTGTAAAATAAAAAAAAACCAAACAAACCAAACAGAACAAGTTATACTAAGGAGAAATGAGGCATTTTGCAGCCTGAGTGTAAAGTACAGGAATGAGCTTTTGAGAGGAAGAAGCTGCAGAATGTGTAGGAAATGCATGGACATAAACAAAAAATCCCACTGTTTACCAGGAGTAAATGCTCCTGTTTACCAGTACTAATGCTCCAGAAACTATGAAAAAATAGAAAGTGAAGTATGGTAGGGCAGGAGTATAATGTCTCACACAAGCTCTGTAGATTGTGTTTATTTTGTGTCAGCAGTTTCCATCACTTGCACTTCTGCCCCTTTGCTCCCAGTGCAAGTTCTGCCATCCAGAGAGGCTCTGAATGTTGGATTCACTCCCTGCAGCGAGCACAGCCAAGGGGTATTTGATTTGCCTTGTGTTGCTCTATGTTCATTTTTATGTTCCCTCTCACTTAATTGTGTCAGAATTATTCAATCCAAGTAAATGGAGATCACCAGGAGAGAGATGGGAAGTAAATAAATAAATAAATAAGCCCCCCACTAACAATCAGACAATATTTCTGGGTAGTCTGCTTAAAGAAAAAATATGGCAAGAATTTTCTATTTGTTGCAGTGAATGCACTTTTAGCTTGTTTTCTTTGTTTTTCTTTTCCCCCGAGGAATGTAGAACATTTTCTCCTATTTTCATCAGGTGAAATTAATAAATCAGCTGTGTTATCTTCACTCATGGTGACAGCACAAATGGCCAAATTGTTAAAATATTGTTTTCTTTCTCTGCCAAAAGGAGTGGCATTGTGTCACTTCGTTCCATTGTGTCTTCCTCCATTCGTACTTTATTGGTGAATCATGACATTTAGAATCAGCATATTAATTTAAAATGCAAACTGATAGCAAGGAAAACTTTTGAAGGTAGAGTTCTTTTCCAATATTTTGACTGACCATAACATTTAGCTGGCAGATTGTCTATTAACTCTTGGCATTACTGGAGGTTGTTTCTATTTAGTTCTGTCAATAAAAAAACCCCAAAATTTAGTTTCATGCCCTCCATTGCTTTGGTATTTCTGTCCTAACTAGAATCTAGCTGTAGTGCAAATATCAAAAAATCCTCATTAAGTTTTATTAATTATATAATGAGTAAATTTATTTTACATGTAATTAATTTAATATCACACAAACAGCAAATACAGTTATACCTCCTAACACATCAACTTAATAATGGAAGTTATATAACATGCATTTAAAGGGTATTTTAAAATAAAGCTGGGTTAACTTGAAAGCAAAGTGAAGAATTATTAACTGGTGAAATGACATAAATGTGAAGCTGAAAGGGTGGGACAAGTCATGAGACTGCTACTGAAATAAAGAATTTTCATGGCTGTTTTTCTGACCAGTAAGATTTCACCATTTAATGCTGATTTGGATTTTAAATTTTCTATGCTCTTTGTCTTAATAAGGAGCAGTTTTCTTTGGTCAGAGTCACCTGTGGATATACTTTAAAAGCACCATCTCCCTGTTTCTCATATGGGCATATTAACAGGAGGACCAATGAGTGTGGACATAAACAGGCAAAATATATTTTTGTATGTAGATCTGTACATTCCCCCACAGACATAACTGGGATTAAAGTACACAGCAAGCAGAAAAGAACATATTATTTCTAGGTATATAAAGGCAAGAGCTCAAATATTCCCATAGAGGAGAGCTTAAAAAATCTTTGGTTTTCTCGGGAACAATGAATTTGTTAAGTGATCAAAAGTGAAATGAGAGTTCAAACCATACAGGTATTCCTATCTGTGAAGCAGCATAACCACCAGAGTCTTACATTAAAAATTCTCTCTGAGAAATCTCAGTGGAATGACAGCTCCTAATTTCTGTGGAGCCAAGAGAAGCAAAATATTTACTTTTTTATATCACCTGTCTTTAAACTTCACTCTTTTAAAATCCCTGTCTTCCTGCAACAGGGGAAACAAAAGGGACACATAATAGACATCCTTTTGCACGTGGAACAAAGCTGGATGGGACTTTTATCCTTGGCTTCTTTGTTGCTCCCCAAATCTATCCCTCTTTGAACAATCTGCCACTGCTCTGTGCCAGCAGGAGCTTTAGAAGAAGGCCATCTGCACTGTCCGCTACATTAGAGGACAGATTCTCTTAATTCCTGATGTACTGGAATGGCTCTGTGTCCAGAATGGGATTTCTGGCCATCCAGCTTTAGGGGATGGGACAGGGGCAAAAATCCCCCAGACCCTGCTAATGATGCTGAGTGAGAAATGGCCATTTACCCGCTGAACTGCACAGCTGGGTACAGCACACACCCACCCAAAGGGAAATGCAAGGTCTATTATCATTTTGTGTAAGTACTGCCAGGTAATTGGGAGCTTTTGAGGCAGATTTGGAGGAAGATTTTCACAGAGGTGTTTTAGGGGATCGCCGATGTTCTGCGGTTCACTGCAGACAGCGTGGAGCTCTCAGCTGCAGCCAAGGGTCACCAGTTGTTTATACAGTGGCAGCACTCAAGAGGATCCTGTTATGCTATGCAAGGATGGAAAAGAGATAACTCTTGTCTGGAATGTGTTTCCACTGCAATAAATCATACTCCATCCTGAGTTATATCTCTGCTGTATGCCAAGAGAAAAGGTTGTTTTGATTAAACTAGAGACCAGGAGGAGTTTTGTTCTGTTTATTCACTCCTTCAAAATATGAACTCTCCTAAATGTTTTCTGGACACACATATCCCTCTTCCCCTCCTGAAATTTCTCATGTGTTCTTATTGCAAGCCCTGTTTTTAGAAAGACTGTTGGGCTATTCCCCATGAAACAGAGAGGACGTCATCTTCCCATATTGTGATGGTGTTCACATGGGTTTTCAGACTGGGGAAGAGATGAGGATCTGACTCCATGTTTCAGAAGGCTGATTTATTATTTTATGATATATATTACATTAAAACTATACTAATAGAATAGTAGAAAGGATTTCATCAGAAGGCTAGCTAAGAATAGAATAGGAAAGAATGATAACAAAGGTTTGTGGCTCAGCTCTCTGTCTGAGCCAGCTGGGCTGTGATTGGCCATTAATTACAAACATCCAACATGGGCCAATCACAGATGCACCTGTTGCATTCCACAGCAGCAGAAAATCAATGTTTGCATTTTGTTCCTGAGGCCTCCCAGCTTCTCAGGAAGAAAAATCCTAAAGAAAGGATTTTCCATAAAAGATGTCTGCGACACCATATCCCTTCTGTTCCAGGAGAGAATTACATCACTTAAAAGTTCTACCTCTTCCAGTGAGATCATTGACCTGTCTTCTCCTCCTCCTCTCTGTGCAACAGATGAGCTGAAGATTGGTGGAGACCGTTCCCCAGGAAGAAAGTATTTTTAAATATTATTTTTGTTTTGACAGACTCTTGTCTGATTGATTATACTTAATTAGCATTTTGACTGTTTTTCTCATCCTGAGTCTTTGTTACATAATTTTCATTTTTAAAAGGCAAAAGTGATTTTAGTAATTTCAGACATGTCCTGAAAGCCTCTCTGAAAATACAGATATTTATTAATCTAAATGACAGAGGGGAGGCATCAGATATTAAAGCTTACCTGTGTCCTCTTTTGAGGTATACACAACTTCATTGTAGTAGTTTAAGAATAGTGAGTTGTCCTTCTTGTCTCATTAAGAAATGATATAACCAGGTAGTTTTGGGACCTGTTACCAGAATAGTTTTGGCCTTTTTGCGAGGTTTTCTTTAGTGCTGAGCAGGAATTGCATGCATTGCACTGCAGGTGCAGCTCACTTTGAACCAGGTGGATCATAGGCAGTGCTAAAGTCAGGCACAGGAAGGAGACTGTAACCAGCAACACAGGACATCAACATTTTTAAGGAAACATGTAAGTTGAGGAGTCCTTAATTAGATTTTTAAGTACAGAGTGGAGTTTGATGCCTTATTTAAGTGTTATGTCCAACAAGGAGAGAAATCCAGGTCAGTGCCAACATAGGCTTGTTCTGCACCGGGGAAGATTTACAGAACATTCCCACTATTGCAGCTCCACTGACATTAGTGGTAGGATGAGCTGCAACATTCACAGCTCTCCAGCACCAGCAGCTGTTTCAGCACTGTGCTAATTAGATTGGCACTGAGCTGGTTTCATAGACATGACGCTGCTGACAGCTGCTGGGGTGCCATCTACACCAGGGCTGCCAGCACTGATAAAGCTGCAGTAGTGCTGGGAGCTGTGGCAATTATTTGTAAGTAAAGCTGAGATCTGTGGGCTGAAGTTATAGGATGTGTATGAATGTGTATATGGGATTTAATTTTCTCCCTGCCTTCCCCTGGCATCCTACTCACACGTCTAAGCTTTGCTGATCGTTTGTGAAAAACTGAAAATTTCATGAGTCATGTATCCTCTGGCTTGATGGGGGTAGAGTGGAGGGAGCAGGGAGGTTTCATATTTGGGATCAAGGATCTGAAATATAATGAGTCAGGATGAGAATAAAGTAGGGATAATAATGATAAAGTAGGGATAATAATGATCTCAGTGTGTATTGGGCCAGTGCTGATGAGCTGTCAATTGATTGTTAAGTGACTTCAAAAAGCTTTCAGTGCCCAACATGAGCTGGCTGTGGTGGTCTCATCCACATGGATCTGTATGTGAAACCTTCTTTCCCTATCAAATCAACATCTCTTGGCATGAAAAAAAGCATATTTCTAATGGAGTATAATTTACAAAGAGAAAGGAATAGAAGGGTCTCAATACATGTGAATGTGTCATTCATTTTTTCTACAATGTTTTTTCATTTCTCTTAAAATTTTAAAAGAGGTAGAAACACTTCATTGAAATTATTACTTCCATTTTCCTTACTCTTTTATTCAAAGTATCTTAGCACTTGACAGGTATTTTCCTTTACTGGAAATAAGCACTGCTCAGCTTGGCACAGGTGAGAGGTTACTTAATAAACTCTTAAAAGAATAGGTAATTAAAAGGATAGTGTTGTCCAAAGAAAGAGCACCGTTGTCCCCCTGCCCCATCCTTTTCTAATGCAATTTGAACTAACTAGAATGATATTTTTCACAACTAGCTCTTGGACCTCATTTGAAATAATTTCCATGAAAAATCAGAGACATGAGAAATCAGACATGGCACTTCTACAAAAAGTCTTTTTCTCTGCAAGCAAAAACATGCAAAAAAGTGAGAACAAAAGTTCATAAAGAAGCTGTTTAAACCATCCTGTGCTCCAAAGAATAGTTTAAAGGAAAGTTCAGATATTTTTCACATTTATGGATGCCAGCAAAATGACTTTTTAAATTGTGTGAAGTGACATGTCGTACCCTTCCCCTTTCCCCCCAATTTATTTTAGCATGAATTTTAGCATTTACTTTAGCAAAACTAGGTGTGTTCCCTCTGCTCCAGTGCCTGTACCCATACAGAGGCCCAAAATCAATGCCCAGCTCCTTTTCCAGAGAAATGCACGCACCTCCAAGAAAATGAAATAGTCATTTGCAGCTAAATTGCCTGTGGCAGGCATTCAGAAGAACTCTACTGGTTATCTGATAAATCACCCAGCCAGCCATGTGAATGCTTAGTTCTAACCATTCTTTCACACAATCCCACACAGAGTTTAGGATAAAAAACCTTACAGTCTAAACTGAGTAAATTTTGTTGAATATGAAAGAGAATTCTGGCCTGTTTTAACTGTTCTATGCAAAATATCTTTGAACACCTTTGCCCTTTTTTATATAAAAAATTTTTTCTGGAGGAAAGTTAATTTCTTTAAAAAATATAATATCGATGTCAAATGTAAATTCACTGTGTTGATAACATTGTTGTATTTGAAGAGTAAAATAGAAGTAAGAAAGTGTGCTAGAGAACCTGTTCTGGATTCAGTAGAAGGGAGTTCATGCAAAGAAAGCTGACTTTTCAATTTTTTTCATGTACCTTAGTATGTATTGTCTGTTCTGGAGCATGATAAAAGCAGTTGTGAACTCCACAGGCATTCAAAACCATAAGAAAATTGCAATGAAAGATCTACCAAAAAGCAGTCTACCAGATGACAAACATACTTATTAGAAATCAAGCTAGGTGAGGCCATGCATTAGCTCTGCTGTTGTTTTGTGTAGTTAATTTCTAGTCCTTAAGCCTCTGTAGCACTTCATAGTTAAAAGAAAACTGTTATATTAAGTGAAGATGATAGAGCTGCCTGTCACATGCTTTTCTTTGTCTTTTCCTCATTCTTGTAAACATAATCCTCAAAGATAAATAT
Organism: Ammospiza caudacuta; assembly: GCF_027887145.1. NCBI lineage: Eukaryota > Metazoa > Chordata > Aves > Passeriformes > Passerellidae > Ammospiza > Ammospiza caudacuta. The sequence continues at coordinate 10,754,773 of NC_080595.1, forward strand.
TTATATTCTCAAGTAACCAATAAATATTCATGGCTGCCTCATGTGTGTGGAAAAATTTGAAACCCTCAATCAACTTCAATAGCAAGATTTTTCTAGAATTAGTCCATTTAAACCAAGGTTTCCAGTGGTTTGATAAAGAATAAAATTTTTGCAAATCTGTACATTGCAATGTGAACCTTGAACGACCTAAATTCTCTCATCCTTCACTCATTGTGGATGATATTTCTGAATGTGGAAATAATTGAAGGTTTCTGCAACCGGTGGCTGTTCAATGATTCCCCAGTACATTCCTAACCCCTGTTAGCTTCTATTATTCTTGGTCCTTTTCATTGTCTGTTTAGTCTGTATTAGTCCATATCATTAGTCCGTATCATTAGTCCATATTCTTTTCCCAAGGGATCCCAACACTTAAATTCCTGCAGAAGGGTGTAGTTTGCGGTTGTGACCCTGAAAAACTCTTTTTGCAGTGTTAGCAATCCCACAAGAGCAGAAGATCACTACTTTTGGTAGCACCCCTTTTTCCATAGGCAAGGGAGGGTTCAGGGCTGGTGTTGCTGAGGGTTATTTTCAGATTTGTAGCTCCTGCACCTTTCTAATCTGGAGAAGAGCAGACAGCAGAAGAGATGGACTCAGCCACTTGGCAAGGGCTCTCAACAAGCACTGCTAAGGAGGCGCTCCACAGACGAGAGGGACCAAGGCATGGTGGAACCACTTCAGAGATGAGGAATATGGCCATTTTTCCTCATCAGTCTCTGTCCCCCTTTCCATTCATCATTTCTGGCTTTGCCCAGCTTTGCTCCAGATTTCCCAGTCATGCCACTGAGGAAGTAAATAAAAGAAACCTGAAAATAATTCTCCAAACAATGTTTCCAAGCCTCACTGAAAACTGTGTGAGACATTATTAATTAGAGACAGAGGTAGAAATCATATGCCAAAATGGACCATGGGATAAAAATTTGACCAATAATTCATCACAGTTTAAAAAAGTCAAGGTTTTAATTCAAGGTAAAGAATAATAAACAGTGGTTTAGTCAGATAACATAATTTTGCTTTCTTTCTTACAATACAAAAAAAGAAATGCTGAAAAAAAACCAGTATTAAGAACAAAGTTCTTTCAGCAGCTACTGAAATTATCATGTAGCTGTCATCAACACTAATTTGCAATATTGCTCATAAACAAATTAGCAATGGGCTTATGTTAAAAACCACTGAGATGGAGTGGTAAGTGTAATATTAAGTACAATTAAATGGGTCAGTGAGCTACTTTGGGTAGCAGTTTAATTTAGTTTCTTAAAGTGAAGCAATTTTGGTAGGATTTGAAATGAATTGAACTCAATACTAAAGTGAGAATGGTAAGCATGAGAAAGCAGAAATGGAAAAGTAATTTTTACAGTAATGTGGGACATGTGGGTGTAATCTGCTCTTGCTGATATGCAGCTACAAAGTTAAGAGTGTCTTTTAGCTGGAGAATGTATTTTAAAATGGCTGCCACCTGCAGCAAGGAATAATGATGATCTCAAATAAAGAAGAAGGTGTCTGGTAGGATGTACTTCTATAGGAGCTGCTGGAAGCTAGATGGGAGACCCATGGAAAATGGCTTTTAACATAGTGAATAATTCGTGTTCCCTTTTCTAGAGACAGCTGATGCCTCTCTTCCCTTGAAATTCTAAAAAATACCAATGAATTTTATTCATAATTTTTTTATAAGTTTGGGGTATTTTTTGTTTTTAACGGACAAAGATTAAAGCGCAAGTTAAGTTTCTTCTTGTTAAAAAAAATAAAGAAAAAAGAACCAAAATAAAACCATTCACTATCTGAAGATACACTGTTCCTTTCAGTTTTACCCAAACTTGCCTCTAGCCAAACATCTGTAAGAGCAATAAGTCTTGCTTCCACCATATGGTGCTTAAAGTGTCTGTATGTCTGGGCACAATCTGATAAATTAATTTCTCCGTGAATTAAGTTTGGCTGTCAGTCTGTCTGCAGAGATGACATTGCTGCCCTCCTCCAGCAGCATCCCATGTTTGATGGTCAATCTTTCTCCTGCCATGCTAAAATTCTGACCTCCAGCTGGCCAGTCCTGCTGGTGGGGCTGTGGGAAATGTTTGCGGTTCAGAGACAGGGGTGGGACTCCAGTGGAGAAGGAACAGGTTCATTCCTCTCCAGCTTTTTCCAGGACAGAAATGGAAAGGTAATTTTTTTTTCAAAAAAACTCCAAAGCACACTGTACTCACCTCTGTGGAATGCTCAGCCAAGGATCAACAAAGTATAAAAGGGATGCAAAGTGCCTTTTTCACCTGGTGGAGCTTTTAACCAACTTTTCTATACTGTGAATGACTAATGTTTGTATTTCAGGCACTGTAATTAGGCTTTAGCTTCTGGTAATAAGAACTCATGGGACAAGAAAAGCAGTGGAAAAGAATAGCCTGAAAAAAAGTAAAGAGAATAAAAATGTGTTCACAGAAAAATTAATGGATATTAACAGTAGAATTTTACTACCCAAAGGCAAAAGGAAGTTTTCTGTGAATGTAAAGTAATATGTGACCTGGCTTTGAGTTTTTGCTTGTTTTGGGTTTGGTTTTATTTTCTTTTTTGTAAAGTTTAAAGCTTTTTGCATCAAACTAAAACAATGTGCCCTCTTTTTCTGAACTGATGGCCTTGATATTGTATTAGCAGCAAAATGGTGTTGTAGTTCAGAAATCAAAATGGCCAGAGAGATTTGCAGGAAACTTCAATGTTCAGCAAGATTAATACTTGAGTATTTTTGGTAGGTTTTAATCTGCAGGAAATTTTTCAAATCTATACCAAAAATTTCATAGGTTTAATAATGTTTAAAATTTTTATTATTATAATAGAGGGAAAATATTTTAAAAATCCATATATATAAGTGCATGTGCACTTATATATATGTGTAGAAATATGCTATCTTATACTATCCACTAGATGGACTCAGAAATAGTGTTCAGAATCCAAAGCCAGACTCCTGGTAAGGAGAAATATCTGATGTGAAGCAGTTGCTGGAGCCTGGCACACAGCAGCAGGGCTGGGGAAAGGAGCTTCAGCACCTGCACCTTCTGAAAGGGCAAGGTCTGACTGTCATCTGCTCAGAAAGAGGTTCTGCTTGGCTCCCAGGGCTCTCTCCATGATGGTGCTGAAAAGACAGCATCATATCCAGCCAAAAATCCTGCAGATTTCTGAATATAGAAAAAACATTATATAAGTGCTTGAGGTAGTTTGAATTAGATCTCTCATAGGTGCTCAGAGTGCATGTAAGGCTGCCATATGGCCGTAGCAGTGGGAAAAGCATGTGCTGAAACGTGCCAATAATTAGCTTTAGCAGACAATTGAATATTCCACTTCAAATGACAGGCTTACTCACAATCATTGTCTCCAATTACTTATTTCTTTTCCCAATCACAGGCTAAATTATTATTGCTCTTTATGTTGGTTTGTTTCCTTATCATAACCAGCTGCTTTTCACTTTAGTTGCTGTATTTGCTAAATGATGCAATACTTTCTCAACCCATAAAATGTGAACAGTGAGCAAAGGCAACAGCAGTACCCATTTCATTAAAATAATTATTTTCAAATCACCTGGAACATCCAGCTGTAGTTATGCCTACAGAAAGGGATGTAAATGACCTCCAGAGAAGATGTTTTATGTTTCCAGCTAGCACAGGCTGTCAGAGTAGCACTGCATCATCTCCTTACTCTGCTCAGATATCAGAAACAAGCCAAGGGATAGTCAAAAGAGAAAATGCAAAAAGACATCAGCAAAGCTTGGTGAGTAATACCCACTCTTATTCTACCTTTGTTCTATGCTGTGCAGGCTGCAGCAGTATTTTAGCAGCTGTAATGACACTCGGGCTTGACAAAAGTCCTGGGATCCTTGACTACAGAAGTGATTGCAGACTATGCAATGACTCCATCTGATGCTTGATAAAATAGTCAATGAAGGCAGTGGGTAAGATGTCCCAGTAGTAACAAGACAATACATCTCAGAAAGCAGAAGTGCTTAGTCCTGTGAAAGTAAAGTAAACTTAATGGAAATAAATAATGCATGCTGCAAAGGAAAATAAACACGTGCTCCTACCACAGCCATTCAATCTCCAGAGCTGGCTTTAATAATAAATCACCCCAAGTGCTCCAATACTTTTTTGGGGAGAGGATTACACTTAATAGAGTTTATCTTTCAGATACCACTATAATACCAAGTTGATCTTTTTTCACTTCCAATCTATAGTTGTTTATTGATGTATCTTTCCATAATTATTTCTGTGAGAAATACATGACTAAATTGCTGGTATAAAACGTGCTATATCAGTACAAGTAGCCAGACTGGTAGGGGCACAGAACTATGAGGAACTTCATGGGGTCACCCAGTCCAGTATGATAATATTTCCCCTATATCATCTGTGATGGATTTTCCATTCTTATTGCTATTAATGGCTATCCTTTCCTCAGAAACTGCCAAAGACAGCAACTTGGGACTTCCACAGGCACTCTCTGACACTAGTTCATTATCTCTGTCATTGAGGGCTGATTTATTTTTTAATCAAAAAACCCTTCCTGTGTCCTGTTTTCTGTATCCTGTATCTTATGTCTTTCATCTAATCAACACTCGTTCCTTGCCCCTGTCTGCTGTGGATGTAAAGACTGAGATTATTTCCTTCTTCATTCCAGTAGATTTCTGTGTCATTGACAGTGTTACCATGTTCCCCCTTTCCCCCCCCCTTTCCTCTATTCTAAACAACCCTGAGTCGAATGATCATGACAGGTCTTGAGGAAGAAATCTTATATTTCAATCTAAGCCTAATATTACTAGATACATCAAGAGGATTTGAGAGGCCAACTTCATTAGATTTTGAAATGAAATTGGGATTCACTGTTCCTTGCAGCCGTGGATGACTGATCACTCTCCATGTCAAATCAGCCTACTGCTGTGGCCTTCCGTGGGATTTTAGCTGCAGTGATGATAAAATATAGTCAACTAAAGAAACAAAGGCATTTTGAAATACCACAAGAGAAAGCAAGGGGTTTGTGGAGAGGTTGTGTGCTCTCTGTGACCTTTCAGATGTGAAGAATCAGTAGTGAGAAGACATCCCTGTGAGGCAAGGCTGCTAACTGGGTAAGGAGGATCAAGGTCACAATGCCTTAGCTGGCTCAGCTGAAGGGGCAGGTTTGAGACAAAAGGCTCTTTTGAAACTCATCCAGCCACACATTCCTGACATACCTCTGCAAATGGGTAAAATCAGTGTCTTGAGAAGGTGTTCAATATATTGCAGTCTTGTGAAAGGAAGCTTTGTTTTTCTTCCATGCTGATAAAACTGAATTTTGCCGGATATGCACTAACAATATCAAGCCTTAAGCCTGTTTTACTAGAGTTCTGATCCACACTGCTAAGCCATTGCTGCTTCATCTTTCCAAGATCCAGTTTAAAAGTGATGATGTAAAAAGCCATCACTTGATGCAGAATGTTCACAGCTGCAGTCCCTTTGGGTAGATTCAGAGCAGTAACCTGTGCAATGGAATTTCTTGCCTATGTTAGGGAAGTTTTTGTGCTGTTCACCAAAATTATGAATCTATGGGTTAACACCCTGTTGAAACTCTTGTGAAATTGAGAGACAGGCCAAATGCAACTATAATTTTTAGTACCTTCCTAATTTATTTCACTAGTCCTTATCTATTACTAGTGCTGCTGATCTAAGGTTACCAACAGGCCATTTTCTCTTAATGAAATCTCCAAAACTGAAGTAACTTACATTATTGTTTACCTGTATGATGCTACAGGCATTGGCACTGCTGGGAAACATAAGAATCATTAAAAATTCTGTGATAAACCTGCACGAGAGGGCAACATTCTGAATATAACACTTTTCCCAGCTGACTCCTTCACTGTCTGCTGCTTTCAAGTCTGCCCTTGAAGGCCAGGAAACCAGTGAGCACTAGGGAGTGCCATTAGCTCTAGTTCATTGTATTCATATGATTAAAGAAAACATCAGCTGTGGCAATTCAGCAGCTGTAAGAAAGCATGATCATATTTGCTTTCCTGGAATTCCTGCAGCTTTAAAGAAACGTGGTAAGGGAATGTCTGTCCTATACAACTCCTGATGCAAACTGACTGGGCCCTGAGATATGCACATTATGATGAATTAATAATAAGAAGCTAAACTGGCATTGCATTTTCTTAGTTTTTAGCTCCTGTACAAGTGGTTATAAAACATTCCTCCTTACTTTTGAAAAATCTAAAGGCATTTTCCTGGCCCAGCATTCTGCTACTCACTCTCAATTGTGCTTGGTTGTATGTGTATCTTGGCATACATACAAGGATATTGGTTTTAGTCCTTCAGAAAAGAAGAAATTCTAAAATTGATGCCTCTGAGTGAGCTGCTGTTAAATGCATTAAGCTGTTCTGTATGCTTGAATTGGTGCTTCACTCATTAGTCAATGCAGAGCACTGAAAACCCTTGTGTATAAAACATTCCATGAGGAAAAGGAAAGAAAAGGAAGAAAAAAAGCACAGAAAACCCACAATCAATTGCTTGCTCTGCTTAGTTTGGTGCAAAAAAGCTGTTAATAAATTCTTATTATTGTGCTGAATGAGTTATTTCCTTTAGACATTAAAATAAAACTCAATGATCCAAATAAGGCAACTTATAAAATATTCACCTCATATACCCTGAAAAGAATTGTCATGGCCTTTGAAATACCATGTGAATTCTGAAGGATTCCTATGCATTTCTTCTAGCTCAAGACTAGTCCTGTAAATTTCCAAAATCTAACCATCTGTACTATAATCAGACATTGTTTGTGAAGGGTACTGGCTGATCAAGCCATATCTAATTAAAAGAGATATTACTATTAATACTTTGCTGAATGCAAATTTTTGGGTGAATCTTCCTGAAGACTGATTAGAAGTTTGGCAAAATTTTCTGTGTAAAACCTGCAGAGTTTAGGGTAGAAAAAGACACAAAATCCAAGTATTCTTTGATGTGTAACATGGAAAAAAACCTTATTCTTTTAGTGCACTTGAAGAAAAGTGGGTGCTTGAGTTAGTGACCTATGGAGTTATGAGTCAGTGGAGTTTCCAGAGGATGAGTCAATCCACTCAAGTGTCATTTTGCTGTCACTGACTACATTGCAGACAAGGCTCTATTTCAGTCGTGTTCCTTAACTGAATAAAGCTGGATGTGTGAATATCCTGCTCAGACATTTGAAGCTGGACACAATTTATATTTACTCATCATCTCTTGTAAATAGCGAAATCATTTTTTCTGTAGTGTTTGAGTCTGTTTCCATATATGTGTCTGAAAAGAGATGTGAGAAAGCTGTGGAGGAGCATTTAATTATCTGCAATATTTAGTGTTTAAATTGCATAGCAGTGCCCATTGTCACAGTTTGCTCAGGCATTTTGCTCTGTCATGCAAACTGACAAAGCTGCTCATGTTTTCCCTTCAGTTTAAAAGGAAATTATTTTCTGGTGAGCTGATTAAGAATTAAGGGACTTTCCCTATTCATTTTTGCCCTCTGTATGCTGAATCTGTGATTTCTCTCTGTAATTACTTCAGTCTGACAATCTTATTACAGTTTGACTGGAAACTGCTCTCAAATTGGACTAAAAGAGACCTTTTGACTGTACCAGTAGAGGTAAGATTTAAGTAGAGGATTCAGCCAACAGGCAAAGCTCCTTTTTCTTATATAACCAGGTAGTTTCTTGAATAAAAAGGTAGAGAAAAGGCTCTTATTTTCTCACTTTACTCCCTGCATAGTTTTCTTTAAAGAGCAGTTTCTTTCCACACTAGCTACACCTTCATCCTATGTCACTTAGGGCTGTGTCATCTTTAAAAAAGGATGTTTATGTTTTTATGCAAGACCTATTGTCACTAATTTAAACAACAGAATATTTCATGCCTTTTAGACAGACTACAGCTGCTCATTTCTGTTTCAGTCAATCAGGCAGAATAGAATCTTGTAAGCTGAAAGTAAGTATATTAACAACTGTTTTTGGAGGTTTTTAATACTATTCAGGATGTTGATTTTCACTAATATGTCTATCTTACATATCCTTCAATTATTGTTTCAGGATGGACTAGATTAATCTGAGGCAACTGAATAATGTAATCCTTATTTTTTTGAGGTATAGAAGTGTATAATAAACCAGCTGTGGATTTTTATGGTACAAATGATACCAAAATTTGAAATCCTTTAAATTCTCCAAGAAGCTGTGCATCTTTTTGCTTTTCAATTGCATATTGTTCCTCCCTGTTTCTGGTAGTTTTCACCTCTGATGTGATTGCCATGAAATCCCTCCTATTGCATAACAGTCTATTCAATGACTTCAAGGTAAGATCCAGCTGTGAGGGGTAGTCAGCACAATAACATGTATTGGGGTATTGGGGAACCTTGACTCATTTCTTTCTTCAAAATTTTAGGAGAATTTTTGTTTATTTGTTTGTTTTTAAAAACAGATACTTTATAAGTATCTCTACTTTGAGTTGTGAAAAAATTGCAAAAATTTCCTTAGAGCAGTCCTGCCCAACCTTAATAACTCTGTTTTTTTTCTGGCCATGAGTTAGTCTGTCAGTCCCGTGAGCTCTCTGCGATGATTCATTTTAGACTCCGGTTTAGCATTTTTATAAACATCTGCATCACTACTTAATAAATTACTCATTGCACCTTAAAGCAAAATGGTAATGCCTGCAAGAAAACCTCAGTATAGTAACAAAGTGAATGAATAAAACATGTTTGTGTCATGGGAAGTACAAGGAAATGCTGCTTCCTTCCCCTCTCTGTGTGTCGGATGTGCAATTATTGGGTAATTAAGTTCAGCTTACATGACAGGTGAATGGCATTCCCACGCTGCTGTTCCAAGTTTGCTCCTCAAGCAGACTAAATATGTTGTACCACAACATTTCAAGCAGGAGCAATGCAGGACAGCTACTGTATTGTATTTTGTGAGCCAGAGTGGCTCCTGTGCCAGTTTCTGCCACCATGGGTAGGCAAGATTTACTTTAGATAGCACATGTATGAACTAAGAGCTCAATTAAGGCAGGGAAGTTCCTTAATTAGAGTAATCACAACAATGAATGAGTGTGGGGAACTGGAGTCATGATGGTTATGACTTCTGTCTTTTCTTTCTTTGTTTAAATGTGACTTCACCCATTTTTCAGCTGACAAGGAGTCCCATACCACATTTGCAATTCCAAATGACTGACTCCTATGAATCATCTTTCAAGAGATGTGTAGGAAATCAATCTCGAGGGAAGAGAAAATATTCTTCTAATCAAATTGATGCAGCCTATTCCTCATTGCAGCCCTAATAGTATTGAGAAGAGTTATTTTTGTTTAAAAATATAAAACCTGCAATTTAAGAAAAAGATTGCATAGTCCTTGTGTCTGCATGGGAATTCACAAAGCTGTGTATTTAACTCTTAAATTGCTTTTAACTCTGGGAGAGTGTTTTTGTCATGATAAGTCAGCTAGTGTTTACTATATGGAGGGGTACTGTAGAAGCTTTGCAGCCAAGGAAAAGCAGATTTCAGCTCTGGGTCTTTCCACTTATGAGCATTTTTAATGGAGGTTCAGACAACTGAAAAGATGGGAACTATTTCTTTCACTGCAAAGCTATGAACTATGCAGAGCTGCAACAAAATCACTATTTTTCATTATTGTGAAAACAAGAAGCATTCACCAGTCTGCAAAAGGGGTAAAGCAGAGAAAGCTGTTTCAAAGCTCTTTCATTTGGTCTGTTCTCAGTGGGTGTGACTTTGTTTTTGCTACTCTGTTGTTGGGGTTTGTCTGGGCAGCAAGGAACTCTGGCAAGAGTTTTGTGCTTCATTCCAGCCTGTAATGAGGGGCTCCTTCTGAGAACAGTGAGAAACACAAAATGGTGAAATGTTTTGTCTAGATGTGGACTCTGGTCCACACTTGTTACATATAAAATGGGGAAAAACCTTTTTTTTTAATGAATGTTCTCCAGATGTTCCAGTCAGAAACTATCATGTGAGCTAAGCTAACTCCCACTGCCTTCAGATCAGAAAACAGGGTAAATGGGCAGTCTAATGTTTTCATTTAATCAAGAACAATTTGAAAGAGATACAGAGGATTCTTTAAAATTCATGCAAAAGTACACACCAATTCTACTTACAAAGTTTGGAGATAAAACACATAATTTTTTGAAGTCTCGAGGACCTGGTTATATTTCTCTTTCATTCTGGAACATGCAGCTGATGTTTTGATACACAAGAAGGCTGTTTGTGCTGGGATGATGTTTTATTGCTACTGTATTCACTGAAAGAGGTGTGAAAAATCAAACTAAATAGTAACTTTTCTTTTTTTAATGGGTCAGAGTTCCTATTTTTCATTGTGTTGGTTACAAGAAATATCTAACATAAAATGACAATATAAGATTGACTAATAGAAACATTTAAGGTATTAGATTATCTTGGTGTTTATTCAGATGTCACTAAGTTTGCCTGTTATTTCAAATTTATTAATTCAAACTTTTAGAAGAAATTTGTCACCAGTGTTTGACCAAACGGAAATTTTTGTACAGTGGAATTTCTTCCCACTCTTGCTATTTCTGTTGCCAAACTTTGTACTTTTTCTGTAGCCATGATGCCTCCCAATAGCTGATCCCCAATGGAATCAACACATTCCATTAGTACACACCTTGTGCCAAGGTCATGGATATAGATGTTAAAACTTATTTTGCAATGAAATATCCATGGGCAAGAAATCACCCTTATCCTTAATGGAAGCTTATTCCGTGTTTTGAAATCTATTCTCATATATATATGTATATGTAATGTAAAGACATATAGGTAAATAAAATATACATATGCAACAGTTGAAATTTAGCAGTTCTCTTTACATGAAATTATTATTACCATTACTGTGAAATCATTAGTAAAATATTGTCAAACACTGGCATTGATAAGCAGAAAAAAAAATGCTCCAAAATTTTACTCTGTGTCTTCTCTATCTATGTTAATTTCAGTTCACTTTCAAATGCTTATCCATCAATATTCCCATGAATTAAATGCTTCCAGAACTATGAATTCATGCTTATTGTTCAGACAGGTCATGTTCTCCTTGAATAAGCAAAAAAAAAACCAAAAATCTTTCATGGTTCATTACTGCTTATAGCATTGAACACAGCCCTTTCTTGATACTGAAGGAAAGCCTGGATAGTCTTCTCTGTTCACGGTTAACTTCTTGAGTTTTTTCCAAAGTACTGAACGCAGTAAATAAATATTTCTTTACAGCCCTTTTGGTATAATTCATATTTCTTAACAAAGATAACTTTGTCTCTGAAAATTCTCTGTCTGATGGGGTTGGAATTAAAAATGAATGCTTATGTCAGGGCTGTTTGAAAGATCTGAGAAACTGGTATGATGCAGCCTGATCTAAGGAACATTGCTCTCAATGAGGAAGGGAGGTAATGAAAAATGCAGGATTAATGATCATCTATTTCTACATTTCATCAGTTAAAGCTCCATTGTGTACCTGGATACACATGCATTATTCAGAAAAACTCTTCCAAGTATTTCATTGCCATTAGGATGATTTTGAAGGCTGTGACAATTCTTTTTCTTGAGTTTTTTCAGAAACCAGTTTACATTCATTCCGTGTTTTCAGGGGAAGTCATGGTGGCTCAGCTTTAAATCAGGGCAACCAAAATTGTACTTATTCTTAGATTTTCATTTTTTTCAAGTATTCTCTCAAGTGGAAAGCAATGTAGTAGCCTGTAAGTAAGTAAGACAACATAAGTCTGCTGTATTTTGTTTTGGTGGGAGGATGCCACAGCATCCCACCTGACCATGGAGAAGAAAAGACCCAATCAAACATCACAGCTCCATAATACTCAAAAGCTCCTGTGGATGGTAAGCAGTCTCTTCTAAAGGCAAATTGAGAAGAGATGACCCTGGTCTTTGCTGTTTGTATATTCATTGCACTTTTGTGAGGCCATCACTGCCTTCTGTTCTGGAAGAAATTCTAGAGTCTTATTTTGTGTTACACAGTGAAAAGTCTCACAGTATATTTGAGTGTCATTTAGCACCTTAACTGATCTACACAGAAAGGAAATTCTCAGCCATGGTGTGTAAAAACCCATATGTTGCATGTGACTATTGGTGGTTCCCTCCTCACCTGTTTTTATAATGTACTGTATTCTCTGCAGAAAAGTGCCCAGCTAGTTAAACTCAAGAAAATGCCCAGTATTTTAACAAGGAAATAAAGTGCCCATTCCTAAGTCTGTCTGCTGTGTGTTAACAATCTATTAGAAGTAAGGTGAAATGCAGACAAATGGCAGGATCCAAATGCTTTTTATTTTTTGGTTGATTTTCTGGAGAATACAGCATTAATAAGCAGGTAGAGAAAAGCTGCCAGGGTGTGCTTTGTGCAGCTGCCATCTGGTAGCTATAAAACACAGTTGTGGTGGTCAAGCAGGTGGTGATTAACCATGATTCAAAATGATGTTTCGCAGCAGGCATGCCCAGCAGGGAAGGAAACGTGGTTTTCACAATATTCTGCTGGGATCCACACACACGGGAGTGTGGGGTGACACAGGAGTGCTGTGGGCAGGAGGGACTGGGGGCACAAGGGAGATTCTCCTCCCTTGAAAATTGCCCGTGTCGTTCCTTGAAAATTGTCCGCGTCATTCAACCCTCTGCTGGCGCTGCAGGGTTCTTCAAAGAGTTGGAGGAAGAAGGACGAGCTGCCTTATGTTTAATTTTCATTGGGACTTACACAGATGGTTCTAGAATGCTGAACATGTCATTCAAGAAAATGATGAAGACAGAGGTTTGTTCTGCAGGGTCAGAACCAGTCACTGCAAAGTAACAGTCGTGCTGGATAGAGGTACAAGTTCTTCTTCAAATTTTTCCACTTTGGAATCTGCAGGAGGCCAAGTATGATTAAGAAAATAACAGGAAAAAAAAAGCGAAATCTAGAAAAATCAAAAATCTGTTAACATTGCGCCAATATTTTTCTTTTGGAACAATGGGTAAAATAAAAGGTGTAAAGATAAATGTAGAATAAAATACAATTCTGCAGTCTCGAAAAGCAGGATTAGTGACCCTACTTTTTGTGTTTTCTTTTGCACAACAGATATTGCTGATCATCCAGTCTGGTTGAAAGTGAATGCAGCATTTAGGATGGACAATATGGATATTATTAATTTTAGTAATATTCAATTTTTTCCAAGTTGCAAACACACAGGTCAATATTGTCTCAGAAAAGGGGAAGTGTTACTACTATCCTGCCCTGCAGATTCATTTAGGATTATGTGGAATTTTGGTTGTTTGTGTTAGAGAGTTATTAATACACACTGAGGCAGACAAAGAACAGTAGAATGATCAGAGAAAGGAAAGAATATAATGCAAGAGAGTAAACAGGCTTGGCTTGTTTGGTTTAGCAAAACACAGATGGAAGGAGGGATATGATTGTACTTGATAAATATGTGAAGGGAAATACCAGGCTGGGAGCTATTTAATCTGTGTTTGCATACAAAAAATTTTTATAAAGCTGGCTATAAGCATATTTAGGATTGAAGTTGTAAAAGCTTTTGAAATGTGAGATTCACCAGTTGTGAAGGATAAGAGGCAGAGTAAAAACTGAAATAAAGAAAATTCCATTGAAACAAAAGGAAAAAATTTGTTGTCTGGGCAGGTGAAAAGTATTCCACTTCAGCCTCTGGTGGAGTATGACTGGATAGTTGCATGTGTGTTCACCAAAGAATTCAAGTATACTCAGAAACAGATCATATGCTCTGAGTATTTTTCAAGTGGCTGCCTTGGTTCAAGACAAGGCAGAACATTTCCAAACACACAATTCCCATCTATGTCAAACAGACAAATAGAAACCAGTTGTCTTATCTTTAAAGACTGTCCAGAGCAGGTAATATCGTGTTTTGCTTTTTCGTGGAATTTGACCTATAAAAATTCTAAAAATCCTCTTTTGTTTTTTTAAATTTAGTAACATAAAATAAAAAAATGTTTACTGAAAGACTCTAAGGTGTTGTTTTGTTTTGTTTTGTTTTTTGGATTTTTTTTTTCCTTTGGACTATTGGTTTTTACAACTGCAGATTGCTAACCTCCGTTTTGTGGAAAGGATCTGAGCAAGGAATCTTCTCATCTTGCTCTGTTATTTCCTTTCCAGAGGTATCACTGTAGACACTTAAAACAAATAAAAAGAAATCCTTAGGATGGTCTTTCTGAAGAAGATCAAGGCTTATCTTACAAAAACTGAGGCTGTTGAAAATACACTAATTTTTCTCAATCCATCTAAATTTTACAAGATTTTCCTTCTTGTATATTAGGAAGAAAATGGTGCTTTCATTCATTTATGCACATGAACAGATGAAGAGTATATGTGTCTGTATGTGTATCTATATATATATAAATTTAAAAGCAAACTATGTATAAGAAGTAATTCTTAAAGATAGAAATATCCTCTTTTTTCATGACAAGAATATTTTGTGGTCAGTTATCCAAAAGAATAATAAAGCCATCCTTGTCACTGAGAGTCACAGAGCACCACATCACACAGCACACTGAGCCTGTGTTTCAGAGAATTTTATCAGTGCTCCAGACTCTTGTGTGGTCAGGCAGATCATGTGGATTGTGCATTCACAGTTTTGCCCAGGGCAGAAAACAATCCTGGTGCAAAAAGGAAGAAATGCACATGAGAAAGCTGGCAAAGATGCAATGCACAGATTTTTCTTTTCATTTTTTCCTCCTGCCATTGACATCTTCTGTTTGAGGACTACAACCCTGTGAATGTTTGCCACAAATCCTACTGATCATGTTTTCCTCCCCAGCATAGATACTCATAACTTAATTTCCTCTGCTCTGGCTACAGCTAGGTATCATTTTTTTCCCATACAACACAGTTTATTTTATTTGTAGTTATCTAAACTGGGCTGTGCAGTGTGGAGTGAACCACTGATCTACTCCCACCTTCTTTTCCCTGTACAGCAGTAATTTTTCAGTTCGTTCAGCTTGTGTTTTTTGGACATAGTCATAGGTTCAGTATTTGCTTCTCTGTAAGCTTGGTACAAGGTAGATGATGTGAAGGCAAAGTTAGATTTTCTTCCAAAGGACCAAGACTTAAAGCACAATCTTTATTTTAATGAATAATCTTGATGACTTCAGTATAAGAGTTTGGGAGAAAACTTCTGCAGAATCAGATCTAGGGTTTATTTGGTGGTGCGTTTTTTTTGTGATTTGTGGGAGTTTTTAGAGTTTTTTTTGTTATACTGGAGATACTTCACTTGTGAGGATCTGACCACACTGTTAATTTACAAAGGGTTTTATCTTTTATATTAAGCTTTTTTCCATGCTCACTGAATTAAGAAACCCTTTGTAGCAGCTCTGCATTGTAATTTATGATTTAGATAGGCTCTATTTATTGCTCAGTTTACTTCATTCTAGGTCAACAGCTTTAATTAGAGTATTTTTAGCAGATCATGAAATACAAGTGCACACAGACGTTGAAATGCATTAACCAGTCCAATCCCAGCACTTTGTGCTGCACCTCTTTGTTCCTCTACAAGAAACAATTTTTGTTTTTTATAGACACCACTGAACATTTGTCATCTTTTCTTGCACTCACCATTTCTCCCTGTCACAGTTTTGCTTTTGTTCTGCTGTTATTTCCCCGTAAAAGCATATTATTTACTAGTAAAACTTAATGAAAATTAGTCTTCAATCATGTTTCTACTCCAAAATTTGTTACTATAATAGAAAGCTATACTGAATAAAAGGCCTTTTCCAAGATATTATATTCCTTCAATATTTACTCTGGACTAGAGCTGAATTAAGGTGTTTCTATTTCTAAGTCAAATGTTAGGGTGGGATGTGGGAATTACAATTTTGGCGTGAAAAAGTAGAACTATTGGATTTGATTTACTAACATGTGATGGAGATTTTTTGTTACTAGACTTTACCACTTGAGACACGTTTAGAAGGTCATATGCATAGGCTGAGGGGAAAAAAAATCATTTCAGTTTGGTAAGAGGGATCGTGATCCTTGAATCAACCTTGGGCTGGAGAGTGACATTTTTTTATACACAAATGCATCCACGATTATTTTTCAAGGGGAGGCCATTTTCTGCTAGTCCAAGGCTCTGATAAATCTTCAATTTCTATGATAGTGTCTCAGGCAGAGCTATCTTCAACAAAATTCAGGCTGTTAGAATGCTGAAAGGAGTTAGGAATTACCATCCACAGCCAGGTTTTTCAAGTGAGAGATGAGAATTTGACTCCAAGTTCTCAGAAGGCTGATTTATTATTTTATGATATTATAAGAAATTATATACTAAAACTATACTAAAGAAAGAGAAAGGATACGTCAGAATGAAAGCTCATGACTGACTCCTCAGAATCCAACACAGCCAATGGTGATTGGTCATTAACTAAAAACAATTCACATGCTGTGTAAACAGATCTCCAAATCACATTCCAAAGCAGCCAAACAGGGAGAAGCTGAATCTTCCCAGCTTCCCAGGAGAAGAAATCCTGAGGAAGGGACTTTTCATAAAATATCACAGTGACACGTAGCAAAGCTGGATTGCGGTTCCCAAACTGATGTTCTGGGAGATGCTGCACGGGCAATGCTTTGTACCAGGCTGGAATCAGTTTGACAGGGACATAGGAGTAGGTTAAGGGGAGGACAAATTACCACTGGTCTCCAGCAGCAGTTAACACTGATTGTTATAGCACCTTTATAGCTTCTTTATAGCAAAATAATGTACATTCTGGCACTGCACTTTATAGATTCTGCATGACAAGTGATAAAAGTTATGAATTACTTCTATCAGGCTTCATTTTTCCCCTGCTTTTTAGTTAATATTACAAAGCCTGATGTAATTACCCATTTGGCAGCTCTCCTTGTCAGTCATCTGCTGATTCATAAGCCAGTCAAACAATATATCACACACCAGCTCATCTGTGAGGACTCTGCTGGCACAGGGCTGGCACTGGGTTTGGTTTTCAAGGGTATTTCAGCAGAATCAGAGCTATCCACAGGGTTCCTGTGCCAGTCCTGCCTCCTTGCTGTACACAGAGCTGTAGGATTTATTCTGCAGCTCTCTTGCTGCCCAAAATGAGTTGTGTGCCTTTCCTTTCCAGGGGACAGACAGCTGTGCTGCTTTGGGCACAGGTTTGTCATGTCAGGAAATATGGCAGGTGCAGAATTTGTGGCTGTTTGGGGGACATCTAAAGGCAATGTGGAAACCTGCTGCTTCAGCTTGAAGACATTTAGCTGCCTTTGTTTCCCGTGGCTTGGTAGCCATTACATATTTGGGGGCCTGATTCCCTGCAAATACCAGCAGAAATGTAAAAATCACAACCACATCAGAAATGTAAAAATCACAACCACATCAGGGCCAGGGAGAATTTTTTTTTCATATTTTTACTACTAAGAAAAAGCTAGAAAAATCTGCTGAACACCAATTGTTGGCACACTGAAGTTCCCTCCTCAACATCTTTTTCTCCTTCCCCTGCTGCAACTCTTCTGTTTCTGCTGCTCTGAGAGTCTCTGCCACTGCTCAGCCTTGCTCCACGTATTTGTCCTTCCAGTTTAAATTAAACTATGTCCAGATAAACAAGGGACACTGCTGAGACCAAGAACTAGGCTAAAAAGGGATTTTTTTTTTCCCATGTTATTATGAGGATTGTTCCCTTTTACCTTTTAACAGATCTAACTTCAAGATATGTGGAAAATATTAACTAATTTTTGCATTTGTTGGAGCATAGTTTACAAATGATATTTTAAATGATAACTTACTTGCTGACCATTTTGCTAGTTGGGTAGGAATAGAAAGGGGTTAAACAGTTACTAATCTTAGATTAATGTTTAAATATATGACCTCTTTTTGCAAATTATTTTTCAGGGTTCTCGGTTACTTTCATGGTTATTTTTTTGTCAATAAAAGAATAAAAATATCATATATATATGTACACACAGAGATGTAGGAATAAAAACTAGAATGACTTTGACTGGAGGAAGGAGAAGTGCTTGTGCTGTAATTACACACAACTTACTCTGAAATCAGGAAAGTTCTAAGTATAATTTTCTATATTTTCTTAATTATTAGCTCTTTTTACCTTAGAAGTCATGGAAACTGAAGAAAGAAACGCCAGAATCTCACAGATAAAGGTGTTTTCATTAATTGTAGACAGAAAATGTTGCAAATCTTGGTACGATATAATTTCTTTGTTTTTCTCCTTTTTTATAATCAAAGGTCAGAAAATAAAATGGCTAGGTTTTAAATTATTATTACTATTACTGTTACTATTACTAATATTATAATTTACAGGCCAAATAGCATCTGAAACCTGAAGGTTATATCTTTGCAGAAAAAGGACAGCCCTCATGCACATCATGCAAGCCATGTGACAGAGGTTATTTTAGCAAAAATGTTAAAACAGTAAGTATTTTGGGGATTTACCTCTGAACTGCAGTAGCAAGTGTTAATTCTACAACGTATCTGAAAACAAAACATCTCTTCAAAACCAAGGCCATTTCTTAAGAGGATGCTGAAAACTGTTCATCTCTTTATGATACTGTTTATACCAGTATCATAAAGATACTGATAATTATCTTTATATACTAATTTAAGTACATAGAACTTTAGGAACTAATTTAGATCAAAGTTACCAAGGTTAGCACTCCATTGATATGAATGAGGAAATTCAGGTTCATGTTGAGTCCTCCAGATAATGCAGGACTAATGGGTTGTAAATACAAAGGTTGCAGAATGATGAAGGGTTGGATGGACCATCTTAAAATCTCAGCAGTTGGGCTTTTCTGCCACATGCCCATCAGAAAAATTTTGCAGAACATCTGGGCTGTATCATGCTGCTTTTTTTAATTCTGGAGGAGTAACTGACAGGGGATTAAGATCTGGAAAATTCTCCATTACTGCAGCAGGTCATAATTAAGTCAAAATGGCATTCCTATTCTCTCTCTAGAAAGAAACCGATACCCTGACTCCTGTGCTCCCTTCTTGCCCAAGTGAACAGTGTCCATAAACTGCTCCAAACCAGCCCCTTATGGCTCTGGGCATTGGTGAATTCTGGTCGCTGTGCTGCTGGAGTTCTTTGTTTCCTGTGGCCTGAAATTTCAGTAAATTCAGTTTACAAATCATTGGAAGACTTTGGTGCTGTGAAATTGTGCAAAATAATGGCAGTAGCAATTGAACATGTGCTTGCATTCCAGAGTTATAACTGAGACAGTGAATCAAACTCTTACATACATGAGTGAGAACAAAGCACTCTGTATGATCCTCTCTCTGAATATGAAATAAGAAATACTGCCGCAGACATCTTTTATGGAAAATCCTTTCCTTAGGATTTTTCCTCCTGAGAAGCTGAGAGACCTCAGAAACAAAATGTAAACATTGATTATCTGCTGCTGTGGAATGCAACAGGTGCACCTGTGATTGGCCCATGTTGGATGTTTGTAACTAATGGCCAATCACAGCCCAGCTGGCTGGGACAGAGAGCTGAGCCACAAACCTTTGTTATCATTCTTTGATGTTCTGTTCTTAGCTAGCCTTCTGATGAAACCTTTTCTTCTATTCTTTTAGTATAGTTTTAATGTAATATATATCATAAAATAATAAATCAAGCCTTCTGAAACATGGAGTCAAATCCTCGTCTCTTCCCTCATCCAAGAACCCCTGTGAACACCGTCACAAAATATGTGTCAAAATTTTCCTCTCATTGATGTCAAAGGAAAGGGGAAGTATCATCAAAGTTCCAGAGACATAGTTCCTTTCATTACAGGACTGAGCACTGTAATCTATATATTTTTCCCACATAAAGCTTAAGAAATGTGTCTCATAGCAGATGATCATGACCCAAACATGAGAAATCCATATTAGAAATGAATTGCACATGGCTAGCAAAGAGGCTTACAAACATCTGGAGCACCTTAGCTCGTCACTACTTAGATTTTCAGTTTCTTCCAATATTGAAACTAATTTAAATCCAGCTTTGATTGAAATCCTTGAATTTTTCATGCCTCCCTGCATATGAAAATCATTGGTTTATTGTTGATGCATAAAAAAAGATGTCCTTTCTATCAAACCAGATTCTGCAAAATTTATGACAAGAAATAGCATTTCATATGTGCACCTCTTCTGCCTTTAAAAATAATAAATCTGATTCCAAACATGTTAATGCTAAATTGTTTGCCTAATCTCAGTATGGAATATCTTAGAAGGAGTGAAATTTTAAATGCAGAAAGTAGTTTTGCCACATGAGAAAATAGAATCTGCTTTTAAACTGACGAGTTTGGTCCTATGTGGGTAGGGAAAGGACTCCCTTGCTGTAGAATGCTCTCATTCATTTTTGCATCACTATTTCATCTCACTCTCAGCAGACTTTTCAATTCAGCTACAATATCTGTCATAAGTTGAACTTTAAGCCTGTGGTTGGGCTTTACCTTGTAGAATATGTTCCTGCCCACTTCTGTGCTGCTTTGGCCTCACACCTTTAATTGATGGTCATGTTTTCACTTTGCCATTTCATTATTTGCTAATTAGAATTCTTCTTACCTAGGGGGATATTTTTTGCTTTATTGATACTCCATTCTCAGCAAAGCTGAGCAGAAAAGAAGTGTTTTCTTCTTTGTCAGTGCCCAGTCATTTACTTATTTCCTTTCTGAGTTTTTGAGGTATTTTTCACATATAAAGAAATCTGTGCTTTTGTCTTTTCTGCCGCTTGTAAATCATTGACAAACTCATGAGAAGAGTGGGGGCACTTTATGATCACAAAGATAAGCTTGTTACTTTTTGGTTGCTTTTTCTCACGTTCTCTGACAAACCAAGACGTTTTTATTGAGATCTGTTCTTGTGAATCCTATTTCAGGATTAAATTTGTTATGCTGTATTTGGATATTCCTGGAAAGTACTTCATGATACATTTTAGAATATACTGTCAAAATGCAAGCACATTATTTTTATGCATTCTGCAGCATTAGACACCAAATGTGGCAAAGCCATTTCTAACAGACTTGAATTCAAGAGGCATCTGCTTTTTGCTCTTTTGGCATGAATGTTACTTTTAGATACAAAGGAAAAGAAAAAGAAAAAAAAAAGGAGCTGGCGGTAGATTCCAAAGAAAGGTTAAGTAATGGCTTCTGATTAAGTCTTGGAAGTTTTGCTTCACATTTGCATTTGATGTCATCAACTCCTTAACTGTTACAGTAGAATTAACAATGCATTCCAGTGTGGCTTGAAGAGAGGCAAGCTATCTTTGCCATTATCATTGATTTCCATGCACAAGCAGGAGTGTTACTGAATCAAAACCTGTTTGTGAAAGCTTCCTTATTATTTTCTCCTTCTTGGGAGAGCATTATTAGCTATATTTCTAGTGCACATGGCCTGTTGATATTCCTCACAAGAAATTCACTTTTCATACAATAGTCATGGGCATCAATAGGAAATAAATTATCTATTTTAGTGGACTTTGCATTAGGTCCTGGTTGCCCTAAAACTGTATTATCTCTGTTTTCATTTTGTTTAATTTCAATAACAAAAGAAAAAAGAGAACATTTTCAATACTGATGTTTTTATTAAAAGACATGCTTCACACTTTATCCTGCTTTCCACAGCTTCTGCTGGTATATTCCATTTTGTTTTCTTCTTACTCATTGGAGTTCTGTGGGTGTGAATAGTAAGGAATCTGGTGCTCATGACTTGCTTGGTGGTAGGTGAGTTCTTGTAGGTGAAGTGGTGCCAGCAATTGTGGCACTGGAGGCCAGCTTCTGACAATTTGTCCAGCAATGTCAAATTTTACTTTGAAAGTAAATACACATTTATAAGCCGCAAGAGGGAAATTCCCGCACAAAATTATTCCACAGATCCTACTGACATTCTATTTTTCCTGTAGAGTACTTCCCTTTGTTGATCTGTTTGTGTATCCTGTGTTTCACCACCAAGGCAAACATTTTAAAACCAGATTTGTAACAGTCTCCAGAACACTGTCTAGATTCTCCATAGAATAAATTTGCACGTTGTCTTCCAGGCAAATTTTTTTTTTCTGCTCTCTGTGAAAATATTTGAACAGGTGTTTCCTTCTTTTCCACCACTTCTCTTCAAGGCAGTTATTGTTTGTTTCTCCTGCCCCTGATTTGCGTTTCTTTTTGGAGATTTACCAAACAAATGCAGTACAATTTAGAATCAATAGTTCATTAGTTCTCCTTTCTTTCAGTTGTTTTTTTCTATTGGAAGGACATGATGGCTGATTTCCCATCATTAATTAAATAACCTGGAATTCATGCCTATTTTTTTTTTTTTATTAAATATTAGAAAGTTCAAATATTTCTGTCTCCCTTGCATGTCTACGATGCCCCAGAGATGGACAACATTTTTTGCTGATTCAACACCTAGGATGGCTTTGCATGACCCAGTTTCTTTCCCTTTGGAATCCATTAGGACTTTGCTGATGAGTTCAGACATAGAAGTGTTTTTTCAAAAAGCACATGAGAAGGAGGAGGAGGAGGAGGGAATGGTGCTTCAGTGCTGCAGCTCAGGTCTGGAGAAGCCCTTACAGGTGCGTGGGTGGCTCCCAGGGCTGTCCCCTGCAGAACTGCTCTATGCACTGGTGAGTGCATTTGAATTTTAAAGGGGTCAGGGGGAGGACTAAGGCAGGGGAATTATTCCATAAATCAACCCCTAGAATCCTGTTACAGACCGCAGAGTTACTGACTTAGCAGTTTTATCTAAACCATTGATTCTTGAGAGCTTTGAGGATAATTTGCTTAAATCAAGGTTACCTTAATTATGGAAACTTGATTAATTGCTGCAGTATTTCAGCTTTCTTGAAACATATTAATCCTAATAGAGGCACCTAAGTACCAAAGCCTTGACAAATACCTGGTGTTGTGTATACAGCACATAATTTATGATATTGTTGTAGCTGTTACATTCAAACACACATTGTTTCCACCAAGTGTTACTGCACCATTTTATATAGCTGTTTGTGACTGGCCTAGAAATGTTTATAACATATGAAACATAATACAATCAGATACTCAAGAAGATGTTGTGCCCTGCTTGCAGAAGTGAAGCACAAAATGAGCAGGAAAGAACTAAAGTTGACTTTGATTGGAACGTAGGCGAGTAGTGTAGATCTGCTCTCCATGTAGTTTAAACAAAGTGGAAAAGCAATTTATAACTAAATACAGTACTGTGTGTACTTATCTGAAATTGCAAAATAGAGCTGCTGGGTTCTGAAGTTCAGATGAAATTGTACAGTGCTCTTTGTCTCCTACTCATTTCACTTAATCTCCTCTCCCAAGGGACCAGGTGGCTCAGGTCCTTAACAATGAGATCTGACACTTTTCCAGTTTTTGGTGGTTATTTTTTTTCTTTTTGGTGACACACTGAAAGCATTCTAAAACTGTGCTTCAGTTCTGGATTGCCACTCAAAAGAAGAAATTATTAAGCAAGTAAATGCTTTATAAATATTCATTATTAATAGTTTCCTTCTGTCTCTTAAATTTGGTACCAGTGGTAGAACTGGCAGGTTAATATTGCCCCTGAAAGTCTGTCACACTGCTTCTGTCATAAATGACATCACATTTCAGTGAGATGGTTGCCTTCAGCATTAGATTCAGAAATGTCTGTTCTAGCTGCCAGCTTGAGCAAACAAATTTAATACTTTTCTGTTGACAAGTCTTTCCTAGCTTGTTAACTTTTTGATTGTTCAGCTGAACATAATGGGCATCAGTTTTCATAGCTGCTCACCATTTTACTGGTTTGAAAGACAGAAACATTTGGGTTTTCAGCAGGAGCTGAGCAGACAAAAGCAAAGCTTCAAAAGGGCGGGTGCATGAGCAATAATAAATACATACACCCACTTAGAGCAAATAGCTTTATAGGGTAAATTTACAAAAGTGCACAGGTTTACAGATGAAAAGCAGGAGACTAATGGACTTCAGATGCTCAGGCACATTTATCAGTCCCACTATGCACCCTCTTGAATCTTACAGCATGTAAATACCATTTAAAATATAGCCCTGAGCAATACTGTGCTCCTTTGATCCCTGGAATAAGCAGAGAGAGCCTGGAGGCAGTTCTGTATCACTGGGACTATTGGAGGTCCCAGTGATTTGTAAGGATCCATGACTCTGCCCCTCCTTTGCACACCCTCCAGAGCTTGGGTGGCTGGTGAGAGGATGCTGCCTTTGTGCTGTGGAGAGCATCACTGCTCAGTGCCAGCTCAAGGGTCCTCAGGGTTGCTTGAAGCTGCTCCTCCTCAAATAGAGATGAAATTCAAGACAAAATTCCGCTCACAGATGCTTAACACTCAGGAAGTAGCAAGAGGAGGCATGATGTGTGGTTATATAATCTTTTTATTTGTAAAAACATACTGGTTTTACAAGGAATTATGGTTTTATGAAGATGTAGGCTCAGGCTTAGTATTGCCAGTATCTAAACTTCATGCTATAAAAATATCATGCAGTTACCATGTTTGCAGATTGCATGGAAGAAAAGCTGTGTCTCTCTTTTCAGTTTATTATACGACTCAAAAATGTGTTCACTAGTAAAGCTAAACTGCAATTAAGATTATGAAGGGTTTCTATCCAGTTAGGCATTTTTAAAAAATAATTGGGAGTAGGGAAATCAATGACCTGCATCATCTGAGATGTAAGAAATAGCAAGTGAATGGAAAGTGGAGATTGTTAGGCTTTATTTGGAGCCTACTTTTCTTCCTTCTTCATGTCCATGTTTTTATGAGATCATGGCAGTCAGAGATCCCTGGAGAAAAGGGCATTTGTCTGTTCCTTGCTAAGAACAAAGTTCCAGGCAGTCTCCTAATGCGGGATTATAATGTTCTGCTTGGATTTCATTTGTCATGTCAGTGCTCTGCTACGAAATCAGCAGTGCTTACATTTAATTTAAGCACATATATAAATATTTATTTTAATACAGGTACAATAATGTTCACATGGAGTGTGCAGAAATGCAACTTATAGATCAGTTCTTTTAAGGTAATACAGAATTTAATAAAATAGATAGGGTAGTTATTTAACCAAAAAGATCCTTTCAAATTTAATTTAGATATTTTAAACTATATTTTAATTAAATTTTAGAGACTAAGTCTTGGACTTAAATCGTGCTTCATCATCTTGAATATTGAGTCTTACATGTTGGATATACGATTCATGGTGCTACACAGAAGTTAAATCTGTGCCATAATCTTTTTTTGGATATCCCAACTATAGCAAAATCACACATGATTACCTGAATGATGGAGTACATTGCAAATTTTGATTTCATTCTATCTAATCAGGAATTCCACTGTACAGGGCAAACAACCAAATGTTTCAGTTCTCCAAAGATGATAAGGTGCATTCTTTCACTACACACAAATATGTGGGTGTGAATGACAGGCTCCTACCATCAGGAGCCTTCAAAAAATCTGTATATTATGGTATGTGGGAGGTATTTTTTGTGATGATAGTAGTTCTTGCTACATAAATATCCGTGAACATTTCAAGACAAAAAAAAAAATAATCATTCTTTCTGTGTGCTTTGGGATAATGTTACAAGTGCTATGTTAACCTGAAATGTTAGACATCTTCCATGTGAGGAGTGCTTTCTCCAAATAGGTGTTTCAGCAGTTCCTGTTCCCTGCACAGCTGGGACTTCTGTCATCCTTTGAGCTTTTTGGTTTCCTCCTTCATTTGGGATTTCACGTTATGCTTATCCCTGCAGGCTTTTTCTTCTGAGTCCCTTTGACTGTCCCCAGGCTGTCTGCCACCTGTGGCTGCTGCTCTTTGAGAGCCAACCCTTCAGTTAAAGGGGTTGTGTTTGTAAGAGGAACATTCCCCATATCCAGACCAATGTATGAGGAGTTGGAATCTGTCTTTGCTCAGTGCCTGTGGGTTCCAGAGTTCTGTGTCTGGCAGGCAGAATGGTGGAGTGTGAATTTCCAGCACGGAACCTGACCCTAACTAACCCCTGGCATGAATATCATCCCACTAAAAGCAAGATGGCTTGTCCCATTTTCTGTCAGTGTTCCCTAGCACAGCAGCAGTCTCAATCCCACTGCGAAACACTGTGCAGTCCCTCTTCTGCTCAGGCAAGTTTGAAAATATGGTTTATAGCAAAAATGCTGAAGACAATTGAGCGCTGGAGGACTCATCCTCCAGGACATGAGTGCTCACAAGCCAAGGGAAGGGAACAACTTGGGAGTCCTGAACAGCAATGCTTTCCAACAGGCTGAGATGTTTTATTTATGAAGAATAGTAGTCATGTGTGGCAGTTTGAGCATTTACTAATCTGCTTAGTTCAAATGCTAGGACATTGGAACAACTTGCCATACCACTCATTCCCCAATGAACCATAAAGCTATAGAAGGAAAGAAGGAAACTTTTAACCAAAAAATATGCTTAGGACCTTAGGTTTCCCAGAGCTCAGTGTTAGTCTGAGCCCTTCAGAAACTGCAAATGGCCACAGGAAGGACACATCTTTTAAATGAATAATCAGTATAAAACATGATAATATTTCAGTATAAAACATGAACATATTTCTCAAAATATTGTCACCAAGATTATACCTCCATACTGCTGGCACAGTTATATCTAGACTTCCAATCAATAGTATACACAACAAGACACCTGAAATGTTAGAATATAGCTTAATTAAGATCCCTTTTCTCCCTTCCAGACCTCAGATTTTAGAAAGCTTTGACAGGTAGTCTTTAAAAATCTAGAACATTGAAAATGGAGGGTGGATTTCATATCAGCATGGAATCTGGCTAAATTTAAGTCCTAGAAGGAGTTTACTATGCCTGTGTGAGATCTAAATTTCTACTGAATAAAATAAAGGTCTTTCAGGAAGCTTAATTTTTAAATGGCCACTTAATCAAAACCACTTTAATCTTACCCCATAAAAAAGAATTTTGAACTTGCCTTCAAAGCAGGAACTAGCCATACCTCCAGTGAATCATCCTATGGAAGAAAATCCTAATGCTTTCCTGTAAAAAACCCATTTTGAAACCATTGTATCCATATCCACTAGCACAGTCAGGGAAGGGAAGGATTTCCCTGTGCCTGTGTGACTGGTGTTGGCTTAATTAAAGAAGTCATCATTTCCAGCCCACTCTATAGTCTCTACACAATGATTTTCCTGTACTAAAATGTGAACTTTTTTCTCATATATTATCTAGGACAAAAAGGATGACATTTAGCACTCAGACTGTGGATAGCCCTAACCTATCAATGTAAAACACGTCTGTTCATGTTGAGTTTTCTTAGTGTTGTAGCAGTAGCAAATAATCTATTTGCCTACTCTACTGTAAGCTAACAGATTAATCAGATTTGAAAATGTTTCTGCACCTGATGAACTGGGTTTACACTGTGCTGTCACTAATCAATGCCCCAGGATGTTATTTTTATAGGTGTTTGTCTGTAAACCAAGCAGTTTTCTGAGCAGTCCAAGTTGGGTCTGGGGAAGGAGAGGGGCAGATGATGACAGAATTGCCCAGTAAAATAACATGATAGGAAATGTTATCCTTCATCTCATGTCAGAGTTAAGGCTGGTAGATGAAGCCTTGACTTTCAACTAGTTCAGTGCCACCCTAAAAACAGCTTATGAATTTGCTTTATTCAGTGTTGAGGACTAATATTCTTGCTGCTCTCAGAATCTAAAAGTGTAGGTCTGTTGGGATTACAGCCAGAAAATGCTGATTCCCCATAACTGAGAACTTTCAAATAATTTTTTTATGTACAAGATAAAATTGCCACCTTCAGTAAAGACCTCTGTCGCTTTTCCCATTGACTCTTTTCCCTTTCTGTAATTTTAATACCATCAGATCCCAGGGAACTTGCGCTTTCAAAAGTAACACCTAAAAAGAAAAATAACACACTGATTCCCTGAGTTGCTGCTGCTACAGTGTCAGATAAAAAATAAAGCACAATAAGATGAAAATGATCACTTCAACAATTTTATGACTGTTAAAAGAAAGAAAAAAAAATCCCACAACTTGACTATAAAATCCCCTCCAACTTCCTTGCCTTGAATGGAATTTCATCAGTTTACCAGAAAGGGAAAGCACTCGACTTTAGAATCAGGTGCTGCCACTCACTCTTAGACAGCACCTTCCCAAAGTCATCTTCTTATTCTTAAGCTGGATTTCTAAGGTATCTGGGCACTTCAGCTGCTGAATTCTGCTTGTCAGTCATTTGTCTACAGACTTGTGAGCAGTTATTTAATGGCAGTTCAGTTTTTTCTGGATGTACTGTGAAGCTGTGCTTCAGTGCTAATGTGATACTTGCTCCTAAATTCTGCCTTGGTGATGGGAGCTGATGCATCTCAGAAGGCATCATGGGTTAATCTGCCTTTAGAAATCCTTATATTATGGCAAAACAGTGAAAACTGGATCAAATATCTAGTCTATTATCTGAAATAAAAGATAATATTTTGTTTATTTTACCACTAAATTGTGTCAGATTAAAAGCTATTCTCGGAAAAAGTACCCTGTTTTTTTGTTTTTTTTTTTTTTTTTTGTCTGGAGACATCAACTGATAAAAACCAGAGCTTTCCTTTGAATTTTATTCCAGTAGTTCACACCCTTCATTTTTACAATAGGAAAAACCAGGTCGGTTTGTGTTTTCATTGAGCTTTCAGACAATTTCTGCAGTTGGTAGTGTCCTAATTTTCCTTCCTGAACAAAGTCCACGGGAAAATCCTCAGAGAATGACAGTTCCAGCTCACCAAACTCCAGAAGGGTCACACTAAGTTTTCATAGGAGGCTCTTTGTGACACATGGGAGACTTCCATCCTTGGTCCAGAAGGGTCAATCCTCTTCTGCCCAAGTGTACTAATACTGCCTCATCCCTTTATTGCCATAGGGCACAAAAACCCTGCAGTTAAAATTTGGGACTTTCTTAAATCAGTTTAGGAAAAGGCTCCCTTAGTGAGACTATATTTACTTACAGGTTTGCATTGTAAAAGTGGTCATTTCATCAGCATTTTGGTTTGGGCTTGTTTTTTTTTTTTTTTTTTTTTAATAAAGTTTGAATTACTTTGGTTCCTTTATTTTTAATTTTCTTTTTCTTTCCCCAGTGTATTCATCAAGAACACCAGTGATTTTGAAAAACATTCAAGGTGATAAATGTAAAGTTTTTTTTCACACTGAAAGACAGGATCATTGCCCACCTACCACATAAACAGAGCCAGAACACAGAAAGATTAGTAAGGAGATTTTGGCTCAGGCAGACTTTGACCCCACTTACTGTTACAATTCTATCAAAGCAGAGATGAGATATTGTCATAATTCCTTAACTTAAATACTTCAGGAATAAAAAAAGACATTTTTAGGCACTGTGTCCCACTGTAAATAACTTAGCAAGATTGCATGAGTTCAGGATAATAAATACAACTATTAGAATTTATAGAGCAAATTCAGTCTGCTCTGTTTCCTGAGATGGGTGGTAGCTTTGTGAAATAAAAATTGGCAGTTTTACAAGAGAAAATTAAATAGTTAATTAAGCCTGTTAGTTCATTTTTTCATCTTGAAAATGATCCCATGTAGATGCAAATCTTAATAGCAGTGCAGCGTAAGGAATTGTGGTCACTATCAAAGACCCTGCCCATGTGCCCATCAGAATGAAAACACATGATAAAGTGAAGGAAAGGGTTACCTTTCAGACAAATCCAGTTTTGGAATTGTTTCTTTCCAAAAGAACAAGTGATTATAATGGCAAAAATTCCCAGAAAAGAGAGTTCCTATTTTCCTCCCATTTTAAAATAATTTAGCTAATAATGTTTTTTATTTGTTGTTAAAATCTTTTGTGAAAGTCTTTGTTTTCATGGAACATCTCCAGTTGGTAGAAAGTTGGATACAACAAAATATCAATGATATTTTTTTCTTCAAATGGCAGGTGAACATTTGGTATGGCACAGTTTAATGATGGACCTGGCAGTGCTTGGTTGACAAACTCACTGATCCTTAAGGTCTTTTCCAACCTAAATGATTCTATAAAAAAGGGAAAAAATCTGCTAAAACAGCTATTCAGGAACCCATCTCCCAAACAACAATAAAAGTACTAAAAAGGTAACAAAACACCATTCTGTCTGTTATTCTTTGAAGCACAGTGTAGGGTACACTGATGCATATTTTCATAACCTTAAGAACTGATTAGGTGAACTCATTAAGCCTAGGAATAAACATTTATATGCTGAAAATATTCTAAGTACTTTCAAGGACAGAAACCCATTTATTCTTACAACAAAAAAAAGAAAAAGGAAAAGAAACACAGATTGTTCTGATCTGTACACTACTCCAAATTTTTAAAATACTGATTGATTGAAGGTCTTTATCTTGATAGCTAAAATCTCCAGGGAAATTTTTCCTGAGGTGAATTTTCAGCTTTAAAATTGAAACTGTCCACCAAGGGGAAATCTCATGGAAGTGAGTGGCAAATACCTCAGAGAGGCAAAATATATTACTATAAAATTCAGGGCACTGGGAGATCAGACTGGCCATGTGCCTGTTCAATCTGAAAAGAGCACATGGATCTTGCAGGTTTTGATTCAATGTTGTGTTTTCATACAACACGTGTATGACTCACAAAAACAAGTCAAATAATATAAACCAGATGCACTCTTTCCTGTGACCTATCAAGGAAGTATAAAATGAGAGCAAAAAGGAAGACTTTAGTATTATTTCTGAGCAGTATTTTCAGATATCATAGAGATAAGTATATAAAAAAAAGTGTGAAGAGTGGAAGTAATCAGTGCCATATTTCTTGTTACACACACTATGAGATTTGCACATAGGTATGAAATTCAGTGAGGTCTATTTCATCTCAGCCTTGCTACATGAAACTTGTGTAGGCAAAGCAAATTGACAATAAATCAGAATATTCAGGGCAGCCTGTAACAACAGCACTGGTTCTAGGTTCAGTTTTGCAGAAGGAATTTGGTAAGAGACTATTGTATTACAAAAGCAGCTGTGGTTTGTCAACTCCTGTTTTCACATGAAAAGTTTTTTTGTCTAAGTGCCGCACTTGTGTTCTCCTTTCTTACTGTGCTATGCATGGCTATTTCACATTATACAAACTGACATGAAATTGTGGCACTGTCCTCTGAACTGTGACGTCTTGCCAGCTGGCAGTGGTTACATGGGGAGAACACGCACTTCTTGTAACACAGGGTATCTGTAATGACCCCTCTGTGAGGAGGAGCAGCCTAAATTTCTCCATGCCAGCTGATTCTGTGAATGTGGAGAAAGTGTGTGGGGGTAATTTGGGGGGGGTTTGTTATGTCTGATGTTGTATGTGCTTTGCAGCTCCTGTGTGAGCTTCTGTGAGGAGCTCAAGGAAGGTAAAAAGTTTGTGCTCTCTGTCTCTGACACAGATGCCTTAGGAAGGACAAGAACTATTGCTGCAGAAATGTGTTCCCCAAGCACTGTCACTTTTACTGCCTGGGGAAGGGAAACCTTTTTTCTCCTCTTACACCATCAAAGGAGAGGGTTGCTCAAGTTGCAAACTCATCCAGTTCTGGAAAAAACTGATCCATTCCTTTACTCTTAATTTCCTGCTGGGGACTCTGGTGAGAGGCTTTTTACAAGGGCATGCAGTGACAGAGGAAGGGTCAATGGATTCCAGCTGAAAAAGGGTAGATTTGCTCTAAGGAACAAATTCCTTATTTGTTTGAGTCATTGGAACCAGTAGCCAAAAGAAGTTGTGGGTGATCTATCCTTGAAAGAGGTCAAGGCCAAGTTTGGGGAGAAATTGAGCAACCTGGTCTAGCAAGAGGTGTCACCATGGAAGAGGCGTGGGAATAGACGACCTCTTCAAGGTCCTTTCAATTCAAACCATCTAATGATTCTGTGACTCCTTAATTCTTTAAGGAGAATCCTTCCTTCACAGCTAAACATCACATCACACTGGGAGCTTATGAAATCCACCCCGTTTTAATGAAACAGAATTTGTGTTCATTGCAAGAGCAAAGGCAGTGCATGAGTATATTCAGCTATGGATGTGTTGTTGCTTTCATCATTCAACTTGGAGGTTTTCCTCCCTGACTGTATATAAATCAAAACCACATTTCATGCTCATCATGCAGTATAGCAGGAAATGGGTACTGAATTGGGAGAGAAAGAGGCAGTGGGGGAAAGCACATAAATGCTAGCAGCACCCTCCAGCAAAAACATCTCAAATGTTTCAGCCACTGTATTCCAGGAAGTGAAATTTCAGTTTCTATTATTGCTCAAAATAACTAAATATAGAAGCAAATGAAAAATCTGTCACAGGTCACAGAGGGATGCTAACATGAAGGGCATCTCTTTCCCCTCAAAGCTTTATGACCCTGCCTGAATGGGGGTTAAAGGGATGTAAGTAGAAGCAGCATATGACAGATAATCCTTCAGTTCCCTTTGAGGTACAAAAGGCAAGCCTCAGAGGTGTGAAGCTGGCCCATGTGTGAGACAAAAATCACAATGAAATGTGAATGCAATGGAAACAAATGGAACATTCCCAAGGCAGTGTTTGCAGCGTCACCTCCAGCCCAGGAGACAGCCTGAGCCCAGGTCTCTGCAGGTTCCTCTGATTCAGGAGCACTGTCTGCTGCTGCTGCCACTACCCACAGAGCTTCTTAACAAGCAGGAGCTGTTAGCTGAGCTAATGAGACTGGAAAGGTGCAATGAAATCCCTTGTACACTAAAGCTTTCACTGTAATCTGGGTCTTTTCTGTTCATTGTGGCGAAAATGTGGCAGAGGAAATAACAAACCGTTGCTGAATTCCCATTTTTGGAAACCACTGGAAGATTTTCGTAGCTTTGAACAAAGGTTTTGCTTGAAAGTACAGAGAAGGATGTCTCCTTTGTTCTTCTTACACTGTTCTTAAAATGTAGATAACTCTAAAACCCAGGGAAATGGAGCAATTCTGCACACACCCCGCCCTCCACATATTTCTCCAACAATATCAGTAACAAATGGTACTGATAATTAATATATGCTTTATCCTAGAGCTGTTTGGTCCAGTTGAAGCTGCAAGGTAACCTATGCTTTTGAAGCTATGAAAATGATATGTTAATATGGATAATAAGAGCATTTTGCCAACTTTGCCACAATACTAGACTAGGCCATCCTCAGGGGGTTTTGTGAGAATTTAATTTACATAGAAATGTTTATCCATTGTTATTCATTGTTCCATGCTTCCTCTTCTTATATTACATTATTTTAGCTGTTACAAAAGAAAAACTTCACTTAATATGTTCTTAAAATTTTCACAATTAATCAAACGGTTAATGGCATCCTGTTTCTCACAATGTTCAAGGCCAGATTTTACTGTCTCACTGATACCAACCTGTAAAGATGTTTTGTCATGAGAAGATATCCTGCAGAGCCAAAATATTGATAATCTCCATACAGCATATGATTTACAATACCTAGAAATACACCAAAGAAGAGAAATTTTGCCAGATCTACTTTTATTTTTTAATCTAAGCAGGATATTAGCATTATGGAGATACTTCTTCCAGATGTTTTATGATCTCTATAACAAACTTGCCTTGCCATAATGAGCATCAGACTATTTGATGTGTTTGTTAAAGCATGAGTTCCTGGAGGTATGTGAATATGAAAGCCTTTCAATTTTTATTTGAAAACATCTGAAAATCTCCTCTTGTGGCTGCCAAAGAACCTTTGGAAAATCTGTGTCATGCAGGTTCAAAAGTCAGAAAGAAAATATAAAGGAATGAAAATATACTTTTAAAATACCTAGAGAAATAAAAGGATTGTTTTTAGTGCCTGACTTCAGATGCTTTATTGTTTAGATTTGCAGAAACAGTACTACATTTGTGAATTTTACTACAAGCAAGATATAGTGTTATAGAAATGAAGGTTAACGGTGTTTGAATTTCTGTGATCTGCATGTAAATCTGACATATGCCAGTGTTGAATTTCATATGCAATACAAACTGTTTTTTGACACTAAAAATCATCATTTCTAGTGAAAAACCTATTCTGCTAATATTCCTCTAAAATTTCCACAACTTTTTGGAACCAAAATTGACCTTTGAAAATTGGAGGACAACTGAGAAGTTATTTTAAACACTTTACCCTCGTTGACTTGCTAAATTAAGATAAATTATAGTCAGCTCTAGACCTGTTTATGAGCTTGTTGAGATCACAACCTACAAAGAGCACAGGGTGTTCCCTTCCATGTGCAGCTCCTGGGAACAGCTTTAAAGCCATGAGGAGACACCAGATCTGAGCTTGAGCTTCCCCTGAGCACAAGGGCTTAGAATGGAGAATGCTGATGGCTGATTCCTAGGATGAAAATCTCTTTTCTGAATGTTTTTCTTAAATATTTCTGTCTGCCTGGATGTGGCTGCTGGGAACAAGAGGAAATATAGATGTGATGGTAGTGGGTAATTGTTGCCTGCTTTTCTTACTTAAATACTCACTTTCACAGGACATTTCAAAGGGCATAAAATGCTCCCTGATCAACTAGAGGAACTTCTGGGGATGAATGCCATCTTTGCTAAATGTTATAGACACCCTCTGCAAGGACTTTAAATGGCTATGGCCTCCTGAAAACATTACACAGACTATATATAAATATGGTGCTCAGAATGTGTAATATTTTAGATAAAACATTGCACTTTTATTGTATTTGCAGGGTCCCTCGTGGCAGGAAGGAATGATGAATCTGAATCCATGTTCTCAGAAGGCTAATTTATTATTTTATGATATTATAGTATATTATATTATAGAATATTAAACTATACTATACTAAAGAATACAGAAGCTATACTTACAGAAGGCTAAAAAGTTAATAATAAAACTTGTGACTCTCTCCAGAGTCCTGACACAGCTTGGCACTTATTGGCCAATAAGCCAAAGCAATTCACATGAAACCAATGAAACAACCACCTGTTGGATAAACAATCATCACATTCCAAAGCAGCAAAACACAGGAGAAACAATCAGATAATTATTGTTTCCCTTTTTCTCTGAGGCTTCTCAGCTTCCCAGGAGAAAAATCCTGGGTGAAGGGATTTTTCAGAAAATATGAATGTGACACACTTTTACTTTCATGAGTCTCTGATAAGTTCCTGTGACTTTCAAGTGAGCCAGGTGGGCTCAGAATGAGGGGACAATTTTTTTCTGTTGACTGTGTCATTGCCATTGATATAACTGACACATTTGGGCCTTTTCCATGTTTTTGAATATTCTGTATTTTTCTTGTAAGTATTTTGTTATAAGTATTGTATTATCGCTTCACCTCCTTCCGCCACAAGAAAATGAATGCTGGTGCATTTTGATCTTATTTACATGGCACAAATCTGGAACTACTCTCCTAACCCCATTTGCTCTAATTATTTTACAAAACACCAATTCCTGCATTCCAAACAACTTTCCAACCAACTTAATTGGACATTTTTCCTCATTGTGACTACAGCATTAACCTGAGTGATGATAACACCTGATACGCAGTCTGAATTTATTTCACAGATCTGCCTGCAGAAACTGGGGCATATATACAATGATCTCTTTCTGTTATATGTGTAAATTTGGCTCAATCACCTCTTTATTCGCCGCAGGTGTAGTTTGCAATATGCTGATGGACATTTATCAGCCTGCTCTCCATGGCCATACTGAAGGTGGAATCATGCTTGGAGGGCTGTGCAGTTACAAAATTGGTGCTTTAAGGTCAGGGGAACTTCTTGCAGTGTTTCCAGTGTTTTATAGGAGCCACCCTGTCTTTCACAGTCACAATTCAGCATCGTGGGATTTATTTTCCCCCTGCAACAAAAAAGAATGGAGAAATCTGTGGTGAGGCTTTTTGTTAATACTGCAGTAATCTGGTGGGTTAGCAGATGGTTTATGCTGCTTTTGGATGCCCTTTTCACTGCTTACTGTGAGAAGGTCATAGCAGCTGATGTAGCTGCTTCTGTTAAGTTCACTGCCACCAGCTGCAAGGGCATTTGTTTCTTTTGTTTCTTTTCCTTTTTATATTTTTTTTTTCTCGTAAACAGGTCATTTAGGGTCATAACTAAGGGAATAATAAGTTATTTACAGGTGTTTTATCACTATAACACTCCAATTTGTCCTGGTATTTCTTTTCCATTATAACAGTGCAACAAACTAAACTGTAAAAAATTTGCAATCTTTGATAGTTCTGGAAGGAGAAGCTCCAGATTACTGCCCACAAGAGTATTCAGACCAATGTGAGCAAGCTTGGTTTCCTTTGAGATGAGATTTGCACATCAGTTGTGCAGTGTTAGTTTAGGGTTTGCCATTGGAGGATGAGCCCTGCAACTGCATTATCCATTCTGGCATTTTCCATAAAAAAAGGCTTGTCACCAAACAAATGACTTTCAATATGGCTTTGGATTGACCCAAAGAAGCAGAAAAATTTCCTTCAACTGATGCAACAGGATATGCAGAGAATTTATTCAGGTTGTGTACCATGGGAACAACTTTTCATCTTAGAACAGGCAACTTTGCGATGCTGACACTGATGTAAATTGTTATGTGAATTAAAGGGAAAATTTGTGTTTTGTTGTAATAACATCTAGTGATGTCCTGCCAGGTACTGAGCTACTTCAGCTTCCATTGCAACGATCTGAGCTACAGACTTGGATTTAATTTTAATGTTACCTTCAGTGTAAAGTAAGAGCTGGTTCTTCCAGGAAAATAAAAATCCATATTTTTGTCTGTTTTGGTGAATGGTTTCATTTATTTTGAAAACAGAAGTGTTATTTTTGACCTATGTGAATCATCC
Source organism: Ammospiza caudacuta (assembly GCF_027887145.1). Taxonomy (NCBI): domain Eukaryota; kingdom Metazoa; phylum Chordata; class Aves; order Passeriformes; family Passerellidae; genus Ammospiza; species Ammospiza caudacuta. Next base: position 10,791,536 of record NC_080595.1, read on the forward strand.
AGTGCGGGTGTCAATAAAAGTGTTTCCCATGTCAGGGCTGGAATTGGCACTTAATGCAGGGAGATTCTAGGAAAAACCCAGGAATTGAAACTTCCTTCCTGTAACTGTTTCCCCTATGGATAAACATTGTGACTAATTAATTTTTTAAAAATATTTGATTTTATGGTGTTTCTTTTTAGACTGGCTTGTACAGCCCCTGAATTACAGTGAGAACCTCAAGCATTGCTAAATAACCTAAATAACCTAATTATTATCCTTAATAACCCAGCAGCCAGGCTCTCATGTGGGTGCCTGGCTTAGCTCCCACAAAGTGGGGAGACTCTCTGAGCCATGAATTTTTCGTTCCCATTCAGACAGAGGAAGAAAAAATGAAAATATAATAAATGAATTATATAGATATTCATGCTGTGGTGGAAGGGATTTTTTTCTGTGTGTCCTCTTTGTCTCAAAGTACTTTTTTAAGTCACACTATCATGTGTGGAAGAGATGTTCTTTCTATCATGTTCTGTTATCTCAGAAACTGGGACATAATCTGCTGTCTTGCTTCAAAGCAACAACTTATTTCATCATTCAAGAGGTTTCTTTCCCCATAATTGCTGATGATTTTTGCAAGGTCTAGTCTCAGTCAAAGAGATTTTACTGAAAGATTTGTCAGAAATATGAAAGTGATTGTTCAACTTACTGTTAAAATGATAAAGTTTAAAGGGAAAAGTAAATCAACAACAAAATACACATTATTTATAGAAATAAATTCTTCTTCTTTGAGTTTTTAAACAATCCTTCATTGATAGAATCATAAAATAGTCTTGACCATAGTATTTCAACCCTCCAACGATTCTGAAACCATAAGTATCATAACCTGTCATAATATTTATCAGTAAAAATCCATGATTTTGAGGAAATAATTTTAAAATAAGTACTTCATAAATATTTTTGAATGTTATATTATCAAAAATGGTACCCTTTAAATAATATTTATACTAGCACAGTACTTAGTTTTGAGAAAAGATTGTACATGTTTGTGGAGAAAGGCAAGGACCTCAAAGTTCAGTGTACTAATTCAGATTTGTCTTTTGACTGTGCTTTTTACCACTTTCATTCTTTTCTTCTAAGAAAAAAAGTGTTTTTTCTTGCTGACTTATGGACAAGATGTTATTTTTCTATTATTTAAAATTTTTAACTAAGATCACAAGTTTTTGTACTTTCAAGGTTTCTTTCTTTTTAATTTTTTTTTAATGGAATTGCTACAATTTTGACTGAAAAATGAAAGGTGGCACTAAAGAAGGAATTTCCAAGCTATTAAGACATTAGGCAAATTAATGAGACCAGAGCTCACTGTTTTCCTGTCATTGACTGTAGCATTGAGAAGCATTTATTACACAAACTATTAATTCTTGGGAGATACCACAGTGGTTTTATATTCTTTTCTAAATTTCTGTGGTTTAGATCATAAATAAGAAGCATGAAAAATAGAAATGCAAATTAGATTTTTGTAAAAACTTAATGTATTGTAAAAGAAGGACCCTGCTCAGGGTCTCCTTTGCCCCTCTCCCTCCAGTTTTGTGCAGCTGCCCATGGGTGGGAGCTGAGCTCTAACACTCTTGTGGTAGAACACTGGTCTGGCAAACAACTGGTTACTATAGAAGTAAGGAGAGTATTTTAAAGGTACTTTGGATGTTTTCTCCCTTACAATTTTATTTTCTATGCTAGATTTTCTGGATTTTCTCCCCTGTGAAAATCAGGAATAATTCTTTTTCCATTGTCTATCATCAGAAACAACAGATTTTCAAACCTTTGACAAAAAAGAGTGACTGAGACATTTGAATTCTGGACAAGTGGTGGCCTGGAGAAGCTGCTTAAAATTCTCTTCAAGGCTGGGTTTTCTATGCATGGGCATTTTATATTTCCACATCAGATTAGTATTGAAAGGAACATTTGTTCTAGATGGCCTTTCCATAGAGTACTTTGGAACAGCAAATGTTGGAGCATAAAGAGCAAAAAGACTAAATGAATTTTGGGTCAGATGTAAGTGGGTTTTAGGATTTTCTCCTAAATCCTTTTCTTGATGACGTTTTCTGTGAAAAAATTCCTGCTGCTAGCAGGCTGTGTCTGCCCACAGAAAAAGAAAATGGAGTACCCAATTCCATTTTGTCTACGTTTGTTTTTGTTTTTGTTTTTTTCTTGCTTTGTTAACCCATGTCAGCCTCTGTTCCAGTGTCTTTTAGCAGTTAGTTCTTTCTTCTCCCTCAGAGTGTTTCTGTGCAGGCAGGTGATGCTTTTGGGTCTGATGTGCCCTCCAAGATTTTCTGTGGCAGAGCTGATGCTGCCATCCCTGCTTAGAGCAGGAGGGAAATAATTCAAGCAGGGCTTTAATAAGGTAATTCTTGTTCAAGTTTGGGTATAGATGGACCTCAGTGTCCCTGAAATCAGAGCTGAACCTGAAACCCAGACCATCCCTAATCACTGCTGGAGATGCAGAAGAAATAAGTGAGATGCTGGAGATGCAAGGGTCAGGTCTCTGTGTAATGCAGTAATGGGAAAGAAGGTGAAAAGAAAAAGTGGAAAGAAGGAAAAGGAAAAGTGCACAGAAGGATTATGAAGTTCCAGCCTTATAACCTGCAAAAAACAGAGGAGAATTTCATAGGAAGAGGTCAAATGGACTGGGGTCCAAGGCAGCTGCATGGTTGAGTGCCCAGCCAAAGGAGAGCCCTGGCAAGGATGTGACAATAAGATGAATATTGGCATATTTCTCTGAATAGAAAAGGAAGCACATGCTTCTAATTCTTTCACATAATGCATTCGAAGCATATGCTTGATAACCATGGAGAACATTTGATGGAGTGTTTACAGAATAATAGGCAGAACAATTAAGATAACAGAATGCTGTGTGTCCCTGGAACCGCTCCTATTTCCCCCATACCCCTTTGCCTTTGTTCTGCTGGGGTTTTTTTCCATTCTTCAAAGAGATTTTTGCTCTTCTGGCAGTTTGGTCTGATTTTAAATTTTTCAGCAAACTATTTTATTCTCATGGACAATATATTTTCCATCTTTCACAAACTTCTGCTGAATAGCCTGGTTTGAGCTTGAGCTTTGTTTTCCCCTTATACCCCTAAATTCAACCAAGTTCAAAATAAACACAAATTTTAAAAAGTAAACAAAATGTATGTACTTTTATAATACCTGTGTCAACATGAAAATCGTGAAGTTCAAGTCCTAAACAGATTTATCTTTGACATTTCCCCTCATCTGAAAGACAGGTGAATCACGAACTCTGCATCAGTTTCAATCTCATTTTCCTGAGACTGATGCTGTGGTATAAAAATCTTTCAAAGACATCATAGGAGATCTCTGACATCATCTAAAAGCTTTGTGTTTATGTTTGCTTGGTTTTTGCTTTAGAAATATCAGTTCAGATACCTGCAGATTAAGGACAATCAGCAGCTGTTTATGAGGAGAGTGTCTCAAAAGACAATAAATATCTTGATGTGCTTGAATGTCTTCACTTCATATCACAGATGACAGATGTTTTCTTTGGTGTGAGGAAGCAGCCAGGGAAAGAGAGGAAGGTTAGACAAGCAGCTTAAGACAAATGTTTTTAAACTTTTAAAATATTTATCTATGAAATAGAACTTAAAATAACCTGTTTATTTTTAGATTTTGTGCATTGCATGTATTTTGGGAATATTTCCACGTGATAGCAATAACAAGAAGAATTTCTCATTAAAGTTGCCTCAATGGAATCTTTTGAAGGAACAGAAATTCTATCATGAATATTGCTTTTGGCATAGCATATGAAGAGATTAAATGCTACATATTTGAAGTAATGTATAGCATCTATTAGAGATAATAAAAGTCTTTAGTCTCAGTTAAATGCATAAATGCTATGTTATTTCCTTTTTGTTTCCTTGGTGCGTTAAAAATTGTTACCTGGTTATATTAAATTATTACATGACAGTTTTAGCTGTCAAAGTTAAAAGTTCAAATCAAAGTTCAGCTATCAGAAATTTCAGAAGTGGGAAAATGAAATTTTCACAGATTAGATTAAAAGGATAACTCAGGTAGTGCTAGTATGGGTGGAAAATATTAACTTTTTTTTAGTCCCTTAGTTTATAATCACAGCAAAATTCTAACTCTAATAGACTGTATTTCAAAGTTCTAAAGACTTTCCAGGTATTCTGGAAGGTCAGAATTAGTCCAAATAACCTGATTTGATTTTTCTGCACCAATCTGGAAGATCCATGGTTAAAAACAGACTACAGCAGTTCTGGAAGAGCTGGAGTTACAGCCCATCAACAGCTGTGATAGAAAAGTGAAAAGTTAAAAAGTTTTACTTTTATCCCCTTCTCAAAGGAGAAAATATACTTAAAATTCAGCTCTGTACTAGATTTGGTTAAGCTGTGTGTGCAGGGTTGCTAAAGAGGCTGAGAAGGGCAATCTAATATTGCAGTCATGCTGAGGTTTGTACACTGGGTTTTGCTTCATAAATAATGTGGATTTGGGCAAATCAAAGTTCAGCTATCGGAAATTTCAAAAGTGGGAAAATGAAATTTTCACAGATTAGATTAAAAGGATAACTCAGGTAATGCAAGTATTTTAATACAGGCAAACACAAAGTACAACTCACACTTGTTTCTAGTGCAGTGCCATTTTGATAAGGTCAATAAATTACAGGTCCCTTTCATTAGTCCCAACCAAACACAACAAAAAAATAGGAAAATAGGTGTAAACAGATGGAAATGCATTTTTGAAGCACCTAACAAATTTACTTTGACCTTATGCAATATGAATGTAGCACTTTTTATTTACAATATACATTTTAAAAAATAATTCAGATAATAATGGTGTTGTGGTTTAAACTTTGCTGGAAATTAAACAACACACTCAATGCTGCCAACTCTTCCATCCTCCCTTGCCACTTCTCCCCAGAGAAGGGATGGGGAGGAGAATCAAAGTAAAACTTGTAAGATGAGACAAGAACAGCCTAATAATTGAAAATAAAATACAGCCATGATAGTAAATTGGAATAATAATGGTCACAATAAGAAGCAAAACCACGTGATTTCATGCACAATGCAATTGCTAACCAATACCAGACTTGCATTCCCAATCCCAAATTGTCCCCCTTTCCAGGTATCTCCCCTCAGTTTATATATTGGACGTGACATTTTATGGTGTGGAATGGCCCTTTGGTCACTTTGGGTCACCTGTCCTGGCAGTGCTCCCTCCCAGGTGTTTTTGGATCCTAAATGACAGAGCATGAGGCAAGAAAAAAAGTCCTTGTCTCAGGACAAACACACCTTAGCAAAACCCAAAACATCAGTGTGGCATCAACACCATTCTCATTCTGAATCCAAACCACAGCCCTGTAAACTCTACTGAGAAGGAATTAACTCTGTCCCAGCTGAAACCAGGACAAATGGTAAGGACAATTTTCTCTCAACTGGAAATTTTAATGTTCCTTATCCCAGGTAGAGCTAAGGTTTTTTGTGTGACTTAATTTTTCTGTTGCCGTACCTTAGTGCATGCAGTAAGACACTGCAGTGCTTCTGAATTTTCCAAGAATGCAATTTTCACTGAAGTCATTGAAATATTACTGCAGTGATTTCACAATTGACAAATTAGCAGCCACATTCCCTGACTTAACTTGTGTTGAATGTGCATTACATTTGGGATTCTTCTCTTTTTTAATTAGTAAAATTTTTATACAGGAGGAGTAAACAAGAAACCTAGAGAGAATGCTAACAGCTTATATTTCCAATAGCATGAAGCTGTGTATAAATATGACATGGTGCATCCACTTCCCCTATGGAGCAAATATTTGTAATTGTCAGGATGATTGATGTTGAAATAATAATCAGCTTTTCTTTGTTGCAATTTCAGAGAAAAGCCATAATTAGATGTGACAAATACTTTGGAATTGACCTGACTGTCTTTAAAAACTTCCATAAGTAATCTCAGTGGGAGAGGCACATGCTAAGAGATTATTTCAGTTTGAAAAGGAAGAAATTTTTCTTTCACTGTTCACTGTACACTTGACAATAAATAATGGGGATTTCATTGTGACATTTTTGGATATTTACATAATGGCTTGAAATGTGGTTGTGAAGAAAGAGTGGTAGACACTCTAATTTACTTGCTAAACAGTTCCATCAGGCTTTTATTGAGCTTTTCTTATTTCTTGTAAGATATACAAAGTGACAGTTTCATCTCAAGATTTTGCATTGGAATAACTGTGTTTGTAAGAAATCTCTTTATCTTGCACATATTTTGTCTTTCATTCCATAAAATCTTATATACTCTAAGTACCTTTTTATTTGAAATCTCTAGCAGACTGCTCATTTTCAACTCAAACACACACACACATGCAGGCTGTTCACGGCCCAGTACCATCTTTGAGTGATATATTTTATTTATAAATGAGACCCTGCCTTGGCAGATCAGATGAAAAATCAGAATATACCTTGCACCCACCCTGAAGATGGTCCAGCCCCCCTGCTCAAGCAGAGTCCCTTAGAGGTGGTTACTCAGTACGAGGTCCGGGTGGTTTTTAATATATCCAAGGAGGGAAAATCCACAACCTCCCAGGGCGATCTGGGACAATGTTCAGTCGCTCTCTCAGGGAAAGCAGTGCTCCAATATGGTCAGACAGACCTCTCTGTGTTTCAGGTTGGGCTTGTTGATGGGAGATGCCGAATAAATTTTTGAGGAAAATTAAACCAGAAATGTAATCTCTGTTACACCTATCACCTACAGATAAAAAAGTGTCAAAAAGGCCAACTACTTGCTGAAAACTTTGTAGCTTAAGTAAATGCCTCTCTGTTGTTGTTGTCAGTTGAAGGACTCCCTAAATTAATTTGTCCATGGGATGTAGTAGTCGTGTGGTCTTTATTTCAAGAAACTTTTCTATCAAGCGTTTTCACTCCAGGGGAAAAAGTTCAAAAAAATTCTTATAATCTTCTTTTCTTATATATGTGAGACTATCAAGTGTGTACATGCCATGGCCTTTGCCTTTTTACCTTCTAGGTGATATATCTTTAGTTTATGCAAATGCTCATTGCTACACCTACTACTGTATTACTGTACTGCTTCTCAACAGCCTGTCTGCAGCAGCAGATGATGTCAAACGGACATCAAATTATTTGGTTTGTGTGTGCCCATGTCATACTGTCAGAACTCAGCACATGCCTTTGGACGTCCAGAATTGCCGAGGACCCTGCTGGTGGGCTCGGAGACCCTGGCATGCTGCCCAGAGCACCTGCAGGTTTGATTTTGACGCTGGGAGCAAGTTACCAGCCTTGTATGAGGACATGAAAGTCACACAGGTTTGAAAAGTGTAATAACAAAATGATCACGGGGTGAAAATGTAGATTTTAGCATTTTTGGTATGGGGGTTATGGAGAAAAGATAGAGGAATTTGGGGGTGTCTAGCCTTTCTTCTTCTTCTTCTTGTTCTCCATTTTCTGCAGTGATGTTGGCACTTTAGGATTGGTTTAGAGTAGAAGTGCACTGTCTAACATAGGTGATAGATATTAGGAATTAAGTGCAAATATGTTATACGTAGTTTGTAGTATAAAAAGACAACACTGCCTCGGGGGCAGTCAGAGTGCCCGTGGCTGCCCTGCAGAACAGAAAGAAAATTTTATAGATAAGAATTAATAAACAACTTCAAGACCGAAAAGTGAAGAGTCCAGACTCGTTCCTCAGTTGCGCTGGCCAAAGCAGAGACATCCTGCACATCTCAGGGCAGCAATTAACAACAGCAACCCGAGATCATACAGTAACAGGACAGTGTTCCATGCTCTCTCTTTGTCTTTTGAATTCCATTTAAAAACCCTGTTACATTCCAGTCCCCACCAGCAATGTCCAATACAAAAGTGGGCTGCAGCCTTGAGTAGAATTGGCTTAATGTCAATTTCAAATTTACTTCCTGCTGTGTTCTTCTCCAGGGATGGGGTCTGCACAGGACTGGGCAGGTTTTAATGCTGTGTTTTAGGGTCTTGGTTCTGCTTTGTTAGCTCCAAAGGGGTGTGATGTATCTATAACAAAGACTGAAAGCCATTAGAGCCCCACGTTCTGTTGACAGTGCCATTTTACACAGTAGTTTATTGCCTGCACATTATCTTTCAGGAGAGCAGGAAGCATCATTGATTTTAACTTGACTTTTCTTTTGTTCAGCTTAGCAAACAGATATTGGGAAAAAACCCTCACAGCTTTACCTAAAATTCTTTCCTTTATATGTCACAAATGACTGAGTCAGGCTCAAAATATAGCCCTCTGTGAAAAATGGATGCAGAGCCATAGTGTGAGTATGGCTGTTGAGGGAGTATTCCTTAGACTTTACTAAAATATTTAATTTAAAAAATAAGATGAATTCTGACACTATTGAAACCTCTGAGACAGCAGTATTTTACTGTTTCATAAGGGCTGGTGAATGCAATTCACAAATATCATTTTCATTTGTCCTAGATCTGCCAACCTCCCTTCTGCTAAGCTTTTATGTCATTAAACTCCTATTCCTATCACAGCTGCAATCAAAATAACAGGGTAAAAAGTGCTTTCCTAATTTGAACTAGAGTTGATATTTTTTTAAGCTCTCTTTGTATTTTGGGAGTGTGTATTAGCTGTGAGAAAGAAGATGATAAGTGACAGGGATCTCACAAACAGCTCACAGCACTGAGAGGAGTGTGACCAGTGGCTTCTTTTCTGCAGGGTCATGTACTATGATGTGGCTCTGCCAAAATAGAGATGGGCCAAAATTTCTGAAAGGGTTTTCATTGTTTTTAGCTGTTACTTTCCCTCCGAGCCTTAAATCTATGTTTAAAACACTTTGAGAGGCTCTAAGCACTCAAAGATCACGTTTGCCTGTCTCAAGCACAGTTACCACTGAAGGACTTTGCCACGGGCACAGAAGGACAGGATGGAGCTGCCTCCAGGCCTGGTGAGGTTCTGGCTATCACATCCTGGGTAATGCATCCAGAAAAAATTCCCACTGTGGCAAACTTTGTATAAGAAGCAACTGCTCATCTGTGACCGCCAAAGCCACCCCCTTAATTTAATTTAACCAATAGAATAAGAGAACTGTGAAGCCAATGATCATCAGTTCTTTTGTTTGCTAAAATGTATAAATGGTGAAACAAATCGGAAGAAGTGTGTATAATGAAGATTGGTTGATTAAAACAATTAAAGGTGACCATTTTGTCCATTTGTTGGATGTCCTTAGGCTGTGATAATTCTACAGTGTGTGTAGCCACTTTACTATTTAATGCTAGATCATTTTAAAGAATGGATTGACCTATTGATGTTTATAGCAAGGTAAGGATTAAAATACTCTGCTTGACTGATAAAAGGTTTTCTGTCTTGTTGGGGATCTCTGAATATATTAAATAAAATGGAAAACTGATTAATACTCCCCTCTTATGTCTTCTCTAACCACTGGGTTTATCCTCTACTTTTCTCTTGTTTTGTGAGTCTAGTCCTTCTGTCATTTGCTTTTCTTCCTAGTATGAAACTAAAATGTTCCAGAAAATTTTTAGCTTTAAAAGTACTTAGAATTGGCTTAATACAGCAGCCAGATAAGCCATCAATTATTCTAGTTACATCAACCCCTATTTTCTTTAACAAAGAGAAATGGGAAGTAATATTCTATAGAATGAGGCTGTCTTGTCACCTTCTTGCAGCTCAGCATAGATTTTCAGCCCATATTTACCATCCTTCTCTGTGTTTATGTGGTGTACAGTCTTCAGACAAGATCTCTGGTCTGTATTAAAAGAGTTCAGAGGTGTTACTTTCTGGCACTGTAGGACTGACCCCTTCAGTGGTTTATCTGGGATTTTCTGGGATGGGTATAATTGTTCAGAAGATTTGTCTGACCATTGAGTGTTGGTACAAATTAGTCTTGCTTTGTTCTTTACATTTTATATGAAAACACCTGGAAAGCCATAAAGATTCAGGAGGTTTTAAATTATCACAGACTCATAGAATGTGCTGATTTGGATGGGTCCCATCAGGACCATCCAGTCCAGCTCCTGGCCTTGCACAGAACAACCCAAGGGTCACAGCATGTGCCTGAGATTGTTGTCCAAATGCTTCTTGAACTCTGCCAGGCTTGGTGCTGTGACCACTGCCCTGGGGAGCCTGTTGCAGGGCCCAAGCACCCTCTGCGTGAAAAACTTTTCCTAATACCCAAACTAAAGCTCCTCTGACTCATCCTCATGTCATTTCCTCTACTTTTGTTACTGAACATGAGATTGAGTAGAAATTTGGTGTTGTTATAAAGGTTTGGGTTCAAGGAACATGCCAAAAAACACCTGGAAGCTCATCCATGTGGTATCACTGCCCAGGTATCACTGTACAGAATACCGTCTCAACACCCATTTTTTATGGGTAAGGAACATCATTCCCTATGTTCTGTCTATTTCTATTCTCTCTGAGACCCAGAAATTTAAATTCAGAGTATGCACTTTCCATGACATTGTTGTGGGTTTTTTATCCTTTTCATTGCTAAACTTCTTACTGCTCAAACTTGCTTACTGCTCAAAGAACTGGGCATTTTCAAACTGTTTTGTAAGCTTCAATATCACTGGATGGACTACTGTAGATAAGGAATTCTTAGTGGTATCTTACTGGGATGTTGATGCCATGGGATCATTTTGTTCTCCCTATCAAAACAGCATGGATTTTTTTTCTCACACTGCTCCTGCTTTTTTCCTTGTAAGTTCTTTAATTCACTGACAGTTTAACTGATCAGTGTGACAAAAACTTGTTTTAACCACTGACTCCTATAAATGCTATAGGCTGAAGCAAAGCATCTTTTCAACAGCTTTTGGAGAACTGAGATTAAAAGCAATCAAAGAATACAGATATTTCTTGACTTGGGGGTAGGTTTGAACACATGGAGCAGAAAAGTCTCATACAAATCTTGTTAGGTGAAGAGATTAGCTTCCACAAACCCACAAAAACTGCTATAAATGAAACTGATACCTCTGAATTTGGAAGTTTCTTTGAAGTTTGTTTCATAAAATTGGTTTTCAGCCCTACAAGGTATTTTCAACTGTCAACATTCCTGCCCGTTTTTATTTCCTGTCAGCACCACGGTATCACTGCCATGAATCAAGGGCATGCAGTGGTGATGGTCAGAAAGAGCTCAGCCAGAAAAGTCCCTGCGTTACAGGGCCTGGGCAGCTACCACCTGAGAACATGGGGATTAATGGGGGAAGCTTCATTGCTTCAGTGGCTGACAGAGAAAAAATATAATTTGGCAGCTGAAACCACCAGGAGAGAGTCTTGTCCTTTCTTGAATGCATTTTCTCCTTTTTAAGCTGTAGAATGTCAGGAGAGCTAAAAGCAGACAGAAAGATCAAAAAATAGGTGTGTGGGTGACTGTAAATACTCTCTTTTCAAGCTCTGTTACATGATAGCAGTAGTAAGCTGGTGTAGACTTATTAGCACTAATATCCACAACTACATGTGCATTCCTTCTTTTCAAGAAATAGGAGTGTTTTAGATCACTCCTACCAAAAGAGTTACATATATTTATAAATATATTTAATAAAAATAAAAATATTTTTCATCTCTGAGAACTTTGCTGCTAATTAGCTCCAATGAATCTATTCCATCCTCCTTCTGCTTCTGCCCACCTCTTGTTTTAGGCAATGTCTTAGGTTGGTGTCTGCACCTTGTGCTGGAAGGATGATCCCCAGCAGGTGAGGAAGGTCATTTGAGCTGTCACCCATCAAGGACAGTGTGTGAAATTCCTGACATCTCCTGGGCACAGCACTGAGGTGCCTCCAACCCCATCTCTTCATATGGAAGTGTGACAGCAACTTAATTTGAGGGACACCAGATGAAATTGGGAAATATTTCATTTTTTACTCTCTTATTGGAACTGTCAGGTCCTCAAGTTGATATTTCCACCTTGCCTTTGTTGCTTCTTAAGGGAAAGTGACTAAAAGTTCATCTCCTTTACACTTTCTGCATTTTCCTCTCCTGCATACATAGGTAAGGCTGAGTCTGCCCCCAACAGAAAAATTTGCTTTTTATGCATTTTTTTTGCCACAGACCAGACACTGTTGCTGCAGTACAGAACCAATTTCATCCTTCTCAGTTAAAAGAATTTACTGCCTAATTAAAAAAGTAGCCCAATTTAGAGCTTCCAAATAAAACATGCAAATTACAATGCCATCCTTACCTTTTAGGCTTTAGGCCAAGGCCACTGCCCACTTTGAAAAATGATCCTCCTTCCCCACAGCTGTCTTGTTTTTTGAGTGTCCTAAAATGAATACAGGGTGCTACTGCTCTCAACAAAGCTGTTTTTCCTTTAATGTCGATGCTAGCCAGCTCAAATCTGGGAGCCTAAAAAGAGATTTTTAGTCTCAATCTCCCCGTTTAGATGGGCTGAGATTGTAGGCAATAACTACTAAAGCATTTTACCTCTCAGTATTAGACATGTATTTTTCCATGTAATTCTAATTCTAGAAATTCCAATTAATTTTCCATGTATTTCTAATTCTAGAAAGAGGCTGAAAGACAGAGATGCAGTATTTTTGCAGTTAATACTGTCCAAAAGGAAGCAGAATTCTGTGAAGAGTTTTTTGAGGTCCCAAGTGGCTGATAAACCATACGGAAAGGAATATAATGGAAATTCAGCTTTTTAAGAAACAGAAAGGAAACATGCAGAAAGGCTGTTAAAAGAAGATTATAAAAATTTATGATAGTCTTAATAGAATTTATGTTACTGTATTTTCCTCGACACTTTATCTACACTATAGGAGACAATGGTCTTTATCTGGGATTGAATATAAGCTGATTTCCAAAGTATTATTTCCAAGAACTTTTTACAATATTGTAGGTCCCACGTAGTGAATACACAAGATTTTCACGTAGGGACATTAACATAATATGATGTTTGCCCAAGATCAGTTTTTATATCCCTTTTACAATGGTTCTATATGATCCTGAGCAAGTCACAACATTTTTTGTTGTGCTCTAAACTGAAGGATATATCAGACAGGTCCTTCCAACCTGAATTATCACTTGTTGTATGGTCCTACCTTGAGGCAACTTGATTTTGCCATGCCAAAGCAGTCTAGCTTATTTCATGTGAGGTTAGATGGACACATGGTCCTGAATTGCAGATGTGATAAGACTTTGTGATGGAAAATAAATTCCTTTTTATCCAAGCCAATAAAATATAAAAACTGTATTTTACACTTTAACATTAAATTTTAATTTTTTCCCAAACTCGGGCCTTATGAATTTTGGATTAGTTCCATTTTTGAAAGTAATGTGGTATTTTTGTGCTTCACTGTTTCTATAAAATAGTGCAATGGTCTGCTGTTGCAAAGTAAATGTGTATTTATGAACTAGTAATAGCAACTAATATAGTGGAAAGTCCTTGAGGAAATTAATAATTCTGTAACAGGATTTTAATCACAGAAAGGGAAGAAGGCATTGGATTACATATTTAATAAGGGAGATAAAACCCAGAGGTGGGTGTCTTCTCATAGGGTGGAAAAGCTCCATCCCATGAGTTGATTTGAATCACAGAATCACAGAATGGGAAGGTTGGAGAGACCTCAGATCTGATCAAGAAAGACAAGGTGACCATGAAATCCAGGAAATGTCCGTGTGTCCAGGGTCCATGGACACGTGCAATGGATGCACACAGACCAGAGGGGATTTAATGCTGAGTGGAAAACCTCTTACCCTTTCTATGCCTTACTACCAACCTTAATGTTTCCTGAAAGGAAAAAAGCTTTCATTTTTCTGAATTTTAATAGCTTTTGATGAAATCTTCTCTCAACAAGACTATCATGCTAACTGCTCAAAAGAGAAGCAAAGTAAAACTTTCAGATAAATACCATATATTAATTAAAATTGAATTAAAGCTCAAGCAAAGTTTCCATCTCTCTAAGATCTGATCCATTGTGAAATCAGGCCTCCATTTACTCTCACACAATACTAGTTCTCTGAAATTAGTTTGCACTGATGTGAGAACAGATTTTGGACCACTCTTAAAAAAAAAAACAACCAAAAAAAACCCCAACTAAAAAAAAAAAATATATATATATACATTTAAAGATATATTTTATTTATATATACAATCCATTAAAGCTGATTAAATAGAATAGGATGACCAGTTTGGTTTTTTTTTATTTTTCAGTCTTTCTTCTTCATTGAGTGCTCTTGTGTATGCATACCATACATTCCCAGGTTCTAGTTTATGCAGGTTATGTGTAGTATAAAATATCATTAAAGGTGGTAGGTTTACATATTCATGTAATAAATAATAATTAATATTATACTCTGTCTCTCTCTCCTTCTCTCTCTCTCTATATATATATATGTAATATCAATAGAGAAATAACTAATTTTAATAAAATAAATCCTTGGTTTATGTTCTGTTAGTGTGATTTAAACAAGTCAACAAAGTCTGTGATAGGTTGTTCTCCTTAACAGGCATGAAAAGCAATTATTATTGTGTGACATATTGTCAAAATAGAAAAATGTGTACTATGTAGGCATGGCAAAAAAAAAAAAAAATTAAAATGAAAATTGCATTGTAGACTCCACCTACAGTTCTTCAGCTCTTGGATTACCATCACAGGAAGGACATGGAGCTGCTGAAGTGAGTCCAGAGGAGGGACACCAAGGTGATCAGAGGGCTGGAGATCCTTCTCCTGCAAGGAAAGGGTGAGAGAATTGGGATTGCTCAGTCTGGAAAGGAGAAGGCTTTGGTTTGACCTAGTTGTGGCCCTCCAGTGCCTGAAGGGAACTTACAGCAAGGTAGAGAATTACTTTTAGCAAGAGCATGCAGTGATGGGAAAAGGGGGAATGGGTTCCAATTGAAAGAAAGTAGGTTTAGATTGAATATTAGGGAAAAATTATTTACAGTGAAGATTTTGAGGCAGTAGAACAAGTTTTCCAGAGATGCTGTGGATGCACAATCCCTGGGGCTCTGGTCTAGTGGAAGGTGTCCTTGCCTATGACAATATGACAATGGTGGTTGGCACAAGATCATCTCCTAGGTCCCCTTCCAACCCAAACCATTCTATGATTCTATAAAAAATATTGATCTGACATAAATATATATATATATATATATATATATATATATAGTTTAAGCTCCAGTCACTGGGCCTTTGTGTGCTCAAGAGAACAATCAGGTTGCAAGATCCTGTCACAGATGCCATCTTTTCTTGAACTGAAACCTCTGTCCTCGGTGGCCCCTTTCAGGTTGCAGTGCAGTACAACACAGTCACTGTCACTGTGAGCTTACAATGTACAGAAAGATTTTATTTTTCACATTGTGTGAAATCTGATAAAAGAGTATGTACATTTCTCTCAGGGAAAAAAAAGGATGTATATATGAAATTGTAATATATGAAATTGTAAATCACCAGTATTTACTTTAAATTTTAATGAAATCCAATAGGGTACAGGCTGCATAAAGCATTTTAAACCGTTTCTCTGTACATTTGGAAAAGTATAAATAGATAGGTCTTTACTCTGACTGTGTATTTTAGTTATTTAATAAAGTTTTCCTAGGGAAAAATTTATGCAGGAAAATAAACTTATTTTGGATTAAGATGGCAAAGCCTCAAAAAGTATCTTTACAAGTCATACCAGAGGGGGATTGTTTATGTATCTGCTGAGTGAAAAGAACATACAAATGAGTTATTGCTGTTAGGCAAATGGCTCAGCTTGTATAAAGGTAAAAGCAGAATTGTTCTCAATGCAAAGTGCTGTAGGAACACTTGCAGGCAATCACCATGTGCTTGGTGCCATTCCTGAGGCAGATAATGACCCTGCAGTGGCCATGAATCTCCTGGTAAGACAGGCTTAAACAGCTGAACGTGCCTAGTTTATATTTGAAATGGGTTCAGGGCACTATTGCTTTGAACCTTTGACTCATTTCCAGTGAAAATGCTTCCAACATTTGCACAAGTCCTCCCAACTGTTCACCTGTGCTTTCACTGATGGTCAAAATTTCATTGGCCTCTGGACATTGTCCAGGTTGAGCTGCTCAGAACAGAAAAGGATTCAGTAGGAAAATAAATATATCAAGCAGTTTGAATTTCACAGGCTTTGAAAATGATCTGTCTTTTTTCCAGCCTTCTTATTTGTATACTTTAAAATAAATTATGGAGTATTTAATTTAATTTATTTAAAAATAATTAGAGAAGTATTTTTTAGGCAAAGGAGACCTGTTGTACTGGTTGACATCTAGTAAGTGATTTTTTAAACACTTCTATTTGGATATTGACAAAAAGCAGTTGCAAAATGCTACAAAAGACTGGAAAATTAGAATATGTTCTACTTTTCCTAAGTTTCTGTCTAGCATTTACATGCAGAGGTCTATTCCCATTTAACCAGCAATAATAAAATGTTAGGCCTAGTAGATGAGAGGGAGAGTAACAGATATTGGCTCCTTTGAATTTAGAAAAGCTTTCAATGCTGTGTCCCATAAGATCCTCTCAGAGAAGCTAAAATCCTGTGGAATAGAAACCTGAGTGGGAATCTTATTAACATGCAGAAATACTACAGGAGAGTATGCAAAGAGGATGAACCCAGGCTCTCTTGTGGTGCCTAGGGCAAGGATCAGAGGCAATGGACACAACCAGGAACACAGAAAACTTAATCCAAATATCAGGAAACTGTGGGGGTTGCTGAACACCTGCACAGGTCACCCACAGAGGTTGTGGAGTCTCCATCTGTGGATTTACTCAAAACCTGTGTTGACATGGTCCTGGACAACAGGTTCTGTAGGGGGTTGGACCACAGGTTCCTGCCAACCTCAACCATTCAATGTTTTTCTGTGATGCAGGAGTGAAAAAAACCCACCAGAACCCGAGTACAGCCACATACAGAAGTGTTTTCCATTTTCCATTTCATATAATAGGAAAAGAATAGGAAGAACACTCCTTAGAAGTTGTCTGTGTTTCAAATATTTCAAAAGTAGAAATAGTTTTTGTTTTGTTTTGTTTTGTTTTTAATACAGAATCATGGAGCTACAGTGCATATTAAGGCTGAGGTACACAGTATGTGTTAACTGATAAACACAGCAGAGGAGGAATGGGGCCTTTGTGTGCTCTAGACTTCCCTTAGATGAAGAATTTTTTGTTCTACCTTTATAAGCATCCATAAAATATTTTCTTTGGGTAGATATCTAGAAAGGTTTTGCTCACTCTTTGGGGGAGACTGTGCTTTTCATAAACATGCTGGTAATTCCCGTCATACCTCCCGTGGTTCCTTAGCAGAATACTGCATCCTTTATTACAATCCAGTCTTTCCCTCATGGCAGACAACTCCAGAAGGGTGATATCCAAGAACAGCCAAGAGACCCTTCACAATGAAAAATAGTTCTCAGGTACATTGCCAGACTCAAAAGTGAAAAAGAATAGATTTGTTCCTCTGTTTCTTTAGAAAACAATAATAAAAGGCCATGTATCTATATCCCAAAAAAGATAAGGTTTATCCCCATCTGAATTTGAAACATCTGGTGAAAGTAGGAAGGAAATTCAGCCATGTCTTTAATTTAAAAAAATAAATTAAAAAGTCTAGCTTTGTTTGTTTTTAAGTGTGGTATGGAGAAATATATTTAGCAACCAGCCACAAGGCAGTAAAATTGATTTCTGGTTTATCTGGTATAACTCCGAGTCTCTCACTGAGCTTGGAAATAATTGATTGCTCGAAGCCTTGTAGCGGTAGTTAAAAATTGATAAATGCTAAAGCCAGCACAGTGTTTTATGGATTCCCAAGAATTGTGGAGCCTCCATATTTCTTTCTCATCACCAGCTCTAGATCATGTGGTGAAATTTAAAAGACGCTTCATCTTACCCTCAGTAAATTACATTCAGCAAATCTAAGACCTTGTACTGTGGGATAAGAAGCAAAATCTTGAGTCACATAGCAATGATGAGTAACATATGAAGCCAAGCATGTTTTTGCAGGTTAGCCTAGTGGTTTAGCTGATTAGAATACAGTAAAAACCTACAAAATGTCTATGTCTGTAATGAGGGTTTGTTAAATCAATGTTTAGAAATATTATTGATATTGATAGTAACAATATAAAGAAATAAAACTACTGTACTGAATAAAGAAAGAAACTGCTCTTAAAAAATCAGTATCAGGTCCCATTTGGCAAAGAAATTCCTAAATGTTTCATTAATATAAGTTTTCTTTATTAGTGCAGGAAGCTGGCATTATATATCAGCTGACCTCTGTACTGGGGCACATGTTCTGGTGCTATGTGCACCTTAGTACAAATTGTCACAGCACAGTGATGTTTCTTCCACATCAAATTAGTAAATAAATACCTTAGTTTCATAGTTATTCACTAAAATACGAAAAAAGCAATAAGTGAAAGAATTGATTATTGAGGAAAATTTCACTACTAGTTCCTTACCTGAGTAGAAAATACATCAGGCAACAGAACTCAGCCTCTTACACTTCTATTTAGAGCTAGAGATCAAATTATTTATTTGCTGACTATTTTGCCAAGCAAACAAAAATATTTTAAATTGTTTCTGTAAACTCAGCAACTCAGCACTTCGCTTCAACATTGCTGGCTACATCTGGGAGCAAGCTGCAGTTTTCCTTTGCAGATGAGTGAGACAGGTGATTAGCATCAAAATAGTCTGTTTATTCATGAAAATCCTGCTTTCTGAGGCTGTTTTCTGGGATGAAGTTGATCTTCAAGTCAGACCACCTGCATGACAGAGTCCATAACATTTCACACTGCAATGCTTGTAGCAACCCCAATGGCCTTAGGAACACTGCAGTGTATTGCTATTTTTTGTCAGCATTATTAATGTTTTAGAACAGCTAATGTGATGAAGACTTGAAACATAATTACAATAATGATGGAATTAAATCCTCATCCTCCACTCGCTCCTTCATTTTCTACTTTAGGACTGTTTTATCTTCTGCCTTGAAAGAGAGGATAGAGAGGGAAAGAAGTACAGGCAAACACAACCATATTCTGAAGGAGCTGCTTTCTCACCAAATCACATGGCACTGAATAAACTCTAATTAAAATATCTCTGGGGGGATTGATTTTATATTTTTATCAGGTTCTTCTTCCCCCATTTCAACTCCAAGTCATGCTGGGGTGTCATCTGGAGCTCCATCAGGATTGTGGAGCTGTGAGGTCTCAGCTTCCTCCTTTTCCTGCACTGTTTTCCAACTCAATTAGCTTCAGTACTCCAGTTTCAGTGGTGCTGGCAAAATAGACATTAAACACACAGCTTTGCAGCTAAAAGTGCTACATTCTCCTCATCCAAATAAGTGTATGCCTTTGGGTTACCTCAGCTTTGTGTTAGGTGAGGTATTTTAATATAACCAGCATTACCTGGACTCCAAGGTGTGGTGATGGCTTCTCACTATGAATTTCTTGCTGAAGAATGTTAATGCTGCTTTTAAAAATGCATAATTCTACATGCTTCAAATTAAATTAAGTTATATACATCAATGGAATTCCCTCCAAAAGGCCAGAAACTTTTGCTTGGCCCAAACACTTAGAATTCAGATGCTGAGAGATAAGATACACTCAACCTCTTTGGTCTTTGCATGCCATAATAACATGTTTATTTGAACAGTTTTTAAACAAAAACCTCTTTAAACATGAGAATTTTGAATACTCAGAAATCTAATGTCTTTTACCCAAATCACAGATTTTGTATGGGAAGTGAATTTGCCCCAGGAAAGAGTGGCTCAAATTGAACAGTAAGGTTCTGATTTTCGGTTTCCATCTTTCTTCAGCTTTTAGGGCTTCAGTGGGTGCACAGTTTCATAGGAGGGACACACTGAGATGCAATTCTGTGCTGAAATATACATTAAACCCCCAAATGCAGCACGGTGTTGAGATCCTGTGCAAACCCTGCATGTAATCAATCCTCCTAATGTCATATCCCATTAAAAGTAAACAAGTAATAGCATAGAGTTAAAAACACACAAGCTAGAAAAACTATTTTTTACTGCAGAAACCTCTTGCAGGTTAATAAGCAGTTTGTGGGAAGAATCTCCTGATTTTTATAAAAAGCTGGATTTAAAAGTTGTCAAATTTGTAATTGTCAGAAAAACCCAATTGAAAGATAAGCTGTGAACCATCAGTTCTTTCTCAAAGCTCTAAGTTGTCTTTATCTAAAAAGAAATGTGATGAATCATCACATTTGCACAGTTCTTTTCTTCAAATATTTTCCATTTCTTCACAATTCAGATCACTCTGTTGCAATAAGCATATATTGTCATTATGTGACTTAAAGTATTGCCATATAATTTGACAGCATATTTCATTATGGAATCTAATTTCATTCTTTTGAATTTAAATAACTCCTTACTCATTACATGTCTTTTCTGTAACTTTCATTATAGGCATTTTTCTTTTGATAACTCACAAACATCCATAACTTCTGATAACTTTGTCTCCAAGGACAGAAAGATAAATAGGGTATCCTTAAATAGTTGTAATCTTCTTGATCTTGAAAATACAACTATATATTATGATGGGTGTTTAGAAGCATATAAACAGGAAAAAAAGCTGATTAATTGCTCTTTAAACAGAATCTTGCATTAGAAATGCAGATAATATCTAAGAGTGAGCTAAAATCTTCAAGTAGCTGTCAAGCATGTTTGCACACAATATTTAAACCTTGAATCATGCTGTGTTGTAAGACCACATAAACAAAAACTTTAAAAATTACTTCATGTTTTATCTGAAAAAGGGGAGAAAGGGTATTGTAAATGCAGGTCCTCCAGTGCAGAGAGAGAATGATGCATCTGCCTCCATGTTCTCAGAAGGCTAATTTATTACTTTATTATAGTATATTATATTAAAGAATACTGTACTGTACTAAACAATGCAGAAAAGATAATTACTGAATGCTAAAAAGATAATAATGAAAACTCGTGACTCTGTCCAGAGTCCCAACACAGCTTGGCTCCAACTGGCCAATGAGTGAAAACAACTCACACCAGAATCCAATGGAACAATCACCTGTGGGTAAACAATCTCCAAACACATTCCACATAAGCACAACACAGGAGAAGCAAATGAAATAAGAATTGTTTTCCTTTTCTCTGAGGCATCTCTCATCAGGAGAAAAACCCTGGGCAAAGGAATTTTTTCAGAGAATGTGAATGCCACAAAAGGGTAAAAAACAAGAACAATAAGTATTCAAACTGGGAACTCCAAGAACAACATAAGATTGTGGGATCATCCTCCTAACTAATGTGGTAAGAGATCCACTCTGCCCCACAGCCTAACTGTCCATGTGGCACATGAGAAACAAGCACAAGATTATCACCACATCTGGATTTCTGCAGCGTCCTGCTGGTCCTTCTTTATCCTACAGTGTGATGGAGGAGGAAGGATGAGCACTCTCACCATTGGCTGGGTAATTATCTTGCTTTTAGGTGCAGAAGTCATAAATTGCAAGTTATGAGTTATGGATTAGAGAACTTTCAAATTAGAAAGTTCATGAATGAATTAACAAGGAGATGAACAAGTTAATCCACATTAGACTAATCTTGACAGGTGGGATTCAGCCCTTGTTTGGTGTGTTGGCTTTCTTTCCTAATGGACTCATAAAATAAAGAATAATTTCACAGAGGTTGCTATCCTGTAAAATCAAGAGATCCAACAAGATTTTCTAGACTCACTGATGAAGTACAGACTACATGAGTGGTCATTGGGGTGGGCTAAAAACCCACCTGAAGCTGAACTGTCAGGGTCACAGGGTGGGGATGAGTGGCATGAAATCCAGGTGGATGTCAGCAAGCAGAGGTGTACCCCAGGGAATACACTAAGGCCAGTACTATTTAACATTATGATAAATGCCTTGGGCAGAGCACACTCTCAGTAAATTTTTTTGCAGCTGGTATAAAATCAGGAGGAATGGCCAATCCACCAAATGGATTCACTGCCTTGCAGAGGAATGTGGACAGTGTGGAGAAATGGGTGGATCAGTACCTTCAACAAATGTTCAGAACTTCAACAGAGGGAAATAAAAACATCCTGCTGCTGTGGATGAATAATTCCATGCACCTGGCCAGGCTGGTGACAGACTGGTTGGAGAGTAGCTTTGCAGACAACGACACAGGGGTCCTGGTTGACATCAGGCTGGAGAGAAGTCAGAAAAGAAATCCAAGAGTCTACATTAGACAGGGCGCTGCCAGCAGGTCAAAGCAGGATCTTTCCATTCTACTGGCCATGAGGAAATATTCTATATAATATCTGTAGATAGGGGTAGAGCTCCTGGAGAGCTTTGCCTGTTCTCTGAGCTGGACAAAAATGTGCCAGTGATGTTGGGTCTGTGCTGACAACCTTGCCTGCAAGGCCAGGAGTGCAGTGACAGCCACGGCACCATGGCCATCAGCTTCTGCAGATGATGTTCATAGTTAGTAAATTCAGATAGAGAATGTTTTCTCCTCAAGGCACTATCTATTTTAAAAAGAATGATGACAAAGCAGTGTCTTCTTTTTTTCTCTCTTTTTTTTTTTTTTTTTTTTTTTTTTGTGGGATTGTAGTACAAGTCAGGTTACTCACTAGGACTTTTGACTTTCTCTGTATATTTTGGCCTTAAATTACTGTCCTGTGAGAAAGTCCCTACAGATTGTAGACCTTTCAGACTGGACCCATCTCCATAAGTTTTAATAAGGAAAAAGACATATTTAGAGATGCAAAATGGTAGAGTAAATATGACTACTTTAAAAAAAAATCCAACCATATCAGTTTATTTTTATGGACTGTTATATTTTTCTTTGAATTCAACATTTTTATCACTACTAGAAAGATTTTTAGTGCTGAAAATGAAATATAGGAGTAATCCTAAAACAGTGGGAGAATGGCCACATTGGTAATTACCCATAAGCCTCCACAACACAGCAAGAAATGTTTCAATGATTTATTTCTATTGCTTAGAAAAATCTAGAAAGCCTGTACTATACAGCATGCCCTGATATTAACTTTACCTCAGCAACCTTACTGAAGCTTAACTTAATGAAGTAATAAATTCAGAAATGTGTTTCTGCATGCATTTGTTTCATAGATTTATTATACATAAATCCACTTATAACATGCATTGGGATACAAAGTCAACACTGCAGAAACTTCTTAAATACTGATGCATGTATTACAGCCTCCATTACCAATAATATATAGAAGGTAGAACATTTACTTTAATGATGATGAACAGAGGCTAGACACAGACTGACTGGTGTATGCATAATTCTCAATAGCTGCTGAAGGAAAAAAAAGATATTGCCTCTATATAAGAGGCAAATAATTTTATATCTGTGCATTATATTTGCTCTTGTTCCAATTTATACTATTATGGACACTATAGACTTAAAAGCATTTAGGCAAATCTACTTTTACCAGTAGAAATAGCTTCATTACATTGCATCAACCACTTCTGGGTGAAGAGTTTAGGGAAAATTGTGACTTGCTTAAAAAGAATAGAAAGTTTCCACTAACATTTCTGGAATTCCACACTGGCAAAGTTTGGGCAGCCTGGGCACACTATATAGCAAATTATGCTTTAGTTATAAAGCATAGCTTTGCAAATAAAAATAACACTCTCATAGGTTTTAAACTTCACACTTGAAGTTAAGAAGTTCAGTAAAAGTGTTTCAATGATCATGATGTCTGTGAGAAATCCTGCCACAATACCTAGAAGAATTTTGCTCATCACCTTGAGGAGCTCAGCACTGTAAGAGAACACAATGTCTGTCAAGTTAATTTTACCTCAATATCACCTGGACTTATATTAAGAGTTAAAGATGATTCACAAACAACTGCTGCAATATTTGGGAACCCTCCCCTTCCTTTCACCTGGCTTTTATTTTAAGGAAGCTATTTCTGACATGTTGGGATGCTCATGGTGCTTCATGTGTTGTCATTTGAAAGGCTTCACCCATGGAGGACAATGGGAAATAAATTATTTAATATTGATTGAGGTAAACCATGACATTCAGACCTCTGAGACACTGAGATATCATGTAAAGCTTTATGAATAAAGTCCCTACAGTATTCCCACTTAAGCCAGCCTTCCAGAAATCCTATCCTTTGGGATGTGCTTCAGAACACTCATGGAGGCTGGTTACTGCTGCAGGGTGTGCCTCCAATGTGAAAAGAAGAATAGGAATAGGAATCCATACTGTGAGAAAACTGCCTTCTCCCGAGACATTAGGCTTGCACTGGTGCATGTAGGAATCCATGCTAACTGACTTGAGAAGTTTGATATCTCTCTGAGGAAAAAATTACATATTTTCAACTCAATTAAAATTAAGTCTTGACAATTTTATTGGATTGCACCAAAAGCGATATGTTTCTGCAAACTATAATTTAGTCAAATATTCATTTTAAGAAGAAAGGTGTTTTATCAGGAAAATTTTCCACTTGTTCTCTCATTCATAAATCTGCTTCTTTATTTCAAGATTGCCCACTCTTTATAATGCTGAGCACATAAAGCAAGTACAAGCATTTTCAATTGAATTTGTTCAACAGCCCAGTGGATCTCATTTCTGATTTTCTTTCTAAGTAGCACCAGAAATGAACAAGAGATATTAATCTGAGAATTCATACACAGTTTTTCTGAAAGCTTCTTTAACAGATGGTATTGGTGGACACACATTCGAGCAGGTACATTCTTAGGACTTTGGCATACCCACAGATCTTTGAGGTCCACATACCTGTGTGTGTATATAAACCTTAGAAGGAGTAGCTGTGCATGGATAATAATCTCCATCAAGGCCTGCTGTGAAGGTACAAAACACTCCTTGAAAACTTGACTGCAAACCACAGCTCCCACAAGGTTTGTCCGTATGAGCCCATTTCTCCTCTGCATCTCCATGGAGGGAGAATGCTATACAAGGCCTCTAAATTTGTAGATGTGTGATTATTTATACATTCATGCTGAAGAAGAACATCTGAGGACATCTTCATTTCCAAGGGTGTGTCGCAGCTTTCAGTGTGTTACCCTGCATTTGGTAGAGTAAAAGAATGTATTATTGTACAATCATATTTGAAAAGACTGGCAAAATTAAGAGGCAGAATTACACAGCTGGAATTATTTATGTGGTAACTACCATAAAGGTGTGATTACATCCTGGAACTACTTAATAAATAAGTAATTAAAAAAAAAAAACAAAAAAGCAAAACGAAGGTATTTTTATAGGATGACTTCTTTCTGCAGTTCACATGCAATATGCAGCCTTCAGGGACACTGCAGAACACTTTACCCATTTGAAGACATTTTGATGCTCAGATTCACTTGTGGAAACACTGACCTGTTTTTCTTTGCAAGTGCACATGTGCATATAAATGAGAGAAAATTTGTCCTGGAAGGGACCAACACAGTCCACTCTGTGTTACCCAATGCTTTTTGAAGAACAGCTGCAGAGTATCCTGAGATTCTTCTCTGTGACTGAAAGTGAACTCTATGCTTTTGGCATCTGAATATAGTGATTCAAAGCCTCCTCAGTTCAGGGAACCACTGTGTATTGTTTAATCTCCAATACTTCATTTAGTGACCAAACTCAAAGTTCATTTCACTGATGAATGAAGTGACTTGCATTGCTCCATGTCCCAAGGAACCAGCTAGAGATCTATACAGGTGGTATATGGATGTTTGTACAATTGTATCTGTCTGAAGTTGATATTTTTGAGCTATATTAAAAGGTTATTGGATTCAGTTCGCTCACATTAATGTCCTTTATAAAGAATATGTTTTGGCAGCAATAATCTAGGATAAAGGAGGCAAACCTATCTTAATATATGTACACTACACAGGGATCATATTTTGTGCACATTATACATGTTCAATTCAACTGTGGAACACCTAAATACTTTCAAAACATGTTATTTAATTTTGTCCTCTTTACAGTTTATTCTGCTCAGCAAACTTAAATCCTAATATATAAATAATATGCTGTCTGGCACTGCTTAGACTCTCTCATAGCTAAAACAAGCTTGTCATGCTTTAACCCAGGAAATCAGCCTGGACCATAGAGGGATAACCGCTGGAACATTAATAAAGCCAGCAATTACTAAAAATGAGAATATAGTAAAAAGTTTAATTTTTATACATATATAACATGTATATATAAATATATATACATGTTATATATATACATGGTTATATATTATAAATATATATATATTTATATATATATAAATATATATACATGGTATAAATATATAAAAATATGTATTTATATATTTAGATATTTTATAGCATGTATATATTTCTATATTATATATTTATATTTATATTATAGATAAAAATATATACCTGTTATATATAGAAGTTATATATATTTTTATAAATATATAAATATTTATATGCAACAATATATATTGCATATAATATAGAATAATATATAATACATTTTATTTTTATATGTATGTATATATATATATATATATATATATATATATATAAAATACAGAATAACTGGCTGTAGAATACCAGGAATGTAACTTAACTTTGATGTTTCTTGATATCATGGTCTCAACGGTGAAATATTACGAACATCTTCCTTTTGCCAAGGTAAATTGACAGACGTCTCAGACACGAATTCAACTTCAGTATTTCATTCTACTTTAACTCATGTATAGGACAGAAGGGAACTTTTCCACCTGTGCAGTTGCTTCTTTTGATGTGGCTGCAGAAAGTGCCTGGGAATTCTTCCTATACCAATTTCATCAACTATTTCTCTTCATCACACTAAATCATCTCCAAATATTTGTGCTCCCTGTGTGCTGGAAAGGCTGCCAAGGCTGAAGGCGCCTGAAATAAATCAGGGAAAGTGATTGATTGGCAGGAGGAGCCACTCTTGTTCATCAACACACTAACGATGGCTGTGGCACTGCCTTCCCCAGGCCATGAGAAACCAGCTACAGTGTGTCAGTGACACATTGATTGTGGGTTCTGATGGAAGGAAAGGGCATCTTGTAACTTCCATTCCCACAGCTACACCCGTGCTGATTCCAGTACTGACAGCTACCTTAGCTGGATGAGAGGCTCTGGCACTCTGCTGGGGTTAAGATATCACAGTATCACCAGAACTTGAAGGGTTTTCAGTGAAAGACAAGTGGGAATGGCTGCCCTTCCAAAAACCAGCACTCACTGGCTATAATTGCACAGTGAAATGAAAAACACCATAACTTATGTGTAGGGTGTAGCAGATGCTTTGAGAGCTTCCCAGTTGGGTTAAAAGGTGCCCTTTCAGGTATCTCCAGTTCCAGAACTGATTTTATACATCATACAATGGCCAGAAATTATTGTCAGTGTCACTTGTTTTCAACATTCAGGCAGAAAGAGCATTGCTAAGACAGATACTTGAGTAAAAAGGAACAAACCCCATTCCTGAGGAGAGCAGAGTGTGAAAATCACTGATACTTGTATGAGGTGCAGTCCAGGAGGATCTCTGGTGTCACAAGAGTCTCGGGAGTGGCAGTTCTGTGTCCACAGCCTGTACATGACAGACCCTCTGACGGAAAGGATGACCTTGAGCAAAGAAACATGCCAGGCAGCAAGATACCTGGGAAATTTGGTACCTTGGCTATCTACAAGGGCCAGAATGGTGGAGAGAAACTCCTAATTCACTGAGAACCTGAAGGAGTTTTAAGCTGTGGAAGTGGAGAGAAACACAAAATAGTCCACAGATGCTTGCAAGAGTGTGTAACTCCAATAATCTGTAATTTCTACTTTGAGCAGCACTGATGGAAAAATGCAAAGGGCAAGGAGACCCAGGAAGAGACATAAGGCAGAAGGGATTTAAGTGAGGAACAGGAAACAGGGGTTTGTGGCCATCATCCTGTTGGGCACTAATAAGAAGCACAATTTTCAGGGGAGGGCTCAGCCAGCCGGGCTCCAAAAGAGGCTGTGTATCTCAAACCACTCTGTCTGTCCCTGATAAGCTCCAGTAAATTTTTAACATGCACTCTACTGTTGCTGTTAGAAATAAAATGAACAAACACTGCTTGTCATCAACTGAAAGAAGGGGTCATTTACTGGGGAGCTTAGAAAAAATAATGATTTCCCAATGAACTGGCAATCCTAACAGCTCTAATAGCAAGCAGTGCTGTATCAATTGCTTCCAAGGCATCAACTGTCACTTGCTTTGGAAATTTGCATCTTTTAAGTGCATATTTTCAATCAAGACTTTGGACTCCAGAGCTGTCACTACCTTCACACGTCTCTGTTGTTACCACAATCACAAGTCATTGCTTATCAGACTGATTGCCAGCAGTGCACTTCTGCCAAAACTGTCAATGCAAGTGCTTATAAGCTTTAATAAAATAGTTTAAAGTGTGTGTGTGTGCACTTGCAAATGGGTTAGACAGTGGGAGAAGGAGAAAGAGAGACCAAATTGCAGTTTTGGATGCCCAGGTGGCAGAGCTGTTAGAGGATTACACAGACAAAACCAAATGAACTCATCATCTGTCCTAATTTAACAAAACAAACATAACTAAGAAAAAAACCCCAACCTTAAAACTCTCAGGTAATAACTGAGTTTGGACATGTGCATCTATAACACCCTTTTGACATGAAGTAGGCAACAAGTCAGGAAACCTCTGGGCATGTACAACAACTCATATGTGTTGCAACCTAAACCAGGGATTTGAGTTATATTGTGTTTTCTGAAGAGAATCCTGTTCATGCCTATCTGAGAACCAACAGCAGATGAACTGCTCAGGTTAAGAGTAGTATCTAACCTGAGTATCTAACCTGAGTATCTGCCTGAGTAAAATGGTATCTAACAAAAGCTGCACAAAATCATCTGAAGTCTCTAACAACTTCTGTCAAAATAATTTTTTATGATAATCTCATACCCCCAAAAATGGAGAGAAATGTGTGACCTTCTGATTTAACATAACAGGTGTGAAAAACTATTGAAGTTCTATTAGAGATGCCATGAGTAGAAAACTGTCATAATCCTTGCATGTTAAATCAGCCTGTTACAAAGGTCCATTTTATGGGTACTCAGCCAGGGAAGAGTATTGGAGCTAAGCAAAGCTGGCAGTGAAACCAGAGCTGGTAAAATATTCTGAGATTTGTGTGCTGTTAAAACTATAGCTCCTCTGACCAGGCATATTTTGCTGGAAGAAATACCACTCAAACTTTTGTGACAAGCCTTGTATCATTATTATTATTAATCTCTTAAAAAGCATTTTAAGTACTTTTAAGTATTGTATCATAAAACTTATAGACTATTTCCAAGTCATGTTGCAATATTATTTAGTGAAATCCTTTGATCTTTAAAATATAAATTCCAAAGTAAGTAGCTTTTTCTTCCCAAAATTCATATCCGTGGTGGGAGTTCTGGTGAAATTCCAATACAATAATTTTCTCTCCCCATGTCTTGATTTATACTCATTTTATTTGCCTCTTCCCCACAAAAAATGTGCGCATGCAAGTTAAAAGCAATCATTATAACTGCATTCTGGCTGAATAATACCCCATCAAGTTGATGGTACTTCATGCAACTCTGGAGAGCCAAAACACAAAATATGTCTTGTATAACTAACACTAAAAATATTTCAGTTATGAGACTGACAACTCTTGGGCACTTGATAAGACTGAAATAAAGCAAGCTAAAAGCAATGATTTGCATTCCCCACTTGTTGTGTATGTCTTGTATAAATATGTTAAGGGGAAGTCTGCTTTGAGAGGAGTCTGATCCTCCCAGATGGCAGAGCTCAGTGTCTGCACACTGATATGCTAATGTGCAGGAAAGGGGTTCAGAGTGATGATCCTGGCTCCTCACCTAGTGGTGTTTGAAACTTGTCTGTGGAAAGTAGATGTAAATAGGAAACACTTAGGCAAGTCTTTTTTCCACCAAAAAAAGAATGTGCAGTTTGAACAGGCCTCCTGCACACATCCAGCACAGCCTGGTGCCAAAGCAGGCGTGTTACTTTGCTGCAGGCATGGCAGGATGCCTCTGCTGGTGTTACAGAGGAATAGATGAATGAAAACCAGGATTTAATATGAGGAATATCTAGGGTAGCTAAAGTCTGTGACTAACTGACAGCTAAAGCAGCCCATGGCTTTTTTTTTTTTTTAATTATTATTCTGTAAAATAGAATACTAGAACTAAATGTTACTCCACTAGAACTAAACATGATTCCAACTTCCCTTCATTAAACAATGGAAGAACCTCTTTACCTGGAACTCTATTTGCTTTTTTGTCTGAGGGATCTTTCTCAGCTTTTCCTGCACACCCAGCTGGCTCCTTCTTCATTTTTTAAATGCCTGTTCTGGATGACATAACTCTGTGGAAGTTATCATTTGGTTCTAGAGATGTACAAGTAGCCATTTTGCTTTAGTAGTTACTAATGTTAAAAGTGCATTATTTTCGCTTTCCTTTGTGATTTGGGTCCTTAGATGTTTCTCATGCTTCAATTTACCCCAAATTTTAAAATATTTACAAAAATCACATTCCAGTGGGGGATTGTCGTTGCACATTAATTTGTTTCTAAATGTGGAGCAATGGGTACATCAACAGCAGTTCCCTTTTGTTGTGTGTTTTAGGTGGTTTAAGTTTCCCAAGTAAGATAATGGCATGGTTTTCAGGGTCACTGTTACTGCAAGCCTGTGTGAGAATAATGCATGTAAGTCTTGAAGCCTCTGGAATAAAGCTTAGGAAGGCTACATGAGTGTAGGAAATTATGGGGTTCAGCTGTTTTGGTTTTTTATCTATCTCCTTGTCTTTTTATAAAACTCTGCAGCATCAGCTGCCATTGCAATCAATGAGGGTTTAACAGATTTCAGTGAAAGCTGAATGAGAAACAAATAGGTAGACAGATCAATGAAGTGATCATGAAGATCTTTGCATTTGTGAGTAGGTCATACTACAGTAGCCTAAATGAAATTATGGATTGAATGCCAATCCAGCTGTTAATGAGAATTCTGCTAATAATGCCCCAGTGACAGCAGTGACAGCTTTTACAAAACAAGGAAAAG
Source organism: Ammospiza caudacuta (assembly GCF_027887145.1). Taxonomy (NCBI): domain Eukaryota; kingdom Metazoa; phylum Chordata; class Aves; order Passeriformes; family Passerellidae; genus Ammospiza; species Ammospiza caudacuta. The sequence continues at coordinate 10,822,507 of NC_080595.1, forward strand.
TCCTGTAATGCACTAGGCTGTCTCACTGCTCTGAGTCCAGCCTTCCCATCCAGGACATCCTTTAACTTTTGCATTTGAGATAGCAAAATATGCTCCTGCTTATTTTGTTCAGCTACTCTGCTGTGTAAGTTTTAAACATGCCAAGCTAGCATCTCTCATTAAAACTACATGGCTGCTTTCTACAGTTCCAAGTAGCATCATCCTGAAAAAAAACTTTGTTTCACACCATTGATTTGACTGCAATATGTAGCCACAATATTCATTGCAGCAATATACAAAATTCAGCAGAAAATCCTCTGCAGCCATGTGTAATCCCTTTTAATTATTTTCTCACAAAGAGGAAGATGCAAGATGAGGATCTTGGCTGCAATAGGAATACATTTTTAAAGGACAATATTTTTTATACACATGTAGTGTAAAATGGAATAAGCATTGTTACATCCTAAAAGCTCATTGAGAAGACTGTAGCTCCCATCAGGTGTCTTGTGTGGCTAAGGTTTTCTTACACTGAGTTTATATTTAACAGGAGAGCCCAGAATGTGCGAAGGATCATCCCAAAATCTGTTCAGTAGTTGATGAAGTGATACCCTGCTGTCCTCCTGTTATTGCTTGGAAGTGTAGCAGATTCCAGCAGGGAAGTCCTGTGGCTGATGGAAGCAGACATTTCTCCACAGAAATCCTTTCTTTCAGATTTCTGCGTCTTCGGGAGGCCAGAGGCCCCCGAAGAGAAGGTAAACAATTATTATCAGCTGCTGGGGAATGCAACAGGAACACCTTGATTGGCTCATTTCCTATGTTTATAATTAAGGGCCAATCACCAGTGCAAGCCAGGGGACTGAGTCCTTGAACACAACTTTGTTGTAGATTCTTTTCTATCTCTTCCTAGCTAGCCTAGCTGCTCTGCAAACCTCTCTCCATATTCTTTTTAGTATAACTATAATGTATTATATCATATATTAATAAATCAAGCCTTCTGATTCAAGAAACAAGATTCACCATCTCTCTCTCACCAGCTGCGCCCACTCAGGCGCGGTAATTGCTGATGGAAGCAGAGCTGAGGAAATCTGGTGGCTGGCAAGGCCTCCAAGCCTCTGACAAAAGCAGGAGATTTCTGACTCTTTGCTGCAGGGGATTTTGACTGGTGCTCTGGAACCCACCAGCTCTTCAAATCTCTTTGTGCTCGGAAGGCAAAGTACCTGCATCAGCCGCCTAAAGCTCTATCAGCAGAAAGTTTGCACTCTGGGAGCACAGGGAGGACCTCTGAAATCCTGTGCAACCAGCACAGTCTTTAAACATGTGTTTTAGCTTGTTAGGACTGGGTTAACTCCATCTTCTGCAGTGTTACATCAAATATTTTTTTGAGAAGAACCAGGGGTGTGAGACATTGCAGCGGTTAAACTGGGCCAGATTAGAAGGGCTGGGATCAAGGAAAAGGAGTCAGAAGTCAACAGAAACAGACACATGATGAAACATAAACAGCTGCATGATTGCTTGGCCTTAAGAGAATTTAATTTGAATTGGAATTGACTTTGGCCTCTGTCATCTGCCTCAGTGTGTTTTAGATTGTCATTTTATGAAACCTCTAGATGATGCTTCTCTTGCTTATGGCCCCTACTACCTGGCATTCAAAAGCCTTTTCTTGAAGCCACTAAAAATACAGCTAAAAACAAAAAAGAAAGAAAAATTCCTCTGTTAGACTCCTAAGACAAATTTTCAATTCTTTCCAGCAAAGTCAGAAAGCACAAAACTTACTGCTTTATGAAAACCATATTTTCTTATAATGGCTTCAGCAGCTGGAGCACTAAAAAAACCTGTAATTGCCAGGGATGAATAATAAAATTATGAAAACTTAACATAATTTTTTGAATGGGTCAGAGTATGAAAAGAGCAACTCCTGTATCTTCAAAAAGATTCTTTGAATCCACCTAGAAAGAGTGTCCAGAATTATGAAAAATTTTTACTTTCACTAATTCATCACCTTAAAATTCCCTCCTCATTCTCCTGAAACCATTACAGCTTTTTTTTAACCTTTATGAAATTTTAGTCTTTAAAATTATATATATGCTCATAATTTTGTGAATAAGTGTGTGCTTAAGTAGCATAACTATGGAAAAGCTCTCTACTACTGCATTCTGCTAGTTTCAGGAGGACATATTTTCATATTACATGTATGTGTGTGTGAGAGATAGAGAATATCTGGACCATAGGTTAAATAACAGCTGCCACAGATGATTTATTTTTTCAATCCTTGACCAGAGTATCCTGTCATGCAGTTTGGATATTCCTGAATACCTGTTGGGTTAAATTCACTAAATTGAATATTTAGATAATATGACACATTTTCTATTACATGTATGTGTGTGTGTGTGTCAGAGAATATATGGACCATAGGTTAAAGAACAGCTGCCACAGATGATTTATTTTTTTTAAATCTTGACCAGGGTATCCTGTCATGCAGTTTGGATATTCCTGAATGCCTTATTGCGTTAAATTTTCTAAATTCAATATTTAGGTACTACTCTGGTCATGGATTTGAAGGCAGATAAAATTCACCGGTGGGGAAGGGAGATTCCTTTCTCACCTTGCCTCATGGCTGATAACAGAACTGATAACCAGGTCTGATAACCTGGGTCATCTACATCCTAAACAAATGCCCAAGGAACTGCCCAACTGCAATGAGTACTCAAAGATAATTACTATTCTGGGCTTCGTCCCTCTGTTATTTTTGCTCAAGCTGTTCAAATATTTAGAGAGTCAGACAGAAATGAGAACTATTCTCTAGTCTGAGAATCCACCAGGGGCACCCAGGCCTCTCCTCAGCTCTCATGCAAAGCAGAACAGCTTCATCTGATTAAGAGGTATTGGAAAATAAAAGTCGGACAAAATGTGAATTAAATTTTAAGAGTTCCACATCTTTAATGCCACAGGGGATAGGGTGTTTTGTGTGTGTGTCTTCCTGGAATTCTTTGAAAGGCCAATTTCATCTTTTTCATCTTCAGAATTTTTAAAAATTTTCTTTATATTTAGTACAGTGGTTAACATAAACAAAAGTATTTTCATTTCATTAGGTTATATGAAAATGCTTAATTAATAGATTTTCATATTGCCTTGATTTTTCTATTGCCTGTTCCTTATTTAAACCATTGACTGTACAAGTGAGTACTATTATATTCTCTTGATTTTTCCTGTTTTTCAAAATGCTATAAGTTCTTTATCTCTCTCTAGAATAATATCTGATTTTTCTTTTTCCCAATAAAGTTTTATTTCATAGGAAAAAATCAAAGTACCTGAAGCTATTTTAAGAAAAGGTTACATTTTGAAGAAGCTTTTAGTATTCAAACCAGAACAAAATTAAATCAAATAATTATGTTACATAACTTTCAAAATTAAGCTGTTGAGGTTTTGTAATTAAAGGTTTCCTTTTTTAAATTCCATTTCTTATTTTGGCAACAATTCTCCTACTATACCACAGAATAATGCTTTCCTCTGCTCTTTCCAATGAGGTTGAAAATGCACATAAGTTGAAAGAGGTTTTTGTTGGATTTGTTGGTGTCTCTTCCAAACATTTGACAAGCTTGAAATAATTCAAGCATTTCCTCTGTGACCTGCAGCCCATGACTCCACAGTCTCCACAAGAGTAAATGTTTGGTGTCAATTATTTGGCCACAGTTTCTGTTGAATTCAGGACATGGGTCATGCTGAGCTCTGCAGTCTTTTCACTGCCCCATGTCACATCTTTTGTTATCTGGCTTTAGCTTTTGGAGTCTCTACTGAACAAGCTCCTTTATGAATCAAGTGAATGAATCTTATCCCACATTGTTCATTTCCATGGAAAGGGAGTGGAGGACATGAGGAGATTTTCCTTGGTGCAGGCAGTTCAGCATGACCCCAGTGCAGCACAGAGATGCCTGCTAGGAGAAGCGCCTGTCACCACTGAAATCAATGGCAATTTTGGCTTTTACTTCAGTGGATGTGGCGTTGACTTCACCGGGGTTTGATCCAAAAGTTAATTGGCATCCCTAGCCATTAAGCTCATTAATTTGTGTGGCTCACATGAACACCAATGTCAGTAAGAGACAGAATCCTGTTTGTAACTGATCCAATGAGCAAACCCTAAATATTACTCATAAATACATTTATTGGTCCTCACAGAGACACCATCCTTGCACTGGAGGGGAAGCCAGCATCTATTTACTGTGTGGAACTGGAGACAAGGCCAGAGTTTATCCCTGAGGTGAATTTGCTGGCCTTATTGATGCCTCCCTGATGCCACTTCACCATGTGGTCCTAATCTGTGCAGTCTTTCAGATATTCAGTGCTCACTGATACACAAACTGCTTAATCTCCCTGCAATTTAGCTGTTTGTGTCATCAGCCTCTCACCTCTGTGCGGATCACTCATTTCAATTTCCCAGGGTGCTTTTAGCAATCAGGTATACATTAGTTTCATCTACTTCTTACCAAAACATTAATGCATCTGTCTCTCAATTTCTACAAGGCCTCTTGGGGGATTTCAGTTTATTGATTTCCTTGGGGAGTGTAAGTTTTTTTTTTTAAAGGCACTGAAAATGGCAGAATCAGGAACACAAGACTTCCAGCATTACGCCTGGAAAGTGACAGGCATGTTCCAATCTGTATATTTTTGTTTTAAACTGAGCTTATTAGAGCATGGTCTTCTGCTGAGAAAATCTTGGAAAGAGTCTTCAGATTCCTTCTCTCTGAGTGTTCTTTGTGTTTCACCACAAGGCCACCAATTGCCTGTGCTAGCATGAAATTTATATTGTCTGTTACCCATGTCAGAACCATAGCAGGCACAATCATAATCTGCCAAAGGAAGTGTCACAGACATCTCTTTCTGAAAATCCTTTCCTTAGGATTTTTCCTCCTGAGAAGCTGGGAGGCCTCAGGAACAAAATGCAAACATTGATTATCTGCTGCTGTGGAATGCAACAGGTGCATCTGTGATTGGCCCATGTTGGATGTTTGTAATTAATGGCCAATCACAGCCCAGCTGGCTCAGAGAGTCGGAGACAGAAGCTTTGTTATCATTCTTTCCTTTTCTATTCTTAGCTTAGCTGGCCTTCTGATGAAACCTTTTCTTCTATTCTTTTAGTATAGTTTTAATGTAATATATATCATAAAATAATAAATCAAGCCTTCTGAAATATGGAGTCAGATCCGACTCTCTTCCCTCAACCTGAGACCCCTGTGAACACCATCACAAGGAAGAATTTTATTTGCTTCTCTTTTAAAGGTCTTGCATTGAATTTCTAGGTTAGCCCACAGATGGGAGCAAAGGAGAATTCCTTGTGAGGAGGAGTGTGGAAAGGATGGTGCTAATAGAGATCATGCTTCTACTGCACCTCCTTACCACTACAGAGCAGAGCTTGCGTTGACTTATCTGACCCCTGGGAATTGGCACAGAAGCTGCAGATAATAAAGAATTTGTTAACATTTATATGAGAAATAATACAAGAGAAACAGTTTTAAGTGTATGTAGTCCAGAGAGAGAAATGGGTAATTTATATGTGGGACATAAATTACTATTTAACAAGAAATATTAGAAAACAGCAACAAAAAAAAAGACCAGCTTGCAAATGGAAGCTATTTGCTACATGACTTTGGTGTTGATTTTCTTGTCTTTAACATCATTTCTCTAATATAAACTTAGTCCTGCCCAACTAAAAATCAGCTGCACTCTCCTTCATCTACATTTATGAGTTCTGTTACTTCTCCTGGGTGCTTTCCATTGCTTATATAAGCTACTGATGTTTGTGCACCCTACTGATCCTTACAATGTAACATTGCCCTTCTAAATACCTTTTTTACATAAATGCCTGACAATCCCTTGGTGAGTATTTGCTGCAAGGTCTCAGCAGCTGGAGATTTTGGGAGACTTTGAGATTCATGCATTTTTGTAGCACAGCCACGAATCTAAATAATCACTGTCTTTCCACACACATTATGTTTAGGTGTATGGGCATGGCTGGAAAGGGGAGTAAAACTTGCATGCATTCCTACTTGCAAATAAAATCTGTGCAAACCCTGTTAATATAGAATGGAAGGGGCTAAATATGGAGGTGAACTGTTGCTATTGTGAAAGTGTTCATAGATAATAATGGAAGTGCGGTTCTGCTAATGTTGGTTTCCTTACAGTTTCCTTTATTACAGCTAATACTTTTTTCAGAAAACAAACTGAGGCAATTTGTAAAGAAGGGAGATTTTAATGATGTTCTGAGAGTAGAGTGCACTCCATGCACTCTTCAATATAGGCTTGACACTTGTATTTGTACTGCATGACTGTATTTATCTTTTGTGTTGCAAGCAGCAGAAGCAAAAAAGAAACAATCAAAGTTTAAATTGGACTGGGTACTGGAAAGACACTGTTTATGAAGAAAGAATGTATTTTTAGTGTGTTATTCCTCCTGAGTAAGACAAAAACCTCAAAGAAAAGCATAAACTTGATTATTTTATGTAGTTTTTTAGGCTGTTAGGGAGTTATCCCTTTTTGATATGGAACAAAACAGGCTGCATCCTCCTCAAACAGGCCTGGTGAGACAGAAGGCAAAGCCCCAGTTCCCTTTAGGAATAAGTTTTTCCTTCTCTGATACATCTTTAAATAATAAACTTGCTTATAGACAGCACGATGTCAGCAGGAGCTCCTTGGCAGCACCAGTGCCACGCTCCAGCTGCCTGTTAGCAATGTAGATATACTTTTGTCTTCTCCTGATAAGCACACTGAAATCTGTCAGAATACATTCTGTCATCTCCTTTTAATTAAAGTTCTAGCACTTTATGTTGGTGAAACTGAGCCTGATTACCTCTCCTGAGAAACTGAGCTGTTGTCACAGTGAGGACTGCGAAATGTTTGTCAAAGTGGGCAGAACTGAAATTCCAACAAAATTTCTGGGCATTGTTTGAACAATAGCTCCTTTTCCTTCAAATCTCAGGACAAAGTAGATTGCTGATAAACACTTTTTCCCTACCAATTTTATTCATGCATTGAAGGCTTTTTCTTAGCTTGTTTCTTGCTGAATGCCTAAAACTGCAAAACTTCCAGGGTAAATAGATTCCCACAACAATAACCCTCCATGGATCACTATGGGCTTTTGTGCTCATGTTTGAAAATCTAGTAACGAGAAATTTACTCTCTGACTGCTATTTCCCTTCTCCCTTCACAGCCTTTTAAACTGTCATTCAAAAACCAAACCATGATTCATAAAATCCAGACAAAACTCATTCAACATCAAAGCACTAAATGCCTTCTCATTTGACATACAATCTCATCATAGAAAAAGCTTGAAAAATGTGCTTTCTTCATTCTTATTTATCTATCCGTGAAATGTTAGAGGCATGCAGAAGGAACCCACAGATAGGTGTTTTATATAGCCTTATTAATTCTCACTTGAAAGAAGAATATTCCCTATTATTTCAACAGGAAAAATTCAAAATGAAAGCAAAAGATGACTTGTATGCTTCAAGAAAATATTTTGCAAAGTTCAGTTGCCAAGTTTGTTTGCCAAGTTTGTTTGCTAAGTTCCATCTCCAGCTCCTGCAAATGTGTGTGAAGGCCATCTCTATCCATAGTCTGAAATCTAGCAGAGTTTAAATTTATAAGAGTTGATATTTTAAAATATCCCTGCAATTTTGTAGAAAATAATACTTTGCTTTTGCAACTGATTTATGTTCACAAGACGAAACCATTTCAATGGATTCACAGTCAGAATCTAGGGGGTTTCTGCAGAAAAGGGCCTCAGTTTGAAAAGTGGTGGCCTATTTTATAAAATAAAAGTAACTTTAAAAAGGTCAAAGACTGACAGCTGGGTTTCTGGACTTGAATTTAGTTATGCAAATATGACTAAATCACTGATTTAAACAAAATTTTAATGGTATTAACTTTTCCAAACCCAGAGATTTGCTTGGAGCCTTTCTTTTAACATCTGGAATCCAAGGAATAATTATCTTAATTAAGGTGTATGAAGAGACATTTGGTGTATGTATATTTAGCAATTAAAGAAGTGACCACTTCATTAGAAGGTGCATACCTCAATTAACTTCATTTTTACCTTTTCTCATTGTGATACAGAACATTTTTTCTGAGCATCTTTTAAAGTGCAGAAAAAATGGTCTGCAATTAAATTAGGATGAAAGACATACCTTGTCAAATTCTGTGGTGAAAAACAGGTACAAAAAAGAGGCTTTAAGGAGAAGAAAAGAAAATAAAAGGCACCTTGGTGAAAAATCTCCTTGATGTCTGCTGTCAGCTGCAGGATAAAGTCATGACTTTTCCTTCAGGAGAGCAGGGCTTCATCTCCTATGGGTCATGCTAGAAAGCTCAATTAAAGATTGTTTTCTCTGTTTCTCATGGACAGGAACGAACAATTGGATATTGTGCAGGGTTTTCTGTTAAATCAGCTTTCACCTCTGTGTCTGGGGTATTTGCCACCATTGCCAGCAGTGTGAGAGGGAAAATGCTGAAACCCTGCCCAGCTACTGCAAAAAAATTAACCTTGTCATGTCCAAAATGAGGATAAAGTGGTAGACTCTGGTTGCAAGGAATTATTTTTTTTATGGTATAATGAGACTCTGCAGAAAACCAAAGACGTCCTAATTTCTTGTATTGTTTTTTTTCTAGAGACAGTGGTGTTAGGCTAAATCTTTCAAAAATCAATGAAAAGCAAAGGTTTTCTTTTGCTTCATTTAGACTAATCAAATGCACTTCATCAGGAGTTTTAAGGGGGCAAATCAAGATGCATTTTAAAGCCTTCTATAGCATGGTCCTAATGGATTCATAGTCTGTCAGAATTCAGGGAATTTCTGTAGAAAAGGGCCTCAGTTTGGAAAGCTGTGACCTACTATAGTATAATTTTCAATATAAATATATAACTAACTTTAAAAAAAAAAAACCAGCTCTGTGGCATCTTACTCTTATAAGTAAAATTTTCAGCAGACTGCATTTTATACTTGTTCTAAACAAAGCTCTGGTAAGATATGTGGCACTGAGCAGGAAAGACAGCATACATACCTTCATTAAATTCCTTTCTATCTTTAAATAAACAATGGTGTTTGGTTGTGAGGCCTTTATTTTCAAGCAATCTGTGAAGCAAAACATCTGTTTGCTTTCACTCATAATTGCTAATTATGTTTATTACTAATAAACCTTTCCTTTACAGATGGCTTGTGAGGAAGAACTTCAGGTCCAAACACATTTCCAAGTCTTATTTTCCACTGACCTGTCCTTAACTAACTCCTTCTCCCATCTGCAACCCAAATAAGCATGTTTGCCTTGCCATTTGTTTAGGAATATTCACTCTTAATCTCAATTATAAGAGATGATCTTAATGATCTTAATTATATCTCAATGTAACGTGTCACCATAGGCACTAAGCATGTAATGATCTCCAATGTAACTTCCAGTCAAGTAGGGATAAAGGATGTTTCTACTTTATTATCAGGAGCTGACATGCAAAAAGGGTCAGGATTTACTTTAAAAAAAGATTTGGGGAGCTCTTTGCTGCTGAAGGGAAACCAAGACCCAAAAGGAGGTTTCCCAAGTTTCATATATCAAGCATAAGGACTTCCGTGGATTTTAGGTACTTCTAAAACTGTAAACAGGAAAAAGGAAAAAAAGGTAAAGACAGGCAATTCAACTTCTGATTCAGCAACAAAATCCTTTATAACATCTAGTTTTTGTCTGCTTTCTGTGTGACTAGAGATTGAGTAACAGTCCACATCATCACACTGACCATTGGCTGTCAAATACTGTGTGAGTGGGCCCTTAAGGCCATTAATTGCAGCTCATGATACAATCTATATCACCTAATGCACAGTCATAATTTTGATATGTTGGCTATTATGCAGTGGATAGCACAACATTGTATTTTATAAAATATCTATCAAAAATTCATGTAAACATTAATTTAGTCTCCATGGGAATACATATAAAAAAATAAAGCAAAATAGAGGTACCACCCTTTGAAAAAAGTTGAATCTTAAGATAAAAAGCCAGTTCTGTTCTCTTGAGTAACTGAATTTTTGTGGTACATCACTGTCAAACTTCATAATAATTTTTTTTAATATTTCAAAGCAAAAATCATTCTGGATTGCTATCTTTCCGTTATCCTTGAAAATATACATTTTAATTCCTTAGGTCAAGACAAGACTATCCAATTATCAGAAGACTTCAGCCAAGACAAGATGGTTAAAAAGCCTTTCCAGATAGGGTAAAAACCTTCCCCGAAGTGGGAACAGTTCCCTGTGGTCTTCCATCATTCCAACTGCATGTGGAAGGCCCCTCCACATGGAGATCCTTGGGAATTGTGCAGAGGGAGCTCCAGTGGTCCCCTGGGCATTGGATTTTTAGAGGCAGCTCTTAGACTGCTGTAAAGAAAAGGTTCCTCATCCTTGAGAAATATTTCCCTGGGGCTAAAGATTATGTAAGTGAAATAAAACAAATCAGAAATAGTCAGACTGGGGTGATATTTTGCTCTTTTCCTCTGCAGTTGATGGCAACACCATCTGCTCGAGGATTTTCAGCAAGCAGGCTGAATTCATTGAATAAATTGTTCACTCCAGATTGTTTGCTCCGCTCTATATAGCAATCTACAATTGTTGATTAATTAAAGTGCATAGCTCCCCAGTGAGAAAGGTATGCACTGCTATTCCAGATGGGGAAGCCAAGGAACAGAACATTTATCTGATCTATGAAAATTAGCTGGAGAATTCAATTTTAAACAGTAGATCACTGGAGGAACCTTTTCCTGTCATTACATAGCAGCTTGAAATATTCTGTCATATGGTTTCTATTTGCTTTTATTTTGAGCAGCAAGAGCTTGAGGAAGGGACTCTCCTAAAAGGCTGTTTCACATCCCTTCACAGAATCACAGAATATTCTGAGTTGGAAAGGACCCATCAGGATCCCAGAGTCCAGCTCCTGGCCTTGCACAGGACACCCCAGGAATCACTCCATGAGCCAGAGAGTGTTGCAGACATCTTTCATGAAAAATCCTTTCCTTAGGATTTTTCCTCCTGAGAAGCTGAAAGGCCTCAGGGACAAAATGTAAACATTGATTATCTGCTGCTGTGGAATGCAACAGGTGCATCTGTGATTGGCCTCATGTTGGATTTTTTGTAATTGATGGCAAATCACAGCCCAGCTGGCTCAGACTCTCTGTCTGCATTTGTTATCACAAGCATTTGTTATCATTCTTTCTTATTCTATTCTTAGCCAGCCTTCTGAGGAAATCCTTTCATCTATTCTTTTAGTATAGTTTCAATATAATATATATCATAAAATAATAAATCAAGCCACGTGAAACATGGAGTCAGATCCTCATCTCTTGCCTCAATCTGAGACCCCTGGGAACACGGTCACAAGAGAGCATTGTCCAAAACCTTCTAGAACTCTGTCAGACTTGGTGTTGTGACCACCTCCCTGGGGAAGCATCTGCGACTTCAACTGTTAGTTAATGAAAAATACACATTGCCATTTGATGCCAAACTGCCTTGCCTGGTTTATACCCTAAATTTTCCTAAGTCAGGGAGTTGTCTGACTAAATGAGTTTGAAGACACTACAGAAATCTCTCAAAATGAAGACAGTAACGTCATCTTGCCACAGAAGAACTAGAAAATTACTGCAGACTTCTTATTTAAGATTATTTGCATAGAAATATTTTTTTTCATGCTCTATGTGCAGTTTGGGTATGCACAGCTCTGTAAGCTGCATTTGGTTTAATGTGGATAAATTAGCATATACAGGATTAAAAACTATGAAGGTTATAATCATTGTGCCCCTAGGCTTACACTGTAGTTTGAACAAGGATGGTTATATTTCAGTATTTCAGGAAGGAAAAGGTATTATTATATAAGAAGCTTTGGGCACTGAGATTTAGGGAAAGAGTGCAGGTTCTTGGCAGTGAGAAGGCAAGTCCCACAGCATGGCTGAGTTTTGCAGAGCACCTGCAATCAGAAGAAGATGCAGACAGGCTAAAGCATATTTCTGATTTCTGTTGTGTTTGCCAGGAATCTTGCTGTCACTCTGGACCATAGGTTGCCATTAATATGAAAGCACTCAGCAGGACCAGAAATACCAGTGTAGGAAATAGAAACTCAAATGATCTCTCTCATGCGTTAGAAACAAAATTGAATTAAGAGGACCTACTGTGTAGGGTTAGAGATGAATGGTTTAAAGGGTGGAATTAAACATGTCAAGTAGGGCTGTGCTGCCACGGCAAGGCAAGATGATGGTTGGGTGAGATGGGAGCAAAGCAAAATCTCCATGTAGAAATTATCATTTTGTCCTCAATTCTTCACAGCTTTATATAAACAAACTTGGAGGTAAAACCAACAAACTACTCAGGCAATGGGTGTGTTTGAATTGTGATTTTAAATTCAGGAAAAACACTGTCAAATTAAGAAAAAAACTGCAAAACATACCTAGGTAAAGACATCAGAAAAGGAAGAGGATTATTTTGTAAGCTTGCCACAGGCCATTGCAAAAATGTTATTTTTCAATTTATTCATCTACTCATGCCATATGATATTAATTGATATGAATTGATCATATTCCCTTTTTGTGATTCATAGGCAGTTACAACTCTGACAAGTTAATTCTTCATTAACTGGTGTTTTTTTCACTTTATTTTAACATTTTCTTCTACAACAGATACTAAATCATTTTCTACTTTGGTGCTAAATTTAACATGTTCTATTCATCCCACATCAAGAAAATTATCACTTCTTGCATCAGCAATTTCAACTGGCCACTGCTGCATGAAAATCAATGCTAACTGGGAAAATGCCAAGTAAACCAAATGGTATTGGCTGTGTTATTTTTGCATTGTAATAGCCTGTCCCCAAATGTATAATACCCTTGACAACTAAGTATATCAGGCTAGATCATGCTACTTCTGGTGCAGATCCAAACTAAATTACTTTAATGAGCTGAAGAACAAATTTTCCTTCTACCAAACATGTAGGTTACTGGCTTTATTCCATGTAAAATGCTAATGCTGGTTGGTCAGTTTATCAGTTGTGGGGCAAAATGTGGGAAGGGCTAAGATAAAATAATTCATGGTTGTTCGGAGATGCTGGAAAGACAGCAATATTTATGAGAATACATTTTATATGAAAGCCAAGGGCTTGATGGAGACATAAGTTATCTAAAATTTAGGAGAACCTTAATGATACCAGCATGTTTTGTGCAGTGTAACATTTTCAGAGCTGGAGTCTTGCTGGCTTTGGCAGCAGCCTAACAAAGAAATTCAAGTTTCTGCCCCAAAGATCTTGCAGTCCAAGTAGTTGTGGAAGAGATGTGTACATTGATGAAAGAGATGAAGGGAGATAACAATGAATGTTTCATCTATAAGTAATAACATCAACAATATATTCTGATAAACAGGTATTGCTCAAGGATGTCTTCATGTAAGATTTCTATTCATCATGCAGGAATTGACATATGGGTTTTTTTGGGTTTTTTGGTAAGAGAATGGACACACTTGCATAGTGGTTTTTCTCCTATACTAAGACCATTAAGCGCAGGAATTGAGAACAAAGTGACACATTTAGCTTAGTTTCAAAGACAATGATGGACATATGAAAATTCTATCACTAAGAAATTGGTGCACACACACACCACACAGAGTCTTTCTTCAGAGAACACAGCTTCTTTTTCCACACTATCTGCTACTTCAATGGCATTTTATTTTTCCCTTTGTGCTGCCTTGTCAATCCAAGATTTGAGTGCTTTTCTTGTAAATAGTCCCATTATTTTTTGCTTATGAAGTGTTACAATTTCCATGCAGCAGAATGTTTTGTACAGCTCTGCGTCGCTGCCACGCTGCTTCACCGTAAGCTGTTTGACTTATCACTGTTGACAAAAGCATCCAGCTTCTTGTACACAAATAATGAAAGCCTTAAATGTTTTCTGAATATCTATCTGAAATATATTACTTCTAATATAAAGATATCCTGCAGATTTATTGTTGAGACTAATGGTGTAAAAAACCACTGAATTATCTTTCTCAGTGCTTTGGTAGTGTAGGCAGTGGGCCCGTCTGACGTGTATGTTATATCTACTCTGTGTTTTTTTAAACTGTGGGGCAGATTTTAGAATTATGCCTGTAACTTCAGTCTAGTCTGGACTAAAACACCCTGACTCATGATATATGCCATGGAGTGTAGCTTCTTCTTGGATCTTTCAGGATTGCAATGACTCAAAGATGGTATTACAGCAGTATCACCACCCTGGCCTATTTAGTGGTGTCAATATACTAAAACAAGCAGTGTAGGGGACAGAATTTTAGTTACTAAATGCTAGCAAACATGCACAGAAAGAAGGAACTGGCTTGGAGGATTAGACTCGTTTCTTGCTCTTGCTTTGTGATTGAAACCCTTAGGAGCAAAAGTGGTTGGGTAATTCACAACCTCTCTTATTTACAGCAGTGCTTTATTTGTGGGCAGTTTGCACACTTTTGGTTTCATGCCAACATTGTGCTTTGGTTCAGAACTAGATTTTTTTCTTCTCTGTGCTTCCACAGGCATTCTTGGAGGGCTGACTTATCTCCTCTGCCAGCTCTGGGCTCAGCTGCTCCAGCCTGGGTCTCTTGGACTCTGAGAAAATCATCTCCATTCCTTGAACATTTCTTGTGGTTCATTTCTGCACCTGATCCTGTGTGAACCCTCTTCCTGGTGTGTGGTGTTTTTGGGGTCCCCTGTCATTGGGAGGAATTAATGAATCTTAGAAGGTTAATTTATTATTTCATGTTTCTATATTATATAAAAAATACTATACTAAACGATACTAAAGAATACAGAAAGGATACAGACAGAAGGCTAAAAGATACTAATGAAAAACTCATGACTTCTTCCAGAGTCCCGACACATCCTGACTGTGATTGATCACTAAGTTAAAACAATTCCCATGAAACCAATCAAACAACCACCTATTGGATAAAAAATGTTCAACCACATTCCAAAGCAGCAAAAGACAGGAGAAGCAAATGAGATAATATTGTTTTCCTTTTTCTCTGAGGCTTCGCAGCTTCCCAGAAGAAGAATCCTGGGCAAAGGGATTTTTCAGAAAATATGATGGTGACGCTGGTGTGTAATATCTTGAGTCATTAGCAATGCCATTGTTCTTTAACAGCTGTTTCAGCTATTAGGTTCCCTGGCAGTCATTCTCTGTCTTCCACACAATGATACTGGACTGCAAAGAAACAAATGTTCAGGGCCTCCTTTACATTATCAGAACAGGTTTGGTTTTTTCCTCATTTCTGTCTGAAACAAACTGTTCTTTTGGTTTTTAATGAATTGTCTTAAACTCCTCTTTCTCTACAATGTTACAGTGATTGAAATTTGGAAGCAAAACGTTAGAAAAGTGCCAGATTTGATTAAAGGAAGCTGCATCATGCCTTAAAATCTTGTGGTAAAATACAGTGTAGCTATAATTGGGCCTGATGTGATTTCTGATTTCCCCACCTATGCACTATTAGCAACACAGGTAACATGGATCAGTATTTGGAGTTTTGAATATTATGGAGCCCGCTCTGAAAGTTTCAGAAAAGTATCCATTGTCCAACTCACATACATATAATATCTCCTATCTCATCAGGTGAGCAGTGCTACACCAGTGATTTTAGAAAAAAGTTACTTTCTCAGCTCTTTGGTTCTACAGTCCATTTTTCCAAATAGTTTCTGTTAATGTTCTTGTTATGTGCATCTCAAAAATATGTGCAAGTGTTTTCATGTGCTTAGACCATGTGTGGACTTTTTTTGTTCTTTCTTCCTTTTTCATATTTTTCAGCAACTTTTTTGTCTTTCATCAGCATTCTTCCATGCTGCCAATTATAGAAACAAGAGTGACTGACTCTGTTACCAATGTATTCAAACGAATTCAGTAATAAAACCTCCAGTAGCATTGTCCTCCAAAGCAGGGAACATTTTATTCATCCAGACCACCAAAAGAGAGCTGAACATAGTAAGCTGAGCTATGGGAGATGAGCCATAAAAAGAGGATAATTACTTATTAAGCATTAAGCTTCTCTACCTCAACCTAGTTTTTAAAAAAAGTTATGGTATATATTTATATGATATGAAAACCTTCAATGGATGTGTATTTTAATATATATACATATCAATATATATATAAAGATGTACAAATAGGTGGAGTTGTAAAACCATTTCTCAAAGGGTATAAATTGCTCATTTCACTAGTATTGTATTAATATCAATATAACACCATCCTTGAGTTTAGACAATCAGCCACATGTTTACTTCTCATAACCCTTGAGGAAATAGTTTTGTACCCCTTTTCATGAAATGCTACAACCTGTTCCCAAATAATTGAACTGAGTACAGATGGGTTGAAAAGTGGTTTGAGTGGGAGATGGAGAAGGTGATAATGCTCCACAACAAACAGCCATCTGAAAAAACCATTGTCAGCTTCAGAGCTCCTTACTCTGTTTTTCTCTGCTTCTTTGAAGGTAGAGGCATATAAAACATGCTAATTTTGAGAAACAAAAGAGACTTCAGTGGAGAATATTAAGTGGAGCCATTGATTTCCTCCTTCTGTAATTGTCAGTTCAGATGAAACTATCCCTTGTAACCATGGAATCATAGAATATCCTGAGTTGGAAGGCACCCAGCAGGATCACTGGAGTCCAGCTCACGGCCCATCACAGGGTGTCCCAAGAGTCACACCATGTACCTGAGGGCGTTGTCCAAACACTTCTTCAAGTTAGACAAGTTGGTGCTGTGACACTGCCCTGGGGAGCCTATTCCAGTGCCCAACCACCCTCTGGGTAAAGAATCTTTTCCTAATATCCAACCTAACCCTCTCCTGTCACAGTTTCATGTTGTTCTGCTGTGTCCTCTCACTGGTCACCAGTGAGATCTTCCACTTTCCCTCACGAGGAAGCTGCAGATCACTATAAGGTCTCCCCTCAATTTCCTCTTCTCCAGGCTGGACATGCCATATGACCCCAGTCTCTACTCATCCGTCCCCTCCAGACCCTTCATCTTCAGTGTTCTAATGACATAATATCTTCTGTATAATTTGGTGCCAACACTGCACACAACATTTAAGGTGAGACCTTCCCAGTGCAGAGCAGAGGGGACAATCGCTTCCCTTGCCCAGCTGATGCTGTGCCTGATGTCCCCAGGACAGGGTTGGCTTTCCCAGCTGCCAGGACACTTCTGATTCATATCCAACTTGCCATCAACCAGGACCCTCAGGTCCCAGTCCAGGGCACAGCTTTCCAGCCTCTCATTCTCCAGTCTGAATATCCAGGGCTGCCCCATCCCAGATGCAGAATCCAGGACTTGTCTTAGTTAAACTTAATATGACTGGTGATTGCCAAGTCCTCTGATTTGTCCAGGTCTCTCTGTGGGGGTCTTTCAGCCTTTGAGGGAGTCAACAGTTCTTCCCAATTCAGTATTGTCACACTGGATTTTCCTCCTTCTACTGGAAGTTCATATTAATCTCAGGCCATTTAAACACAAAAGTTGTACTCGCTGGCCCTACCATTCCTAGAGTTCCTTTTTTCCTCATTCTTAAAGTAATGCCGAAGTATTCTTAATAAAGTCCTTAAAAGTCAGATATATAAAATATTTCAATTGCTGTCAAGAACAGGTTTAAGCACCACCATCCAGGTGCGTATATTCAAGCTGCGAGGGGAACATAAATCAGGCAGAAAAACAAATGAAACATGGTGTTTGATTTTATATGTTATAAACTCGAATCTATTTAGGGACATGACCTGTTGACACTAACAGATTATCAGTTGCATAATCATTTAAAAGGCTGCAGTGAAATTATAGCAAAATCTGCCTTCTAAACTGCTGCTTATGACTAAAAATTTTTATTGTAATAAGTCATCCTGGGAAGGGATCACGCAGAACAGTCATGGTTTAAAGACTCTCAAAATGTCTCAGGTGTGAAACAAAATTAAGCAACAAAATACACAAAGGGCTGGAGTCTGCCTAATAATAATAAGCAAATCAGAGTTATATGTAGAAGTAGAAACAACAGCTAAGTTAGTGTTATTCATAAAAAGTTCAACAAAAGGCTCCCCATAGTGGAATACTGATATGTAAGCCAGTGTGGAAAAGCATGAGAGTTAATAAAATGTATAATAAAAAGAATAAAATTTTGTATTGAGAGGAAGCAGCTGAAATGCTGAAAAAGTCTTTTCTGAGGAGAAGCTTATGCATCGCGTTCATCCCTGCATTTATTTTTGCATTCAGTCACCAAAATTAGATATGTAGTAAATATAGAATGCACATACAAAACTGGCTGTGAAACACGGTACAAAGCATAGCAATTAAACAGTTTGAGAAAACAAAGAGACTCAAGATAGAGCAGAGAACCTGGGCAAGGGCTGAGCAACCAGCTCCCTTTGTTTTCAAAGAACAAATGTTTTCCAGATTATCCCTTCCTTTATGACACCCGAGGTGCTCATTCCCAATGGGCTCTCATCTCCCAGCCCCAGCAGTTCTAGCCTTTATTTTCTTGGTCTGGCCTTGCTAAATACCAAGCATGGTGTTCAAAAGTCAGAGTATGAATATCAGATTTATGAATATCAGTGTATGAAGTCAGATCTATCTTTGGGTTGCCATGAAATATTGCTTTACCTTCTCAATACTGAGGGTCCGCTGCCTGTAATCTGCTGGAGCTGACTTTGTAAACTGTAATCTTGGGTACTGAAAATAATAATTAGAGCAGCAGGCCCATGGCTACTGAATATAAGACATTTCTCGACTCAGGTTGCCATTTCTTTCCTAGGTGTGATGGTTTGTAAGCATCAAAGATTGAAGGAGGTCAAGAAACTGTGAAGATTCTACTCTGTTTTTCTCAAATATTTAGGCAATAAAAAATTTCTTCCTCCATATAGGAATGGCAGAAAACATGGCAATATTCTCAGACACCTTAAGACAAAATGCAACAGAGACACAGCTAATTTCTGTTAATGAACAGCTTGTTTGCATTCACAGTGCAGTGCAGTGCTAGCATTAATAGTGTGAATGTTAAAAACTGTGGGAGAATTGAGGTTATTCACTCCTAATTTTAACACTATAATGAATACCTAACTCCTCAAACGTACTGAACAAATGAAATTACCCACTCTGTATTTATCATTACACCACTCATTAACATGGTGATAATTAACTCTGTGTAAAGTTTCACAGTCTGAGGCACTATAATAATTGATATATTAACAGGCTTTATATGCCATTGTTCATGCTAGTGCATCTGACTTAGGATTACCTGATTGTGGTATAAAACTGAACATGCCACTGCACAGATCAGCAGTCAAAATTAAAGTTGTTCAGTCATACAACTGAGAAGTATCTCCTACAAATATAAGTACTTCAAATGTGCCTAGGAGTTTATTTCTTCATTCTTTCACCTCATTGTCTGTATGCTTCTCCTTCTGCTGATTGATTTCTGTTTCCATAACAGCCTCAACTTTCTTATATTTGTCCTATCTGTTAATACTATTAGAGAGAAGAATTTTCTACAACTTTTTTTCTTTAAAAAAAGCTTTGATTCAAACAAAACCAATATGTTAATTAATTCTAATGTTTCCTATTCTCTCTGGTCAGAAACTGTTGGGTTGGAATTCTTATTCAGAACTTAAAAACTATGTTGAGGAAAATGTTACATGCGGATTCATGACTGTCTCTGTCTAAGGTCCACTGTATTTTGACATTCCTCAGAGGATATCAGAACTATGCCGGAATGATAAACTGCAGTGGAGAGACATCAAGAAGATTCAGAAGCTGAGCTAATTCAAATTTTACCCTGTCAGACCTCAAGTAAGTTACCCTGCTGGCAACCAGCAAAGGTTGGAGACAGATGTAATTCTGATTTGCGGAGATCAAATGCAAATTTTGGTGCCCAGACTTTTGATTCAGACTCTTGAAAGAAAGCAGTTGCAAGGTCTGGTTTTATACTTTAAGTTCCTTGTTGTAGATGAGGAATACATTTGCATAACTTCCAGAGACACCTAACTCCTAATGAGATAGCAGGTAATTTCACTTTTGAGGACAAGAAAATACTCTGTTTAGACTTGCCAGAATTCTTCAGCTTTTGAGGAAAAATCTCAAACCAGATCTACAAATGTTCAGTCATGAACTGTACAGCTTAACCTTATTAAGAAACAGCTTAGCCAAGCCTCACATGGGCATTCATTCAGGCAACTAATGTCAAAACTTTCTTTGCAGGCCAAAAAATCCCAAATCACCTCTTGACAGAGCCCCGTGGGGCTCCCAGTCTATGCTGCATTTGAATTTGTATTTGAACTTTGAATACTGGATCCCTGACATATCTTCCAAAAATTTGATATTTCTGAATCTTTGTGGTGGCTTGGCTAAAGCAGTAATTTTTGGTATTTACTTTCTGATGAATTTTCAACAAATCTGACCTTAAAATTTAGGTAAGGTTACAAGTGACTGCTGGGATGGGATATTCTACACTCCTTCCATATTTCCATTTGCAGAAAAGCTGGCATTTCCTGGCATGAAATACAAATATCTCCATCCCCTCCATAGTCTTCTCCCTGTATCCAACTGTTCTCAGAGCATCTACAGAGTTTAAATAATTTATTATATGTGAACAGAAACACACATACAGTTGGAAAAAGGTGTAAAAAAAATGAAAAGGTGTCTGTTTTTTATCAGCATCAGAAAGGGGTAAATTCCATACTTAATTTTTGTAGCCTCACTCCACAGAATAAAAATGTGGGAAGTGAAAAAAGGTTTAAAATAAGTCTTGGGATACACAGGGGTAAATTATTTAACCACAAGTGAGACAGTGATGACACTCTGTTATCTTCTCAGAAAATACATTAATTGTTTGAGATAATATAATAAAAAAATGCGGGTTTTACCAGGTAGGATTTCAAAAGCTCTCCCTGTTCTCCCAGAAGAAACAAGAGACTAACTCACATTTGAAGCAGCCACTATCCCCAAGTCCTGTTCTCACAAAGCTTGATAAATTTATCTTGATTCCTCACTCAGGGGAAATTCCACAGAGCCACCTCTAGCACTGTTTTCAATTAATAATTCCAGTGATAGGAGCCTCTTAAAAAAAAAAAAAAAAAGGTAAAAACAAAATAAAATGACAAAAAACAAAACACAACACGAGCAAGAGGCCAACAACACACTCTCCCGAATAAAAACCCAAACAAAACCTACACCCCAAAAGAACCAAACAGCCTGTTCAACAAATGACATCTTTGTAAATAATTGTTTTAATCGTGGCCCAGCTGACCTAACCAAACATACTAAATATCATTTCTGTTAGCACTGATAGACAAAGCATCTCTGGGACAGTTACTTTAGTACCCAAACCATTAATATCATTAGTTTAATCATTGCATCCTGGTGGTTTTCAAATAACCAAAATGAATTTGGCATACAAGTCTTGCAGAAGTTTGGAATGGGTGGATATCAAAGGACTGAGATGCTGTTTTAAGCTTCCATGGCAAAATGTCTTTCCTTCCTGAGCCTGGATTCTGACTGCAGGCCAATTTCCAGGCATCACATTCACAAATAATAACTGAGACCTCCTTCTCTGTAAACGGGCTAGATTTGCCTAGAAGTTGTTAAAAGGATAGACAGGGTATTTCTAATTCCACTTTTCAGGACAGAATATGTATGAAATATAATTATTTGGGGGATCTGAACTTTTCTTTTTAAACTACCTAACATTTCACAAAAGGAAAGGAAAAAACATGTTTACCAAGTTCCAGTCTGTTAGTGCCACAAAATTAGACACCTGAAAATAACTTTGCCAATCAATAACTTCATCAAGGTCAACAAATTGAGAGTCATTAATAGAGAAGTTGGTGCCAGTGACACAGTAAATGAAACCACAATAGGAGGGGAAAAATATTAGCATCTTTTACAATGATTGTTTTCAATAATATTGTGCATTGCATTAATTTAAGCAAAGAAAATGAAAAAATAGGAGGGAAAATCCCATCAGGACATGTTACAGATAGGATTTGGAGAATGCAGATTATTTTCTCTGTGTGTTTATTGCAATCTCTATCTCAGATTAATTAATTTTTTTAATAAAGGTACATCATTATCCAGTTCATGTTTCTGTGCTAAAAGGAATCTTGACATTATGAAATATATCTGAAGATTAATTTTCAATTTTATGCATAGTTTGTAGATTCAGATTAATGAACTCTATTCAGCAATTGAAAAGAAATAGTACATATTTAATAAATATTTGGGGTTTTTTTCTTCCCCGGAAACACTATGAATTGGCAGGAATGAATTTCAGACCCACTCTGAGTATAACACTGATGGAAACAGGTGGAAGCAAAAATACCATGCATGTTCTGTAAATGTTTGTGGTGTGAATGTATGAGGATTGGAATCATGCCAATGCAGCTACAATTTCACTGCATTTTATAAGTTTGATGTATACACTGCCTGCATCAATACAACATTTTTTTCTTACTAAATTAATCCTACTCCTGTGAGGTGAAAAGTGATATTCTATAGAGGGAATGACCTAAATGAGCCTTTATGGCCCAGCCCTCAGTCATGTGTGCAGCACAGGCTCTGTTAAATCCTGAGTTAAGATTTAGGCTATGAGTGGTTTAGGGCAGAAACAGTTAACTCAGCATCAGAAAAACTTATAAAAACACAGATAGTGGCATCTGTTATCAGTGATGAGACCTGGCAAATGCACCTGGCAAAAAGAAAAGAGAGGCAATTAATCAGTATCAAGCACCACATTCGAAGGTGATGGAAAGAAAACAGTAGCGGTATGAGGTGCAGCTCTTCATGAGGATCCTAAAGAAATTTGAGTTTATTTTGCCACAAATTGAACCCAAAAGAAATCCAGACAAGGTCAGTAAATTTCCTCAAAGGCCACTTAAGCACAGGGAATGTGATAAATGTTACTCTGCTCTCTAGTAGGCTGCGGTTTTACTGGAAATTCTCACTGGGTTCAATAGAGGAAAATTCAAGGCTAACACAAAATACATTCCTGTTGGGGTGACAGGATACAGCTGAATAACTGGGAACCATCTGTCAGACCTAACAATAAATTACATATAATTTCCCCACCTTTTTCTTTTTTACTTTTTTTAAACCAAAATATTTATCAGTTTTTATTTTAGGCCAAATTGAGAGCAGCTTATCCATAAAGTTGGTCAGCTAAACAGTGTAATAAGCATACTATGTGATTTATAGCCTATTCTATGTAGTTTAAAAAATAATTTGTTTCTCCACTCTTCTCACAAAAGTGCATTTAAAAGCTAAAAGCAGGCCTATGGGGATTTATGCCTCTGTGTCCATTAATATCACATGGCAAAAATCCTGTTCTAGAAGACACAGATAAAATTCTCCAGAGTATGTGCCTTTTTGTTAATGGAATAGATTTTTTAAAACTTTTTCCTGCTACAGAAATAATTCTACTTAGAGGCAGTATTACCTTTCTGCTAGGTGCTCAACATCCCCTTTCATGCTCTACTACTCCTGGCTGAGTTCATCAACATAAAGATTGTTTATTAGAGCTTGGCTCTGTCGCATAGAATTTTTCAAGTTTGACTTGTTTTAAGCTTTGTGGCAATTCAATCTTGTGCAGAGACACACCTAAATGCAAATTTCCCATAAGATGCAGAGAATAATAATTTTTTCTCAAGCCATGACTGATGAAGCACAGAAAGTTTCTTACCTTATTTCACAATAGACTTATGGAGAAGTCTTCTGTATCCAAAGCATATTAGTTTTGGATCTGGATCTGAACCTCCCTTACCATAGAGAAGTGTCACAATGTCCAAATTATAGGGGAAGCACATTTAAAATGATATTCAGACTGGGTAAAAATGCATAGAGACAAATGGAGTGAGAAGTTCATATTTCCTGTTCAAAGTCCTGCCCAAAAGGGAGAGATCTACATTTTCTTGTCTGGCTTCTTCTAACCTTTTGAATCTTTGTCCTGGATAACCCATAAGAAACATGTATTGTTTTCCACATCTTTGTGCCAACCTGCTCAAGATCATCACTGTCCCACTGAGACCCAGAGTCTGGAAGCAGATCTGGGGTTTTTCACACTGAGTGGTCTGGAGTCCATTTGAGAGACAGAGAATGCTCACACAGAGCCCTCTTTTTGTTCCCTCCTGGCTTCAGAGTGGAGGCAAATCCTCTTTAGATCCTCTCTGGACTGCCCAAATAATAGCTTGGGGCAGGTTCTTCAAGCCCAGGCAGTGAGATGCAGAGGCTCTCTTTTGGGCTTTGGAGAATTTCATAACACCTTTTTGGCCACTGTTGCCATGGAAACTCTGCTCCTGGACTAGAGGAAGATATTTTCTTTGGACCTTTTCGCTGCTGCCACTCAGGACAGCTATGCTGGGATGTCAGACTCTTCTCTACACAAGTTTTTTAGCTGTTGCTCCAGTTCCAGCCACTACTGCCAATGTGGGACCGCCACCACCAGGAGAGCCCCTGTCAGGTGGCATGGAGGAGGCAGCCCAGCAGCATTGACTCTTGTTTTTGGACAAAAAAATAGTTATTCTAGGTTTTCAGTTTTATCCCTGCTGTTTTCTAGGTGAAGATGGCGTCCTGTAATCCAGAAGGTCAGTTGCTGCATTGTTTTTCCTATCACATTTCTCTCCACCACATAGTTTGTAGAAGGCTTCTCCACCATCTTGTGTTTGGCTTCTACAGAGGCCAACATCTCATTTTCTTCATTCCCAGGGATTCCATGGGATTCAACACCTTTGTATCATTACTGTTATCTTGGTGGTTGCCTTTTTGTTTCTTAGCAAGCTTTTTTTCACTTAGGTCTTTTCTCAGTTGTGTCTCCTTATTGGTGAAAGAGTGGTAAAAACTAAAGGGAGGTAGCTCATATGGAATCTCTTCTCTGTATAATTGCCTTAAAATAAAAAAAAAAATCTTGCTTGTTTTGGATAGTCTAATACTTGGGATGAAGTCCATGCTGGGATGAAAACTCATGCTTTCCTAGCCAGACGCCACTTCAGAAACAGAACCTCCTGTTACTTGCCATCATACGTTGGCCATTGCTTGGCTGTTAAAAAGAGAGGTGCCAATTGCTGCCTTCTTTGTTGGTTGCAGATCTCATCACTGAACATCCAGAAGTACACAAAGGTGCATAATTTTAGCTTGGTACTTCATGAATTCATTGGAGACCTTGTCATTTTCTTGACCTCAAGTTTCCTTGATCCCCTTGGAAGAAGGGTCTCATATTTGCCATAGACACAGGCATCTAATTCAGCTGGGCTGTGACACCCTGCTGCTGCAATAATTGTCTTGTTTTTAAGTGTTGAATTCTGCCACAGGTGTCTGTCTTCACCAGCTGGAAATCAAACCAGAAATGTTTAATTTAAAGTGCTGACTGCTGGCAGGAGGAAAAGCCTTTTGGCTTTGGAACCAGGAACTCCTAATTCAGAGTAGCCAGGGAGAGCCTCAATGAAAATAAACCATGTTCCAAACAAGGCTGCCACCATCAGCCAGGGACTTGACAGCCTAGATGAGTAAAAGCAGCTTTAACTCTGTTAGTAGGCTGAGCCTAAGTCAAAGCCCACAAGGCTGCACTGTCACAGACATCTTTTCACTAAAAATCCTTTCTTAGGATTTTTTCCCTTCTGAGGAGCTGAGGCCTCAGGAACAAAATGTAAATAATGGTTTTCTGCTGCTGTGGAATGCAACAGGTGGATTTGTGATTTGTCTCCTGTGGATGTTTGGGTTTAGTGACCAGTCACAGCAGAGCTGGCTCTCGCTCTCTATCTGAGCCACAGACCTTTGTTATCATTCTTTGCTATTCTATTCTTAGCTCACCTTCTGAGGAAACCTTTCCTTCTATAATTTTAGTATAGTTATAATGTAATATATATATATATATTTATCATAAAACAATAAATCAAGCCTTCTGAACATGGAGTCAACATTCTCATCCCTTCCCTCCTCCAAGAACCCCTGTGAACACCGTCACACTGGACCAATTAGAAATGGTGGTAAGACCTCTGTAATAACAGATTTAAGAAGAAAAACAATATTTTTGTACAATTGTAACTGTGGCCAAAGAAAAGCAAGGTGAGAACCTGGAAGAGGAACAGCTCTGGAGACACCCAGGTCAGTGGAGAAGGCAGGGGAGGAGGCGCTTTGGGCGCCAGAGCTGAGATTCCTCTGCAGCTCCTGGTGCAGACCATGGTGGGGCAGCTGGGCCCCTGCAGCCCACGAAGGACCATGGGAATGCAGAGATGCACCTGGAGCCCATGGAGGAGACCCACACTGGATGGGTCTCCGGATCCATCCCCAGGGGGATGCCTGGGAGGACGCTGTGATCCGGTGGGAGGCCTGCGGTGGAACAGGCCCCTGACAGAGCCTGCAGACCCACGGGGAGAGGAGCTCACACTGGAGTGGGACTCCTGACAGGACTTGTGACCCCATGGGAGACCCACACTGGAGCAGCCTGTCCCTGAAGGGCTGTGCCCTGTGGAAGAGTGACCCACATTGCAGCCGTTGGCAGAGAATTGTTGCCCTGAGGATGAAATCATTTGGCAGCAGTCTGCAGAGAACTGTTACTCATGGGAATCACATTGGAGAAGTTCCTGGAGAACTCTCTCCCATGGGAAAACCTTGTGCTGGATCAGGGGATGGACTTCTCTCCCTGAGCAGGGAGAGAAACCAGGGATGAGGAACTGACCGAAACCCCCATCCCAGCCTCCTGCACCACTGGGGGAGGAGGTAGAGCTGGGCAGGAGGAAGGGGTGGGGGGAAAGGAGTTTTTAAGGTCTGGTTTTACTTCTCATTATTCTTCTCTGATTTTGTTAGCAATAAATTCAATTAACATCTCTAATTTGAGATGTTTTACCTGTGATGGTACCTGGTGAGTGATCTCTCTCTGTCCCTATCTCAGCCCACAAACCCTTTGTTATATTTTCTTCTCTCCTCTGGCTGTGGAGGGGAGTGATGGAGAGGCTTTGGTGCATGTCTGGTGTCCAGTCAGGCTCAACCCACTACAATAATTTATCTGATTTTCATGCAAATAAATGTTTTAGTGTATGAGAGATCTAATAAAGTAATTTTACATGCAAAATCTTCGTTAGTCCTTCAATAAGAACCTATGAAAATTATTGACTGTCATGGCCATGCAAACAATTTGTATTTTCAAACTGTTTTTTCATTGGTGGTGTTTCCTAATACTACAACAAACAAAGTTTGTTATCTGAAATAAGAAAATTGAAAAATGTCAAGCTTGTTCTATTTGTGCTGACTTCACTGAAGTTCTACAAAGACATGAATTTCCATTCTTCTCGTTGCTTAAATACCACAACTGTGTTTCTTTAACAAAACCATAAAAACATAAATCCAAGGTAGAATTATTACAATCATATGAATAATAGAAAAAATGTCGCAATTAAATCAATTTAATGAAGTTTTTATCAGTCATTGTAACATCTTATTCTCCCAGCAATCATTGAAATTTTTATCTGGAGAGGTATCACCATACTAGTAGACAAATAATTCCATGCAGTATCTACTGTTCAGAAAAATTATCTGTATTGCAACATAATTATCTCAGATGACACACTGACTGACTCCTAATTACAACAGATAGAGCTAATTACTGTGGTTCATCCTGTAAATAGCTCAGCATGTATCTTTATGAGAATTCAGTAATGACACATTGCTCAGTGGGACGGTATATGGAAATTGATTCCCAAGATTTTTATGCATAAAATTCTTATTTTTAATGTGGGTATTAGTTTTCCTTCAATCAAAGAGTATTCAGGGGCACTTAAGTGGTACAAATCTGAATGATTGGGTTTTTTGGACAGTGTTCCCAACACCTTGACAGGAACTGAACCCCAAAGTCAAATTTGCCAGCCCAACCCCATAAACAGCTTTCTTTCTCTGACAGGAACAAGAAAAATGAGGAGCAACCAATCCACTGCAAATGGATCTGTTATGTACAAATTGATCCATGCTTTTCCTCCTTGAGTTTTCACCATGGAAAACCAGTGGTAGGCAAAAGCTCTGCACTGCTTCTGGTACCTGCCTGCAGAAGCGTGGCATGAGCAGGAAACTGATGAGGTAGATGCAGAGCAAGTACCCAGAATGCAGTCAAAATTCAGTGGAACGTGGTGGAAACCTAAGTCTGCTTTAAAAAAAATCCCACCTCCATCATTTAGATGCCACAGTCTGTCAGCAGAAAGATATGCAACAGGACACAACAAATATACACCTTTCTATTCTGCCAAAAATGCTGATTTCTAAATGATTTTGCACCAATTTTTCCTCAAAACATAGCAATGTAGAAAAAAATATCCCAAACAATTTTTAAATTAAATACATTTAAATAGCTTAATCATAATATTTAATGTTGGTGATATTATATACATATGTATAATATAATCTGTATATAATATTATATATTATACATTATAACATATGTAGTTGATGGATTACAAAACTATAGTGACTTCAGAATAATTTTTTATTCTGAATCCTCACAGGAATTTTAGATTCAGGTTTTGAACTTCAAACATTTTTACTTTAGATAAAAGCCCTAAAAGTATCCCTTGACCAGTTTAAAGTCTATAGAATTACATTTTTTTCTTTCCTAGTATGTTTTCAATGAAGTAGTCTATCAGCCTAGTCTAGATTCTACATTTTTTTACTTTAACCAAGAGTTCTCAAACAGTCTCACCTGATGTCAAGAAAAAACAGAATAATAAATAAGCATTTCTTATATATACAAATTTTCCTTTACAAATTCTAGGTTGAATGATTAATTTCAAAGTATAGTTTGGTTGATTTTTTTTTAATTGAAGACAAGTCAAAATTCATTTATTTTTTGAATTTTAAGCCAGCAAAGATGATCCAAGGATGACTTTAGTATCTTCCCCTGTACTAAAAATTGGCTGGCAAGAAAACCAGTTAGTCTTTTCTGCAGAAGCATATCTGGAAGGTATTTGTAAATAAGTGCAAAAAATTCAAAGCATTTTGCATATTAGTAGTACCTTAGTCCAAATACCTTGACCAAATTTACATCTTAGGGCTTCTTCTTCTTTTTTTTTTTTTTATTGTATAATGGACACAGCTCTTACTTCTTGTTCAACTCCTGTTACCTGCTGCCAAAGCAGCTGTTTTACATCTCCAAAGCTAATTGTGTTTCTGTGGAAAAAAACCAAACCAACCAGTAGGGTAATTTGGAAAATACTTTATATCTCATTAGGGCAAATAACAATATAAAAATTGAACACATTTTGAAAGAGCTTCCCAGGTGACACACACTTCAGAGAAATTATGGGGGCAGGTGGCATAAATGTGCAGGCACCTGCCTCAGGAGAACTTCTTGGGTTGAGGTTTGGTTCTGTTTCACTGAAAAAGGGGGAAAAACTACATTTGATAGAAAACCTGGCAAAGAGGCTGTGACTCTGCCTAAATCAGAGTTCTATTTTTGTAATTGTCCCACTCTGCTCTGCCATTAATTAGACCATTAAAGATGTTGTCTCAGATTTAGATGCACACAGCTGTAGCCTCAAAGTGTTTATAAAACTAGAAGTGGTGCAAGCTTTAAATCTCACTTTACATTTTATGTGTCTTCATAGACATTTGTAAAACCATCTTTACATAGTTATTAAAAAATACCATTTATTCAGGAAGTTCTTTACCAAGGGCTGCTTGATGTTGGAGAATATTCTGAGAAAGGGTAATGAATGAATATATGGATACACATCTTTCCCCTGCTTTTCCTGTCAGAAATGTCATTGAAATCCAGCTATTGCAATGTCATTTGCATTTGGATGATTGTATTTTGACACAGGAATTCAAAATCAGAGCAAGAAATATTTCCTGGAGAACGTCTGCAGTATCAGAGGAAAGTAGGAGATCTCAGTGTTCTGTATTTTGGTAAATGCTAAACCTTTGTCAATTAAAACACAAGTAGCCACAGGTGGTATCTGCTGTGGCAGCTTTAAGCAGTGCATCCTCAATTTTTCGATCATTGATAGCATTCAAAAATTTCTCAAAATCCATTCTGTAGAATTCAATTAAAAATTCAAGTAATGAGGGCTTGCATTTTTCTTGGAGATTGTTTACCATCATTCTGGTTTAAACTTAGGCAGTGTTTGAAATTTAACACATCATTTATAAGCTGCACATTGCCGAGGACCAAGGCTTGACATGACAGCAAAATAGAAAAGAATCAGTATCATTGGACCATTGAATTATTGAATCACAGCATGGTTTGGGTTGGAAATGACCTTAAGGGCCATCGAGTTCCAGCAACCCTGCCATGGCCAGGGACACCACCCACTCGAACAGGTTGATCAGAGCTCCATCCAGCCTGGACTACAGCATCCTGAAAGTGGCAGATAATCTGATTCCAGAATATTAATTCCCAAATAAGTTGCTAATATCAGCAGTCTGTAGTTTCTTTGGGAGGTCACCTCACCTTTATTACTTAGTAAATGATGTCTCATTAAGTTGACTGTCTCTGAGACTTACCTTACAAGGTATTTTTCATGGGTTGAGGTATTATTAAAAAACAATGTTTTTATAGTTTGATTTATTCATCTAAATTTAGTGAAGTTAAAAGTCACTTAGAAAAATTATGTTTACAGAAACACTGTAATGCCACCACATTCTTATTCTTATTTATTCTTGATACATTTTAAAATTTAATCAAATTAAGCACCACCATTCAAGCACAAAAGCAAATACAAATGGAAATTTATCTTGGACAGCCAGAGATGAGTAAAAATTAAGATTAGGATATTGCCAGGTTTCTGGTGGAAGATTTTACTAAAGAAATATTTTTTCCACTCAGGTTAGTGACATGACATTGTTGATCCTTGAAATTATATAATTACTTTAATATTTATGAAGATATTTTGTTTTAACTTATACTTTCTAAATATTTCAGAATGTCACACAAAAAGGAAAAAAATAAAGCAGCTATGACCTTTTTTTTTTTAAGAAGTAATCAATTCCTGACTGTTATAAATTGACAGGCAGATTACTAGCAATTATTTTAATTATCAATAATTATAACTATTTTAGAGGTTTGCATCACCAGAGGGCTGCCTGTGATTTTTGTAATGGGAGAAACTGTTAGTATTTTCTATCTTTTCTCAATGTGGGAAAAAAGAAGTCATGCAAATTATATATAATAAAGGCCACCTCAATTTGTCTCTATTTTGATATGTTGTACATGTCAACCAGTTAGAATTCTTGTATGTTCTTTCAGCTCTGATGACCAATCTAACCCTTATTTATTTCTATTACCATTACCATAACCTCCTCGTGAGCTCTTGTGAAGTGTTAAGACCTCTTTGTACAAAATAAGGAAGGAGAGAAGAAAAGAAAACAGCCTCATTCCGATTAGATAAAGATTTTTCTCCTATTATTGTAAATCTAAAAGGTGCCCATGACAGCTTTTAGAGGCTTTGTGGAGACCCAGCCTCTGACTGTAGTGATCTAGACAGAGTTCAGCAACTGGTACTGATACCAGTAAAACAATCAAGGACAGGATGTGCTGCATGAAACACTGGGAGAATTTTGTTTTACAATAATAATCTTATGAAAAGCCAGATAAAGATGGCATATGAGCCATAATTTAACTTACATAAATACAGTCTAGATTTCAAAACTGTGGTGTCCTGCTGGTGTGGCCTCCCAGGGGAAGGCATAAAGAGGTATAAGAGAGATGAAGGCAAGTGATTTTCCAATGAATCATTTGATGACTCCTGTGTAATCACATAGGATTTACATGTGGTTTCCTCATTTTTCTTACAAGATCTTCTGGGAAGCAAATTTAATCCTGATGCCTCTATTCCTTTGTGCCATGTTGTTTTTCCATGGGGGCCACCAGCAGGTAGGAAATGATTATCAGGTCCATAAGACCTTGTCTGGTGAGGTTGGGGTCAAGTGAAGCACAGGTGTCCCTGTTGCAGACACTTTCAACTAGGCTGAAAGAACCAAAATTCTTTGCCCTTGACTCAGGCTACACTATAGCCAATATTGGAGTAAGGTGCATAATTGGACAAATTACTGTCTTGCTCTCTGATTGCAGAAAGTCCCCAAAGAAGACCACACTTTCTCTAGTATATTTATCACTTGAAACTATTCCAATCATTAATTTCAACAGTTAACTCTGCAACTTGGCCACAAAAAATCTAACCTGAGCACAAAAATAAATGCAGTATATTTTCAAAATTCAATTTTCTTGCTTGTGTCAGTAGAAATTCGAATTCACATTAATATCCACAGTCACAAATTTGCATTTTACTTATGGCCATGCTCCGGTATCAAAGTGTTTGTGAAGTGGCAGAATAATTCTTTCTCATGTCAGAGTGCCTCCTATCATCAGTCTTGACCTTCCTTCTGGGTGCTTGACTTTACAATAACGGGGTGTATTCATTCGTGTCTACTTCTGCTGAGCACAGGTCTTTATTTTGCTTTTGGTTTCATAAAATAAAGGGGGTGGTTGGGGAATGGAGAGATGGAGATTAGTCATTAACTGCTGATCCCCAAGAACCTGCAGAAAAACTGTTTCATTCAAGATGCAATTGGGAGTAGTGATAAAGTACAAAATATAACGGCGTCCTCTGAGATGTAATATGGGACATTTGTTTAGAATAACTTAGCAGGAAAGCCTGACAAATACATATTGCTTTATGATTGATTGTGCCTTTGTTCTTCATTTGTCCTTCTTTAATACTTCTTATCCCCCTGCTGAGAATTTTTTCTACTATTTTGGTACACACGAAGACCAGGAAGGTTCATAAACATCTAAGATTATTCTCAGCCATGCTTTTTGCTGTCTTCTTTGGAAAAGCAAATGCAGATAAAGCCTTCAGCTGAAGTGACAGTAGTCTGGTAAAGAGTAGTTCCACAGGAAAACATGATCAACAATGAGTAATGGATCTGTAATCATCAGCCAGCCAGCCCATCAGTGGTAGCTGGAAAAGCACAGAAAATGGAGATAAAACATCAGAAAAGATAGCCTCTGTCTTTAAGAGATGGCTTAATATCTCAAAGAGACAGCTTTTTTTTTTTTTTAATTTGATAGTTAACCCAGTGAGAAATCCTAAGCAAGTACAGTAAAGTCTTTTGACTAATTCCTTCAAGTTGTAATTTAGTAATTACAGCATATTACTCTTCAAAGGCATTTGCTTTTGCACTTTTCTCTCAGTTCTAGTCCAAAGATTTTGGACTTCCATTTTACATTTCCATTAACCTCAATAAAAAAAACAACTCGTGTACATTTTCTTCTTTAGTCACCAATCTACAGAGTTCTGGCCCTGGAGCAGAATACAGATTCTGCTACAAATTGTCAGGTAAGATTTCCAAATCAGGTGTCATTGACTCACAGTGACCACACTTGACCAGACAAAACTGATGCCTAGACAGTCTACCTGGAACAGAGGCTAGACAGAGTAAGAGAAATAAAGTGGGTTTTTACTAAAATGGCCTTCAAAGGATACAACTTGGGCAGTACAGGAGCCTGGCTGAGGCTACACCCAAGATGGACGATGGTTCATGAATTTTTCACATTTTTATATTTTTGTTCCACCTGCATATTGGGGTTAATTGTCCAATTACAGCTTCAGAGGATGAAGTCCCATCCTCCCAGTTTGCTCTCCCCAGTTTGCTTTTGTTTATATTTTTTGGGCCTGAAGCTGTGATGGTATCCTTGTTTCACAGGCTGGAAAAGGATTGTTTTGTCAAACTAAACTGTGAAGACAACTTGCTAACACTTTATATGAAGTTCAGAGCTGTGTACTAATGCAGTACAGAATCTGAAAAATATGAGAGCTAAAGCTTAAGGCATCAAAATAACTTGTGTTTAAGGTGTCAAGGGAATAGAAATGGGCAAAATATCAAACTACTGAAAATGGCAGCCTTGTGCCTTACTGAAATGTAATCATATCTATTGAACTGCTTGTCCAATAAGCCTGGATCTTTGTAAAATATCTATTTTTCATCAGTCCATCAAGAAAGGACATTGCCAAGCCTTTAGAGAAATAGCAGGCTATGGCAAGAGACCTTTTGGTAAGGTCTAACGTTCCTGTGAATCTTTAATGACATTTTCCCCCTAGTATTTCTGCTATACATTGGAGGAACTCCATTGTGTTGCTGAACTTTCCCTTCCTTTGGCATTTTTGGTTACAGAAGTCCTCCAAAATGCCTCATGAGGCAAACCATAAATAGTGAGAATGCATTTGAGCTTCACTGCGTGTTCCTTTGGCACTTTGGTGGGAAAAGGGCATTTTAAAAGCAAAACGATAAATAATCTCATTTTTCAGGGAAGGCTTTCTAGTGGGATGGAACTGTAATTTTCATAATTTTTCACATGTAATTTTTGCAGGAGGCCAAATTATTTAATATAGGAGATGTATGGTGAGGAACATAGCTTCAGTTTAAGTCATAACTTTTTGTAAGAGAAAGCCTTACTTTTGAGTTTTCTTCAAAATGGACTTTGCAAAATTTCTAAATAATAGAAAAGCAATGCAGAAATAGCCTCTTTTCTAAGCTTCCTGGAAAATTTGCTCTTTCAGGGACAAAGAAGATTTAATAGGATTTGAAGAAAAAGAAATCAACTGTCAGCTTTAACCATAAGTAAGGTTAGTAGGAAGAGCTCTTGAGCAACAAAGTTCTGTAATACTGCACCTCAGCATTTGAAGTAAAATAATTCATTTTTTCTCTGTAGCTGTTTAAAACCACACTTTCCCTAGACATACCACTGATAATATGATTTATTTTGGACAATGCTGGTGTGTACTAAGAATATTTTGATTCAGGTTCTCATACATTTAAGTGCCTGCAGGGCAGACAAAAGCCTCTTTGTTATTTCCAGCAGAAATACATCACAGAAGGTAATTTAGGCTCCTCATTTCTGTTTCAGGATGCTTTGAACAAGTTCTAACCATTAAACTACAATGTTTTCAGCACAGTTGGAAACAATAATAAATATGATATTTCTGATTAATGACCACATGATCTGTAGTGTATTACTGCAGATTTTTTGGTTTTACGTGTCTCTTTCAATACAATGGTTAAATGTTTAGTAAAAGCATCATATTTCATGAACAGTGGCAAAAGGATATTAAACAGATTTGTTTTTCAATGACGTATCTCTCCCAAAATCTTAAGTATAATTCCATTCTGAAATGGAATATAATTTAGAAATATATACTACAATTTAGTATAATTTACGTTCTGAAAACAGAGGAACTCATTTGAAATTGGTGGAATCATGTTGTTAGAGAGAAAACAACTTTTCATGGAAGAAACACATTGTTTCAGGATACACAAGTGCATCCTGACTGCATCCTAAAGGTCTTAGAAGAAGGGAATAATTAATTTAGTCTACTGTTGCCCAAAACAGGTTATTCAAAAAATCTCAATTTACTGAAATATCCTACTGCTAACAGGAAGTTTTACGTCCTAGTGGGGCATGCCAGTTGGTTGACCTCTACTACATTTTAGGGGTATTTCTTGTCTAATACACATATTAATATGAAATTGCTGATATTAGAGACCCAGTAAATAAAAATATTTATACATTTCTAAAGCAATAAAATTCTCAGCAAGACTGATGAATCAAATAAGAAAGTACCAAGTGAAGACGCAAACTATTTTCAATTCAAATTGAAGCACAATCTGTTGTACTGAGAAACTAACCTCATTTCTCATCCAGTTCTGCCCTTTGCTTAGTGCCTTCTTTCAGTAAAATGATTTAATTTCTGTGGCTCAATTTATTACAATCATTATTTATTTTTCTTTCTTTGTCAGACCTGCAGGTGACTGCTAGCAAAGTTCAGCTGAGATGGAAATTTCGATGCACAAAATTTTGAGCTATCTAAAATTGTTATTTGTTTGGAGGTCTCAGACCAGGTCTCATGTATCACCTCCACTTTAAAAATACTTTTTTTGTTTTTCAGACTGAAGTGTAATGTTAGGATCCCATAATGTCAAGACCAAGGCGGAGAAACAAGGGTTTGATAGCCTTTTCTTGAAACTCAGCATTTTCATATTACTGCAATTTTTTAAAAGGGAGCTCATATGCTATTTTGAAGTACAGAATTGTAGCCTGAAGTAAATCCTGATCCTGCAGAGGTACATTGCATGCTTAGCTCTCCATGTTTTTGGACATTTAGTTCAATTCAGTAACACCATTCCCTGGGCCAAAGTGGAATCTACAGGTAAGCCTTTGTAAATTTGTGTCTTAAAATAGTTTCTTTGTGACCTTATTAATCTCTTATCCTTTCCCAGTTTTGTTCTATTCAATAATTCTTAAATAGTCTGTTTCAGACTTGACTTGGTAGATTAGAGTGCTATGGGATGTGGTTCAATAGGGTTGACAGATTTCTCCATTAGTCAAACTCAAACAAGCATATTTTGTCATTGAAACTGTTTTTACAAGACTGCAAATTTATTACTGATGTTGTACCTCCAGTGCAAGTCCACTAGCCACTGAACAGGAACAAAACACAAGTAAAATCAGTCACCAAGGACTCAGTGCTCCTGTATTCCTGCTGTTGTTCTGTTTTTCATGCTCTGTAGAGTGATGAAATACAGTATAGTAAAAGAACATGGCAGTGTAGTTGCTGGGAAATGTTTTGGAATGGTTTTACAGACAAAATCTGCCCCAGACAAATGCCTCAGACAGGGGCCTCCCACTGAGGTGCATCATATACAGACAGAGAATTCAATTTTCTTGTGCTCCTGTAAAATTCCTGTTACAAATTACAAATCTGTGACCACGAGTTAAATCAGCTGGTCACAAATCTTAAAAGCATATTGTTTTTAATTAAAGAAACACTCTGCATCAGATTCTGCTCACAGAATTTACTTTATTACCCTGACCCAGGCTGGATGATGAGGACAAACCCAATGGTAACTGAAAAAAATTTAAATGTCTCTGTCTTTTAAGTTGTAAACAATGCAATTTGTTAGTTAAATGCTGAAATGGTCTTCTGACTTGTATCCTTATAACCATGGATAGCCAACTATTCCTCTGGAGTTAAGAAGCCCAGAAGATTTACTGGGGCACAGACCTGTTCAACGAGTTTATTTGCCAGGCACCTACTCTCAAAAACTGTTTTTCTGAATGAAAATGAGATCATTTTTCCTGGAGCAGCAGTCAGATACATTTTGTCTCTGGGGGAGAGGCAAGGACGGACTTCTCCTGAGTGGGAGATGATCCCAGCTATGGCAAAACCCACCTAACAGAGTGCAGACCCCAAAACCTGAGTCAGATGGGCTGGGATAGACAGGCAGCAAGTGCCACTGACAGCCCCACACACTTCAAAGGGAGCTGTGGCCAAGGTCTAGACAATAAAAAAAGGCTGTTAGGTCAGAGACAAAAACTGACCAAAATAAAAGTTTACTAGGCTGGAGACAAGGCTAAAGCAGATATAAATAAGCTCTGTCCAGGTGAGAAACTACCTAGAGCCTGCAGCTAGAGGGAAAAACAACACTGACACTCCAGTAACACAGCTGAGGAAAGGAACAAGTCCCAAACCTGGGCTAAACTGGAGCCCTGGGGCAGGAGGTGTGGGTGGAAGTGCCAGGTGAAGCCAGTCAGGGCCATAAAGACCAAGTCGTATTCTGATGGTGTCTTTCTTCCCTGGATTCAGCTGCACAATAATCACCCCAATGGGCTCAAACCAATTTAGCACGTTAAAAGAATGAATCTCATTAATTTCATTCTCACTGTTCCTATGTCTCCTAAAAAAAAGTGATCCTACCACAAAATATGGTGGACATAAAACAGCTTCTGGTGATAAGCTTGCTCCAACTAGGTTATATTTATTTTATATGTTTGCTTCTTGCAAACATTAGGAGGGTGAAAGCTTTTCCCCCCAGGAAAATTTCCAGTGAGAATATTACATTGTAGTACTCAAAAAGCTGGAAAAATATTTTAAAGAAAAATTAAATAGATCAAGAAAGCATTCTGCTTAAGCTGCTAGATATATATAAAAAGTCTCCAAATTTTACTGCTATTTTTGCAGAAAGATCTGAGTTGGTCCATAACCAATTAGAGATGTAAGTAAAAATGTTTCTTAATTATCCTACCAACATTTGGCTGATGACTCTCACTCAATTTGATCCATGGGCATTCCTATCGGATGCACAAAAATGACAGAAACTGCTTACTTAGTTCTTTACTTATATCAGGACTTCTTACATTATTGGTGGAAAAAACAGGTCACTTCTTCCAATAAAATTAATAGAAAACTTACATGAGTGAAGGAAAATACTAATCTTCCAGATCTGTTGGCAGAAAGCAGATCTACAAAGATATTCCTTTTCCCAGTTGTTATTTGAGCTCAAAATCTGAAATAATGTTGACGGTCTTTTTGTGCATCCCTCAGAAATATATGTAAGGACACTCCCTGCTATCTGTGAGTTATATAATTTTCAAAATGTTCCAGTGGTGCCAATAGTTTGGCAACACTTCTAGCTATTATACCAAGAATAATATTTGTAACTACTACAAAGTAGTTATTGATACACCTTCTTACTGGGGAAAGAGCAGAAACTAAGTTATGATTAGAGGTGATTGTTAAGTTAAAAGGGAAAAAGAATATATTTAAAAACAGTTTAGGTAGAGTTTTTCTACGGAGGTGGGTCCCTAAAATCTCACTGAAACAAAGTAGAAGTTTAGTCTATAATTAGCTAATGCTCAAATTGTTGCTTTTCTAAGTTGCAGTATAGCATATATCTTAGTTAGCTTCCAAAAATCTGATAGAAGTATGGAAATAACAAGGAAATAGCCAAGAAGAACTGTAGGAATACAGCAAATCAAAATTCAGCTTTGTGCTACTGTAAGATCAAAAGAATGGTTTGCAATGCATTTATTGATTTTTCTATGTTTCTCGATAGTGTTGTCAAACTTTGGGAGGCATCACAATAGTACTACAGAAATGACCAGCCCAGATTTCATGTTTTAAGTTTTACACTGTATTATGCTCAAATCCTTCTATTATTTGCTTGCCAAATTTTCTGGCAAAATTTCTTTACTTCTTTGCAGCTATTGGGAATTTCTCATAGACTTTTTGATAAGTCTTTTAATATAAAAATAATTTTGCCAAGTAAATTCAAATTTTCTTGGTAGAATGTCTGATGACTAGCAAAAACCCAACAAACAAGCAAAATTAAAACACCACACAAACACATACGCCATTTTTATTTTTTCTGATTTTTTAGTTGTTATTTTGCTTCAATGAGGCAAAAATTTAGAATCTCTTGCAGCTAGCCTAGCCTTTTTTTCTCCTTTCTGCCTAACCTGTTCACATGCTAGCCCAACAAGTTGTCACTTCAGTTTAACAACCACTATACCTGAACAAAGTGAATTGTAACTAAGCTGGGTTTCTCTCCTTCCTCCAGATGCTCTTCATTTCCACAGCATGTTTTTCACTTAAATCTTCTGCCTCATAAATTAGTCCCATATTGGTAGGCTGTAGATTCAGAAATAGAAATAGCATCCAAGACAATATCTGCTACTTTTTTTTTCTGTTTCATACTCCAGGATAGAGTCATCTAATGTATTTAATGTGGTTTTAACTGTTATATTTGTGGGGTGCCCTGTGGCAGGGAGGAATGATACATCTGACTCCATGTTCTCAGAAGGCTAATTTATTATTTTATGATACTATATTATATTAAAGAATGCTATACTAAACTATACTAAAGAATACAGAAAGGATACTTACAGAAGACTAAAAAGATAATAATGAAAACTGGTGACTCCTTACAGAGTCTTGACACAGCCTGACAGTGACTGGTCATTAAGTCAAAAACAATTCCCATGAAACCAATGAAACAACCATCTGTGGGTAAACAATGTCCAAACCACATTCCAAAGCAGCAAAACACAGGAGAAGCAAATCAGATAATTATTGTTTTCATTTTTCTCTGAGGCTTCACAACTTCCCAGGGGAAAATCCTGGGCAAAGGGATTTTTCAGAAAATATGATGGTGACACTTAAGAGGAAAAAAAACTTTAAAAAAACTAAAATAAATAATTTGTTAGGGGAAGGAGTAGATGAAAAAGCAGAGTGTTTTGCTTAAAAATCAACTAATGTAACTTTAGTAAGAGACTTTATTAATAAGTGACAGCATAAAGAAGGGAAGACTGAGGTTTTATCAAGAGGAACTATTAAAGTCTCCCCTGCCATTGTGAATGGAAGGTGGAGGGGGAAAAGGTGTTGAAGAAAGTGTCAAAGTGCCACAAACTCCTCCCCAAAACTGAGAGAGCACCAACACAAATTCTCTACAACTTGGTGCAATAAGATATTATGGTCTTATCTGGTCTTCTTCTGGATTCGGACATGAAAGAAAGCCCTCAGACTGCAGAGTAAACCCATTGGTATCATTACCCCTCCTTGTAATATCTGCAGGTCTTTCCACTGTCAGCAAAGCTTTGGCAGAAACCAGAGCAGCAATAGCTCTGCTCCCCTCCTGGCAGCTGTAGCTGTAAGGAATGGGCACTCTGGGAACCAAGGTTGCTTGGAGATGTTCTCACTGTCAGGAAGATTACAGAGATATGCTCAGTAAGCACTGGAAACACACACCAAGATTAACCTCCAGACCCCACACAGTGCCTTTATTCCTGTGTTGTCTGATAGAGGCCAAGAAGGGGATGCAGAGGATTGCCCTCCTTTTCATCTTCCATGGAAAACATGGGCTTTGTGCCCAGCCAAAAGCAAAGAGCCAGCACTCTCTTCATGCAGCACTTTGTAAAAATGCAGTCCTATAAAGCCTTGTGAGAAAGGGTGCAGAACCAATGATCAGCTGAAACAAGTCCTGTATGGAGCAAAAATCTCTAAATCTGCATCTTGAAATGCATAAACCAGTTTTGGGGAATGGCATGGGGAAGAGTGACTGCTGCTGACAGGGGAGACATCCTGGATTCCTGGTGCCCTTTCAATCTCAGCTACAAGGAACTCTTACAGCCCAGTGCCACAGTGGTGTAGGGAATGGGGAAATATTGAGGACAGACTTTACCATCACAGTGGTAATAATGTTCCCTCTCCAGGTCTCTGAGCAGGAATGGAGACAAAGGAGGCACAGCAGAGATATATGACAATATTGTTCCTCCAACTATATCCAGCTATTCAGCTAATTCCCTTTAGCTGATCTGACAGAAGATTATAACCACAGGGGGTTTTGGTAATTATCTGAAACACCCCTTGGAGGCACATAAACATCAGGGATTAGTTAAGATGCCTCACAGAAAAGTGAAACCAGTAAAAATATCAGTCCAAGTAGAGCATTATTAGTGTCTGAAGCCATGTTGGGCTATTGAATTTTGAACTGGGCCTTGAAAACCCTGGTTAGGGATTCTTGGGATTCAAATAAAGGCTTAGACTGGAGAATTGAAAAGAAGGCAGTAAGCTAATCAAATTTATGAGCTATTTAAAGCCTGGGAAATGAAACATTAAATATATTTCAGGAAAAGAATAATAATAAGAGCTTGGCAAATTGAAAAAATTAGACTGGCATCAATTATGTAGTTGAGTAAAGATATATACAGACATTTAAATAGAGACAAATAATGAGTACTGAAGAAACAGCAGAAAATAGAGGATAACTATCTCAATACCAATATCTTGGAAAACAGATTATACTTCAAAACAGGCAACAAGAAAGCAAATGGATATTTGAATTACATTATTAGGAGCATTATGTATAAAATCAGCAATTAGTATACTTCCCTTTATTATACTGATAAGGGCCCAGCCTCAGCTGTTCTGTCTCAGTTTCAAAAAGACAACAAAGAAAGCTGAGAGTTCACAATCTTTAATGGAAGAGAGTGATTAAAAGTTTGGAAAGGGAAACTGATAAAGAGCATGCTTAGAGTCAAGAAAAGGTAACTCAGGGAAGAATAAATTCTCAGGAAATAACAATAAGGATGTCATAAAAAGACAGGCTTCAATTATTCTGACTTCTGAGAGAGGACAAGAAAAAAATAAAATGTGTTTAACTTGAATTGCAACATGCACATTCTGTTTAAACATTAGGGAAGGCAATTCTCAAAAGCCAAAAAGTTAGCATAGTGCTAGATATTATTGTAAAAAGGTCATATATCTACCCAGAGACTTAGAAAAGAATATCAATATCAAACAAATGCTATGTGAGCATTCACATATGAGATTGTTGCTACAGGTACCTTGCACTAAGATTCTAAACAAAAGGGGAAGGTATGTCTTGTTCTTAAAAGAATGAGTAATTCATCATTTAATGAGGTAACATTTTAAGCAAAATCTAAGAATTGAAGAACATCCTCTCAATAACATGATTCATTCAGAAACAATTTCAGAATTAGTCTGGGTGAATGTTATATAGATTTTGATTTGATCAACAATTCATGATTGAGTTCTAGTTATCTTGGAGGGTTGGTAAGGCAAATCTTCTGAAGGTTATGAACTTGATGCAAAAATATCTAAGTAAGCAATTTTCTAACATGAGACAAGTTTGAATTCAAGTGTAATTTACATATTTTTCAATTGTTCTGGAAGAAAAAAGAATTATGATGAACTCTATTTCTTTTAAGGGTGATCACATGGTCATTTAAAACTACACATATAATTTCCGATGGATGTATTGTATATAATTTCTGAAGGATGTATATGTATTTTTTATTTTGACATAAATTACAGTAGTCTTTACTC
Organism: Ammospiza caudacuta; assembly: GCF_027887145.1. NCBI lineage: Eukaryota > Metazoa > Chordata > Aves > Passeriformes > Passerellidae > Ammospiza > Ammospiza caudacuta. Next base: position 10,865,184 of record NC_080595.1, read on the forward strand.
CCAGAGCACCCTTTTTAAAGAACATTTTGCAGGCAAGCAGATCACAGATCCCTGACCATAATTAACAAGTAAGCCTGCATGACTTTTTGAGAATTTAAAAAACAATATTAATTGATTTTGACTGTAACAAATAGAAATGTTCATTTTTCCTGACATTTAGACAACTCTCCCTTCATAGCACCTTGCTCTTCTCCCTCCAAAACATGTTACTTTGGGTGTTTTAAACATCAAATTCTATTTAGTGTTTGAAATCCAGAATACCATTCCTGAGTGCTTTTTACAGGAAAAACATGTTTGAGGCAGTAGAGGGATGAGAGGGTCTATGAGGGAAGAGAACCAGACAAAGTTCAGGAAACCAGGAAAGTTATGTTCTGACATCACTTTGTAGGATATTTTTCTCTATAGTAAGGGACTGTTCTCCAAGTTGAAATGGAAAAGTAATTTAAATCTACACACTACTCAGCTGTGCCTTAGAATTTTAACTAAAAGCCCCAACAAATTCTCAGAATTCCAGATAATCTTATCCTGAAATGGAATTTAGAAGTCCTAAAACCAACCAGTTTTAATATCCAAAAGAGTATGCAAGTGAAAAAAATTATCCATGAAATCCCTCTCAGTAAAACATCACTGCAAGCAGAGATTCCTAATCAAATCACCCACAATTGTCTAGAAACTGGTTTTACTGTAAGACTAAAAAAGAGGAATCTCATGAATAATTTCAAGTATAATTTATGATTCAGCAGATGCACTGTGCAGCTCATGCACCACAACTGCACACAAAACTGTAACCTCCAAAAGCTCAAAGCCCAGTTCATGCCTGGATTCTGCAATGAGGAGTGAAGAATTCTGTGTGGTAGAGTTTCACAATTTCAATACCTACCAAGTTGTCCATATATTTTACCAGCCTTAGAAATTTATCAGGCATGAAAGCAGAACAGAAAATAAGGACGTGTGTCACACATGTCAGCTATTTAATAATGTACTTTATCCTACTAAGTGCATATTCTAAAGATAGTGACATCCCAGAAATACATGAATCATTCTCTCAGCACTTTTTCCTAATCTTTAATCTTTGCTCAGTGGAAGTGAAAACACTGCCAATTTTTTTTTTTTTTTTTTGTGCAGATTCATAAAGAATGAGGATTAGCAAAGTGTCAGTTAAGAAGGTTATACTGTACTCTGGAGATGATGTGAAATCAGAAAGGATCATCTGCATAGTTGCAAAATGGGTTAGGGCCCAATCACCCAGATGTATTTTAAAAGACCAATTACAAACCCAGAAATTATTTTCTTTTGTATCAAAATTATGGCTTCCACATAATAATATGTATCTTCACTGTTTGGATTATTTTTTTCCTTCAAATGTGAAAATGCTTAATTGAAATTCTGATTTAAGCATTCATATCAATATTAATAATCATAAAAAATATAGGTAAATATTCAAAAGCAATAGAATGCCACCCTAGATCTTGAAGTTCTGTTTACCTACTATTATTTAAACAACTTTAAGGGAGGCAAGTACCAATTAATTATTGAAAAGCATGGTGACCCCATATATTCTGCAGCTGAGATCAAGGGAATTTTTGCAATTGGTCAGAAATTATTACTCTTATGAATATTTTTGCAAGGTTTTAGCAGATGTTTTGCACACTGCAACATGGTGAACAGCAGATAAAACAGCCAGCTGCATGAGTTTCAGGCACAAGTGTTATGAAATATATAAGTGCCAGCAAAAGTATACAATATTGAGGACCAAACAAGGTTAAATACTCAGAACAAGTTAGGTAGCTGAAGAAAAGACTTGCAAAACTGTTAACTATGTTCTTTAACTTGGTAGAATCAAAGGTTTAATCCATCTTCTGTAAATTTGAATTGGTTTAGTCATCAAAGAGGCACATTTCTCTTTAAGACATGCCATGTCTTAATTTACTACAGGAAAGAGAGAACTTCTAATGAATACATCTGTGGTACCTGCCAGACTAATTCAGGCAGCATTTCATACCATGGAACTCCCAGACTCAGCCAAGATTTGTCGAAACGTAACAGAGAATCCGTAAAGATGAAAAGTTGCCAAGAGCAAGATTTCTTCTTTGTCCAGAAGCTGACAAATGTGTTTCTGTCATCACCGTGCATTGACATTGTCTCAGATCAGAGGGGATGGAGAGGAGATTTTGGTTCTGCATGAGCTCAAGCCTGGCCATAGATGTACATGCTACATCTCTAGTAAGCACAGTGGCCAAAATAGTACACTAAAAATATTGTGTGTGTTTGTATTTGTGGAAGCAGGAGCTAAGGAAGAACAGCTTTTTTCATGAATCTGGGTCATTCAAGCAAACACCTTTTTCATTCAAAACTCTTCACCCAAACAGTTTAGGAAAAAAAAACCACAAAACTCTTAAGATATCTGGGAAATAAACACTCATAAGGTAAAAATACAAATTAAGACATTAAACAACAGAGTGCAGGAATAACACAATTCTGGGAGGCATTTTGTCATTTTTTCTTGTTTCATGACCATCTAAGAAAGGTGTTTGACAGCATGAGGCAGAAGAATGAAAAATCGAGGAAGACATCTGAAGTGGTTTAATATATGATAATGAACAGAAAGAAATATTCCAGATATAATGAAAACACAGACTAAGAAGTGGTTTAATAAATGTTACTGAGGGGAAAGGAATATTCCTGGTGAAGATATAATGCAAACACAGAATAAGAGGCCAATATGAAAAGAAACTCAGAAGTGAACTCATTGACACATATAGTTTTGCACATGGAGCAAAGATAATATTATTCTCAAATATTCCTGGTGGACTTTACCCAAAATTTTACTTTTTTTCAGATCATTTAGCAAGTTGTCAAAGAAGAGGCCAGGGAGGGAACCCACCCAACTCAAAGAACAGATGGCTTTTCCCAGGCAAATAAGATATAGCTAAGTGTTTTCTTTGTTAATCACTACAGTTGTGGCAAAAAAAAAAAGAAAAAAAGAAGAAAAAAAAAGAGTTGTATTCATTTTCTGTGTTTCTGTGTCACTAAAATTTGATATGCCTTAAGAGTGAATGGTGTGGTCCTGAAATATCCTCACATCTTTAAAGAATTCATACTTTAAAAGATCACATTTCCCAGAATGCAACAACAAAAAAAGTTTGCAAAATACTGGGAACTTCTCTAAAAACAAATTGTTTGTGGAGCTACCATAGATGACTTTTAAGTAAGGAACATTTTGAAAATCTGAAAAATAATAGATGCTGACTGACATCTTCCAAATATTGGCCTCTCTGATTTACTGAATGTGCACAAGAGTTCCACAGTGTGATCTTATTTGGAAAGGTTAAAATAATTTGTAAGGTTGTTTACCAATATTGTAATTTATGCTTTTTATATAACTGTCTGTATATGAACTATGAATGTTGTTTCACCTATATGACCTGTCCATCTTTTTTTTTTATGATGCAGTGAAATCAGTCAGGCAAAAAAGGTTGAATTAACATTGCAGCTGCAGATGCATGACAGAACATATATTATTCTGATGAAAAAAATTGAAAGTTCACTGACAGGGCTTCACAGCTAAATTCGTTTTCATTGCTTGCCTCTGTTTAGTTCTATCATCACTAAATGACAGGCTGGGAACATGAAAAACAAACAGCTGAAGAACCTTTTTTTCCATTTTTATGAATGATGATGGGTGCTTGTTTATGCTAAAATTAGGTGTTACCTTCATAAAATGCATCACCTGAGTGGAATAAAGATGCTGTCAGTGACTAAAATGTTTTAATTCTGTCAAATGAGTGAAATAGGAAGAAGACTTCTGATGGTGCTAGAATTCCATAACCTCCAAATACGAAATAAAACAGTGGCAGACAGATGCACTACTGAGGGGAATATTTTTTAAAGTAAAAATCAATAAATTACGCAGCATTGATTAACATCATACACCAAACGTACAAAGTCAATCTCTTTCATCTTGTGATCCACATTCTTTCCTCAGTGAAGAGTTGACCTTTTAAAAACTGTCTTTAATTCAAGGTTTCAGAGACCACACAAACTGGCAATTTCAGCAACAGCTGTTTTGGTTTGTGTTAGAAATCACTACTGTGTCTGATTGAGACACACTGTTAAAGCTAAGAAACCTGAAAAAAAGACAGAAAAAGGTGATTTCTGGCAGGTAGGCACACTGTCCTGGCGGCTGCTGAGTCAGGGGCTGCTCTGCTGTCCCCAGGCCACCTCCTCACCCATCCCTGTGCTCCAGGTGGAGGCTCCATCTCGGGATGGCCAGAGCCTGAAGTGCAGCCACTGCCTTTCCTGCTCCTACCAAAACACCCTGGGTGGGCATAAATCCTGCCAATATTAACCTTTGGGCTGGCTTCTGCCAAAACTGAGGCTGTTTGTGCAGAGCAGAGGGACTAGAGCACATGAAAGGTTGCCAGCAGACCAGGGATGAGGGCTGGGAGAGGATTGGAAACTTGAGGGACAAAATCCCTTCACCTGCTTCAGCTGCAGCTGCACATTTGACCACATCATCTCCTGAGTCGGTGAATATTTCAGACCCTTAATCTTGCTTTTATAAAAGCCCACATGGATGGGGTGACTGAAGAACTGTGAGACTGAAAACAATATTTAAATAGAAACAAGTACCCAAACCCTGAAATTGCCATAAAGTGTACAGGCACACACTAATCATTCTCTGATGATTTCTCCATTCTTTCTTCCCCTGCCCTTTTTTATCTTCCTGGGTGTTTGTTTTTTTTTTGTTTGTTTTTTGTTTTTTGGGTTTTTTTTGGGAGAGGGTTTCTTTTTTGTTGTTGTTGTTGTTTGGTTGGTTTTTTGGGCTTTTTTGGTTTTTTGTTTGTTTTTTCAGTCCAAGGACCAAAAAGTGAAAAATCTTTCACCCTTCCTGGGATGGGGAACCAGTTAAAAACATTTTTGCATCTCATCTGCACATTCTTAAAAAGCAGACAAAAGAAATTTCCCTTGCAGTGTAACTCATCAAACCTAGGATTGAGCAGAGAAACAGGAGATGCAGATTTGAACTACCTAAGGCTAATAGAGATGTAAAACTGGAGTTGCCTTTCCTTTGACAGAGCTCTAAAAATGCACTCATGTATTTTTCAAGAGAAAATTGAGAAAGGCAACCAAATCCACCAGGTCACCTGTGCGACCACAGCTGTTGCAATCTGCCAATTCAAATCTCATTCACAGTCAGACCTGTGCCAGAGGTAGAATTCCAGATCTGTTTTTTACAGATTATTGGAAAAATTCCTGCTTCTGGTGTATCATCCTCATGACCACTATTCACAATTGTCTGATCTTACAGCATGTGTGCAGTGCAGGGAATCGTAGGCTGTCATCTTTTGAATTCTGCTGCAGAAGGTCCATATGGCTGTGTTAAAACAGCCCCTACACAAATTGTCTGACAACAGTGCAAGCAACAAAGTGTGCAAAATCTACAAAACTTGGTATTTTAAAATGAAAATGGAAGCATGGCCTTGATTAAGGAGTTCTTTTCTCACATAAATTTTTTCTGGGAGTTTTCAAATTCCATATAAAGATCATAATTCTGCAACCAGCTTCATAACCCTCTGCTTCTACCTTACAAATATTTCTTACTGTCTTTAAACTTGAAATAAAATTCCACAAATGACCCTATATAAGACTGGTGCTGAGTAATAAATGATTTTTTGTGCTGTTTTCCAAGACCATCTTCCTCTTTTTCTTCTTTTCATAAATTCTTACATCAAGCTCCCTTTAAATGTGTAGGCAGATTAAGAATAAATACATGATTCTTTTGTTCAGGTTGTTATGAATGAATCCAAATGTGCTATCAGCCAAATCTGACGAGGAACACAGATGTTCTAAACTTTCAATGAATGTCTCAGGTGACTGCTGAACTGCAAACAAATTCATTTGATGAACCGTAACCCCAGTGGAATAAAATCTTCCCTGATAAATACATTATTCAAAGTCAAACTCTAACTTTCTAATTTCATCTCAGGACAGTATAAAACGCTTCTGACAATGAGCTGAAAATTAATAAAATATCTGTTGCAGTTTCATTTCTGTTTGCTGAATTTGGAGGTTGCTAGGTGATGAAAAATAAATTGATTGAATCAAAAGAAAATGCTTATGAGAAACCATAAAACAGATTGCAGGGTACAATACTTTGAACATGAATTAGCATATTGTTATGAAAAAGAAGGCATTTTATAGAATTATGGGGCTGGAGATTTGATAAGAAATTACTATCAGAAGACATAAGCATGACAATAATTCTGGAGGCACTTAGTGGTAAGCAATGAAAAGCAATAAATAACTGAGAGTAAGACAAAGGAAAATACTGGAGAAGATGCAAGAAATCAAACACTCTGGCTGCTTCTTAGATCTAGAAAAGCTATAACTGAAACCTGCTTTGATATAAAGTAAAATGCTATTATATGTGTTCATGCAGGCATAGTCACAGGCAAGAGAATATGCCCACAATTCCTTTGTTTAAAAAGTTTCATCAGCTTCCCTACCTATTTAGAGGATCCTTGGAACACTTGAGAATAAGGATACAGTCTCTGTGGCAGAGATCAAAATAAAATACCATTTTTAATTGAAGCAGAGAACTCTGTATAATTTGTTTAATGTTATGCATATAAAAATCTAAATAATTCAGTGCAACTATCAAGCTGTACTTCTAACTGCACGAGTTAGCAGCACATTACATTAACTTTTCTAGAGCAATACTGCCTTGGATGTGCTAGTTTTGTCTTCAAGGTTTAATTTCCTCAAAGCAAAGAGTGGTCATAGAAAGGGATTGAGGAAAATCAAGCTACTTGGGAGACACTGCAGAGAAAAGAACAACATAGATGTAGCAATAAGTGCAAAATTAAATAAATGCAAAACCATTTACAGCAATTTACCTTTGACCCTGGGCACCCTTATGGGGAGCTCTATGGGGGCCTGAGGAAAGAAAGGAAATACAGGACTGAAAGCACTGGACAAATGTAAATTTTATTTTAGCAAAATCTGTCAGTAAATGCAATGTGTATATGGACCACTTGTAAGTAGATGTCAGCTATTAAATACCAAGCATTGTTGAGACAGGCAATATTGAAACCCAGGCACTGTGATGTGCAGGATGAGCAAGCTGTGTTCTTATTCCCCATTCACTGCAGTGCTATAACAGTGACAAAGACCATGTGTCACCTCTAAAGGAGACAATCAGCACAGCCCAAGGCTTCTCAGAGTAGTCCCTTGAAGGACAATCTGGCTCAACCTGTGCCTTTGCCTTGTTAAGGTCTACTTGGAGTCTTGTCTTTCTTTGGGGATTCTTTATGCCACAGTTTAACTTCATAACAGCACTGGGAGCCTCCCAGCAATGTGCTTTTGTCTTTGCTAGTTCTCAGCCTTTGGCAGGTTTTTGGACATCCCACTGGCTGTAAGATCAGACAGCTCCTGTATTTCAGATGCACTTTTCTTTCTGCATAGCTTCTTTCAGGTTATTTGTGTGCACTTTCAAAGTAGCTTATGCCAATAGGCTTAAAAGACTCGCCATGGAGTCATGGACAAAGTTTTTGTTAACCCTGGGGAAATTTCACACCAGCACTGAAGAGCAATTCCATTACACTGGCATTAGCAACAATGAGAATTTCGGCAGTTGGGCTCTTTCTGAGAGTCTGGGTCAAGGTGCAAAGCAAACAGGAAACTGTGTGAATGCAGTTTGCATGTTAACAAACCCAGACAAGCTGTCCCAGGACTGAGACATTATTTTCTGTCTCTGCAGGACTTAGTAGCCTGGGGCAAGCCCAGTGCTAAGCTGCTTCTACCCAATCTTCAGAGATTTTTCTGAATGCTGCAGAAGAGTCTGCAGCATCCAGAAAAACACCAGGTGAATTCTGTGTTGAATAAATTCCATATTATTAGAGATGCCTAGCTTGGCTCAGAGTTCTCAGTGCTGAACTTGCTCTGCACATCTGGCAGTAAAGGGGATTTTCTTGGGAACTTTTTATAGTTTGAACATGACTTAGGACCACTGGCTGAATCAGCTTTGCAACAATGGTGAAAACCTTTGTGGCTAGGTCCTGGTGGTAGAGAAAAGGGGCACAAGTTTTTATCACTTTTCTGTTCCATGCCATCCACATCATCACTGGGGACATGGTTTTGTAGGGAATAGCTGAGTGCCAGAAACTGGAAATTCCCTACCTTGCCTGTCTCGCTGTGGAGATAAGAGGTTGGGATCAGTACTCTGCCATCACCACCCCCTTACCCATTTTCTGTTCTTTTAGTGAATTAATTCAATATCGCCTTTTTCTGGAGACCAGCACTAATTTTAGGAAGTGTCTTTGATCTTTAAGGTAAATATCCTTTTGTGGGTAAAACACTCTATCTCTTTTGTATATTCTTTGTTTATTAATAGTGTTGTGGTTATTTTAATTTTAATAACTTGTTATTCCAATTTATAATCTGTCTTTGTTGTTCCTCAATTATTGGAAGGAGTGGAGGGAAAGGGAGTAGATTATTTATTTCTCTGTAGTTGTTAAAACCAGCACAGGAGAGAAATAAGAAGGATTGCCCGGTCCTCACAGTCTACAGAGAAGAGTTTGCTAGTTCAGTGAAGATAATAATTTCTAATAGAGCACAACCACAAAGAAAAACCAATCTAAACCAATTTTTCTAGACACAGTCTTGCCACTTTAAAAAATTTTATACAAAATCAATAATGGATTGAGTTTGTTTATAATGGCACTCATAACCAGCTGATTCACACCATCAAAAGAGCCCAAATCTCTTCCTGATGAATGAAGCCCAATTCTGAACCAAAAAACTCATGACATCATCTCTGGGCCAGTGTTTCCTGAGGTAATCCTCCCACTATCCCCAATTAGAACTCTCTCACAGACACAGTCTCAGATAAAAAGGATAAAATTAAAGATGCTCACCAGAACAGCGACGCCCTTGGCATTAATTTACAGTCTCTCTGTAAGGTGGAAACAATATCAGATTATAAACACATTCTGTAAAACAGAAGACCAAGGCTGGGACCATCTGAGTTGCTACAAATATTTTAATATTTACTTCAGAGAATAATTAGTTCAACATTATGTTGATCTTCTGAAAATCTTTTCTTTTTAATGTAATTTCAGCCAGAAGTAGAGAATTAAATTTATGTTTAGAAATGCACAGAATCACAGAGTGTTTGAGCATGGAATGCATATTTGAAGATTATCTAGACCAAACTTCTAGACCAGAGTGGGGTCATCTATAAAGAGGTGTTTAGAACTGCATTTAATTGTGTTTAAATATCTCCACAGATGGAGATTCTACAGCCATCCTGGGTAATCTTTTCTAGCTGAACTCTAACACTATTTTTTTCCCTTAGTCTTGAATAGAATTTCAACTATGTGCTTTTTTGGGCCTGTTGCCTTTTGTGCTTTCACTGGACACCACTGGGAAGAATCTCGCTCCATCCTTCACTCACCCATCAGAGTATTTATACCCACCATCAAGATTACCCCTATTGTCGCAGACATCTTTTATGGAAAATCCTTTCCTTAAGATTTTTTCCTCCTGAGAAGCTGAGAGGCCTCAAGAAGAAAATGTAAACATTGATTATCTGCTGCAGTGGAATGCAACAGGTGGGGCTGTGATTGGCCCATGTTGGATGTTTGTAATTAATGGTCAATCACAGCCCAGCTGGCTTGGACAGAGAACTGAGCCGCAAACCCTTGTTATCATTCTTTCCTATTCTATTCTTAGCTAGCCTTCTGATGGAATCCTTTCTTCTATTCTTTTAGTATAGTTTTATTGTAATATATATCATAAAATAATAAATCAAGCCTTCTGAAACATGGAGTCAGATCCTCATCTCTTCCCTCATCCAAGAGCCCCTGTGAGCATGGTCACACCCCATCAGCCTTCTCATTTTTAGTCTGATTAGTCCCAGCTCTCATCCACTCCTCCTGTGAGAGAAGCTCCAGTGCTTCATTGTCTTTGTCCAGTATCCCCATTTCTCTTTCACTGGGATGTTGCCACATTTCTCCTCACAGAGAAAAGCAAGGCACAATTCTTCCCAAGAATATTTCTGGGTTTCACATTCTCTGAACATCAGAGAAATGGAAAATACAATTCTTATCATTTGCAGTGCCTGTGTTTGTGCAAAAGGAGAATGCAACATGGAGATTGCTTACTCAAAGTGATGGGGTTTTGTTTCCTTGGCCTGTCAGGGCCAGCTGTGTGTTGGGACTGTTGGGTGACAGTCACGAGTTCTGTGCAGTTGAGTGCAGAGCTGAGTGCTTGGCAGATTCAGTTTAGATGTAATGTAATATAGTATAGAGTAATATAGTATAATGAAGTAATTAATTATCCTTCTGATGAGATGGAGTCAGATGTGTCATTTCTCTGCCCTCGTCGGGGTTGCCAGCAAATATACTGGGGAGCCCAGGACTGGGCTCAGCACTCCAGGCATGGATCAGCAGAGCTGAGTGGAAGAGAAGATTCATCCTCCTCGACCTGCTGGAAATTCTCTGCTAGCTCAAAGGCTCATTACTTACTTCTGTTCAACTCATTGTCCACTAGCATCCCAAAGTTTTTCTCCTTTTTGGCAGTTCAGCCAATTTTAATCCAACTTTCACTTACCTAGTCTGTATTTCATCATCAGAACCTCTGCTGCATCAAGATAAGCAGTATTCAGTGCTGTCTCCCTCATCCACTGAGCCAGTCTTCTCATTGTAGATGAGGTTGGTCAAAAATAATCAACCTAAAAAAGTTGTACATCATGAAAAAATAACAGAATAGCAAATATAATTGACATTACTATCCTGCACTGCCATCAGCCTTTTTGCTTTATGTTTTGAACTCATCATTATCCTGCTCTCTCCAGTATTACTCAGTAAAAAAGCTTCAAATTCTGGGAAAGAAACCCAAAACTAAACTAAAATCTGAATAGTAAAGTCAAAACTCAGCTGAAATTAATCTCTATGGTTATTTAACAAAAAGCTTCAGATTACCATCTCATTCAAGAAAGTTGCTTTCCTAGCACTTTTCTTTCCCAGATTTTACTTGAATTATGATCAAAAAATTGAATAACAGTCCATATCAGATACAATGTAAGTAAGGAGAGTATATGGTCACATGGGAGTAGAAATTGTAGCCACAGATTCATTTCTTCTTAATAATTCCTTAGAATTGGGTAAAATTAAATTCTAGACATCACTGTGAATCAGTGATATTACTGTTTCTTAGCAGGTTTTGCCTGTAATACTTTGTGTAATTTTATTTTTAATTCAGTGGACATTCTGTTCCATGAAATTCCCTGCCTTGAATAAGAAATTTGTGTGACATTTTTAGAAGGGCCTTGGCTGGCCTTTGGCATTCAGGAAAGCCAGCAGCACTTTAATAGCACCATGTCCTTTCTGGTGGTACTGTTCTAAAGGATGATAGCAATGTTTGCTTCCCCCTGGTTTATAGTCCTGTCAAATAATTTCATGTCTTGCAAATGGGATAATAAAATCAATTGATAGCACTAAAACATTTTATTTTCTCTCACACAGATGCTTATTTAGTGACAGTTTAAAAAAGAAAAAATAAAAGTCTTCAACCACCTATGATACATGGAGCTGAGACCCCAGAGGCACTCTGAAAACACCTTGGTCAAGGATCAGCAGCAGAAAGTTGACTGAGTCAGAGACCTAATCCAGACTAACAAATGTGCATTCAGCTGTAGAGGTTGGTATTCTTTTTATTTGTAAAATTGTACTTCAAATGTTAGAGCCTTGAGTGTGGTAAATATTTTTGAGATGAGTGAGCTCTCTGCTTAATGCAGTGAGTAAACTCATTTTAATAAAGCCGCATCCCATCCAAAATGTTACATGATGGTTTTTAACTTACAAAGACATGTTATTGTAGTAGCATATTAATGTGTCATGATATGCTATTTGGCTAATAAATGCAGTTAAATGAAAAAAATATATATTTTTAGCTTTGAACATATAAATTTAGCACAATAATGACACACCTGAGGGTGGGATGCAATCCAAAGGTACAAACTCAAGAAGTGGAACAATGGGAATCTCATGAGGTTTGGTAAGACCACGTGCAAGGTGCTACACCTGGGTCAGGGCCTTTTTACAAGAGCATGCAGTGACAGGAAACAGGGGAATGGCTACAATCTAAAAGACTAGGGTTAAATTGGATATTAGGAAATAATTCTTTGCTGTGAGGTTGGTGAGACACTGGGACAGCTTTGTACAGAGGCTTGGTGGGTGCCCCATCCCTGGAAGTGCTCAAGGCCAGGTTGGGTTTCAGCCCTGCCCATGACAGCAGGGTTGGAAGAAGATGACATTTAAGGTCCCTTCCAACCCAAGCCATGCTATGATTCTCTGATAAGCACAAAAAATCAGCAGAACACAAACACTACGGGACTCAAAAGTACATAAACCAGTTCTGCAGCTAGAGGAATTTATTGCTAAATATTTTTTCATTAGTAGTATTGACTTTGTCAATATTGAAGCTTAGAAAGCTCTGATATTTGGCATAGGAAGAATAAAAATCAAGCATTTCAGTAATCAAAAAAAATTCAGAGGTTTAATATTTTTAATACATAAAGGCTGAAATGGAATAATATTAGACTCAAAAAATTGCAGTAATGTTTAAAATTCTACTTTGGGGGAATATTTTTCAACAAGTTTTTACAGTTCTTCAATAGGAACTCCTGCTCTTTTTTTTTCTCTCAAGTACATGTTTTTTATGGAATTATAGTGCTTAATTAACAGTCTGTTAACTTACAATTCCAGTAACATTAAATTAATTTTTTTGTAATGGAACTGTTTAACATACCATTTAATTTAACAAATAATGAAAATTTGAAGAGAGAGTAAGCTGTTCTTGAATGTAAATGACTTATCAAGCACATAAAAGATAGTTTTCTGAAAATACACACATATCACACCCAAAAAGCTTATTCAAAACATCATATACAAAGGTGACTGGAAAATTAAAATTGTCTAATTGTGAAATTATAATTTTATAAGTAAGGCATAAGTCATTGGTTTTTTACTTGCATGTATCACAATTAAATTCAGACATTCAAACCGATGTATAGATATCAAACCTCATTGTTACTTTAGGGAACCTGTGATAATTTTGCTGTTCAGCACAATGGCAGCAAAGTCATAATTCCAGTAAAAGTTTAAAATTAAAACACTGAAAGCAAATCCTGGGATGCTAATTTATAGTTGGAAGTCTTGTACACAAAGGAAATAACTTGTATTCTTCCAGACTTAACTGCAATCTTATAGCAAATCCAGAAAAAATATTTAAATTTATCACATAAAACACGAAAAATTTAATTCACTGTCTTTCATCACAAGATACAATCTTTCTTTTCTTTTAGGTATGTATCCATAAGTAAATATTGCATATGTTATTTAAGTTAATAGTTTTGATATCAGATAGTCTAGCTCTACTCTTCAAGGTAATAATATGGTTAAATAAAAATATTATTTTTCTAACTCAAAGTACCAGATTATGTTTGTAATAATTTTGCACTCAGGAATGAGATTCACAAGTTGTAAATATTTTGATAGTTACTGGAATTTAATAGAAACAACTAAATTTTTGCTCTAATTATCCAAAATTCTTTCACAGTCCTCTTGCCTGACACATCTGTTACCTCCTTGCTAAACCAATATTAACATGATTTCAGTGATCATAAACATAAGCACAGCAGACAGAAAATACTCAGCAAAGGGTTTACATGCAAATAACAGGCTGAACATATTCTACAAAATTTTTGCTCAAATAACTAAATAATAAATACACCCACAGAAGCCAAAGAGGGAGGGGTAAAAGAGTGCAAAATGTAATAATACATAATATTTGTAATTTGATACGTTGACTGAACTTTAAGATATTGGTATTGAAATCAAAATGCAGAAAAAAGAACAATCTTTAAAAAAGCTTTTAGCCCTGTTGCCGCTGCAGCAGCATTGATCCTGTCAGTAGAGAGGGGACATGTGACATAAATCACTGCATTTAATGCTCCCACTTATCAGAGGCTTATCACGAGCCAAATGTGCCAATGACCAGCTGTGCATCCACTTTCCCAGCCCATCTCTGGGAGGATTGGAAAGGGAAAAATTGTTAAATGAAGCTTTGATAGTTCTTTTTTTTTTTTTTTTTTGGTAATGCAGGACGAAAAGAGCCCAGGCAAGGACCTGAGTTTAAACATTAGTACAAGAAATGTTTCTGCTGGTGCAGATTTCATCCCTGCAGCTTCTTAGTCAGGGACAACTCACTCATGCAGAGCAGGCATCATTACTTCAAAGAATTGACGTTTTTGATTAAGTTAATAAGCAAATTTCTTTGTTCTCAATTTGCTTGTAATGAATAATGAAGTGGAAATAAGAAATTTTAGGTGAGAATTTACCACCATGGCTTTTACTTGAAATCAGAGAGAACTATAACCACGAAATTTAGACAGTGCTCTTCAACACTAGACTTTTTACCACATAAAGTGGTGAAATTCAGATTTTCAGCCAAGTCAAAACCCAGGAAACCATTGTGTGAGGGCTGGTTTCCAGTGGGTAAATGACACTGGAAGTAACATGTACATGTCGTTAAATGCAGATCTGAAACTTATCAGAGAAAAACTTAGCAGGATCTATATGATAATGTAAATATATACAACCTTGAAGGCTCAAATTTACTGTTTATATGACTTTGATGAAATGATTCAGTGGAGTAACAGGTATGGATTAAAATACTGATTAAGCCTCAAATGTGCAAGAATTTGCCATTTTAAAAATCAAAGGAATAACGCAACTTCCATCTTATTCCTCATAATCATTAGAAGAACTGTAGGCAGCTGAGGGTCTAATACTGCAGCACTTGGTTCTTGATTTGATAGCATTGATATTTACACAACAGAAAACTGACGCTACCTTTACAAACATTTCATAATTTATTCTAAATAGGTAATAGAGTTCACCTTGAACTTTTCAGTCACTATTGAAGGAAGTTCTACACTTGAAATTCTACTTGAATGAATTTCTTCCTTTATAACATCTGGTAAATATAGGTTCCAGCACCAGAGAAAATTGTAAGTGTATACCTGTGTACTCACATGTAAAGGCTCTCTTCAGCATTAATAATACATAACTTGACAATATATTATTTACTTCAGGAGACACATTGTGATTGATGCAATCAGACATTATAATGCAGCACATAACAGAGAAGATGAAAATTCAGTAGAAAGAAAAAAATCCACAAAACCCCAAACAAACCATTATTATTCCCAGAACAGGAAAAAAAAAAGAAAAGAATAAGAGTTTAATAAAAGAAATCCAGGCACCAAGAACTGAGGAAAATATAATTCCATCTTTAGTTTGCTATAATAATTGGATTTAGTTTTTCAAATTTGCCTAGCTTACCAGACACACCCCAATAATTCCATAACTTCCCAAAGAGAAAACAAGTTTCTAATTAGTGAATACCTGTGCCTTTTCTACTTTGTTATTCAGTGGTTCATAATCTCTGTCTGGTGTCTGACTTATGACCCAATGAGTTTATTATGGTCCAAATGAAGTCCAAAAATCCCTCACCCCACACACTATTTTATTTCTTTGCATTAAGAGTCAGGAATTTTTTCCTGATATGTGTACTTGTTTCTACAGCTTCAAACTTCTAATTTTACTGACTGTTTTTTTCTTATTTCCTCTTTGAGAGTATGATACCTTTTAATAATTCTTGGTTGCTTTAATTTCACCACCTGTGCTCTTCAGTGGATTGAGCTGTGCAGACAAGAGGTAGACTTTTCCCAGGCCACACAAAAGAAGAATGCCCATACAAGGGGGAAAAGAACACAAGTCTTGAAGCAGAAATTGGTACTTCAGAGAAAAGCCTTCATCTCTCTATGAAGGTATTTGACATCTAGTGCTAAGTATGATATAGGGATGAAGTATTCTAAGGATGAAGTATTCTATCTAAAGCATTTATGCTGGACTATGGAGTTGTGGTGCACCAAACATTCTCAATATGTATTCACATTCCCATGGAATCCTTCCCTCTCTCTCAATTTGCCTCTCAAAGGTTTTCTTAGCTTTGAAATACTGAAATTCTTGAAACCTAGACATCTTACAATAGTTATTATAGGCATTCTCCAGCTTACACCTGTAAATAATAGTCCCTAGTAATATTAAACTGATGTTTTAAAAGGCAGCTTATCCTTTTGTCTAATTTGATTTGACTAGCATAGAACAGACTTTCTGCATTTCTCATTGAACTGTGCTTATTAATAAATCAATTTGCAGGCATTCAAGATCCAGTACTTCTGAGGTTTCAGTAGCCTTAAATCAGGTAATGATTCCTTTAACAGAGAATGCTTTTTTCTCAGACACACATAAAGAAGTATTCTAAATTCCAGACTGAGGGAAAACAATTTGCATTATTCTAGTCATCACTCCAATCATTATCTTCAATAATACCACCTATATAAAATATTTCACACCACTGAGACTTTCTAACTTTTTTTATTTAACATGGATAAAGAAAATCAGAAACTACCATTCTTCACAATTTTTTCAGCCTGTATTTATTCAGGACTTTTTTTATTTAATGTTCTCTAGGATGGTTCTGCTTGCCTACCACTGAGATTAGAGTTCCCCTATGAACACAGGCTGACCTGCACTCCCAGCTGTTTTTCTTCAGAAAAGACAGAATATACATAGACCATACCTACAAGAGTTCAACTCATGTATTTTCCACCATCTGTTTCTTCTTTATGAAACCATAAGGACTTCTGCAAGGACAGTTCATATTTTAATCCCATGCAATTGTAACTTACAAAGAGTTTATTTTTAGTGTGCAGTTTCATGAAATTCCATATCTTATTTACATTAGATATCCCATATAAAGTTCTGCAAAATGGCTATATATTTGGTCAAAAACTGCTTTTGTGATTTTGACTACATAAATTTAGGCCACTCCCTGTTTTGTTTTTAAAAGGAAGACTTTTTTCACTATTTGTAATATAGATCTCCTGATGACTTCTTGCTTCTTTAAGATGCTTGAATCACTTCCCTTAATACTTGCTTCTTCATGCCAAACAACGTTCACTAAATATTTTCCCTGTACCTCTGTCTTTTGTCCTTCCAAAACAGCTATCTCACTATATGATTCATCAAATCTATGACAAAAATGCAAAATTCCTAGCTAGGGAGAAGGCCTCCTACCTCTCCTTAGCAGTTGGTTATCAAATCACCAATCTGTTTCTTTTTCTTTGTAGTGTTTCTGGCAAGCATCTCAAACTATGTCATCTCAGGAAAACTTGGTTTTCTCAAACAGTGTGTTAATGCTTTCACTGCAGATTACCAACCTTCTTCTTCACAATTAACACATTATACTTATGCTGTTGCAACCTCTTTTTTCACCTGGAATTGTTTTAAGGACGAGGGCTTCACCAGTATGTAGGTTAGTGGTTGAATCCCTATAGAGGGAGAAGGAAAGATGAAGTGGGAAGCAGAACAGAAAACACAACCTGTCCAAGACAGCTTAGTCATTGCACTTGATTACTTATTATCTTCTTCTGCTGCCTGCTGCAAAGCCATCTGTTAGTGGAAGAAACTCCACTCTGTTTCTCCAAATTTGCTCAAAATCCCCCGTTTACCATTCTGTTCAAGCAGTTTGCTCGGACTGCTTGTACACATAAAGTTAATCATGTTCTCCCAAGTTCACAGGAGCAAGGTCAAATGTCTGCCAGGAAAGATTAAGAAGCTACTGGTGTTCTCATTCTGGAATGAGCAGAAATATTATCAAACTCACACGGGTAGAACAACACTAAAAAAATCACCTTCTTCCTCCATTATTTCCCCAGTCACTGAGGTATTTTTCACTGAACATCTTTTGTGAAAGAGAAGAGCTACAACTTTTAGTCACTTCAGCAAATAATTCAGGACATGAATTTCTTAGCTACTCACCTGGGCCCTGTAGAGACAGATGGTATTCAAGCTTTATAGTATTGCACATTTTAACTTTGCGATACAGTGAACCAAACTTCTCTTAATATTGAAATAATGAGTTAACTCCTAATCCAGTATTTTCATTTCCTTGAATAATACTGCTTGGTATTCACAACTCTGCTGGTCAAAATCCAAATAATACAGAATAATTTTCCCCATAACACTCGGCCCAATAAAGCATTATTACAGCAGCTTTAAACTTATATAACTTTCCTGACTTTCAAAATTCATATTTCATTAGAAAAAACTTTATCCCTCACAGCTATTCTAATATCTTTGTTGTTTTTATCATTGAAACTAACGTCATTAATATTCAGACTTTAATATCTTCTAGTAGAAAGTACCAACTTGATTTATAGTTAAATACATAATTTTCTGTATCTGATCACCTGAAAATAATAGGCTTACAAAAAGAAATACAGTCAATCTGCTTGATTGGGTTTTTTTAATTACATAACAGGAAAGGTATTTTTCTTATTCAGAATTTTCTCTCTATAAATACTGTTAATAAATAGAGAAAAAGTAGTCAAATTTAATTCCCTTTTGCAGGCATGTATTTTTCCTTGAAATTACTAGGAACTGGAAAGCAAGATTAGATGGAATGTTGCACTGTAAAACAGCTTTTTTGACTTTACATAACATATGTGCTAAAATGGAAATTTAAAACAAAGTTTAATTTGGTAATTTTGTTGTGTTAAAAGAATATTTTTGCTTGACAGCTTGATTTTATCTGACATTTTATTGAACTAAATAAGCATCCTGTAAATACACTGAACTTATGAACCATTCCTAATGAACACACTGTGATGGATTTATCCTCCTCTTCATCACCTCTGAAAAGGATATTTCCCAATTTTGTCTTTTTGAAATACAATTTATGCAACAAAATGCTTATTTAATATCTTCTAATGAAAAAATTGTTATAAAACCCAATTTTTTTATTATAAAGTCCACCATGTGCAGTTGTTCACACTGGTTTTCAAAATAACTTATCCTCTGCTGTTCACTCTCCAAATCAGTCCATTTTAAGCAAGAAACTGCAGCATTTCTTTTAAGAAAACAATGTCTATTCATTTTTATTTGTCCTACAGCCTATTTTTTATAGTATCCATGACATGACTTGTAAATTGTTGAAGCAACTATTTGAAAAAATGAATTTCTAGCTAATAATGAGGCATGAATTAATGACAGCAAAGATTACAGAATATCATTTGAATGTCCTGGAAGGGGAACATTTTAATGTAGTAACAGAGATGAAAGAATGGAATGGCAAGCAGCTCCTCATTATTCTTATTAACCAACCAGAGCATTTAGAGGCATCAAGGCACCATGCTGTAAAATCAGGGGAATTCTAAAACCTGGGCTACAAAAAGGATTTACTCAAGAGACAGTTCAGCTGAACATTTAACCACTTCCAAGTGACAGATACAACACTCTAATCATCTGTTTCTACATATGTGCAGGGGTTTGGTTATTCACAAGTGTTTTTGATTCTCATCTCTGTTGACTAGTTTATAGGCCATGTTTGATTTTCTAAACTTCTGTTGCATTGTGCTTTTTAAAGAAATGCAGCCCAGGGAAGCTCCTCAATATTTTAGAGTAGCAATATGACTGAAGCCTTTTGCTGAGCATATTTACATCCAGAACCTACTTGGAGTGCACAAAGCCCTTTAGCTATTTCAGGTCTGCAATTTAATTTGGCTTCATTATGATGGGGGGGGGGGGAAGTCTATTTCAATTGTCTTTGTTCACTAACAGCAGAGGTAAATTTGTTTCCATCTGATAAATATGACATTTCATTAAATGAAACTGGCAGATTGATACACTTCTAAAAGCACACAGACATTTCACTATATCTTCATGATAGAAAGAGGATTAGCTGAATAAAAAAAAAAGTTGCAAAGTGTTTATGTTTCTAAATTATACTAGTGATTTGGGTTTAAATTACATCAGACATAGGGTTCCAAGTGTCAGCTTTCATTTTAGATAACTTCAAATATGATGAAGCTATTTTAAAATAGAAATACTAAAATGCAGATCAACAGAGCTGTAGTGACTTAGAAAACATTGACCAAAAGCAGAGCATCAGTGGCACAGTTCCGGATTTGAACTTACCATAAGATTCCAAGCAGCCACAGAGACAAATTCATTGGCACAGCAAACCAGAGGACATGATTTGATCATTAGATCACTGCTTCTCTCTTCACTAGATTAGAGGGATCACCTTCATTAGAATATGACTTTAACCATAAAATAAATCAGAAATTATTATAACCAAGTTGGTAGCTATTATCCATTCTCAACTGGCTGAAGTTTTTTTTCCTTCCTCTATGCTTTATTTTATACTTGCTTTGGTTCCAACCCTCTGATCAAAGAGGGTAGAAGAACACAGGTTTTATACAATATGAAGATCTTTGCTAAAAAAACTTGCTTTAGACTCCCCTTGCCAATGCACAGCTTTTCTGCTTTCTCACATCAATGTACCTGAAAACATTTTTTCCAACTGTTAGAAAAAAAAAATCTTTCTTGAAAATGAGGTTCCATTATTTGGTCTAACAAGCTAGAAGGAAGCAAAACCTTTTTTAATTTTTACTTGCTCTGTCTGGTCTGCTCTCTTCAAGTGTCTTTGCTTTCACAATTCTGCATTGACTGGTTTGTCTGTGGTTTTGCTGACAACTTTAATCTCCCCTGCCCCAGACTCATTCAGTGGCTTTTCCTTTTCCATCTTTGGGACAGTGCAGGACAAGTTGTTCTTAAAACTTTTTACCAAAACCTCCACAATTTTCATATCTACCAACTCAGTCTCTCCTCCTGTCAGCCTCACATCTGTTCCTCACATCTAGTCACCAGCCCAGCATGAAACAACAGTTGTTAAACTCTGACATCTGTCTCTGTTTCTCCATCATGTTCACTTCTCTTTTGCAAGCATGAAAGTCTTATACTAGAATGTTCTTTTTTTTCTTTCATTTTTTTTAGCCACAGTCTTTAGATCCATAATGGGAACATTGTGGATAACAGGACAAAATAAAAATATTATAGAGGTGTTATCAGTTGTAAATATTGGCTCATATCAAAATTAGTGTGGCTGGATGACTGACAGACAAATTGGCAGAAGAAATGTGGAGGAATCAAGCTTGGAAAAAGTTAAAAAGGAATGAAGAGAAAAATAGAGAGTGGCAAAGGCGTGCAAGATTGTATTAATTGTATTTTATCTTAAATTTGAAATAGGAATCAGGTTGGGTGGGTTTTTTTGCCTATTCTATGACCCACATGATGCACCCAAACTCTCCTACTAAAATAAATTCTAAATAATTTGAATTTTTTTTATAGTGAAAAGACTCCTTTTTTGCCCCTCCTGTTGCATTACCGCCAGCACAAACTTTTCATTTCAAATCTTCCCATGTGTTTTATTATGGCAGCCTTCTGTGGGGTATGAACGGTACCACCTCCAAAACTTTCCCCAAGAAGACTGTTGTTCCACCTTTTCTTTATGTATGGCATTAATTTCTTCTTTTATTTTCATGTAATTGTCATTAGTAGGATAAGGACAATGTTTTTGCAAGATAACAGCTACTTAACCCCAGCTTCTGGCAGGGATCCACTAGCAGTTTTTTAACTCTTTCCTTTTTTTTTTTTTTTTTTGTAAAGGGTATTGAAATATCAAGAAATAATTTCTTTACATGCAAAATAGATATACATAAGATGGCAATGTCCAATGAATGGACAAAGAATGCCTGAAGTGGTGGTTTTAGCTGGGGCAGTAGCACCAGGGCAGTCCCACGAGGGGGTGGAGCTGATGTGACATTTTGACCAGGGGTTGCTATTTCTGTGGGATTTTTTGTTTTTTTTTTTTTTAGCATACTGTTATTTTTCACTTATATCCACCCATATTCTCTTCTCCTTATTGGCAGGAAGGGATTAATATAAATAAAAGGGGAGAAATAATTTTGGAGTGTTGCCCTCCAATTGTCTTAAACCAAAACAGTTTGCTTCAGATCAGGGATGTATACAGGGTGTTATATCTGGTAGGAAGGGTGTAGTTTATCACACGTGTGCCTGGATACAGCTCTGATGCATGGAAAACAGTCTGATAGGACAGGTATAATTCACTGTCTCGAGGCAAATACATAGGAGCTTTCCTTGTTTCTTTAGATCTATTCCAGTTTTTTTTTTTAATTTTGTATGTTTTAAGTAGCTGTATAATGAGTTTAGACCCCAAATGTTGTGTGTGTCTATTTTATTCAAAGCTGCTCATCTCTTCCTTTAAAGCTGTGTGAAGTTGCATTCATTCCTCTAAAGCAGCACCATGTGTAGGTATTATGTAACTTTAATCCTTCTATCTATGTATACCTAGTGTACATCTATGCCTTATTCCTATATGCCACCATTCAGTCATCTTGAGCTTCTTTACACTAGATTCCTTTAGCCAAACCAAAGTTATTTTGATGTATTTCTGTATGAATGTTTTTTATTGTTTACTCCCTGCAAGATATATTCCTTTTGGCTTCCTGAGTTTTGAAACCCTGACCCAGGAGCAGCCAACAAACCTATGATCATTTACATTTAGCTGTCTTCTTTATAATTATTTTTAGAGTTTTATTGGATTTAATTTTATGGATCCTAGCTCAGTCCATTAAATTAAAACATTAATAACTGTCTCTGAGTGTTTAACCACATGAACTCTTTTTTTAAATGAAGCTGTTTATTAAACCAAGTGATTTGCATATAGCATGGCATGCTACTGTGAAAGAGGGAAAGGCTCATTCATACATTATAGTGCTCATCCTACTTATGCCTGAGACTTGTGTCAGCACTTCATTTGCAAATTCTATTTTTGCTAGTTCAGAGCTCAGCTTTATAATCTTTCTGTGGGATGAAACTCAACAAAGAATAGCTCCACTCCAGAGTCCATTTGAGCTTCAAATTTCAAATAAATCAGGTTCACCATTTCCATAAACTTTTTACACCAGTGTGACAGATCAGGCTGCATTCCTGTCAGCTCACATGAGGAGTTAAGCAGGGTTGGGTCTTTGAAGATAATTCCTCCTGGAAGATCCATGAGGATTCTATATTTTTCTTTACTGTGAGAGTGGTGGAACAGGCTGCCCAGGGAAATTGTGGATGTCCCATGCTTGGAAGTGTTCAAGGCCAGATTGGTTGGAGCTCTGAGTGGCCTGGTCTAGTTGAAGACGTCCCTACCTGCGACCACATTTCTCTTCACAGAGAAAAGCAAGGCACAACTTCCCAAGGATATTTTCTGGGAATCACAGCGAGGAACTTCAGAAAAAGAAAAAACAATTCTTATCTCATTTGCTACGCCTGTGTTTGTGCACAAGTGGAATGCAATGTGGAAGACTGTTTACCTGAAGGGAATTGATAATTGGATTCTGGTGTGAGTGTTTTGATTCACTGACCAATTGAATCCAGGTGTGTGTTGGGACTGTCACTGAGAGTCACGAGATTTGGTTGAGTGCTTGTGCAGTTTCAGTTTAAATGTAGTGTAATATAGTATAGAATAATATAATATAATAAAGTAATTAATTAGCCTTCTGATATCATGGAGTCAGATGCATTGTTCTTCCCTTCGTTGTCGTTGCCCAGCTTTACTGTACCAGCCCATGGCAGTGGGATTCAAACTAGATGATCTTTAAGGTCCCTTTCAACCCAAGCCATTCTATGTTTCCAGAATTCCATGCACTGCACTCAGTGCTCAAGAAAGAGGTTCATTTGGATTTATACACAACATTTAGGTGAGAAAAGACCTTTGAGATCTCTGACACAGAAAGACCTTGCTAGCAAATTATCCCATGAACATTGGCATGCTGCTCCCCAGGTTTATCTCTAATGAGCCTGATTTTACCCCTTTCCCATCTTTACAGCTCTATCAATGAGCCCTGCCTGTGCAAAGATCCTTTTTCCATCTTTGGGAGGGGTGACCCCCATCAGCAGGCCGTGGTGTCATGTAAACCGAGCCGTAATCAAAACAAGACAAATTTCTGCCTACCTGTGAAATCCATAGTGAAAAATAACCTGAGAGCCTTAGCAGGACAGGAAATTTCTCCTCACATCCTCCAGCCAGGCCCCAGGATGGCAGCAGAGCTCCCTGAGGAGTGGGTCTGCCCTGCATACTGGACAATATGGTCATCATTTTATTTATGAAGGTTGAACAATTCCTACACTGAAATCACCGTCATTCAGTAACAGAGATCTTTCTGCAAGTCTTGATAAACAGTTTTGATTTTTGCTACCTATAATGTTATCCTAATCATATAATGTCATTTCACTATTACCCACTTTCAAATTAATAAGGAACACATAGAGGAGAAAAGAAATATGAAATCATCTATCACTGGTGCTTTCAGATCTCATTGATTACTTGAGCCCTCCATGTGTTATTCAACTTTTCCTCTCTCTTTTATTTGTTTAGTAATTCTTGATTTGGTCTTTACTTTTATTAATTTAGTTTAGCTGACAGTTAACGTGATGCTTTAGGGAGGCATCATGTTAAACCATTTTTGAATATCTTAATTCCTGAGAACAGCCAGGTCACCTTTATTCCATTTTCCAACTGTGAGTTCAGAGAAGCCAAATAAAATTTCACAGACATGACTTCATTCTTGCAAAAGCATTGCTGACAATAACCATTGCATCATATTTGTCCATATTTCTTATATCCATGGTTTTCATTACATTTTCTTCCAGTTTATCCAGTAGATAAATCAGATTTTCCGGTCTATTGCTTTTCAATAGCCTCTCTTACCCCCAAAACATCAAAAAAAAAAAGTCACACTGCATCTACAATTGTCTGATCTTTAGGTCCTGAGGCTGATTTGAAAGCAACAGAAACCACAAAAAAGCTTATAGCTCAAGGAAAATTTTATTAGCTTTGTGCATATACTATCCAGGATGGTCAGTAGTTATTACTCTCAAACTTCTGCCATTTATGACTAAATTTAAAATAATTTTTCAGATTTAATTCCAACAAAAATGTCAATGTCAAACTAGTAATGAACAGTTTCCAAGAGTAATAGTTTAATTTCTTGACCATTTTTTAACCATACCAATTCTGTAATGGCCATTGTATTTGAAAAATACATTTTATTCATAGGGCTTGGTGAGATTTTTTCCCTTTAGCAAGTTGCTCCTTACCTTGTTAAAGAATTGCCAGGTCAAAGTTTTAACTTCCTGCTATGCCTTTTTCTTTCAGTTGGACATATCTCTTACCATAAGATCTTATATTTCAAATATCTTTCTCTTCTGTTCTCTTAAAGACACAAGTTTTTTTTCTCTACTTCCTTTCCCTTCTTCTGTTTGTGTAGGGAATACGTCTATTCTGAAAATTCACTCCCACCTTTAAATGAATGTGCTGCTGCAGCCCTTCAAGCCTTTTGAACAGATATTTCAGCCAACTGCTTCATTTCCTTTTTTGAAGTGAAACATTGTCCTGCTGGATTCTTTCCTTTCCTATTTTAAATGTGGATACCATCCGGTCACTTCCAGAAAGAAGCAATGTCTTTCTAAATTCTGCTTATGTGTTTTCATTTTGGCTTTTTTCTCTGAGAAGCCATCCTTTAAAATACAGCAAATTTATGTGGCAATAGTCAAATTCTCTTGTTATCAGCATAGATTCTGGATTTTTTTTTGAGAATTCTGCCCACTCTGCTCCTAATAGAGTGAGAGGTAACTGCAAACATTCTTGTATTATGCTGTTACACTTCTCTCACCTATCCCTGGATCTTCAAACTCATTTAAGCACTACAGTGCTTGTTATTCTTCAAGTTTTGCATTTACTCCATGCTTTCTTCATTTCTTCATCTTTTGGAACCACTCCTTATGGTTAATTTCAGTCTTCCTAGGTTCTTTACTCCACAGTATTGAAGTTATCCCATAGATTATAATTTATTTTTCATAAAATCCTTTATTTTGATGCTCAAAGTAGCATCAGCCTTATTTAAACCACAAATTTTCCATTAGTTCCATTATTTCTGGATTCTGATATTTCTGCAGAGGTATATGTATACTTGATCTTTTATTTTCATTTAGCTCTTGGCTGGTAGCGTTTCCTACATTCAATTTATTGATTTTGGCCCTATCAAATGTTGCTAAGCATACATATAATTTTTTTTTTTTTTTAATTCATGTACCTATAGAGAATGAAGCACTTGCTGATTTTCAAGCAGTTTTTATTCCAAAGATTTGATCCAAAGGCTTCCTAATTTGACATGCCAGAAGCCTTAGCCCATTTTAGCTTTAGTGAAGCCAATCAATCCTCCATTGGTTTTCTGTATTTCTCTCAAGGTCTTTTCCTACAGCATGTTTTTCTAAGTTGTGGACCAGTACTTTTCTGCTTTTGGAAAACTTCCAGAAAAATGGTGCAGTACTTCATTGAAATCCTGATCTTAGTTTGCACTTCACAGTTTAAATTTTGCTTTAACAAATGCAAGCTCCAGTTTCACATGGAGAACCTCCTTCTCTGATGAGCTATTTACAAGAACCTTAAATTTTTTTCCCCTTCTGGAATGTTCACCAAAATTAGCACATTACTGTAAAATTATTTCTGCCTCAGAAGGTCCTAATTTGCTGAAATTTTAAGTAGAAAAATTCCTAATAATCTACAAGTATGAATGTAAGAAGAAACAAAGGAAACCAACAAGTTTAGTAATGTTTACATGGAAAAAAAAGGAGATTATTATAGTACTTGAACTACTATTGCCATGAGGTTATCTGAGTTTGTCTGCTCATAAATGGTCTTAAATATCAGTCTGACTAATGGGGGTGTAGGACTACTGACACAAGAAAAGATAAGTATTTTTCTTAGAGTTGGAAATTATATTACAAATACCAGAAATTCTTCAAATTTTACATTATGGCATATGCTGCTATTTTATAGACTACGATATCCCCTCTTATTATTGTACCTCCTTCAGCAGAGTTCAATTTTAAATTCTAAAGCTATTATAGCTTTTCAATAATTACTATTTTTTAAAAATATACTGAGGCTAAATTATTTAAAGAAAGCATCATAAACCTCTGTAGGGTTTGGTTTTCAGTCTATGAAGACTTTTACAAAGTGTACTTTAACAAATCCTTCACTGAGTTTTCCAAGAAACTTGCAGACAGGCTGCAAAATTTTAGGACTCCTTAAATAAAAACAAAAGCCTGCTTGAACACCATCTGCTCTTAATGTCTGACTATTTAACATAACCTGATTAACCCTGGTGCTGTTTTGACACTGCCAAGGCAAAAACCCTCAAAACCACAGATCTCAGAAATTCTTAACAGAGATAAAGACAAATGACAAAAGCCTGTCACTAGCAGCTGCACCACCTGGCTGGATTTGGGTTAGAGAGTAGAGGCAAGTAAAAAAAAAAAAAAAACCAAAACCAAAAACCTGCATAAAAACATTCTGGTGGGGATTATGACTAATGTCAGGAAGAAGAGAGGGAAGGGGGAAGAGAGGAAGGCAAAAAGGAAGAAGACAGACTAGACTGAGTTATGATTTGTAATGGTAGGGCTCATTTCTGAATTCTGCAAGATATTTCTAAAGCTCCTCTAAGGAGAAGAAAATTTGGTATAAGGCATTTGGATGTACTGGTTGTACTGTATTTGCATGTACTGTCAATTTTATATTATACATTGCTTTGCAGTGGGAATGTGCAACAAAGAAAGCAGATTTTTTTTGTCAGATTTCTGGCCTTGGTGTTCACTGCACAATGATAAAGGATGGAACTCTCTGTAGTACATGAATGGATGTATGTGAGTCAGAGGGGGGCCATGGAAAAAGAGGGGAACCTACATTTTTTGAACTGCACAATCAGAATTGTGCTGGCATGAGTTTTTGGAATAAAACTTTCAAAATTTTTACAATGTTTTATTAATAAATCTCTTCAGATTGAAAGATTAGCCACCTTGCTAAAAATTAACATCATTGTTCCTGTCTCTGTTTTCAAGCTATAATAACTATATAAAAGCTGTACATAAACTTTGCACCTTTCTAGCTTCACGTGGGCATCCAAAAGCAAGTGTTTTCAGAAATGCAATTATCTATTTAAAAGGAAGTATTGGTGAAACAATACTGAAAGCTCTAGAAAATCTTTCCTATACTCTAATTTTTAGGAAAAAATAAAAAGGCAGAAAACCTAAGTAAATTTAGTGTCCAGGCAATAATTTAATGGCAAAGGGAAGAAGAGAATTTTGCTCTCCAATGACTCACCACCATCTTCCTCAGTAAGAATGGATCAACACTGAAAATTAAGTGTATTGTAAATACATATACATTAAAATCCCATTTTTAATGTATCATAAATCTCATAACCAGAGTGCTCTAGGTCTATCCCACTTATGGCATGAAAACCATTCCCTCAGATCAACTTTAACATTCTTTAAAACCTACTCATAATTCAAACTCCACAGTCTAACGTGTTTGATACTTTGCAATTGGATGGTCTAAATCTGCACATGATCAGCTACCACAGCTTCTGCTAATGAGTGGTAACTTGCTAAAGTGTGGGAACTCACTCCCAGCATATGCTGAAATGCTAAGAAAATATTCAAAACTACCCTGAGTCTTTTCTAGATAAATCTTCCAGACTGCCACCCATCTGCTGCTACCAAAAATATGAACTTGGTGATAAATTTGATTAAATGGATCCTGCTGCCACCGTTTCATTTGAAGTTTTGGTGAAAACAACAGATAACAGCTTCATACTTCTGTAACACTCCAGATGGTGATAATTCTTTTCTAAGCATACTAGGACTGCAGGTAGAAGTATGTTGACAAAACACATCACTGAAATTTTAATGCCTCTTGACATCCAGAGTTAAAAGAAGTATTTTTATCTGCTTTCAATATTTATTACTGTCATACACTCTTTGTTGGGTGGAAGACACTTGTGGCATTATCTTCTATCTAGTGAGGAGACTATCAGTGCTATTTTACCTTGTAATTGACCTATCAACACCAGAGGATGTTCAGTAAATCTAAGTATTTTGTTAAAATATGAGCTACATGACCTGAAATCTTCTCTACCATTAACAATTGGACAATAGATCACAAGTTTTATTCCAGGCTGTAGCTACTGAACAGACTTTTGGACTTACATACAATGCCTGAGGTATATGACCTATACTGGGTGATTGCCTGTAACCTGATGAGGTTTTCAAGATTTGATGGATCTATGTGCATTATAATATGAAGCATTTAAGAATCCATCCAATTCCATTGAAAACTCAGTTTTGAGTTTTGTGACAGTATCATAACATCCCTGCCATAACACAACAACAGCAGCTGAGTGGTACATAGTACAGAGGGGTTTGATTATGCTCTACTTTGCACTTCTGTTAAAACACATCCACATTCTCAATTTGTCTGGGTCCATTTGAAGTGATCAGCAACATGGTTTACATTTCAGCTACCCTAAGAAGTTTTTATAATAAATTAAAAGAAGCAGTGTGCAGTGGAAGAAGGTCAATTATAGTCAAATTTTTCAAATTTTTCTAAAATTGAGCCATTTACCTATTTTTTAAATTGTCTTAACTTTCCTACTAACCTTCCCATTTTATTCTTTAAAATAAAATTTACACTTAATTATCCTGATTCTTTCATATTATATTAAGGCTAGAAAACATACTGGTTTCAAATCTTGTTGACTTTGAAACTCTTTGCAAACAATCTGCTCCACTCTTTTAACTTCCAATCTATTGCTGAAGTCTCCTCATGCCCAGCAATTGAACAGTCGTGCAGCTCAGAGGCTCTGCTCGCTGGCTCTGGTGTGGCAAATTCCTCTAAATATGAGCACTGCTGACCTCCCCCTGCTCACACAAAATATCCCTGGGCATCTGTTCTGCAGATGACAGGCATTCTCCTGAAAAGCTGGAACATAAGTGTGCTGAAAATGGACAGCCCATGCTGGAAAAGTACCGTCCACAGCTCTGCCAGAGCTGGCAGAACCAACAGCAGCAGCTCCAACCTCTCTGCTCACAACATCCATTTGTCCAGTACTTCCAAATATCTCAGCCTGGCTTGCCAGACTCCCCCAAAGGCAGCAGCTCTTTGCCAGAAGTGGCAGGGCAGTAGATTATCTCTCAAATTGGTTCTTTGAACCCCAAAGCCACAGCTTGCTGCTCGTACCAGTGGAGCTGGCGGGTCTGAGCACAGCACGTGTTTCAGCACTCCAAAAAGCATTTTACAGGCAGCTCTTTCTGAGAGGCTGTGTTGGCCAGATTTATGTTTTTAGAGAGCTCACAGGCTGCCCTGCTGGCACAGCACATCCACAGGTATGGGAGCTCCAGGCCTCTGGAGGACATGGAGGTTCTTTCAGCCAGCAACCTCTGCTGGCCACTGCTCAGCCCAAACAAACTCCAGTGGCACTGTGCTCACGAGAAAGAGGCATTAATAATGCAAAGGCTTTGACTCTGGCAAATTTTCACTGACACTGATGAGTTCTTGAAGTAGGGTTTTTCACTAAAAAATATGGTTTTCACTTCAACACATCTGTTGAATTTTTCCCGGACTCCAGCTGAATTTTCAAGCAAAAAGTTGAGAAACCTCTCCTAAAAAAACCCTGGGGTTTAGGGGCATGTCCAGGTTTAGAGCAAATCTGGGGAAGAATCCTCCAAAGGAGCTCTGGTGGGAAAAGCAGATCCAATCGGCCCCTCCCCCCAACTGGTCCAGGAGGAAAAAATACCTCCTTGGAGAAAGGTGGAAAAAACCTGTTTATTAAACAATAAAACCAAAACAATATCAAACAATGAGACCACTTGCCACTCTAAAAGAGATGACAAACTGAGAAAACCCCGTCCTCGGGTTGCAGCTCATGCAGTCTCTGATCAGTCCCTCAATGCTGGCAATGTCGCAGGCCAGGCCCGGCCCGGTGGGCCTCAGCTGCAGCTGCCGGTGCTCCCCTGGGTGTTCAGTCCAGAGCAGGCTTCAAGAGGTCCAAAGAAAAGAGATAAAACCCCCACAGCCCAGGGAACTTCTTTGCCTCAGCCAGCTAACACTAACTAAAAAGCAAAAGAAGAGCTCTGTCCTGCTGTCTGTCCGCAGACAACACAGTCAGGAGCAGGAATGTGGAGGAGTGAGTGCAGTGTCTGAAAACAAACTGCGTGCTCTTCTCTCCCCCCCTTCACTCTCTGGAACACTCTTATAGGTACAAAACTTATTATTCAACATAAACAGAATGAGATGATTCGGGATAAAAGCATCATACCGTCAACCCAGGACAGGGCATTTGTCAGAAGAGATGAGGGAGGGCTGGAAACTACATCTCCACCCAGTGATTAGCAGATAGAGGTAAGCCATCACTTGATGGACACCTCCCTTTGCTTTTTCTTAAAAAGACACCATTTCAACAGATTGAAGATGGAAAATTTTCC
Source organism: Ammospiza caudacuta (assembly GCF_027887145.1). Classification (NCBI taxonomy): domain Eukaryota; kingdom Metazoa; phylum Chordata; class Aves; order Passeriformes; family Passerellidae; genus Ammospiza; species Ammospiza caudacuta. Next base: position 10,896,554 of record NC_080595.1, read on the forward strand.
ACTTCCAAATTTACTGGGAAAATCCATCAAGCAAGGAAAGCTGGTTTTGAAGATGATCACTCTTTTCCTGAAATGTTTGGCCACATGGCCTTGGTGTGTTTAGCAAATTTGGAGAATTCTAGCAGTCTTTGAGATCTGGAACAAGTTTCCTAGCACCTATGAGAGGAATGATGTGTGATCATGGACTTTGCAGACTGCAAGGGACATTTGCTTTGAGTGAAGGAATACAATGAGCTTTGTATTTTGTGTGCAGCAGGATGTGGTATGATTTACAGGAAAATTTGAGGAAATTGGTGAAATAAAGCTATTCAATGCTATCAGTTCTGCTACACTTTTTCCCAAAACACTTTTCAAAGCAGCTTTACTAATATACTGAGGAGTGTGGAGTCTTGGGTAAGCTTTTGCAGGCATTCTGATGTAAAATTCAGCTAAATTAAGTATTTAATGGATCAAGACTTAAGAAGGATTGTGAGGATAGGCATCTTTCGTCTATTTGAATCTGTACCACATTTTACTTCATATATATTGCACATATACAACACAAATTGATTACTATTTACTGAATTCCAATTATTCAGAAGGTTTGGTGGTTGAAAGAGAAATTGAAAAGCAATGTTTTCTTGACAAACTAGTGGAGGTAGCTATTGTTTTAAAACAAAGTGAAGAGATACAAACTCTTTAAACTATAGAGAAGGGAGAGACCAGTTTTCAACTGTTAGAAAAGAGCGTTCTCTTAGTAAATTCTTCCCTAAATTTATTAGAGGAAACATTAAATTTTAGCTCCATTTCAGAGCTTTTGCATCTTCCTAATTCTACACATGTGACTTATCCAGGTGACTTAATTGGGTCTACTCGTGTACTTGGAATTACATGTACCTAAGGGTTGGTATGATTTACTTCTTGATGAATGTGTGGAGGAATCAGGTCCCATTCATCTTATGCCAGATGTATTTTGCAAATTTTTTGATGTTGAATATTTATATTGATGCTGATTTTTTAATTTTTTAAAAAACGGTATATTGAATTTGAAAAAGGAATTAAGAGCTTATTAGCTCATTACTATCACTGTTTAGACAGTTGCAGAGCACTTTTCAGGGCTATTATCAACATGGACTGTGGGAGGCTAATTTTCTTATTTAAAAGTGACTCAGTCTGCTAACAAGAGGGGGTTTCCTTTAGAACTCTCTCTGTGGAAGTAGCCATTTGTCTCTTGACACTAACCTCAGAAGAATATTTTTTAAATAAAGTGTAATATAGTATCCCAATGACTGTCACAAACTGTATCAAAATATTTTTAAAGTATCTAAAATAACCTACTAACATTTTTTCTTTTTATTTTCCTCCTATGTCTTAAATGTTTACTCCAAATCATATTTTAACCCATATACCTAATATACCTTGACACATTTAATATTCCCTAGATTGTTTTCATCAAAATTACTGACAGTTTCTCCACTTTAACAAAGGTGACCTGCTGAATCTGAGCACACATCTGCAGGTCATTCATGCCATGGAAACAGTCCTAGGAATGTCAAATTATTCTATGCACAGATAAAAAGAAATTGGCAGTTTAAAATCTATTAATACTCCTTCAATTCTAAAACTGGAGCAACAATCTGCCATGCCTTGCCACAAAAGGAAAGGAACCATTTATTCCCTAAAATGAAGTACATGGGGGGAAAGGTGGTGGATAAGTGTGCATCATTGCACAAATGTGAAATTTTCTAATATTAGCAGGGCCAGTATTATACTAAACCATTTACAATATACAATAGTCTATGCCACATGCTGACACCCTTTGAAAGCAAAGGTTCTGGCTCCAGCAAAAACTGATTTAAGATATAAAATGTTTTGTTATCAAGACAGAAAGTGCTAGAGCATCTTTCAACATTTAGCACTTGTATGCAATTATTTCAAAAAAAGTGTCAATGTGTATTTGTTAAATTAATTTTATTTAAATTAGTCTCAATGAAGCATCTCATCTACTTAAGATTGTACATCCATATTCTTGAAATACAGCTAGAGAAGTTTAAATTTGTCTTTTGAACTTGACTTTGCATAAATGGAATGAGACTCATATGACTGTATGTATCCTCTGCATCTACACATACATCTGTGTATGCCATTGTTAACTCACATTTATCATAATTATATTTGCAAAATAACCTAATTTTTGCATTTTATATCGAATGCTCTTCAGGTCATTTAACCATGGAATGGTAAATCCATTGAAAATCAATTAAGCTTGGTAAAATATAAATAAAGAACCTAAGCAGAGCTAAAAGTAATTTGTCAAAGAATCTTCTGAAGGTATATACATTTTTACTTTAAAAATACATAGAACAGAGAATACATAAAAGCTAACACATAAATTATTTTTCCAACAGTATTTCAACATATATCTAATTACTATTTATATGAAGAGGCATGGGCTGAAAATAATGTCAGCTAATTGATATCCATCTCTTCCACTGCTGTCTCACAATGAGCCCCATCACAGCTCATTATTTCCATCCTAATTGCCAGATAGTGGAGAGCTAAGACTCCATCCTTTTGTCACTTTATTGCTAGTTACTGGGACACTGCCTAGGAATAGGAACATCAAATTTGAGATGCCAACCTAACTTAGGCACAGCTGAGGTTAGAATTGCACCCAGAAGTAGGTCATGGGAGACAGGGACCTTTTGCACATTTTATACATGAAATTATATAAGAGCACAGAGAGCCTGCTGTTCTGTTTAAAACTCCCAGAGCCAGGTTCCCTGCTGTAATGAATAATGACTGAAGTTAAAGGGGGGAAATGCACACACACACACTTTAGGTTATCTACAAGTTTGGCAGCTAAGTTACTTGTTTTGAAGGTGAGATGTACTGGTCAAGGTTTCTTTCCTGACTCACATAGCAAGTGCTTAAGTCTTCAGTAAAAAGTGTGATTAATATTTGAAGAGCTTTCTGACAAAATATAATGATGTCACTTATAAAGTATACATTTTAGGATGTGACATTTGATTCAGACCTTAAATTGCCCTGTGAGGAACAAAATGTCTATAAAATAATATCAACAACCTCCCTTAAGAGTTCCTTTAAAATCTTACAAGAGTGACATTATTTTAAAACTTTGCTTGCAGAACAGCAAGGCATGGAGACTGCATCTTTCCTGAGAATTTGCTCCCAAATGAATAAAAGAACTCATCCTTAAGGTCTAAACGTAAATAATTTCCCCTCTAGCAATACAGTGAGTAAAAGAACTTCACGTGGAAGGAGCCATTCCACTTATCATTCTGAAACCCTTCTCCCAAGGCTGGAACATTTGTCATTGATAAATGCTGAGGGGAAAGTTTTAACTTGATACACCAGAAAGGGGATCACAGCAGAAGAGCAGAAGTTCTCTCTTCCAGCTTGCCCTCTTAAAAGATTTCTAGTACTGCTATGGAAATCACTTAAAAGTATAAAATAATGCAGATCATTAAATGCTCTGAGTGGGCTGTAGTGCAAGAACTACTGAATGAAATGCTACTCTGTCATGTTGATAAAGATCAGCATGGATCAATATCAGTGTCTCTTCAGACCATTTTTATACATGTTTTAGTCACAATAAAAGCTACTCTTTGAAAAGGTATTTGTAAAATTTACTTCTGTAAAATATTTGTAAAATAAATTCTGCAAAATTTACTGGTAGCCAGTCCACCTAATAAGCACCTACTTTGGTAATTTTTGCTGTTTCCCCTTGTTCACCAACTGCTGCTTTTTATTACATGTCATTAGCATCACTTTCATTTCCACCACAGGCTACCATTACAATTTACTGGGTAACCCAAGCCAGGAGTTGCTAACCTTCTCATTAAAAAATCACAGGATAACTAGACAGGCATCAAATCAGAATAGCAATTATCTACATTTATGCACCAGTAATCTCAAAAATTGTGAGATCTTTTCCTTTAATGGTTGTCACTTCAAAGCAGTTGTTGAAAACTTAAGGATGTTTCTGTGATGTTATATGCAGCAGTGCATAATATTTCTGCTCTTTCTTATCTTTAGGGGTATTAAAAAGCAGTGAGAAATAAAGTGATTTCACAACTTTCTAATCATTAGACAGTTACATCAACATCAAGGAGACAACAAAGTATTTTCCTAATGCTTAACCTTATTTCAAAAATACTATGTCAGAATAACAGGAATTTTATGAGAAAAATGTCATGGGGATTTTTTGGTTGCTGTTTTCGTTGGTTTTATGTTTTGGTTTGGTTTTTTTCTGTTTTTTTTCTTCTTGCGGAGGGTGGGGATTCGGCCTTTTTTGGGGGGTGAGAATTTAATGAATACATAGAAAGAAACCTTTGGAAGCCCCCTTATTTTAATGAGACTGAATCAAAACAATATTTAACAAAACCCAGGCTTGGGTGAGCTGTGAAATTTTATTTTTAGTAGCAATTTTGCTCTTCTCTTTACTACTAAATATTTATATTTTTCTTAATACTGTGCTGCTGCAAGGGTCCTTCCTTTCTTCCAATTGCTGCATTTGTGATCAGCCTCCCTGGATGCTTCTACATCCCCCAGTATGCATCTTTCACCAGCTGGTTGTACTTTTCCCTTTATGTTTTACCTGTTTAGGGGGCTGGGATAAGGCAAATTCTGAATACAGATCCTGTAAATGGAAAGCCAGCTTGGAAGCTGGATACCAAAATTTCTACACCTTAATTTGCACTGTAAATAAAAGGAGTTGTTTTCCCAGAAGAGTCAGGCCTAAAAATTTGCTTTTAACAGATGAAGACCTGCCTTTAGAAATGCCATCTGTACCTCCTGTTGATGCAATTTGGTGAACTGATGCTGATCTCAACATCTAGAAGAAAGTTGAAGGAACCAACACACAATCAGGGATGACTTCAGTGTTTTATCCTAGGATAGATGCTCATTGAATATTCCTTCAAAAAACCTACTGCAGTCACCATGGAGCTCCCTGAGACACGAGAAGGGCATTCATCATGAAACTGTGAAAGAAAGTATGTAAAATTATAACAAAGAACTTTCTTTGCAGCAATAATTTGTGAATTTTAGAATAAAGCATGGAGGAAAGTTGTAGACTACCTGCATTGCAAAAATAAGAAGGAAGGGAATTTCTGAGAGCAGAGGGTTGGAAATTCAGCTGCCACAGTCCTTCTGATTTTGTCAGAGCAAGACCAATCCCTTGACTGCTACAAAGAGTTGGCCAACACACACAAATTACATGCAGACTTCTGGAGGAAAGAAAACAAAAAAAAAAATCAAACCCTAAAAATTAGTGAATCTAAGGTGAACTTTGATTTGAGGAAGAAAGAAATGCTCATATAAGGTTTCAGAGAAGAACTGAAGTTCTACTTAGTTTTTTTCCCTCCTAATATCAGTATATGTTCCCCTGTTTTGAGAGTCCGAGAAGCAGTTCCCATGAAAGGTTCACAAAGGCCTTTTACCTTTCTTGTAAATCAGAATACCTCTATGACCTGGCTAAAGGATATATTCCCAAACATTTAACTTGATGGTAAAAGGTATTTTACCTTTTACCTAGCAAGTTGATCTTCCCAGTGTGTGAATATAAACAGATGGAAATAATCAGGAGTAATGAAGGTTGGAAACAGTGAAGAAGAGTGTAGAGATGGAATTCCTAACTAAGCTTGATGGAGGCAGCAGGTTTTCTCTGTTGCTGAAAGGTTTGTGTGGTTTTCAGACAAAATTTCTAAATTGCTTGTCTGTTCCAAGAGCACCTTCTCTTTGGAGTAATCTGTCCTAAATCACCTCTGCATCTCCCTCTGGGGACATCCTTCCTAATTTGTACTCATTAGAGGGTTCAACGAGCCATCTCTGCCTCCAGATTATGCCATAATTTGGGAATTTTGTACAAAGCATGTTTTAAGAAGGGCTTCTATGCACATGGATGTCTAAAAGGATACAGGAGAAAAATGTCTTTTGACAGCTTCCTTTACAAGCCCCCTGGCCTTGGTTCTGCCATTCCCAGTGATGGCATTGCTGATTTCATGACCGAATTCCTCCTGAGGCCAGCACACCACTGGAACAGATTTGGCTATACAGGAAAATAAACTAATATTATTTAAAAAGTTTAGTTAATGTTCCTGATCTTTATAACATTGGTGAAATCTAGAACTTGGTGAAATGGGTGGCTGCTTTCAAACATTTCGCTGCAACCAACCATGGCAAAGTTTACCTTCTTTTTCTTTAGTTCACCTGTCATTCCCACTCTGGCCACGTCCTGATGCACTGGAAACCTTGTTCTCCTTCACCACCCTGAACAGTTTCAACTCATTCCAGTCCTGTCACAACTCATTTTTTTTTTCACCCACACTTTGCAGATTTCTAGAGCAATCTCTTAATGGGGAAGCTGCTGAGCACTTTTGGCAGGCTTTTCCCCAGATCCTCTGAAAATCTCAGCCTCCTGGACCAGTTCCATACTTTGAATGCTCATGTCTGGCCCTGGCCCAAAGAGAACACATTTGTCAGCTCAGCCAGGACATTAATATTCACATTGTGTCCCATCCTTTACCACTAGCATTTAAGCCTTGAGAATACTAGAAAGATGCCTTGGAGGTTGTGAAAGGATATTATTTCCTTCTTTAAATAGAAAGGAAAAAAAAATATTCTATTGGAGCTACCAGCATACTCGATTAATTTTTTACAAGCAGAAATCTCTAGGTTATACTAAGAGCCACAACAGCAAATATTGCATATGCAGTTGAGAATATTTAATAGCAATTTTAAGTTACATAACTCCTAAATTATTTGAAATAGACATTTGTGCTGCTCTAAGCATAGGCAGGCACACACATAGACTCATGAATAATTGTCTTTCCTTTCAGAATGACCTGTCCCATTTCTTTTGATGCCTGTCTCTGAATTGATTAAGTTTGATGTGTAGATGAATAGAAATTCACCTCCAGGTTTTGTCTTAGTAACTTAGATTTATTTTTTAATTTTAGGTGGAGAAGTCAAAATAGTTTCTCCAGAATTGTGATATGTCCACAATTAAATTCATACTTGAATTATCTCAATAAGTTCTCAGTGTTACAGTTAATTCCTTTTCTTGATTTCTCTTTTCTGCTTGCTTAAAATTAATTTTTCTTACATGAAAATGCTGTAAAAAATGTTGTGTGATGCATTATATATTTATGGGACAAGAAAACACAAAGTGTGAAATGCAGCATTAACAACTTTAAGCCAACGTTATCTCTGCCAGTCTATTTTTAAAAAAAATTATAAATTTCTTGCATATGTGTAACCTCTTATTTTATGAGATGCTTTAGAAATATTTTAATATTTTCATTCTTCCTGCTTTAAACATTAGTAACCTTAAAAAAACTGAAGTAAAATAATGGAAAACATTTCCATTAATTCTATCAGAAATTGATAAATTTGGAATAACAAGAGAATTTATTTACAACGTGCTTCAGCAAAAGGCTGCGATATTGCATAACACATTACTGTAGCTATAAACAAAATTTTGGTCATATCCAGCCACACAATTTGACTATTATTCTAGGAAATGGGGCAAATTATTCTGAAAGCTCAAAACAGATTTCCATTTTGGTTTTAGATAATTATAAAGGGTACAAGATTGATTTTTTTTTTTTTGTTATTTATATTTAATGTTATAAATGAATATGGAGCTAGGGAATGATCCAGGACATCTGAATCTGGTGGAACATTTTTCAGTCCTCCAGGACAAATATGGCTGTTGCTAAAGTAGTTACTCCTTGTTTGGATGGCAAAGTGTTTTGCAGAATAAGGAAACTCAATTATGGCTTCCAATAGCAATGAGAACGTTCTGTTAACATTACTGGAAATTAGACTGGACCACAAGAATCATTTCAGTACCTGGTAATTGTAGCCTTTCTTTCCTAATAAAAATCAGCAATCTTTTAGAGTGTCACAAGGAAGAAAAAAATTAATTGTATGCACAAATGGATTGTTCTAAAATGCTACAGTCTTCCAGGGGTTTCTTATTTATAGATTTTTTTCACTAAAAAGGGATAGTCATCACTTAATATCTTGCCACTTTACATGAATATGTAGATTTATTCTCAGAAGACCTCTAAAATATGGAACAAATTAATTCAGTGTTACAAGGTGACAAAGTGTGGCTGAGGAAGTCATATGGGAAGCCTGTGGAAGAATCAGAAACTGAATTTACAGGAGTATCAAATTCTATTAAAAAACATGCTTCAATATGTTCCACACTATTTAGAATAGGGGAAAAAACACTCTGCTAAATATTCAACGTGAAATCATAAATCACATTTTAACCACAAAGGATACTTTATGGTGTGCTTCTTACAGAAAACAGAAAGTTTTTAAGTTGGTACTTTTTTTTTCCACATTGTGGGGAAAAACAAAAATAAAAATAACAACAAAACAGACCCAAAACCCATTTAGACTTCCTGTAAAAATCTAAGCAGCAAGAACAGTCACACTAGTTTTCAATCCTCAGCCTGCAAGTAATAGGTTTTCACCTCCTCTCCTAGTTTTATTAGAGTTGATTCCATTTTCTTGTCAAAATGGATATCCACTTTTGAAAAAGCAGGCTTTGTTTGCTTTGGGCTCTGTGCAAGGAAAGTAACATCCCTCAAGAAGCTTTATCATACAGTCAAAGCTGATGACCTACTACCATAATCTTGAGATGAAAATGAAATATCACCTTGTGAAGTCTTGTGGGACTCCACTTTTCCTGTAATGCAATAACTCTCTGAATGAGATGGATCCCCTGAATATGAGCATATCCCCCACAAGTTCCAAGGACCTGTGTCAGCATACAGAAAATACAAATTCAGCCCCTTTGAATTTTTTTTTTATACCAATAAAAAAGCAATGAATTTTCTAATGAACAACCTTCTTGGCAGTTGCAAACCATCTGCATATGGTTTTCTTTGTCACAAATGTATCTTTAACTAAAAAACTGTCTCTGAATGTTGGTGCTCTGCTTGTCTTTACAAAGCAAAAATTATTTAAAGTCAGGAACATTTGGAAGTTCTTCAGTAAGCAATCTCCATTACTGCAAAATTAAATCTTCAGATATTTGATTCCATATTTCATCAGTGCAAGCACTCACAAATGTACCCCAAGAAATGCAGGGCCTAATGCACTGAGTTTTGATATAAATCAGAAAACAACACTGTTCTTAGACATGAGGAAAGCAGGTAGAGCCGAGGCTGGCACACAAAATGTGGAGAAGTCATTGACCAGACATTAACCTCCAAAACATGGCAATTTTCAAAGTATTTCTCACTCTAGACACAGGCTGCTGTTAGAATAAGATCTTAGTTTCTCTTAAAGACTTTCTACTTGTGGCTTTAGTGGAATCTGCAAGTTCATCAAATGTGGGATAAAGGACAACATCCACCCTATGAACCACAACCCCCTCACTCCTCTCCAAAAGTAAACATTTTGCATATTGGAAAACAAATATTCTGCTCAGGGTGTCAGGCTTGATTTGAGCAAAGCAAAATTAAGCTATAGAAAGTTTTTTTAAATGGCTTACTTGGATTTCAGGAACAAACAAACAACCAAATTGCTCTGATTCCATTACAAAAACATCTCTCTTGCTCCTAAAAAGGATTTAGATACAAATAATGCAACAAATGGCAAATGTGGATGATGTAGCAAGGATAAATTTTTTGTCTTTAACTTCCTTCCTGCCAAATATTGGGTGGCACTAATCAGTGGGTGCTTTTGCCTGGTAACCACATAATGTTCTGGTTATTCCACTTGTTTGTGCTTGGCTGGAAAAGTGGGACACTGAAGCCTCTGACCCAGGACTAGCAAGCACACACATGCACAACAAGGGAGGCAATTACAGATGTGCTGTCATTGCACTTCCAGTGAACTCCTAGAACATTTGTAAACAATTCTGTGAGAGGCAACCAAGGGCCTTTGGAAACTAAAAATTACAGACCAGTTTAACAATCCACTTAGCAGCAGAGTGAGTAGTTTAATTGCATTTGAATCCTCCAATTCAAATGTAAATTAACATACAGATAGCATATTTCAGCAACACAGATGCAAGTGATTTGCATGTTCTGTTCTGTTTATACCGTAGTTAAATATGACACAAGTTTCACAAAATAAATAATCTGCCTGGCTGAGAAACTAAATTTTGATTAATCCAAAATTCCTGAAAATATACATATCTAAAAAAATTAAATCCAAAACAGATGGAAAAAAGAAAAAAATAAAAGAAAACAAAACAAAGAACTGAAATTATCAATATTTTACCTCAGAAAGATCAGAAACTAAACTTGGAATCATTGGTTTCCCACCTGCCAGGAAGAAGTATGGGGCATATCTGGTGCCTGTATGAGCTGCTGACAGAACCTGACACGGTCCCAAAGTTTCACTGTTTTCTCCCACAAAACAAAGCTAAGCTAAGCAGTTTTACCAGTGATGAAGTCTGTTCTGAGAGCACAATAAATATTTAACATTACAGTATTTTGAAATCACATCCATGGAGGTGATATTTTGCTGTTGTTAATGCTCAAAAACATATAAACCTCTCATCCTTGGAAAAATCCCATTATGATATTATCCCAACTTGGTAGTAATACAACCAAAAAGTATTCAGAATGCTGCTTCTCCTTCCAGTGAGAAAGCTGATGGTAGTACAAAAATTGAAAAACAGAAATCAGAAAAACAACTCTAGTGAGGAAGTGACCTCTTTTAAATGATGAACACATTTTCAAGAAATCACTGCCACTTCCCAGGCAAAGCCTTCATTGACTAAAAAATCAGTACAAGAACACTGAATTTGCTCAAAATACAGGTAGAAAATTTTGTCATGGGAACTATAAAAGGTGCAACTCTAAGCAAGGGATTTTATCTCAGTCCTCAAAATTTTGATGAAGTTTCTTCAAAAAAGAGAGAGGTGCACTAATAAGGCATATTTCTGTATTCAAGGGGTGTCTTTTGTAGATATGACTTTATTGCTTTTCAGGGAAAACATATTAATCCAAACAGAACATTGACATTGGTTTCTATTATTCAGAACAACCATTGCTTATCCCAGGGATATGCATTATTTTGAAATTCTTTATTTCATGTTAATGTGTTATGGTCTCAAGAAAAAAAAAAAACCCTAGAAATAATTTACAATTAATCTAAACTGTGTTTTATTCTTATGGCTATTTTTTATGATCTTGTGCACTTAAATTTTAAAAAATATATTTACACCCTGAACCTCAGTGGCATAAGTTCAAATTGTACATGCTATCCAAAATCAATACATGTAACAAATCTTTCCTGCAGATTGGTGCCTGATTCATATCAAGCAGCTTGTCCGCATATGAAAACACTGACCTTTGAGAAAAGGAAGAGAGAATCAAATATTAAAAAAATAGAAGTTTTTTATCTTACATGGTGGTTCTTGCAACAGAAGTTGCTTATAAAAATCTAATTTAATATTTGAAAGGTAAGATTTCTCAGGAAGAAGTTCCAGAAAAATAATTGGTTTTTTCCACTGGTCTTTATATTCTTTGCTAAGGGAAAAATGTATTTCTCTCTTTCCTTCATACATCAAGAACCTTGGGTAAGTTATTTTCCACTCTGAAACAAAACAAAACAGAAAATAATTAATTCCTTCAAGTTTTTTGACAAGTATCAGCTTCCAAGGACTGTGGGCATTTACTAAGAAACCATCATTTTTATATAGCCACCGTCATCATAAAGATATTAAAGAGAAAAAACTTGGTGAGTTTTTCAGAGTAACATCAAGAATTATCCAATACAAAACCATAGTAAGAACTGAATAAAAATTAGGATCTCCTATAAAAAAAATAATATTTTTAAAATTTATTTGGTCTGAGATTATTTGAAGTTATTGAGATATACCTCGATTTATCTAGTAAAATATTTTGTAAGGAAACATCAAACAACATAGGCTACTTTAACATGTTTGGTATTGAAACAAAATATGTTGTGTTGGGTTTTTTACTTTTGGACAGAATACTTACAGGAAAAATTGAGGAAGTTGGCTATTAAACTTTATAAAACTAGGTGAAAAGGACAACAAAGCTGATTAACTTCTTGAAATGTGAGTGAATAGGAAGGAGAACAGTTGAAAATAAAAACATTTATTTTACTTGCCCTGTGAAATCACTACTACTAATAGGTGTTAACTTGGATGGCACAGTAAAGAAGCTGACTTTTGAAAAGTTCTTTTATTTCCCCATTTTCTTCTTGCATTTATTTTGAATCACATCTTTAGTAACACACTTTGCCTGCACCCCCTTTTCCTTATCAGCCAGAGGTGCCCACAAACACCTCAGTTCTCACTCCATTGCTGCTGACTTTGCAAGGGTTTATGGATCCCTCCTCTCAGAATATTCCTCACAAAATCTTTGTAGTTCTGCATCTCATGTTTTGGATGAGATGAATCAAATAACTTCAGCAGCTACTCCATAACACAAACAGGCACAAGCTCATAGAAGGAAATCTCTCATAGTAAAATCCTTATTGATAGAAGCAGCAAAAGGTGAATTCCTGTACTTGATATTCAATGCTTCTAGTGCATAAGGAGCCAACTTGTTTGCTGTGCAATAAACCTGCTTCTCTTGCAACAGTATCTTTAATTAGAAAGTAAAAAACAAACCAAAACTGCTTCAAAATTCAAATGAGAAAATTCAGAAAAGAAGGATGATCAACCCTATTTTTATTACCTTAGTGCAAAACAAAGAGCATATGAGCTATCACTGAGCTCATTGTACCCACAAGTCACACTCTCAGGCACAGACACAGAGATGACAAATTGTTTCACCTCAGATGAACGGCTGAATCCTCCCAGAAGATAAAGAACCAAACTTTGGACAACAGCCCAAGCTCTTGTCGAATAAATAAAAAATCTGCTTAGTCAAAGTTTAAAAGAAAGGATCCTCTCTTGTGTGAAAAGGTGAAACTAACAAGGATAATGTTTGAGCTGGGACAACCTTCTCAGGATTAGTCTCTATGGAGGTTTTCATTATTTTAGCAGAAGAGAATAAATGCAAGCAGTCACTACAAAAGAGCATTGCACAAAATCTTCCTCAATGAGATGTGCTCCTGTTGTTTCTGTTCCATAGAGTGTTTTTAATCCTCAATGTTAACTATTTGATATATTTCATAATAACAATTTATTTTAAATGGCCACACAAGTATATACAATACTCTGTTATTTGCAGGACTGTCTGCTTTTCCAAATTGCTGCTATTGCACTCAGGATTGATTTACAGACATAGGAACACTGCCAAAACAGACTTTGTACCATTCTGCTACTCTGTTTCAACTGGAGCATTCATAAACAGAAACAAATTATGTAGATAGAAAATTACACTTCTTTTAGACAAGAAGAGGCTTGCAAACTCAAAATTTATTTGTGTTTGAAAAGGTATTTGTGAAGGAATGAAATTTTTCGCTCAGCAAAAACAAAACTACACAAGAAGAAAATTAGGAATATGACACAAACAATAGAAGCCAACAAATAATTTTAAGTGCAAAACTCTCTATCATTTACTTCACAACATGCAAGCTGAACAGTTGTACGTGTTACTAATAGAGCAATTGATGTAAATATGTGAAAAGGGCTCAGTGTCAGGATAGATGTGAAATGCATTTCAAGATAAGAAAATAAACCTTAGAGAGATTGCTTTTTTCTGTTATTTGTCACCAGACTTCCCACTAAGAAAATTTCTAGTCTTGCTTTAAAAAGGAAAATATCCTGAATGCAGGCAATGCAATTTGATTTCTTTTTTCGAGACTTAAATTCAATTTGGTTTTGCATCCCCTTTCTTCAAGGGTGGGTTGGCAAGCCAGAATTGAAACCTCTCTGCTGTTTTATCCCTGTGTTCAGCCCTTGCAAGCATGTCAGAAAGTGTGAATTTCCCAAAGCAGAGAGTTTAGGAATAACTTAGAACACTTCCTACCTGCAGTGGTGGAGGATCAGGGAGTGCAGACTGAGCTCAGGGTCAAAGTTAAGGGTTCAACTGTTGCAGACATCTTTTCATAAAAATCCTTTCTTTAGGATTTTCCCTTCTGGGAAGCTGAGGCCTCAGAAAAAGAATGCAAACAATGGTTATCTGCTGCTGTGGAATGCAATAAGTGCACCTGTGATTGGCCCATGTTGGATGTTTGTAATTAATGGCCGAGCAAGGACGGAGCTCTCTCTGGTACAGAATCGGAGAGAGCTCCTTTGTTATTCATTCTTTTCTGTTCTTAGCTTAGCTAGCCTTCTGAGAACTTTTCCTTCCATTTCTTTTAGTATAGTTATAATGTAGTATATATATATCATAAAATAATAAATCAAGCCTTCTGAACATGAGCTGAACATTCTTGCCTCTCTCTTCACCTGCAACCCTCGTGACCACGGTCACATTCAACCAAGTGTGTCTGGCTGTTATTAGCAGGATCTGCTGAAGCCCCACTGATTTCACTGGGTTTTGAACTGACTGCACTAAAGATGAGTCTGACTCTTCAGCAAAAAGGAATAGTTTGCAGCCTGTATCTCATGAAGTGTTGGATGCTGCTTTTGAGCTGTTACAAATTATGCAAGTTAAACTGCCTTCTTTCCACCTGTGTGATAACACAGCAATAACACCCTCCTTATCTGCTGCAGGATGGTTTGTTTAATATGCAGGTAGGCAGAGCCAGCTTTTGAAGCCCATAATGTCAACAGATCCATCCAAGGAAACGGATGAATGAACGTAAAATAGAATTTTTCTTCTTACTAAAATACCAATTAACTGTTATCACTTGTTTTGTTTTGAGAACCTTACAGGTAGGTAAACAAACAAATCAACCAAAAGGCTTAAATATCTTCTACAGGGCTGAGAGTTTATCAGTGAACTTTCTTGAAGCTGTTAAGTCACTGTCACATGGAGCTGTCAGGGCTGGTGGTGACAAACTCAATTTCAAGCACTTTCCAGCCAGCACTGATGGCAACAGACCTCACATTCAGCATGGCTCCCATTACTGAGCTTAAAACAACAGGAGAGCAGAGGGGTTTTCAGCAAATAAAGCTCTTTTACTCCAAAAAAAACCTGTTTGGGATCTGGAGAGACAGTAGTTTTCCAGACAAGAGTGACTCTGTAGAATGCAAGTGAAGTAATCAAGACACTCCCTGGAAGTAGACAAATAAATGCATTTGCCTGTTTTGAGGCTACTTTTTTCCATGTTGTATGTCTGGCAAACCTTTTTCATAACATCAGATGGCATTAAAAAAACCCAAAACAAGCCCTAGCAGTTAATTGAATGTAGTTTCAGAATGAAAAGAAAGATAAACAAGCAGGGAAAATATTTTTGTGTAGTAGATGCTTTGGAATTACAAGTAAGTTTATAGGAGTTGAAAGTTTACTTTGAGGGATTTTTAGATTTTGATTTTTACACATAATTGTAACATTTTAATAATTAGAGGTGTTGCTTTACAACATGCTACAAAGAGTTTTCTCCTGTACCCAATTTTCAGTACAAGGCAAATATAGCAGTGTATAAAGCACTGAACTGACCCTCCAGAATATACTCCCATCTCTCCGCCATAGTAGAGATGAAAATTTGCCAGAATTTCAGCTGAGATAAAACGGAGCAACCCCAGCACCAGTAAAAGTGATCCTTTGGACAAAAGGTTTATCCAAATATTTTCTAAGTCCATATGCAGAACTCAGTCCTCGAATTCTTGTTTAATAATGGATGGCTTAGAAGAAATATTTTGGCCTTCTCTTTCTGCTTTATTACTGACAAAAATTAAATTATTGAGAAAGGCTGGATACTAGACAAACAATTCTCCCTCATTTCAGATAGAGGATCTAAAAGGAGGAATAGATTTGAGCATCTTGAAATTAAAGTTCGAGAAAATAGGGAAATTTCTGCAGTCTACACAACTGCAATGATAAACTGTGGTGTTTAGAAATAACACTGCCTGTGTTTTTGCCTCCAGTAGACTTTTGCAACAGCAAGTGTGACTCTTTATATATTCAGAGCATATATTAATTAAAAATTTTATATAATGCTTATAAAAAGCTTGAAAATTTTATTTCAGTTTTTTATCACAATGCATCAAAGAGTAAAAACTAAATAACATTAGTTACACAGAAGCATTAACTTCATGGCATATTTGCTAAGCGTGCTATTACAACAGGAAAGCAGCTGAGCTTTTCCTTCCCCAGCTACATTTTGTACCAAATCCTTCTCCATTATCTGACTACAGCCTCAGAATGTCCCTGAACTTATCTGGTTTGAACCACCTATACCTGAATGCTGGAACAGCCTTAAGACACTTTCATTATATAAAGTCACTACAGTTTTGTTTTTTTTTTTTTTCACCTAGTCTAACACAAATAACCAGTATAAATCCCTTCACATTTTATATGCCATATTTTTAAGAATCAAAATGGACCCTCAGTATCCTTAGGAAAGTCTGTAAACTAATACTAACTGTAGGGGTTTTTAAATCATCTTTATGAATAAGGACACCATCTAATAAATAGAGGGTTAAATGGAGTTCAGATTCAATAAGTAAATAACAGTCAGGTATTATAAGGTCTTAACTAATGAGCAAAGCTACTTTAAGAAATGTAACTTTCAAAGCTCACGAGTTTATGAGATTTTAATTAAAGTGTTATGCTCCTAATTTACTGTATACCCTTAGGTGCCCAGGTAATGAATAAAACAGATTGGAGGATATGGGATGGAGTTTTTAATTTTTCACTCTTATTTTAAGGGTATTTTCATTGTTTTACTAGATCTTCTTCATATAAGAAGAGTTTTTAAGTAAAATAGAACTAGATTTATCTCATTGCTCAAAGCATGGGTTCAATTTTTCCTTTTCTAATGTTCCTGTAATAAAATTCCAAATTAGAAACAATGTTGAAGCACTTTCCTTGGTTTAAGTTTGATTTTTTAAAAACCATTTTTAAAAATAAGAAACTTAAATTAAAAAGTAAGATTTATTCTTTAGGTCAGTCAAAAACCCCTTTTTGGATGTTGAGCAAAATAAGTAGAACTCAAAATGTTCAACCAGGCTAGAGTTTACAAAATGTTGTCTGATCATAAGCACTGCAATGGGAATTGCTGGATGTTGATAAAGTGTGAAAACCTGATCTCCATCAGCACCTAAGGCCTCAGCTGACAAGGAAATAGAAGGTTTTTCTGCCTCTTGATATCTGCTCATGTTATAAAAGCCTGTAGGAATAAGATTTTCCAAGAAACCTACTTTAATGAAAGACCGATCTAAATAGAAGAGTGTAACTCTAATTAAAAAAAAAAATAGGCATTACCTTCCATTTAAGCTGTGTTCCCACTCTCATATTTATTATTTCAACTTTTTTTTCCTGTTAAAGATTTCATTTATCTTGTAGATATGCTCCTGAAGGTATCACATGTGGCAAGAATTGCACATGAACACTGCGACAATGGCCCAGAGCATACATGCAATGACCTTTCAGCAAAAGAGCTTTTTTGCACCTTAAAGTTTCCTTTTGTCTTACCTAAGGTTATATATCCAAATAACCAAGGTTTCCTACCTCTTTTTCTGATCTCATCATCATACATATACACCCTTTATGTATATTCTCTGCAGTCATTTCACCTTCAGATGGTTTCTCTTTGGATTCTGCTTGAATTTTTCCTTTTCCTTCAGCCAACTACTCCTTAAATAAAAGTCATGATGGAAGTTCCTCAGCATTTACTGGAAAAAGGACACCACACTCTTCTGGAATTCTAGATTCACATGCTTGCCTAGATCTTTGGTCCATGAGATTTTATCTTCTGACCAAGATCCTGCAGAAGACAGGAAAGGAGTAAAACAGCATGTATTTGTCGTCTCGTTTGGTTTTTGATTAAACCTGGTAAAATTCTTGGGAAAAAGCTTGTCACACCTTTCTTTTTGGTGCTCTTTCTCTCAGAAATGTAGATAAAATTAATTTAATAAAGAGTTTATCAATGACATTTTCTTCCATGGCAAAATCCCAGCAGCTGCCATACTCAGAGGTGTGGCAATGTGTCACATTGAAACACCAGTGTCAAAGGAAGGAATAAATACAGGAAAAGACAATTTATCTTAACCACTTCCCACAGGTTTACCCAAGGTAGTCTCCTATGTCTTTCTGGGGAACAATAGGATTAAACCCCAATAAAGGTTTGGATCCAATGCACAGCTGTGAAAGAGACAAGGCACCTCAGACACCATGGATGTCCCTTCAAAGTCCCTTAGTCAATGCACTGATGCAGAGAACTTTGTAGTCTTGCTCTCTGTTTCTCTCTGTACACATTATTCCCTACTAAAATCAATAAGAAATTTTCGTAATTCACTTTCACAAAGTGTAATAATCTTTGTCAAGAGGTTTGTGGCACATGAAGGTTTTTCAGTTGCTCCTGGGTTTAGAGAGGAAGGGAAGGGCAAAAGGTTTCTCACCTACTATTGCTGAGTGGCCCTCAGCAATACAAGCAGAGGAAAGAACACATCAGTAGCACTTTGAAAGTCTTCCTTTTCTGAAGCAAAAAACTGAGCCTCAAGTGGTGATCCTTAATACCCTCTGTCGAGGCAGCAATTCTATGTTACTGTCACAGCCTTTTTCACAAGTTAGCAACAAGTTAGCATTAAATTCCTAGGACAATATCCCAGGAGCAGTCAAATTTCTCTCGCTTGTTCAGCTCACCAGCTCCACTTGATACGCATGTTCATTAGCTGCAAAGAATTCAATCTTTGATCACAAAGAAAAAAATCAATCCATTCTTGGTCATAGAGAAATAATGGACTGACTTTGTAGAGAGACTGAATCAATAGATATGTGGGTATACACTTTACTGGCTGATTCAGGATGTATTATTCAGCTGCTGCTCATTATATCAAAAATTTGAATTTTTTCAATATTTATCATCTCATGAAAATCTATTAATGAGGAAAAAATGTATTGTGAATCTTACAGAACTTACTATAATTAGTATCTTTATCCTGGTGACTGATAGGTAGCTTGTATAACAGCTATAACCCTTCTTTACTGTATCAATAAAGTTTCAAATAAAAGAAGTTCGGAGAATACTGACACTAGAAAGAAGTTTAGGAAAATACCTATGTTTTAACTCTACTCATGCCCCATCAGCTTTTCAATTTATACATCCATTATCAGGGTGTGGCCCAGAAACATTTCCATGAATTTGTGGTGCTGGTGGCTTCCTGTGACACATGATGAGTTCTTTAATCCTATCTCTAAATTAAACTTGTTTGAGTGGTGTGATTAATCAATCAACACCATTATCCTTAAGACAAATACTTCAGGCAAACTCTTTTCATTAGGACCTAATTCAGAATAATTGTTTTCACATCTTCTCATTATTAGTCAGTCTTTATCTCCATTCATATCTGACAAGAGGACAGAAGGACAAGAGGTAAGACAATGCCACAGCAATTGATGTTTCCTCCCAGAATGCAACAGATTGATTATTGTATCTTTTTTTTTTCTTATATAACTACACTAATTTTCTCCTTCATTTGCTGTGCTGTAATGAGAGACCATTGAGCTTACCAAAATAACCTTAAATCTTCCTATTATAAGTGTCCAATGTAAATCTTACTTAGAGGATCTGGGTCTATGGGAAGTTACCTGAAGGAAATGTGAAAAATGAGCATTTTAGAAGGTGAAATTAGCTGTGCCGTAACTGGCACAGCCCTGTGATTTCAGCTGTGACACCGACTCCACACTCCAGTAAATCAGCTGTACATCTCTTCTCCTCAGCTCACCCTGAAATGTTCCTTCCCAAGAAGAGCTGCACTGATTTACAGTCCTTTGGAAAGGAGCTGAGCTGGCAGCAGATTCTAGCAGCTGGGACAGATTCTTACAACAACTAACTAACAAATCAATATGCTATCTGAAAATGTTAATTAGCAAGGATTTTTTTGTTTGGTTGTTTTTTAATTGTCAAAAAACAATGGAAAGAAGACAGGAAAGATTTGTTGCAGTAATTCCTACTTTCATAATTTACACTTTTTTATCTACAAAAACTCCTCATTATTTTGTTTTCCATAATTAATAGTCATAAACAGGAATTATTTGCTAGAGCTTCTGGTTTGATTTTGTTTTGATTCAGTGAAAAATAGCATGATTTATATTCTAAAAGTGAAGCTAAATATAAATATATGTCTTTCTTCTCAATGTCTCATTGGAGCTAAACCTCTTCATATGAAGAGCGAATACAAAACAACAGCAAACAAGAAAAAGTGTTCCCCCTACATCTGTGTTTTATTTTCAGAGGCAAATTTGATTTTAAATTCATTGGAGAGAGAAGTTCTCTCTTGGGAAGGGCTCGAGTTCATTTGCAATTGGAGGAATGAAAAAAAGTCAATATTTTTACCCACTTTATTTGCAAATGTAACTCCAAAAAAAGGTAAACAATGTCAGTGTTGCAAAGAGCTGAAACAACACATGCAGAAAGGTCTTAACAGACAGGATAAAAATCCTGGTGGAGAGGCACTGTTATGTCAGCTGAGGTAGCACCATATGTTCTCTTTCAGACCTCTCAATCTCGAATGATAATGTTCAAACCTCCTCTTCAATTTAGCTCTTATCCCTCTGCTCAATTCATACCAGTAAAACAAAATCAGCGTAAACTAAAAAAAAAAAAAAAAAAAATTAATTAGCTGATGAATTGGTAGCCTCAAGTATTTTTCACCATGGCAATTCATACCCAAAGGTGAATTTTCCCAAAGCAAAGCTTTTTGAGTAAACCTGAATGGCTTCACCTTTGGAACACTTCAGCTGCTTTTTAAATTAGAGCTTTTAACTTTCAGAAATTTAAGTTTTCAGAAAAAATCAAAGTCATCCTGAACAAAAGCTTAATTTGGATAAATGTATCCTTGAAAAATGACTTTCTGTACCAAATCAAGGTGTCTGTTCTGTATTCACAATGTTGATGCTGTCTTTAAGTAATCTTAAAGAATAATTTTAAGGAACAACTTAAATATAAGAACTTGCTCTAAAACAGAGATGAAATGGTATTTTCAATGAAGCAAACAGAAATTTTATCATTATTGTAAAGATAAGGATTTTACACAAAATTTTACCTTGCAACACTTATAGGACTTTCTTGGACTAAGTGCCATTTTTCCTCTCCCACATTTCCTAGAATTCCTGTTATGGAAGGTTCCTGGGGACACCTTCATGCTTCCTGACAAAAAAACCCATCAAAATCAATTAATTCATGTGGATAATTTTCATGTGAGGGGCTGAATTCAGAGGGAGTGATGGAACAAGTGCTTGGAGAAATGTCATCCATCAGGTGTTGGAATTAGAGTTCTCTTGTACCACAATTTTATCTTCTGTTGAAGAAGGGGAAAGAACAGTTTGTCTGAGACTTTTTAGGGAATGTTACACAATTTCAAGGCTGCCCTGTTTGAAACCCTGACAAAAGGTTAAACTTTCCCACTTAACTTTCAAAGATAAAAGAGATGCCTACATTGAAACCTCAGCCACTGAGCAATAGTGGTAAAAGAGATTCTGTCCCTGAATAATGTGGCCTGTTTCAGATAAATTTCCAGGGTTTAAGCTTTGGTTTCATCAAGGGCCATAGGATGATTAATACTGGAGGGAACCTCATCAGGTCACCTCCTTCCTGCTCAGGGCACAGTAATTCACAGGAGCTCAGCTTGTACATTTGTCTCCACATTCATGTATTACCCAGCACATCATACCAAATCTGCACCTCTAACCTGGGATCCTGACATAACTTCCTCAATACACATTTATATTTGAAAAAAGAATCAAAATTAAAATACTTCACAGTTTTCCTCACTTAAAATATATATGTATATATATTGCTGGTATTAGCATATTATAATTAATATATTGGAATTCATTTGGATTAATTACTTTACTACTTGAGTTTCAAGACAGCTTTTTTTTTTTCTGTTGGGATACACATTTTTTTCAAAGGATGAAAACCAGGATTTATTTGGTATATTGTAAAACCCAGAGGGCTTTTCTTGACTTTCACTATTGTTGCATGAGCCAAAATCCCATTATACCTGGCAAGGTAAGGCAGTTTCATTGCCAAGGAGCTGGAATATTTAACCGGGTTTTAAAATATGAGCAAATAAATATGGATGGTGACATGAACAGAAAATAATCCATGTGACTAGCACATGAGTGACAGACACTGTTTTGACACAGGAAACACTTGTTTACAAAATCATTTGTCAAGGAGGGGAGAATCCCAAAGATTTACAAAATCTGCCTCACTTTATCCCAGTATTTCCTGTGAAAAACACAGTTTTGCAGCATTCATACTCTTAAACAAGTGTCAATACGTGGGATATTATATTTTTTTTCCATTGAGAACCGTGAAGGAGATTCATTTGTAATACCTGACAGTGAAAAAGTGGCTCTGGAATGTATGACATCATTTGCCTGAAACCTATTCCTGCCTCAGAGAGAGGCTGATACTCTAAATGACAGTATTCCAAATAAATCTCATTCCATTCTGTCTTGTAATCATTGCATTTCTCAGTGCTGTCTATTAAGACTTGCTAAAAAAAAGATCAATTATTTTCAGCAAAAGTCATGCTGTGTTCTGATTAGAAAGGAAACTGTAGAGGAATTAATGTTTTTCAGGTAATAAACCAAAAATCCTGCTTATGCTCTTGCATTAACCAAATCTTTCTAAGATATAATTCAAATAATTAGTCAGTTGTTACTGGTTTCATTCAGGACAACCACTGTTGTATAATTGATATTAAAATCAGATATCTTTAATAAGTGATAGTGTTTCAGAGCTTAGGGAGTGACAGCCATTTCTTTTAGCAATGGCAAATAATTTGATAATGATAAATGGAAGCATATTAAAAACTCTGAGTGAAATTGCCACTCTTTCCAGGGTGAACACCACTCAAATTCTGTACCATTGAAGTGTTGTGCTCAAGTCACTCAATTCCCATGATTTGTATTCTCCACATAACTGCCAACACACATCAATTTTATGCCATTTTAGCATATCTACCTCACTAAAATGTGGGGCCATCCGTGTAGTGAAAAGCAGCAAGAGCAAAAGTGTACTGCTGCTGAGGTACTGCAAGATGTATAATGAATATTGCTGAAAATCAGGATTATTTGCAGTGACTTCAGCAACTCTGTGGCGAGGTTCTTAAACCTTACACTAAGATATAATTTTCATATTTTTTTACATTATTGCCAGTTTCTACAAAAGCAACAGTTCTAACCAAGAGGGAAACACTTTAAATAATATATCTTGAAAAAATGTTTGTAACTGCTTTGGGAAACTGCAAATACTTTTGCAGTTTCACACAGCAGTTATAAACACTTTTACAAGACACCCAGAGAGGGAAGCATTATTTAACCACACAGACCAAATGGAACAGATTAGCTGAGAAAGAACCCTATAAATTTAGAAATTCATTTGTACTCAAGTATTGAACCTGAATCCTTCACATTGCAGCAGATGCCTGCTGGACCATGGAAATAACAATATTTGGTAATTGCAAAAATTTGATAATTAATTGCAGAATTCCCTGTTTCAGTGTGGATTCGACTTTGACAGAAAGCCATCTTCCCCACCACCCCAAAAATACAGAAAATCCACAAGTTTGGGGTTTTGATGATCAATACTATTTGAAAATTTCTAAGGGATAGCAGCTTGAGTTCCTACCATAGAATTCATAGAAACCAGCTGAAAAACTCATTCACACTGCATTTCTTACAGCTGTCCTGAAGGTATTTGCTTCCTAAGCGTCATTTCCCATTTACAGGAGCAGCAGGTCTACATCTGCTTTTCCGAGCCAGCAGATGAGAATACAAAACACATTTTGCTTCAGCAGCCTTTCTTTAGTTTGAGTTTGGGGGGTTTTTTTTGTTGGTTGGCTGAGGCCTTGTGATCCATTTTGCATTATTCTGGAACAGCATAAATTAAGAATTACTCTGGCATGCAGAATTAGTTGTCTAGAGGTTGATCCTTTTGGTGATACATACATGTCATAACTTTGCATAATGCAAAGGATACACCTTGCACTATTTCATTTCCCTCTCCCCTTTATGGAATCAGCCAAAGAAAGAGCTTTCATGTCACAAATTCTGGGTTAAGGGGTTATGGCTCCACCTCAGGTTCTTGTTGCTCCCCTCGGAAGGCAGCTGCTGCAGGTCAGCTGGCATTGCAGCACAGACGCTGCCTGCTCCAGTTCTGTCAAAGGGGCTGAGTTTAAAAAAAAAAAAAAAACACCACAACAAACCACAGATGGGATGAGAGGCAAGCAGATGCAGAGTTAAGCTGTCAGATCCAAAGGGTGATAAATTCTGCCTTACAAAGGCAGAGGGTGCAGAGGAGACAGCAACAAACCACCCGAGTGATCTAGGAGGCTGCTCAGCTGCATCCAGAATAGGAAGTCTGAGCACATCCTCAGAGGAGTTCTTGGGTGTGTTTTGCCACTGGATTTCCAGTCCCATGGGACAAGGTCAAGTTTTGCAATGTAAAGAACTGCGAGTTCACAAAGGAATAAAATACACCTATTCTATATATTCTATCCATGTTATAATGCTATATCTGTTTGCCTTTTAAAAATTGTATTGTTAATCATACAAACTGGGATTATTTGCAGAATAACTAATTAATCAATAGGGTGAACTGGATTTACAGTACTAAAGTTATTAGAGACATTACAATTTACAGCTGCCGAGATTTTGCACCACTATGTGAGAAAATTTTAGCAAATCATTGAACATCACACAAAGAGAAAAGACAGAAGAGTTATTTATAAAAACAAAGAAGAAATATTTCTGATCTACTTTTCTGGATAACAGGAAAGCCTTCCAAACCAAGATGATGAATAAATTTCCTGTGTTCCATGTCTGCTTCCCCTTTAGTGCTAATTATACTTCTATGCTTATCTGACACCTGTCTGCTTTTAAATCACTAATTAAAATATGAAATGTGGAAAGCTATTTTTAAGCACAGCATTCTATTGTTTCACCAGGCTGAGTTATTCCTTGCCTTTTCAAAGAGGTGCTACCATACATTTCAGATCTTAGGGTCCAAAATGGAACAGAGACCAAACAAACTTTCCCACCACTTTTTGGAACAAAGCTTTCTGCTCTGTTTGCAGTCTGTCTTAACAGTTAACCAAAATCACTTTCCTCTGGGAACTATTCTGATTTAATTAGTAATGCTGGAGCATGACCACAAGTACAGGCACGTTAATTTCATCTGCATTCCAAACACAGGGAAAAGCCTGTTATTGGAAAGAAAGATTCCTTCTACTTCTTGTGCCTGCACAATTCTCCTCTGTCTCTTCTTAGCTGCTTGTTCTGGATGTTCATTTTCTTGTCCCAAAAATCCCTCCATGCAAAATTCATCCACAGAGTGCTCATCTTCTCCAGGACAGTTCAAATCACACTGGCAGATACTTGCACAAATAAAGGTATTTGAAGTACAAAAATAAGTCTAAATGGTCTTTCATTAGTATTTTTGCAAGCTCATGTGAACACAAAAGCACTAGACTATAAAATACATCAAAAATATTCTGAAAATTTTACTAAGCAGTATCTTAAATCTACTTAAAGTACCGGATCTAGCTTTTGAAGGGATACAGTTGGAATTTAAATAAAAATGCTCTCATATTCCATGCTGTTTGAGGATGCAAGCTCTCACTGAACATAAGAGAACATCATCTTTCACAAATGTTGTTAGGAGGTTTGTTGCATATTCCTGAATTTTACACCAACAATTTTTTATGCAACCTTTTTTTACTAAATAATATTTATAAGCACCTCAAAAATGACATGGAGTGTAATGTTAAAAAAAAAGAAAGATTTCATTATTGCTACTTGAACACAAACATCTGCTTAATAGTTACATTTCAGGAGATAAATTCTGCACTGATACATTCACAGAAACATCAATTCAATCTCAAAACCCGGCAGGAAGGCATTACATTACATGGGCTACATGCTAGAGCTCCTCAAGGTAAAATCAAATGTAATGCAGCAAATGCAAACCAGTCCCATTTGTGTGTGTGGAGAGCTGCCCAAAGTAATTCACAGGGACACAAATGTGCAGCCTCCTCTGGGCTTTGGATATCACTTTTTTCTGTCACTCTCTCTGCCCCTTGCTTCAAACTGCACATTCTGGCTTCAAAAGGAAAGCTCCTGTCACGTGAGAAGAAAAAGGGATTTCTTAATCCATTCCATTCATCTCTCATCCCACGTTGTTTTACTTTGATCATACAAAATTTAGAGGCTTTTACACGCATTTCCAGTGTGCCAGTGCAGACCATTCAGACTGAGGGCAGCTTATACGTGTGCATATGTACACATACAGATAGCTGGATCTGACCTCCACTGTTCACCCAGCTGCCCTTTGGTTCCACACAAACCACTCCAGGGATGTGCAAACACAACAGGAGAGATCCTGTCTGCACCATCTGAACCTCCTCTGTACCCACCTGACGCTGACAATTTGCACAAAATCCAGCGACACAGAAACGATGTTGTATCTGCGCCCAACTTCGCAAATTTCATTTCAATAATACAGACAAACATGGGGATTTCAATTTTTTCAAGTCTTACTCTTTTCTACTTGTTGTCATGGATACTACATCTTCTCTTTCTCTTTTCTCTCTTTCATCATATTTGACTTTTCTCTGCTGGTGTCCATGGTGACACCCTGCTATTAGTACACAATGCATGTCCTAACTTTCACATCCTTAAAATGGGCTCAGGTATTTTGAGAAGTTTCCCCTATGTGACAGATACTATTGCATATTAATATCTCTTTACTAACAAGGAATTAAAAAAAAAAAAACTGTGTATTTATGGGATGTTTTCAGTTTTATTCACTTGGATAAACTCATGAGTTGCAACATCTTCTTTTCAGGATGGCCTCTGGGGACAGCTGCCATACATTCAATCCATCACGCAGGCAAATGAGGATGCAGAGCAATCAGGCAAGTGTTTATGCATCAAAATATAATTGGCTGAATTTCCAGAGATGCAGAGCTTTAAAAGTAGACAGTATAAGCAAGCAGGCAGTGCAAGAAATCTCATAATCTGAGAACATTTCAAAAATACACATTTCCCCCTGTAACTCACAGTTGCTTTCAAATGATTTACCAATATGCACCTTGAGGGGCAAAAAGAAATCCCTAAAACCCCAAGATAAGCACCAAACCCAAAGATGACAATACTAAAATGATGCACATTTTTTCATTGTTTCAGTACTTCCCCGTTTAACAGACTGTTTTCAGCAGATTATTCAGCAAATACAATCATTGGTAGGTCAACCTACCAGTTAGAACTTGAACTGGCTTGAAGATGCTATTTGCACATCTGTCTTTTTGTGAAGGCAAACTTTGTAGTAACGAGTTGTGGTTTTAAAGATGAAGAGTTGTGATGTTTTCTGGGGTCCGCCATGGCAGGAAGGAATGAATCTGACTCCATGTTCTTAGAAGGCTACGCTACGCTACAATACAATACAATAGTATAGTATAGTGTATAGTATAGTATATATTATAGTATATTAGATGTTATAGTATAGTATATTATAGTATATTATATTATAGAATGCTATACTAAAACTGTACTAAAGAATAGAGAAAGGATGCAGACAGAAGGCTACAAAGAATGATCATGAATCTCATGACTCTCTCTCCAGAGTCCGACACAGCCTGACCCTGATTGGTCATTAAGTCAAAACAATTCCCATGAAACCAATCAAACAACCACCTGTTGGTAAACAATCTCCAAACCACATTCCAAAGCAGCGAAACACAGAAGCAAATTAGATAATATTGTTTTCCTTTTTATCTGAGGCTTCTCAGCTTCCCAGGAGAAGAATCCTGGCAAAGGGATTTTTCCAGAAAATATGACAGTGACACAGGGTAATGCTGTTCTTGTGGCTTACTATAAGGACCAGGCAGGTTTGGTTTACAAAACAGAGAAAACAAACTAACAAACAAAAGGTTTTCTGATATGATTCTGTAGACTGGAGATGAATTCCCCCAATGAGTCAGTGGCAAAACTTCCAATAGCTTCAGTAAGGCTGGGCTCCCAAATGGCACTTTGAATTTCCACAGGCAGTGAAGTGTAACCTGGGCATGCAAACTTCAGCCCCAGAGAAGCTCTGGAAAACAAATAAGTGATTCACTGTGTTGGACTTTGCCAGGCAGCAGCTGTCAAACATTCCCATGAATATTTGGTGGTAGGAATCTTGGCATACTGCTGTGTTCAACACAAATAAATAATTCTGATCTGTTTTGGTGTGATAAAGTAACCCCCCCAAAAAATATGCTTACAGCTGCATGAAATCATATTTATCAGGGAACAAGTGTAGGAATTTTTAAGTTTTTAGCATTCACAATAAATATTCCCTAGTGCCATAAATTGTAGAAATTCAGTCATGGACACTGTAAATCAGATTTGCAAGTTTTTCCCTGAGATGCAATCCAAAAACAATTCCTCTGATTTCCTTCACTTATTTTTGCCATCTTCCCAGGAGAGAGCTATTCTAACTTGCTTGCTCAGTAAACTGATATCTGAAAACTGGCTGCTAATTACCATGTGTTTCAATTCTCAGCTGGTGATCTGGGAAATCAAGTCCTGCTCTCCCATGTACAGTAAGATCAATAAGCTACCACCTAGACTGCTGAGACATGATGTCAGTATTGGCTGTTCTACAGAGCATCCCCCCTCTGATTTGCCTCTAAATTGTAATGATAATGTGCTCTTAAATTATTCAGACCGTTCAAATTTACCCTATTAAAAAAAAAAAAAAACAAAAGAAAAAGTAAAAAGGAATGTGAACCTGGTAGCTATAGATATCTGATCCCAGTAGAGTTTCCAGATTTTAAAAAGGGCAGAGTTATTTCAAAGTCTATCATACAAGTTATGTGTTTTCAGCTTTTAGGAAGACAACAAGCATGAATGATGGCTATTTCCTCATTTAAAATCAATAGATTTCGCCTCTGCAAAAATTAACTATGCAGATAAAAGCAAAAAGCATTGAACAGATAATTTTTATGGAAAGATTGGGATTTCTTTCTCATATGGGATGGTTGTTACAGGTCTATTGAGTGCAATAGAGTTCAGCAAATTCACACAAGTAGCGACTCAGATGCTCCTCCATTATTTGTGTCTTCACTAACTGGTGTCTTAAAAATGATGAAGACCTGACAAGAGGAAAAACTTAGTAACTTTGTGTTTGATTTTAGCTTTATATATGTAATGAATACTAAGTCTTTATATATAATTAAAAATCTGATAGTTTTGGAAGGGTGTTTTACAGCCTGGAGAAACAAGTAACCAAAGTGAATTCCCATCTTGAATTACCTGCTGGGTTTGGCAGAAGAGAAAAAAAAAAAAAAGAAAAAGAGAGAAAAAAGAAGACTTGCAAGGCAATAAAAAATAGCTCCCAAATGGCTGGAGTGGAATTAAAATTGCAACAGACCAGATTTAACCACGTTAAAAATTAAATACTGTTACTGGCAAGCAAAATTTGCAAAGGATTGTAAAATTATGGACCAAAAAGGCAGGTTAATCCATTTTCAGTTTCATAGTTTGTGATATTGTCTCAATTTTTAAAGGCATTTTCTGACATTGCTCAATTCCATTATGATGCTTTATAATTATAATCCTTTATTTGTGGTCTCTGTATCTACTCTAATGCTAAAACCTTAAGCCTCTCTAACACTAAGGTCATTATCTGATCTCTCCAGTTTATCCTCTCTGAAACATTAACCTTATCCAGGGATCTCTTAAAGGGCCACAAACATTTAGGGCCATGAGAGCCCTGACTGAAAACAAATTCAGCCCTTTGCTGATTGTCCTGGGGTGACACTGATGGTCTTTTTCTGGTGGCAAAGCCATGCATGCATTGCATGCTGTGCTAATGCTGTTGTGTGCTTGAATCTCCCTTTAGTTTAAATTTCGGGTACAAAAAGCAACCAAAAAACCTAGAACAGCAAGTTGATTTAATCAGCTAAGCAAAACATCCAACAGATGATCAAATTATGGATTTCTGTAGTTTTCTGTGGGCCTTGCACCTGGGGAGGAACGAGCCCAGGCACCAGCACAGGCTGGGCAGGAGCTCTACAGAGAAGGACCTGGGGGTCCTGGTGGACAAGGAGCTGTCCTTGGGTCAGCCCTGCCCTGGGGGACAAGAAGGCCAACAGGACCCTGGGCTGCATCAGGAACTGCAGTGCCAGCAGGGCAGGGAGGTGATCCTGCCCCTCCGTCAGCCCTGGTGGGGCCAGTCTGGAGTGCTGCGCCCAGTTCTGGGATCCTCAGGATGAGAGAGAGACCTGGAGCTCCTGGAACTTTTATGGAAAATCCTCTCCTTAGGACTTTTCCTCCTGAGAAGCTGGGAGGCCTCAGGAACAAAATGCAAACATTGATTATCGGCTGCTGTGGAATGCAACAGGTGCATCTGTGATTGGCCCATGCTGGATGTTTGTAATTAATGGCCAATCACAGTCAGCTGGCTCGGACAGAGAGCCAAGCCACAAACCTTTGTTATCATTCTTTGTTATTCTATTCTTAGCTAGCCTTCTGATGAAATCCTTTTTTCTATTCTTTTAGTATAGTTTTAATTTAATATATATCATAAAATAATAAATTACGCCTTCTGAAACATGGAGTCAGATCCTCATCTCTTCCCTCATCTGAAAACACCTGTGAACACCATCACAGAGGGCTGCTAAGGTGATTGGGGAACTTGAGCTCTGCACTTACAAGAAAAGGCTGGAGGAACTGGGCCTGCTTAGCCTGAACAGAAGTCTGAGAGGGGACCTCATTAAAATAGATGTTTTTGAAGGCTAGGTGTCAAGAAGATGGATCCTGGCTCTTCTTGATGTGCTGAGCAACAGGACAAAAGGGAACAGGGACAAAATGATGCACAAGGAGGTTCCATCTGAATGATGGCAAGAACTTCAGTATGTGAGTGTGACTGTGGAACAGATTGCCCAGAGAAGCTGTGGAGTGTCCCTCATTACAGATATTCAAAGACT
Source organism: Ammospiza caudacuta (assembly GCF_027887145.1). NCBI lineage: Eukaryota > Metazoa > Chordata > Aves > Passeriformes > Passerellidae > Ammospiza > Ammospiza caudacuta. Next base: position 10,927,545 of record NC_080595.1, read on the forward strand.
GCATGGACACAGTCCTGAGCTGTATGCTCTGGGTGACACTTTCTGGATAAGGTGACCCTAATGTGGTTCCTTTCAAGCTTACCCCTTGTGTGATTCTGTGATCATTGGTGGCCCAAGCCCTGCCTGGGGAGGATGTTTTCTTCTGGTTATGGGTGCTTGAAGAGACAGTCATTTCAAAGTAACTTACACTCATTAGGACTCCAGAAGGATAAAATAAATTTGCCTGTTTACTTCCTTGGTACAATTCCAGGCAATTCCTCTGTGTTGTAAACCAAACAAGCTGAGCAGGTGACCAGCTTGGCTGAACAGGGAACTCCCCAAGAGGCTCAAAAGAAAAAAGAAATTGTATGATCTTCGGAAAAAAAGGTCAGGATTTGCAAACACAGCACAGAGCTGTGGTGTATTTATGCAGGAAGAAGAGACAAAAGGTTTAATTAGAGTTTAAATTAGCCAATGATAAACAAAAAATGTTTTTTTTAAGTGTGCAAATAGGAAGAGGTCTAAAGGCATCATTCTGTCTCCTCCAACTGAAATAGTCTGTTGTATTCTACTTTCTTTTAAAGAATTACTGAAAAAGAGGAGTACCAGGACTTTAGTTACCCTAATATACCATAAATAAAACAATTAATTCTCAGCAACATTAAAATAAACAATTCAGGCATTTTTCACCAGCAGCCTAGAAGATCCTAGACAACAAATGATTCTTTAAACAACCCAGTCATGTCAATGATCTATTTTAAGACAGGAAAAGTGCTACAGATCACAGCTTCCTGTTGTGGTCTATGCTCAATTCACAAACAAGCAGTGGATGCGTCTGACAAGCAGGACACCAAAAAAACAAAAAAAACCCCAAAGTGATGGGAATTTGCCTCAATAACTCCCATGTTTTAGTGATTTTTTGCTTCTCATAAAAACTATTTTCAGTGATTGACACCTCAGGAGAAGTAGGCATGCCTGGGATAGAAGTAAAAGCATGGTAAAGGGTAACATAATGTCATAAGCAGGTCAGTAAAATCTTTGGCTACTCTTTGTTTCCAACTCAATGTCCAGAAATCCCATTCACTTTACTCACACACACACCCCACAAATACTCAGAAAGGCCCTGTGCAGGAGCAATAAGAAAGAAAATTCTTCCAGTTCTTATTCATTAAGAATTTCACCATGATGCTCTCTGGTCAGTGGAGAAGGCTCTGTGAAACCACCAGCAGAGAAGAAAGTGCCGTGGCTGGGGCTCAGCACCTGGTTATGCTTCCCTGACAGAGTAGACACTGATGATTTCTGGGTCATGTCTTGGCACATACATCTTGTACCGTCTCCAAGCACAAAATAAATTTTAGAACAGATATTTCCAATCAGCTTGCTGAACAGCTCTTCAGTAAAAACACCAGGTTCCAACAAAAACCACATTTTAAACCCTGAATTACTAACTTTCCATGGATTTATTTTTAATTCATTAAAAGATTTTGCCAACAGAAGTATATAGTTATAATACCTCAGAGGACCTATTTTTCTTCTCCTCAATGTTTTCATTATCTGCAGTGAGCTTCACCCCCATGCACATATTCCCCATGATCCACTATAATCACCAAATCCATACAAGGACTGACAGATAGGTACCACAGGAGATATAACCCAGCTTAAGACCACAATAGGCATGAGAATGGAAGCAAAATTGATGAATTACAGTCCCAGAAAGCACCAAAGTAACTTCAAATTGAAATATTTTGGGTTTAGATCTTTCACCGATATTTTTCTTGGGGGAAGAATATTTGCAGCAATATTTTAAAGATTTGTAAAGCAAAGTACTGAAGAAATGGTTTTAGCAGAGCTGAGAAAGGGAGTTTTCTTTTCCTGATGCCTTTTTTTTGTTTTCAGTTGTACTTTCTGACTGTATTTTTATTGCCCATGAGAACAACCTCTAGGGTTTTGGTTTTTTTTTTTTCCTCCTACTTATTTTTGGAAGACAATTAACCAAAGCTAAGCTCTCTGTAAGCTCAGGCTAGGTGGTGATTGCTGATACAAACTTAACATGAAACCTCTTGAGCATTCCAATGGCTCTGTTCTGCTTCCCATGGAGAGAGGCAGCTGCTCTTCAGCACAGGGCTTGCTCAATGTTGGCTTGCAAGCCTAAATGAAGGAAGTTGGGGCATTGAAGTGAATTCAGGAAAATGTGATGGAGCATAAAGAAAAGGAAGGAAAACCCGAAGCATCAACATGGAATTCCCATCAGTGGGCCTGAGGTAAATGTGTGAACTGTAAATTTGTGTACTAGAAGTGCAAGGCTTGGAGATGCTTTGGAGCAGTCTGTCAGTGTATCACCTAAAGCTCCAAAACTCTCCTGCTCTGTCTTGTTGAACTCCTGCCCAGTGGAGAAGATACTTCTATTCAAGCAGAGCAGAAGTTAATTTAAAGATTTAATGTGCAACTGCTTTTAGGTAGTAATAAAATCCTTTTCAAAGCATTAAGTGTGCAGCAGAGTTGTAATAAATAAAAGAGCTTTCAGACTCACATCTCCAATTTCCTGGTATTTAAATCCCTATTGATGATGCCATAACTACCTCCATTTAGACCTTGTTTTGGAGACTGTGTGTACTACTGCAACAGCTCTTAAAACTTTCAGATGAAGTCAGAGGTTACCAGAGTGCTCAATAATTCAGACTTTACTCTCCAATTGTGCTCAAGGCCACAGGAGAATGCAACAGGATCTCAGAGGTTGCAATTTGCAGTCCTTATTTGGGCTAAACCCACCTGATATTCCCACTTCCAACAATATTTGTGTTGTACTTGAATTTGCTATGTATTTTATTGTATTCCTGAAGGGTAAACCTTGGTATTAAAAATTACAAGATAGTGAAAAAAAAATATAGGTAACTTGAAAGGGTGAATCCAAACAACATATAAGGACAATAAAAGACTCGTCACTGGTCAAATTTTGAAGGGAAAAGTTAATATTGAACCGTGACCATGGGAAATGGGAACATTTTTATACTACTTAATAAGGAAAACAGCAGAAGCTGCAAATTAACTAAGGAATAGGAAGCTGAGCATTTTACCACACTAATATCCTCTCTTATTTTCCTTAAGAACTAAAAGTAACCACTTCAGTAGAGATTATTTTTCATATTTAAATTTAAAGTTTATGTAAAAAATTACATCTTGCAAAACACAAAAATCACTGTTCTATCATGCATTTTGAGAGTTGATTAAATTTAAGCAATTCCTCTTTTCCTAAATGCTTTGAAACAATTGCTCTGAACCATTAAGTCCTTGGGCACATCCAAAAGTATGTGTGATTTAGATTATCCCCTTTCTTTGTTATTAAAGTAATTCAAGTACTCACATTTCCAGATTTTGGTGACAAAAAATTATTTGGTTTGGTTAGCAATTTTCCCCCCAAGTGTGTTCACTCTAATTGCTATACCTTGGATTTTTCTACTGAAAGTTTATTCAGTGGCTTAGAAATAAAGGCATTTATCCACACTTCTATTAAGAAAAGGACTTTACTGGGGAAAGAAAAGTCGATATTCAGACTGGAGAACTCATTAACACAAAATCTCCAAACTTAGCATTTAACTACGGATTCCCTTGGAAAATACAGTATTCAGAAACTGATTTTCTAGTTTTTCTGTGGCCATAATTAGCTGAAATCTTGTAAAGAAAAGGTGCATATAGGGATTCCTCCTCCACAGAGATTACCTGATTGTTTCAGCTGCTGTTAGTCTGCTGGGCCGAAATAAGCAATAAACCAGAGCTCCTCCCAGCTACCTACTTCCACAATGGACAAAGACCTGTTTTCCCATTTAAAAGAAGGCTTATTTTTCTGAAGGCTTATTTATGGGCTGGGGACAGCAATTCTGCTGACATGTGTGTGTCCTTTTTCTAAGCCCAGCTCTCCTAAATCACCTGAAGCCTGACAAGCACATCTTTCCTGAGACACCATGAATAAGAACAGTTCAGCTAAAATCCCACTGTCCTTCTCATTAAGGAGGGACATCTCCCCCTTTCTTCACACCCAGTCCTCTGTCCTGTGCTCTTAGCACCTCTCAGTTCCATCTGTATGCTGTGGGCAGACCTGAGCTGACGTCACTGTCATTTTTTATGAAAAATCCCTTCACCAGGATTTCTTCTCCTGGGAAAGCTGAGAAGCCTCAGCATCTCCATGTTTGGTTACTTTGGAATGTGATTTGGAAAGTTGTTTACCCAACGTGTGAATTGTTTTTACTTAATAACCAATCCCAGTCCATCTGTGTCAAGACTCTGATCGGTCACAAGGTTTTATTATTCATTCTTTTCTAACCTTCTAATGACTCCTTTCTCTTTCTTTAGTATATATATTTTCTTTTAGTATAATATTTATCATAAAATAATAAATCAACCTTCTAAAAACTTGGAGTCAATTCTAATATCTCACCTCGTCCTGAGACCCACTACAACACCACAACAATTAATAACCAACAGCTGACATCAAGCTGAAGTTTATTTTACTGTATTCATCTCTTGGGAATTGGTATGATTCCTGAAGTACAATAAAAATGGCAATCCAAATGTAAAATTTCGCTTATAATCCAAATTGATTAGTGGGGTTTGGGACTTATTGGTACCCTAGGTTCAAGTGATGCCTAGAGAGGCTGGAACAGAGGCTAGACAGAGTAAGAGAAATAAAGTAGTTATTTTTTAAAAAGGTCTTCAAAGGCTACACCTTGGGCAGTACAAGAGCCTGGCCCTGGCTCCACCAAGATGGATGGCGAGTCACGAGTTCTCACACTTTTATAAATTTTGGTCCATTTGCATATTGGGGTTAATTGTCCATTTACAGCCTCAGGTAATGAAGTTTCATCCTCCCAGTTTTTCTGCCCCCAATTTTCTGTTTATATTTTTTGGGCCTGAAGCTGTAATGGTGTCCCTGGTTCTTGAATTGCAAAAGGATTGTTTTGTGTGACTGAACTGTGAGGAGAACTTGCTAACACTTTATATGAAGTTCAGAATTATATACTAATGCACTACAGAAAAGTATGTAAGTACAGGAAAATATGAAAGCTACAGCTTAAGGCATCACAAGCAGAGTTATTCTTACCTGTCACACTGCTTATCCAAATGCCAAATATCTGCAAGAATTTTTGACAGCGTATAATGCACCAAAGTTTTCTGAAAGCATCAGAGGTTTTTTGGCTTTCCCATGGAAAGAAACAACGCTGCGTTTCCTATTTTCCTGTTTTAAACTCTTTTGTTTCCCTCCCTCCCCTCTACTTAGCCCTGATGCCCTGTCCTGTTAAGGGCTCCTTCCAGCTGTACACCAGCACAGACCATCTGTCTAATGATGATTTTATACATGGATTACTTCCAGCACAGAACTGCTGCCCACAATGGTCCCTCCCAGAACTCTCTTTCTTCCTTTTATGCTCCTGTACTTCATGTTCATTTACATTGACCACACTCATGCTATTGGTGGCCACAGAGCAATAAAAATGTTCCACCAGCATTTATTAATCCATTGATAAATTATATGAAATCACTCTACAAAACCTACATTGCTTTTCAAGCTCAGCTATTATGCTAATACATTACTGGTGCTTACTTGTGTTTCTAATTCTCCTTTTTCCCCATGGGCAGCTGAGCCACTCAAGGAAATTCACTGCAATGCAAAAAGGAAACACAAGAAATCTACCTACTAGAAATGCTTCATTAGTATTTATTCATTGATTTCCTTTGTTTGAGAGAACAATGAACCAGAAATGTAACAGAGCTTTTAAAAACAAGTTTAAATTCCGCTTTATCCAAACTATTGTGTTCCATCACCAATCTCAGTTGCTGTTTGCCAGAAAAACAACTCTTCACTTTAGGGGATTTGTTCCAACTGGGATTTTGGATATATAAACCAAATATGAGAAATTATGCCATGAAGAACTTTCCTGTCAAAACAGATGTTGAAAGCAAAAAGAATCTGAGGGAGCCTCAATGTAAAGTACAAATTGACACTCAAATACTGGATCAGCCTTGCAGCCAATTGAGAATAAAACTAATTTTCACATTTTGAACTAAATTAAAATATTTTTGCAAAGCATTAACCTAAAATTAATTAATCAAATTATTTTTTTATTAATTTAATGGCTATTTATTAGGTAGTAGGTATCAATCACGGGAAAATAATCAAGTATTTTAAAGCGTAGTACAGGTTTAAGGTGTTCAAATAAATGGCCAGTATGTATATATATTCAGTGAAATTGTTAAGTGTAAAAAGTTAAAAAAATGCTCAGGTGATTTCTTAATTTAAAGTAATAAAACGTCCCTGGGACTTAGATGTTAAATTCACTGAATAATTTCAAGTTTCTGACTGAAAGGCTATTTGAAGAAATTTAGTTTTAATTTACCTTAGTTTAACTTTTCAATGTATTTCTTGACAAAAAATCCAGAGCAGGGTTCTATTGAAAAATAAGCTTATTTCTGTATTACATTTTAACTTTTTCAATTTTTATACAATTTCTATAATTTTCTATGTTAAAAGAATTCCTTTCAAATTTTATATTGAATTTCAAGGATGTCAACACTGAAAGTTTTACTTCCAAATTTTCTTTTCCCCAGATGGGATTATTTGTTTTGAATTCAACTTAATTTTTTAAAATTATTTAGCCATGGATCCTGAATTTTTCAGCAAACAGTAAAAAACCCAACCAAACCTAAATCATTTTACATTAACCGTTCTCATCAGACCCAAAAAACTAATTACAGACAACTCAGCTCAAGAAACTTGTGAGTTGTAGTAAAAGAAATACTTTCATTAGCCAGGACTATATCAGCAAATTTGTTTCCTGGTACAAATTTCACATCTATTCTCATTCACAGTTCTGTTATAGTTTGCCCTAAATGTTACACATTTCCCAAATTCTGAACTTTATTAATTACATTTAGCTCTTTTTAATAAAAATTGAATACATTCTCTGTATCTTCCCTTTCAGATCCACTGCATGGACCATTTCTGCCATAGAAGAAAACTTAAAAAAAAAGTAGCATGAAAAATTTCTAGCAGTTACAAAACTGACTGTGTCTTGTTATGTTTTCACTGATTTTCTGTGGGCTTCTTTTGTTTCCATCAGTACTAGATGAAGACCACTGATAAGATTTAGAGATCTAGTTATCTCTTCTGCCACTTCCACACCCTGGGTGCTTGCAGAGTCATCTACTCTAACCATGCCTTTGTTCTTTTTTCTTTTTCCCAGAATTTATTAACTATGCAGGGGCACAAGTTCACGTGAATTATCTTCTAGAATTTTTTCTTTTTTTCCCCCCCGAATAATAAGAGGTTCTGGCTGTATTGGTTTCCCTACACAGAAAAGAGCCCTTCTCACCAAAAGGAAGTGCACTGTGAATGAGCTCAGAAACCTCTGACACAGCCAGGGGAGAAAAAGTACACAAAATGCGTTGCTTTGTAAAGCCTGGCTAAGTTTTGTCACTAATTCCTCTGCCAGAAGGTGAAGCCAAGTTTGCACTTTTGTGTGCAAAAGGGTTTGAGAACCCTTCTTTGAAACTCTCTTCAAACCAGCAGATTACTATTCTTGATAGATTATCTTAAATAAATTAATAATGGTTTTTATCCCCCTTCTTCTGCATATAATTTTCTTTTAATGTTTCCTGTTCTTCCAGCTTTATATCTATGACTTTCTGGAACACGTAAGTAAATTCTGGCCTTTCCTGATTGGAAAAATGTATTTGCAGTATGGGTGTGGAAGTGCATATCTACATATTCACATGTAAAATTTGAGATCAGAAATAGATTGTTTTCAAACCATCTCTATGCCATAACAGTTCTACCACAATGCCTGCAAATAGGAAGTCTGAGGTTGCAGCAATTTCAAGTTAATAGTGCTGCTTTTCCTGTATACTCCTCAGATTTGCAAGCACTTTAAGGTTGTGTAGGGTTCATAAGCCCAGCTTTCAGTGCCTTCTTTGCATTTGGCAATTTAATTGCCACAACTTTAAAAATTTCTTTTACAGTAATCAGTCATGACTATTTCTCAGGACTGGGCTCTTTAATTTCAAAGAAATATATTGAGCTGTGGTTTTGAAACATACAATGGATAAAATGTCAGTAATCCAATAAACATTGTGGAAAGAAGTAACAAAAAAAATCTCAAACTCCCATTGAAATTCTTAGAATTGCACAATACACAATAGATACAGGCTGCTATTAAAACTCCAACAGCTGCATTGAAACTCAGCAACCCATGACCATAATAACATCATCTTATTTTTTAATGTACCCTACCAAAGCTCAAACTCTGATTGTTGTTCTCAAGCATACTTCTGACTGAACTAAAAAGAAAAATAAATTGTTTTCAGTGAAATCACTACAAATACTCATCAACCATTGGAGCTGTAATTCCACTTTTGTTCCCCACCATTTTAAAAAAGATTATTTACTGCTGGTCCGTGCCTCAAGCATCTGATCAGAAACTAATTTTTTCCTTATCAGCTTCTCCAGACAACAAACTCTTTTCCTGAGGAAATATCAGTCCTTTAAATTTAAACATATTGTTTATAAACATACATAATAAATATTTTCCTGTTTGTTCTTACAGGGCCCAGATTTTACTGGCTGCATTCAGAGAATAAAATTTCACCTGAATAGGTACTAAGACATATCCTGAAAGGTTTAATCTGTGTTTACTTTACCTAAATTTATTTCCTCTAGAAAATAACCTGTTAAGACCACAGCAAACTATTCCAGGTGGTGATTTAATTGAAGTTGTATAAAGAAAAAGAAAACATTCCTGGTTTATAAAGGGAAAAATGGAAATTGCCAGATAGGTATTTGCTTCTCTATTTATTTATTATTAGTACATATTTGTTAGTAATACATAGAGGAATGTATCTGAGCCTTTCTAGGCACTTTGCATGCAAAACTACAAAGAAATATGTTGTAATTCTAGTTGTTATGCTGCTGGGTGAAAGCAGGAAAGATTGTTTTTTCCACCCATCCTGGATTATAAAGGAGAAAAACCTAAAAGGCGGATGCTCATTCTGTTGTTGATCTGCACTTTTCCCATCCATTATACTCTGCCCTTTGTATAATTCCAACCAATATTTTCTAAAACACATTTTTCAAATGTGTTGAATAGACATTTTCTTACTACGTTCATTACAAAATACTTTCTTGAAATATTTGAAATAATACTTTCAATTAATATGAATTTCTGATTCCAGCAGAAGCTAATGGACAAAAATTATGAAAACTGAGGATGAAATATTATTTTTTTTAGGTAAGGATGGACACAGCACAGAGAGTACTTTCTAAATGAAGAATACAGAGAAGATTGAGGCATTTTAAGACATATGTCTTGCAATCCTCCATTCAACACGGCCCCCAAAATTTCTTTTACATACTCCATATAAATCTGTATGCATCAGGCTGGCACAATGGTTTATTTTTATAGCATCAGGATTATGACTTTTATGACTGAAAAATAAAAACCAGATTACAAAACCAGGTAGAGTTATTAAAATATAATACAGCTCTGACAAGATGTTAAATCTTTAAGCAGCATCCCAGAAGTCATCACAAGCCTATAGAGGCGACTAACTCTAACATGAGGCATCATAATTCTTTGTAAAGTGACTTAAAGGCTTTCAGAATTACATCTGATAATTTGCTAGTCTAAATTACTTTGAACACATCTAGGAATTCTGACCGAAAATACTTCTTGCAAAGCAGGTCTGGTGTACACAGGAGAAAAGTCCCAAGATATTGTGCCAACCACAACAGATTTCCTTTTGTGAAGGCATCCCCTGCTTTTCTAGAAATCAGTCTCCTGTCTCTCAGTTGTCATTTGCAGGTAGGGAGCAGAAAGTCAAGCACAGACAAAGAGGTTAATTTCCATAAACAGTGAACTGAACATAAATTTGATTTCTTTTTCCTCTTTTCATTCAAGAGAAAGGGCTTAGTAAAACCTGGAAGTTTCAGAAAGGACAGGTCAACATAGTATAACTATGAATCCATGGAGACGAAACATTTCTCTGAGTATTAGAGACTTTTTTATTGTTTGAAAGATTGCTTAAATACAGCAAGAGAGTCCAATTAAATTTGGTACCTGTGGGACTGGAAAAGGATAAGAAATCCCAGTGAAGTTTGGCGGAGTTGAAACAAGGACATGCAGTGAGCTATGGGCTACATGGGTTTTTTAGTACTTTTAGCTAAGCCTAAAAGATTGCATGAACATAAAAACCTAGAGAACAGCAAAAAATGAGATGTCCCAATTGTGTGATCTTACAGTGCCCAGGTGGCATAAAGTGCCAATAATATGGAAAATAGGAGTCATGCAAAAAAAGAAAAAAATACAAAAAGGGAGGAAGGCACTGTGGTGCTGACCACAGTGACAAGTTTTATTCCACATTTATTCACCAAATTAGCACTGCAGGCTCTCCCTGTTCATTAAGGACCAAGCCAAGACAGTTCCTTGTACAAACATAAGCAAATGGAAATTTCTTTCATTCACTATAGAGTGAATTTGTATAATGACCAAATTCAAAACTTAATCAAGAATTATTGTAATTTAAAAAGCCCTCAACTTATAGCTACTCAGCCTCCACACATCTACCATTTATTACACAAGCAGCAGCATTCTCAAAAGGATTAATAATTTTTGCCATGTGTTGGAATGGAAATAGTGAAGACAATCATTATGCTGCAGCATAACACAGCAAAGAGAACAATTCCAGCTTTGGAAAAATCCACTGAACTATTAGTTACATTAATTGTCATTTCCACCCTTCCTTGAATAAACAGAGAGGGAAAAAGCAGTATCAAGGTGTGCTCATCTCAATTAACAACAAATTCACATACATGTGAAGAGAAGGAATAAAATAGCTTGAGATCCCTCACTCCAAAGGCAAATTATCCTTGTGGCATCATTGTTCACTGTGGTAATATTGCACTAGAAATACCAGCTGTGCATCCATGTTTAATTTATTAAAAATCAAATTCATTATGTGTAAAACCAAACAACAGTAGAAACCAAAGAAACGTGTCTACTGCATTTCCTGCTTGTATTTCCCTTTCAGGTCTCAGATATGAAGCATTTTCAGTCAAGTTTCCAGCTGTGTCCATTTCATAGATGAAGTGTAGCAATAGATACAAAAGGTATTATATTCTAGTAATTCTGTATTTCTGGTTTCCAGCTCTAATTTGAGGGCCATCTTTGAATTAAATGCACTGTCATTTTACATGTATCAATCTGATATCTTATTAATCTTTTACTTTGAATGGGGAAAAGTCACATAGAGAATGTCAGCATCCCTCAAAGCAGAAGAGCCAAAGGACTGGATTCAAAATTTTCTGAGCTGACAAATTCAAGACCTAGAGCTGACTTTCCCAAAGACTCTCCTTCCATTAAAAAGCTGAATCTCACTTTTGATTTGATCTTTTTTTCAGATGTATTTTCCCCAGTCTGTATTTTTTCAGAAACAAAAGTTTTCATTGTATTCATCCTAACATTGTTTTGCTGAAATAACTCACTACAGAATTCAGTGTATGTCTGTAACAAATTAACTTTTCCCAGTGTGCACTAATTTATATTTTTAAACCAGAAACCACCTGTCATGAGAATTCCCCCTATGCCAGGTTTATATTTAAGATTCTCTCACAAACCTTCCTCAAGGACATTTAGATTATGATTATTCTGAATAATTCTGCAACTACAACCATTCCCATCCATTCCCTCAGGACATTAAGGATCTAGCTATGCCTACACATTGCACTCATTCTCCAAAAAGTTCTTTAAATAGCCAGAAATAGAAGCCTCAAATCCTAATTTAGCTTTTTCTTCCAAGGGCAGTGAGCCAGTGCTTGGGAGTAGTGACCCAGCTCCACACAGAGACTTGTGATTGACCAAAATCACCAAGATACATGCACAGAGCCATTAATAACAGCAAAACTACCCCAAAAATTGCTGCTGCTCCACCCCACTGTCAAAGGAATGGGCTTTGAAATTGCACATTCCTCCTACTCCATACGGAGAAACATCCAACTCCAGGACAAGCACAGCCCCGAGTGAACATGCATGTAAATAGCTGGATTTTACACTGAAATGAAGAGACTTTCTGCAATAAAAAGAAGACAGAAAAGGGAAAAGGAGAGAACTGTTAACACTTCATTGTCATTTGCCATCTGGCTGAATACAACAAAGAAGCTTTTAATGCAAACCCAAATGTCTAAATTTAGTCAATAAAAGAAAAAACTGAGGACCTCTTCAGCACTGCAACCAACTCTCACAGTTTCTCATGACAGAAGACACAAAATCCCCTTTTATTGTGCCAGAGAATGCAGTTAAAACTAACTATACCAAAAGCTTGGAATATGGGCTGCATATAAACTTTTCCTTTTTTTTGAAAACAAACAATGTAATATGGTTTTATAAATATAAAAAAAAAAAAAAAAGAGGAAAACTTATAAGTGCCCCTTTCAAGAGTTCTCTTTTTCAGCTTAAACTTGTGGAAATATTTTCCATGTTCAGACATTTTATGCTGGCAAAAATGACCCAAAGGGAAAGCAGCACAGAGAGAAAGAATCAGATTTTTTTTCCCTCCAACATATTACTGCAATATCCTTAGGAAACAGCAAATAAAAACTCCTAGAAAGAAATAAACTTCCTGAATCCTTTATATTTGTCCTGTTGCAAGGAACCATGTCACATATTATTCATGAACTTGAAAAGATCCATCTTCAGCTATTTTGAGTGTTTTGCTTCTATTTCTCTTTTCAACTCTTAACAGCTTTGCTCTGGAAGCAACGCTTTCACTTTTAAATTTTGACACCTTACAGGGTAGTTTTTTAAATGTGAAAAGTACAGTTTATCTAAATTTCCTTGTCACTTTAAGCAGAAAGATACTGAGAATTCAGCTAAAGGTGTTGGAAGCTGGGGGCTGGAGGCAGCATTTCTTCAAAGTTTTGGGACTTTGTCATGAGAAAAAATAGATTTTTTTCAGCGTCCATATTCTAAAGGAACATCTTTTTTCCCTCCCATTAAAAAGGAATAAAAAAGAAGAGTTTTATTTAGGACTGTCCTAGTAATGAATTATTCTCTCTTATCTGCAGAGACATCGACAGCTTACCAGAAGTGAGATGGCAGGAATTGTATTTCTAATACATTGGAGCAAGATAACATACTACATAAAACAGCACTGCTGTTGAAGCAGCACTGCTAGAGATGGGAAGTAGGTATTTCCCATTATTAGGAAAAAAAGAAAAGAAAGAAATGTTATTCCTGCTAACAGAAGCATCAGCAGTGATTTCAATATAGTAGTGCATGCTCTGGGAGTTAAATTTTAAAAATACATACTTAGAGCCAAAATCTGCCACACTTTAACCAGGATAGGAAAAGGCTCATTTTAAATTGATCTTCATTCCAAGCAAGAATGTAAATACATACTTGGAAGGAAATGCCCTTCATGGAGAAAAACATGGAAGTGCACTATGCACTAAATAACTAATAGGTAATTGCAAACACTCATATTACCACATGTCACAGACATCTTTTATAGAAAATCCTTTCCTTAGGATTTTTCCTCCTGAGAAGCTGGGAGGCCTCAGGAACAAAATGCAAACATTGATTATCTGCTGCTGTGGAATGCAACAGGTGCATCTGTGATTGGCCCATGTTGGATGTTTGTAATTAATGGCCAATCACAGCCCAGCTGGCTCGGACAGAGAGCCGAGCCACAAACCTTTGTTATCATTCTTTCCTATTCTATTCTTAGCTATTTCCTTCTGATGAAACCTTTTCTTATATTCTTTTAGTAGAGTTTTAATGTAATATATATCATAAAATAATAAATCAACCCTTCTGAAACATGGAGTCAGATCCTTGTCTCTTCCCTCATCCAAGAACCCCTGTAAATACTGTCACAACCACACACAACAAATTATAACACAAGTCCTATACCTGAACAAGACTTGTGATCAGATCATGTGGCAAGGTAAAAGGGATTCATGAACTGCCCAACCACCAATATATCCTGTAAGCAAGAGTGTTTTCCTTCATAAAAATAGAACAGAATTACATGTCTTACTGAAAAGGACTGGATACTCCCAAGGAGCAGCCTACAGATGCATAATCAATTGCTAATTGACTCCAACAGCACATGGAATGAGGTATTAAAAGGAAAATTTGAGAGACATCATAAAGAGACAAAAGCCATCCTTCCTTTTTCACAAGACTGTCACAGATTGAGGAAAAACTAAGTCAGTAATGGCTTTGAAACAAACCTGCCCAGAGTTTCAAGAGAGCTCCCCTAAAAAAAGCCTTAGGCTTAATATCACAAATCCCATGCACTACCTAAATAATCATTAAAAATTATGGTTTTTCACTCTAAAAGGAGACATGGTACAGCAAAACTGCTCCAGATGTGGCTTAATCCTTCCAGTCTCAAATAACTGCAACAAGCAGAGCAAAGTCATTTCAACTGATCTTTGTGACAGAAGAAAGAATTAAGTGGAAACAAAGCTCATGTTCAGTACAGAAAGCCTGGCTTCAGAAACACCTTGACTGGGCCCACGAACTTCTGACAAAGCGCAAAAGAAAGTCTTGGTTTGAACCAGTCTGTAACTAGAAACAACTGGGCACATGCATGAAAAATAGAAAATTTTCACTCATACTTTCTTTTCTTTGTAGTTAATCACAAAACCACAGAAAAGGGGACAATGACTAAGGCATTTTCAAACAGGAATTAGAATAAAAGTCGTGGTACAAAGAAAGGTTGTGTGTCTTACATACAGCTGTTTAAAGAAAGAATCAAACAGAAAATGTAGCTGAAATTCAGCCTTTCATTTACTTCTGGGAGCAGATCGCTGAAGAGAGAAAAGCTGCAGAATGTTTTTATGTTTTAAGGAAAAAGGAACAACTAACCACAGCCTACTGAGCACAGTATCAGAAGACTGTTAGAAAAGATCCAAACTCCTTTGACACTCTTTTGATTCCCTTAGCTTATGGAACATTTGTTACTTATGCAAATATTTCTGATAATCACCAGAAATTAAAACATTAATGATTTCACATTATTGTATTACCACTAGGGGTAATTTGAGCGTGTCATAAGACTGTCTCCCAGTCTATATTTGAATTTTAGAATTGCCATGATCAATATTTTATTGTGCTTTTTTGCTTAGCACTAGAAGAAAATAAAAAAGAAATATGACTGTAGTGGAAGAAGTTTTCAAATGTATTCTGCTTTATACTTTTATTTTCGATCAACCATACTCCTAATACATTTTACTTGGGGTTAATTTAGTCAGCACAAACTTTTGGCCTATAATTTCTGTTTATCAGAATGAAGATTCCATAAATCTGTTTTAACAAAAGCAACGCTGAGAACAAACATGTTTGGTCCATCATAAATAGATGTGTCTCAAAAATATACATTGCATCTCTGATCATTGCATTTTTTGGAAAGCCTGAGTGCCTGAAAAGCTGAAATTTTCCTTGTGTTACGTACAAAAAAAAAAAAACCCTAAAAAAGTAAACAGTTTTCTAATTCAAATATATTTTAATGCCATTGTGTACTTGTAAGTGAAGCAATTATTCACATCCTCAAGTTCTCCTCCACGAAAGATGCAAATGCAAGTTTGCATGCAATAGCTGGCTTTTCAGGGGAAAAAAAAAGGGTATATTTTCCACATTAAAACAATGACAACTATGCATTTTATCCAAAAGTTGAATTGAAATTGCTAGCTTTTTTTATTCAAGTGGTAAAAGTCAAAACACAGTGGTCTCTAGAGAACAGTCAGATACTCCAAAATCTGTACTCAACACCATTGATGGTGAGCTCCATCTAGACATACTCCTAAGAGAAGTGGTGAGCAGATTTAGCATCACATCCACTCAGATCTGCAGAGAAGTTGAGAGACAGCAAAGCTGAGAGTCCTGAAGCCTTGAAAAATCAGCACAAAATTAACAGCCTGATTTTGGCAGCAACAACCCTGTGCTGCTGGGTTAACAACAACATTTTGTCAGATCAAAGTGTTTTTTGGATATATTTTTTTCACCACCAAGTCATAATCTTTCCACTGATAGTTAAGGTTTAAAAATTCCTTTTTTCCAATTACTGCAAATATATGCCACAGCATATTTTAAAAGCAGCCAGACCCCAGTTCACATTGATATTCCAAAAATATGCTCCCCTCTGCTGAATTCTGTTGTTTGACCTCATTCCTGGAAAACTGTGCTAATAAAATCTTGACTGTAAACAGATACCAACAACTGCCAGGGAATCTAGCAAACAATAAATGAGGTCCAATATCCTGTGTTATTTAAAGTTTAGCCAGAGTCACAGAGATCATAGCACCTGTACTTCCATAACACAGCAATCATTTTATACTCCATTTACACATGAGTCAGGGTTTCCATTCTTACCCTTCCAAAACCTGTATTTTGAACCAATGAGCCCCACAAAGCAGTTAATGAATTCCATAGACTACATAGCAGTGACTGGATGTACCTTGAAGTGAGAGGAGACACTTTTTAGGAGCTTCCCTATGACAGTGCAGCTCTGCATAATGCCAGCAGAAAACTCTGCCTTCTAGGCAGTAATGATCCTGTCAGCAAGACAGGAAAGAAATGTAAACTCTGCTATAGCCAGGGGATGTAAAAGATAACTGAAGCGCTAAAAAAAAGAAAAAAAACTCTTAAACATAAGAGTTTTGGTCCCTACTTGAGGGTGAAAATGTGAAAGTTTTATGCAAAGTATATTTATATAAAGGGAGATATTGCTAATCTACAGTAGTAAGCAATAGCTGATGTTTCTTTAAGAGGTTTAGGACTAAAAAAACCTGAAGTGACATTAAAACTAAAGCTGTCTAAGTGCTACATGTAGTGTGCTTAAGAAAACCCAGGAAGAGAAGGTGGTTTAGTTTTTTACTGAGCTCTAATGAAACTGAGCACATTAAGTGACTGCTAGGTGCAATCTGCTGATCCAGAACCAGATGCAGAGCACGTTGGAGCTTCCTGTCAAGTTAATGAGCTGCAGATCAGACCCACGGGAGGCCTGGCCCGCAATGCTGACACTTTCTGTCCACTGAATGCCAGAAGTATCTACTGTATTTTTTGTTCCTTGGACTTGTTTTCCATGCTTAGCTTCCTCTTTGACTCTATAATAAAATACATTTAGAACATCTTCACACTAAGACTTGTACTGAGAACCATTCACCTTCCTCATATCCTGCCTAAATATCAGATTTACAGTAACAACATTTTCACCTACAGTTTCAGATCCCATGAGAAAATCCAGAACTTTACTGAAATTTTGTGGAGACCACTGGGCTTGTGCTTCTTGACTTGAGATACAGTTTCAAGAGAAAAAAGTGTGTTTGCTTGAGAAAAGATTAAACTTTGTCTATTTGAGCGCCCCCAGGGAATGTGCAAATAACTGGCCTTTCAGCTTGTCAGAGCAAAGCTGAACTATTGGATCCACACAGATGTTGGACAGTGGATTCTATCCAGCCTTCAGCTCACAGACTCCACCATAAAAGATGTTCTAAATGAAATTCTTTTCTGGTGGATAGTGACTATTTCTGAGGAATCCTGTGTTTTGGATTGAAGAAGGAAAATAAAATGTCAGTGTGTAGAATACCTTTTAACAGAGATCCCTTTTTTTTTCTGCTTGAACACCTTGCTAGACCTGCCTTTCATGGGAATTGCAAAATGATTTCCTGGTGAATCCCTGTACTGCCTTCCAAGCTTTTTTTCCTGTGGAATAGATTCCTTCTAAACACACAAGATATCCCAAAGGACACTAATCCCAACCAGGCTGTGGTGTCTTTGTCATTCAGTGAGTGTGGGCAGAGATCTTTCATCATAGGGATGCTGATGATTGGCTAAGATTTGGGAAGTGCCTGTGGGTAGGACAACTTTAGTATTAAAAATCTGTGGCATGGCTTAAGGGAGGTTTATATGAGTCAGTACACTTTCATCTGTAAAAATATGGACTTTTGTCTTTAGGAAAATCCTTTGTGAATGAGCAAGTTGCCAACATTTTGATGTAAGAACTGTTTAAATTGGCTTGTGTAGTCACACAAATGAAGAAATGTATGTGTGGTGATAATATGGAAATGTGCCATTTTGCTATAGAGAGAGAGCTACAATTATATTTGCTAGAATAGTCGGTCATAGGACACAGCAACATTTTAAGCATCTTCCTCATCCTTGCAATAGGTAGCTGCTCATTGGGTTTGGGGTGAGGATGTGGGATTTGGCTTTTTGGACGGCTGTGTTTGGTTTCTTTTCTTTTTTATTTCACCAAGTGTCCCAGTCACTCTAACCAAAAAAAAAAAAAAAAAAAAGCAGAAATGCAAAACAAAAAAATGCAAAACAAAAAAATAATTACTTCTACCAATAACTTGCAAAAGGCAATGTGAAATCCAGAAGATGTAGAAGATGGCACCTCTCCTTACATGGCCACTGAAGGATTTTTAGTGGTACCTCTCCTGTCACCATGTCATTTTTATCAATATAATGATCACTTCCTTCAAAATCTGTCCTGGTGTATCATTCTGCTTTCATTCACGCTGTGTGCTTGCACACTACCAAAACATTGACTACCAAAGCTGGCTCCTGTCATAAATCACTGCAACTTAAGGTATTATTTCTATAAATATAGACAAGACCTAATGTGTTAAAAACTTGAATTTCCACAAGCATATGTAAGTTTTGACAAAGATTTCAACAAAAGTTAGAATTTCTGGCTAAAATCAAGGCGGAAAAATTACTGTTTCCATATCATCTGTGGGAGTTCCTGCGTATCTAGTTATCTTGCAGGATCTGCTGCTGGTTTTTTCACATTTTTCAAATTTCTATCTTGATGTACTA
Source organism: Ammospiza caudacuta (assembly GCF_027887145.1). Lineage (NCBI taxonomy): Eukaryota > Metazoa > Chordata > Aves > Passeriformes > Passerellidae > Ammospiza > Ammospiza caudacuta. The sequence continues at coordinate 10,946,393 of NC_080595.1, forward strand.
TAGAAAAGTTTACTAACTCTTCATATCATTGATGTCAAATGCAGAGAATGGAGAGCATTTCTTGCCGTAACTTAGCATGTTTATGGAAATCAAAGCTTTGGCAAACTTAAATACCAATATGAGAATTTATACTCATGTTGTATTACTCTTAAGTAATACAGGAAGAATTTTACTAAGTAGCATTGAAAAGATGTAAAATATTCATATATAATTTATTCAACTGTTTATGAGGAAAGCCTGATGATAGAATAATTTTGAATAAATATTTTATACATTGATTCAGCTAATTTATAAATAGCAAACTTAACTGGTTAATATTTTATTCAATGTAAAACACCAAAATTCACTGGATACATTTTATGGAATCTAACTCATATATATGTAATTGCATATCACTACTCCAGGATTCAAAACAATATTTTTCACTGCTGATATTAAATTAGTAATGAATTAATATATCTTGGTTATCTTTGGTTTTATTTTTAACCTAATTGTCTGTGTTGGATAGAGACTTTCACCTTTTTAGTCACTTCTTACAAAGAAGCTTCTTATATAACTATAAAAATCATGTTTCCATAGTCAAAAATAATAGCAACTTTGTCCAGACCTTTCCCCTAATTCAGAGTAACAGCAACTGGAAATGAAAAATTACCAATCCCTTAGCTAATGGTACAAGATGTACTCAATTGTATGAACTAGGAGCAATGAAGTGCACAAATTAATTAAAAATTAAAAATATCAAGGAAAAAGGTCTGTCACTTGTTGGGCCAGTCAGGGATTTAAGTATAGGAAAAACATGGGAATGATGCAAACTTCCACCAAAATGAGAATAACAAAACTGCCAAAAATAACACAAGAAGAACAAGGGCTAAGGAAATGCTTTCTGGATTTGGATGTAGGTCTGATACATCCTCATTTGCCAAGCTCAGAAAATATTTTCAATTGAAGATAGCTATAAAGCTTATGATATGGATAAACATTAACAGACCAAGTGGAAAATAACTCCAACAGCTGGGGATATCTGAGGTTATGAAGACTGTAAAATAAATATTGAGAAACTGTTGAAACCTAAACCACTTAATGAGTATTAATATTGTGCCAGCTTTCACAATAAAGAAATAGAATGATGCAATTAATAAGTAAAGGCTGAAACATTTTCAAAAGAAATACTTTCAGCAAAATAATTCTGATTTCACTCTCCCATGTTTAGAGAGTTAACTTTTTAAAGCCTGTATATATAAATATAGATATGTGAGTTTTTACATTTTATGTAGTAATACGTAATATTTATTAATAAAAAAATAGAAAGATGCAATATCAATAAAAGACACAAAATACAAACCAAAAACCACCAAATAACTGACTAATCCTCCAGTGAGTGGAATGACAGGACTGCTTCTACAAATGCTTCAAAGGTACAAGGTTTCTCACTATTTAATATTTTCATGGATGTCCTGGGCAATCAAACATTGTCTATACCAAAGATAAATGTCATTCACTTCATTTGGTATAGAACTTCTTATGAGATCTTGAATGTGTTCATTAATCTATGGCCAAACATTATAAGGAGCTTTTCAATACTATGGGAGATTTTCATAACAAGTAGAGATTGTAGAAAATGTTTCTTTTGTTCATTTTGGCAAGAAGGTATCGTGGCCATTAGCACCATACTCTTGAAACTTTACAACCAAATGTGTCTTTTGGAATCAGATTCCACCAAGCACTAATCTTCATCTTTCATGTTGATAAAGATTTTAACAGCTGCACATATATTTTTCATTAAAAGATACCCTCAACCCTGTAATCTATGGCCATAATATTGGATTCAAGCTTAAAATGTGAATTAAAAAAAAAAAAAAATCCCCCTGTTCTGGAGAATTAAAATTTAGCTTAAATCAGACATAAAGGAAACGGAACCTGGGCTTTACTCATCTCCCAGCAGTATCATCTCCTTTGCTGAAGCAGTCCTGCAGAATTTTTAACTTAAATGTTGGCACAGGAAAAAGTTTTAAAATACTGCCAGCTATTTGAAAATTAAATTGTCCTTCTACATTCATGCATATCTTAATAGCATTATTCATTTCTTATTCACATTAGACTTCATCCTAATGCATAAGCATTAAAGCCTCAGCAGCAGTTTCAGCTCTGCCGTACACAGCTAGGTGCTGGATATAGATCATAAAAAAGTTTCCTGCCTCGAGGGATGGGGAGATCAAGACCTTTATCCTGCACAGGCTCATTCAGAAGATCAAGTTTCATTAGCTGTGAGAAGAGTGGCAACAACATACAAGCCTGCCTAACTCATCCATCCCAAATTTTAGTTAAGGAAGCGGTCCCAATGATCTCAGTGGAGCTGCTCACGGAATATTATAAATTTAAATGCCAGCATACGTATTTGAAAGATCAGGGTCACAGGCATTTTGTTTCTTCCCTTTTCCACTGCACATGATTTATGCTTCCTCTAATGGTGAGTTGTCAGACAAGAAGTGCTGCAAGATGAATTATTGTCCAAAGTGTTCCTCTGGTCCCCCAGGTGTGTGGTGTATTATGAAATGTTGGCTTGGGATAATTCAACAGCCCATCTCTCCCTGGCTTGTTTCTAGGCTGAAAAATGAATTTGCATTGCTGTACTTGGATTTTGCCACTATCCTTCCTCTGCCAGACTCTGACACTTTCCTTTATACGTAAATGACCCACATGGAAGGCAGGACACCTGCAAAGAAACTTCTCTTCAGATGACAATTTTAAGTTTCGAGTGTTAATAATAGCATGACACCATTTGAAAAAATGTTTCTCTGAGTGCTAAGCCAACGGTTGCAAGCTTTGCATAAAATCTGGTATTCCTGGATTTGTTTCCCATCATATTTGCCACATATCATATATATTACCATGCTTCAATTTTCTTTCTACTGTAATGCTTTTTAACCAAAACATTTGGGGAATAAAAGTATATTTAGATTACAAAAGTTTTTAGAAGTCTTATACAAACATCTATCTATTAACCTCATTGAAGGGAAACAATGGAAATTAATATTTGGCTTTTTCCTTAATCTTAAATTATCAATGCGTTTCTCTCATAAGGAGGTTGGCAAGATTAAAGGGTTTTTTTTTTTTACCAAATTGCTAACATTTATCTTCAGTATAGAATTTTCCAATGGAAGAGAAGTGCATGGGAAAAGTGCAAAAAAGGCCAAGATGCAACAGAAAATATTCAGTGTTTTTACAGGCTTCTACTCATGCAGTGCTACTTCATACCTGAATTTTTCACCTGCATTCAAGAGAGTATTTTTTCTATTAAAGACAGTTTGTCTGTATCAAATAGTTGTATGTGAAGTGAGTAACATCCATTTTGACTTACAGAAGTAAATACGAAACTGGAGTTTGGGAATTTCTAAGCAAAAAAGATTTCAGTTTAATGTTCCACTTCTGGGATTATGACAGTGAAATCCCAAACCATATGTTCATATTTATGTTATTCTAATACAACTTTCTGAATTGACTTTTACTATATTGCTTGTGTTTCATAAGAGATTCTAAAGAATGTATCACTAAGCTGAACTCTAAGAATCAGTGAGTAAATATCTGCCAATATGTATACTTGAGTCTTTGAAATAATTATTAAAACTTATTTCATACCAGTGAATTGAAAGATCTGACAGTATATGCTATTTGGAGGTAAGAAAAAACAAAGAAAAAGAATCCAAACTTTTTCATCAGTCTCTGAAATCCATGAAAATTTTGATTAGCAATTATTCACAGAGGTAAATTACTCAAGTGCTCCTTAAAATAAGCTGTCAACAGGAAAAGGATAGATATACTTGGCAGACTCATGAAATAGGGTTAAGACTTAAAATTAGCAGTGCAATTTATCATTCAGATTACTAAGCATGAAACAGTGCAAACAAAAACTCACAAAATTTGGCAGGGAAAGAAAAGGAACAATATAACTGCAGAAAAGAAATCATACAAGGTATTCTATTATATTTAGTGATGATACCTGCCTAATTAAAAAAGAAAAAAATTCAGTCTTCTGTGATCTAAAGTAAATAGAAGAAAGATAGAAAATGAGATAATCTACATTATTGATATGAATGTGTAGTACTGCAGTGATATGATTAAAACTAAACATTTCTACACTTGCATAGTCTTTATACACTGATACAGAGCTAGGTGTACTGCAAATATATTACCTGGACAATTCTTCAGCACATGTAAGAAAAATTCCTTTTATTACATGATTAGTGTTTATTTATAGGGCTCTTAATTAGAGCAAAATTACCAAACCATCCCTCTGAAAAATGAAGCTGTTCCTTTATTTGCAAAAAGATTGTTCTCTCATCAGCTTTCTCATGGCAAATATGACCGTGGAATGCCACACCTGATTTCCACAGAGCCATTTTTAGTGCAACTGTTGTCTTTCAATAAAAACATTCTCCCGTCTGCTGTTCAGTCTTTGTTTTTGTTGTCACCATTGCCATCCCTGTCCCTCTGCCATTATTCTGAGGGGACACCAGGGTGGGGAAACCACAGCACATCCACCTGACAGCAGCACAGGTCCCTTCTAAAGCTTCCAGCTTATCCTTCACTCAGGCAGCTCACCAAGGCAAACATACCAAGCCCAAATTCTTTATACTGCTTTCCACACCCTAGTGCACTCATGGGATCAGCAGCAGGGGGTTTTCAGTAGGAAATTCAATAAAATAGTGACAGAAAGTGCTAGGGCCCACATATCCCACACCTTATTCAGATTTTATACAAAAAGAGATTATTTCTTCATTTCGTCTTGAAATTTTATTAATTCTCTAGTAAGCAGATCAAACTTTTAATTAAAACTAAAATCAAATATCAGAACAGTCATTTCTCACAGTAACTTTGGAGACAACCTTTTGTAGAGTACTGAAAGCATTCACATATAAACACACAATGCTGTTTCATCCTATTTCTAAAGATAGCATGGGAAATGGATGAACATTTCAAAACAAAAATAAATCTCTCATTTCCAATATCAGCAGCAGTGTTTAAATAAATTGATGATATTGCACAGGAAGCACAGAGCAAAAAACACTACCCTCAAGGAAATAAAACTAGAGATAATATAAACTTCAGTGAAAATCCCTTACCTCCAAGCAAATCAGCTAAATAACTCTAAAATTATCTCTTGACTACTGTGCCCTGGAAAGAAGAAAAAATTATAAACAACATAGCAGAAACATACCTGCTGATAATCAACTACTGTCATCACTCGGACAGACACATAGGTTCAATTCTGTCTGCTATGTCACTAAATCCAAAATCTGGATGAGATCAACACAAACCACCAGAGAACATTACAACTGAGGATATTTTACCTTACTTTGCAAAAGGGATGTTTAGTAATATCGATATTTACAGACAGAAATTAATTATTTTTTAATTAATCATACAGCCAGAGTGCTTTGGATTGGAAGAGACCCTAAAGATTGTGTCATTCCAACCTCCCCGACAAGGGCAGGGACACCTCCCACTGTCCCAGGTTGCCCAGAGCCCCATCCAGCCTGGCCTTGAGCACTTCCAGGGATGGGGCAGCCACAGCTTCTCTGGGCAACCTGTGCCATAGTAACGATATTAAGTGTTTTATGAGGCCTTCCAAAGCCAGAATAGCATCTGATTTTAATGAACATTTTCCTCCTGTGTTCAAGAACTTGTAATTTGATCTCAGGCACTTCAATCCATGTAGAGACACATTGCAGATTCTAGTCAGACATTTAATGACATGTTTTCCCATGCAGCATTTATTAACTTTCTATTTAATAGTTTATATCTGGAAGCATCATTGATGAATACTTTAAGTATGCTGCTATGTTTGTTGACAACCACAGGAATTTTTAACAGACACACTCAATTGCTGCAGTTAAAAACCCCTCATATATATATTTCCAAGACTGTATGTTCACACATGTATGTATGAGTCAACAAAACATTTCTGCAGGAAAATGAACTATAATTTTCTGAAAAAGAGTGCAGGAATAATGCTAACTCATTTTTTAACTGTAAAAGTAGATGCATTGCTGCATTCAGTGTAGACAGAACAAATTAAATGGCTAATATTAGGATTTTGTAACCCTGTCTATCAATGTAAATTATTCATATTAGTTGAGATTTTGGCAAGCTTTTATGACTCAGGATGAAATTATGCTAAGGCAGCTAGTCTATGTGTCATAAAGAAATATGTGATCTTTCACCAAGCTAGAGAACCACAAAAATCAAGCATTCTGCCTTGAAATTTCAGGTGAGATTTTTGTCACTGGTACCAGTTATTGCCAAAGAAGAGTTACACAACATGAAGGACCCACACTAACTGAACCGTACAGCCACTGACAATTTTGGCTCTTTTTTTGTCTTAACAGACACAAAGATCATAAGTTTTTGGAATAATAATAAAAGAAGAAAGTTTTAAATGCTTGCAAATCCCTCAAAGTTTCACTGACAGTAAAAAATAAACCCATTAAAAGTTACCAGATCAATGGTTGGACTTAGATGCACTGATGAATGTATTAAACCAGAGGAGCAAATAGCGAATAAACATACCATGCCACACATCTCCCCCTTGTGGAAGGAATCCCAGCTATTATTAGCTTAGATGAATCACTAGGGCAACTGCTCTTGGAAAAAAACACCTTTCCAGACCTAGCCTGAAGATTTTTCTTCTCCTCTTTAAAGAGCTCTATTTCTGGATGATTCCACATACTTGGATATTTGCTTTTGCTGGGATAAGCTACTTGCTCAAAACACTGAGTATCGAAACAAACACCATATGCTTCTTCTCAACTCCAATCCTCTGGTGATCCTCCTGTAAAAGAAAGGGTCTTTCTATGCATTTAAAATAATTCCTCATCTGCCTCACACTGGGGGAACATTGCTTTTTTCATTAGGCATAGATACTCAAAGGCAAAAACATGAGTAACAATACAGGGAGCACTGACTTGGGAGAAATTCCTTTCAGGAAGGAGCTGGAAAGCTCATTTCATGCACAAGAAAACAATGGACACATTTCAGCAGCAAAATCCCCGGGTCAAATAAAAAAATAGAAAGATGTTTCAGCATTGAGCACATTCAAAGTGCTGTTTCTTAAGAATGCTATATAGGAAAAACAATTTACACCAGAAATTCAACAACTTAGTATAACTTTAAACTCTTATGCCTAATACCCATGAGATCAGCTACAACTCCATTCCGCTCTAGAAGCTCCCAAGCTGAGGTTTAACATCCTGAATGACACTGAGATGACTTGTTTTGGTCAGCCAACACTTCTGCAGATGGTCCAGCAATAAAAACCACTCAAAACATCTGTCCCTGTCCTCAGCAAAGTATTTCCCAGATTTGTCTGGATTCAAAACAGTGGTGTAGAGGTCAACATACTTATTTACTCTTCTGAATATAAAATAGGAATTGGGCAGGTTTGGGCTAAGTAACACCAGAATGAAATCAAAGTATGAACCACATCTTCTGTGCCTAAGCCCATTAAATTGTACTGGATGAGAAACCATTTTAAGTTTAATTCCATAATTTTAATTCACATAGGCAAAACACCAGAAGAAGAGAATCCTTTTCTGGAGACAATGTATGTGAATAGATGGAAATGTATTATAGACACCAACGATTTTTAGTTTACAGACAAACCTGGAAGAGCGATAATTTCACAAAGTGTCTTTGTAAAGTGGTATCCTGAAAAAATACAATATTGTAACAGTCAGAAGCAAAATTAATTTTCTTCTGAATGGCCCAGAATGTATATAAGGAGAATGAGGTAGCTCCAAATTTCTGATAAACCTGATATTTTGACTTCAAGATGTTCAGAATGCCAGGCACAAGAATGAGATATTGAGCAATTTGTCATTAATCATTGAAATACCATTTTGTTTATTTCAGACTGGCCAGTTGGACAGAGGACCTGCTAGCTGGATCCTCCTGTACCATTCCTTCTGATTAACCTCAGAAAAAATATCTAAAAACATTTTTAAAAACAAGCTCTTCTACTTCTGGCTCCCTTTTACATGGGAGGTTTTACAGTCTTCCCAATGACTTTAAAAACTCTTGATTTATGTGCAAGGGTAATTTGATAGATATTCATTGTAAACATTTTTCAAAAGTTCTAGAACATGTCTATAAACTGACAAAGGTGGTCATAAACCAATGTACTGTCAAGTCTGCTTAGAAAGCAAACTCTAGAGATTACCCAGTAAGGTTTTGCTGTCTCCAAATTCTATGCTCAGAAAGCAGTAAACTTCCAAATAGATTTATTTATTAGCAGCTTTAATTCTTTCCTCCCATATGTTGTTTCCTTCATAATTAATTGTTTAAAATATCAGACAAAATAACAAAAGGTCAGAAGTCTTTTTTTAATCTTATTTTATCATATGCCATGATTATATTACAGCAGAACAGAGAAGGAGTTTTTTTATTATTTAATATTCAAGTTGGTTTATCTCTTGCTAACAGACTGAAATATTTTATCCTATTCAGGAAGACTTTTATTTGTGGGGAAAAAAACTATCTGGTGTTTTCCTGCATCTCCTGTTTCAAACCTTCAGAGGCAAATATTGAAAAGAAAGAAGTTTCTTCCCTAATAGTTTATCTAGGAAAATTCATTTACTAGCAGTAGTCAGCATTTCTTTCATCAGTGTGGAATTATATAGCAACTGACCAACAGCAATGCCACAGATCACCTCTTCAACAGAGAATTCTTATTCTGCTGCTGAAAAATGCACACACTGGTAAGCACTACACTGAAAGTTGATAGGCTCTTGATTTAAACTTTCTTCCAGAGATGCAGTGAGAAATCTTAGTGAACACTGACTTTATGGGAATGAAATAAGACAGCAAACTGTAGCCCAAAAAAAATTCCTAAAAAACCTGTTTTTATAACATAACACTGTTTTATGACTCTTCCATCTTTTCCTTCCCAGACCACTGCCATGCAGGCAAACCTTTACAAACCTGGCAACACCTCCCTACATCCCCCTGGGTTTGTTACTCTTGTAACAAACCCAGCTTTGGTGGCAAGAGGAAACTCCTTAAGATGGTTAGAGTAATGCTGGGAGGAATAATTAGCCATGTGCCCCCAACATTTTTTCTTGACAAACTATTGCAGTGGAAATAAGTTATTTTTGTGTACTGGTTGTTGTGGAGCAATAAGAAGATGAGTAAGAGCAGGAATATGAGCCAGAAGTCAACTCTCCCACCACCTCCTCTACAAGCCCAGAGTACCTGGACAAGATGAGTGAGAACAGGTCCAAACATCCAGGGATCAGAGAGCAAGGTGAGATCCAAAGTCGGATGCAGGAAAAGTTCAGGAACTCAGGCCGAGCAGAGAGCAAAACTGGACACAGCCACTGCTACAGCATCAGCCAAAGAAGGAGCCAGCAGCCCAGGCAGAGTTTAAATAGAGCCCCTGGGCACATGGGCAGGGTCGGGGGCGTCCCAGGTGAGGCTGGTCAGGACCATTAAACCCTAGCAATGCCCCGAGGGCCCTGACATTGAGCAGCTCTTGTCAGGTGAATGTCACCTCAGAGGAGGGGAACAAAGGCTTTGGAACTGAAGTTTAGGCAGGAAACTCAGAGTTCAACCTGGACTTCAGCTGATGTGAAATAAGTCGTAATAAAACTGAGAATGTGGATGTGGAAGATGTCACTTTTGCACTTCTGCCTTCTTCCAGAGGTATTCCTCCAGTCAGACAGTGATCCACTTTCACAAACACCCAGAAGACACAATATAGTTTGTCTGCAGAGTGCTGACTGTTCTTCCCAGATTTCAGTTGACAAAGAATTATTAATACAAGTGTATTTTATTTCGAGTACAAATGCTACAGCCCAGATCCTGAAAGCTGCATGTGTGATCCAAGGACAGCAATTTCAATATGCAGGCCATGTGGAGTTAGTATGCATCTCCTGAGCATGCCAGAAGTGAGAGAAATGGCTTGACTGCAGGCCCTCTGGGAGATCCTGGGTAGTTCTGAACTCCTAGAAGGCCATTGCAAATTGAAAGTCCCCATGGATTTCTCTGATTTACAGCTCAGGCAACCATCACTGCCTTGAAGCTCTAAGAAAAAGCACACAAAGCTACTCTGGCCTCTCTCTTCTATGAGGCAAAGCCCCTCTGCCCAAGAAAAACACAGAGAGGAGCTAGCTTGTAGAGGGATTGATTTTGTTTCAAAAGAATTAGTGGCAATAGAAATGAAAAATACGTTAAAAATCTCTCAGCGAATTACCACTCAAAGCTACAGGCTTTCTAGCTATGTTTTCATGTTATAATTTAATTCCTTACACCTTCTTCTGGTGATATCAGAGGAATGAAAATATTTTTCTTATTCAAATGGAAGCTTGCAGAGAAGACTCATGTAAGTCATAAATTTTTTCCTCATTTTATCCTGTCAATTCCACCTACCAAAAAAAAAAACAAACCAAAAAACCAACAAACCCTCTAAACTGTGATCCTGTTCAGCTGGTATTGGAAATCTTTGACTGAAATCACCAGTGCTGCAAGTATCTCTGTAGTGAGGTATTAGAAAATCGACCTGAGGCAGAGACAAGACTGCTGCTCTAATTCTCAATATTCGAAGACCCTGCAGGATCCATCCTGCAGGTCATAGTCCCCAATAGCCATCAACAGGGCAGCCCTGGGGCTTTCAGGTGCTATTCCCACTTGGGGAAGGTTTACTTCTGGGATGCCAGCCACAGCTCACAGTCCTCCCCCTCACTTCCCAAGATCAACATTCATTTCCCAGGTTGTCTGTCAAAGTGTCAGCATTTCGACTGCCTGCGGCTGTGAGCTGCTGCACACAGTGTGACATGGGGCCAGCAGTTGCCTCTAGTTAAATAAAAAATAAATAAAATTAAAAAAATACCCCAAAACAAACCACACAAAAAAAACCCCAGAAAAACAAAAAAAAAAAACCCAAAAAAACCAACCCCAAACATCCTTAATGTAATCAAATGGAGGTTTTTGAGCTCAGTGCTGAGTTTCTGGAGTCTATGCTTGTGGGATGGCATCAGGGCTGAAGAGTCTGTGGTTTCCAGGGCATCAGGGCAGCTCCTGAGCCCCTCTTTGTGGTGGGCATATCCCTGAAGGACAAAGAAAATTCTTATTTTGGAGGAGGCAGAGCTACCACAGTTACCCACACGTGTACAGATAACACAATGAAGCTAACAGAGTAACATGGCGTGGGTTTGACAGGTGAGCACCTCTCTTGTTTTCCTTCTTTCAGCAATTATTTTAACAGCAGAGATATCAAACCATGGACATCTCTCCTGGCACCTCTTGCTAAGTAAGATTTTTCTGGAAGACTGAGAAGTTTGAAGAAGCAGGCCCACGGTAGGATAAACCAGTGATGACTAAATTTTGCCTTAAGCCATGGTGCCATTTATTGTAAAAAATCCAGAAAAGGCTGGGTTTTAGTAACTCAAATATTTTATGTGACACGAAGTCTGTAAAACAAATTCCCTGCTACATTTTAGCTGCTTCAGTTCACACCTTCAAATAAATTGGAGAAAAATTGCATCCAGCTGCTTTCTGACCTATTCCCAAGTAACATATCTTACCAGGAGTCAAAGAAACTGTCAAAATATGCTAAAGGCAAGAGTGGAACACCTAAGTCCTACCAAATTCACAATATTTTACTGCATAAACCAAGTATGACCCATAACAATTTACTCTGAGAAAGAGTGTGAGTGCCACATGACATTCACTATTGGTAAACTCTAAGTATTCAAACTCAAGGAAAAGTATGAATGTGCAAAAAAAAATTCTGGGTTCTAAATGATGGTATTTAAATTAAAACCTCTGCTTAGTAAAATATTTTGGAAAAGTAAACACATCAGAAATATCTATAGTTGTCCACAGAAAATATGCTTTATAAATTTGTTTTTAGCTGAGATACCATAGAGAATCCTTCCTTCTATCTTAAAAAAATGAAAAAATTAAAAACAAAAACAGTAAAAAATCCATCAGTGACTGGCAATAACTATAATTATCAGTCTTGGAAAGTTATTTTTTGAAAGAATGGCTTAATGGATTTGGATTACTTGCCTCACAAAGGAAAGGAGTAAGATGGTTCATGACAAAAGCATATAAAACTATAATTGGTGAAGAGATGATAAGAGAGAAACTCTAGTTCCCTTTTCAACAAAGGAACAAGGAATCACTTAGTGAGACTGAAAAATGGGAAGTCAGGATGAAAAGAAATATTTTTCACAGAATGTGATTTCAGGCTTTGGAAATTTACTGCCACAGCCTGCCTTTGAGGCCAAGAGTTTAGCAAAATGTCATAAAAACTTTCATGTTTAATTGGGAAGAAGAGTGTATAGGTCTAAATAATGAATGATAATATAGTTTTGGGAAAGTTAAATAGGTTCTCTAGGGAGACCACTAAACAGGGGATATGTTCTATTACATATTCTTGTATTTCTACAACACATTTGGGTTAGTATTTTGCAAGAACCCCTTAATAAGTCTAAAAGTCATTGAAGTATTGTATTTTTCACCGTTTGCATGAAGATATGATTTTTTTCAGGAGAAACTAGAGATAAAGATATGGTAGAAATGAAAATGTACTGACTAAACAGCACTTCCATGACAATTTCAAGTAGCTTAAAAAGATATTTTTGCAGTGCAAATAATCATAGGTTGTTTTGTGAGAAGGAAAATTTTAGGAGTTTTTCAGGTGCAGTATGTTCATGGAGCTTTATGGGTTCTCATATCTTCCAATTTTGATTAATAGAAAATTATTTTTTTTTAATTTCAACAAGGTCATGGACTTCACCACTTGTAGTCATTATATATATATCAATGCAACTTGTAGCACATTCTTTCTATATTTCTCTAACACTGCAGTATGCACAAGTCAGTCTGAGGAGTTTTTTTTGAAATTCTTACAAGTTTTGTGAATTTTCAGATTGATTTGTTTGAACTTCAGAGGCTTCCTGTATTGATTTTTATTGAACATTTTTGCAAGAAAACACTTCCTACATGCTTTCTAAAATTTTCCTGAGCTCCAGTGCTGATTTGGAAAATGATAAATGTTGAGATATTCTTCTATGTTTCTGCATATCCACAATACTGGCATTATTATTTTTCTTCTGTTTATGAATTAATTTATGAGAGGTTTTGGCTCTCATCAAAGTTCACAGATGCTTTGACTTCTCAAGGTGGTTGAAATGGAGAATCAGGATCAAGAGGAAGAATATCTAAGACCTGCAAGTAACCTGCTTTTCTTGACAACTAAAAAAGTAAAATGCCTGTAAGAAGAATATGGTCAAAAACCAATGCAATCATATATTTTTAAACAAAATAATATAGTCTAATGTGATTTCTAATGTAATTGATGTTTCATGCTTCATTTATACTGTTGTATGCCTTATTAATGATTAAATTCTACCTCAATATGGAAGCATAAATTATGATTTGATGGAAAAATAAAATCTGATCAAATACCAAAATGAATTTAAATTCCTCCCATCAAGACGCTGAATTAATTTTAGATTTAATCTATGCTTTCAATAAATTGACCAAAACCCAAAATTTGTTTGAATGTTGATTCATCTGGTTAAGATAGTGGAGCAATTTAACCCAAACTAATTGACAGTCACATAGAGAACAGAGGGGTCAACCAAAAGACTGCTGTAGTATTTTCAGTGCATTTAATTATTTTTCTTGATACAGCAAGAATCATAAGAAAAATGAGAATAGAGACAGAGGTAGAATATTTATCATGCTTAAACATTTTTTCCTGACATGCATGTACCAGTATCACTCAGTAACAGTTTATTTGGAACACCTTTACTGTGGAAATGCTCACTGGAATTTTCCAGTGTTATTAAATTTTTTTTTTTTTTACAGAAATGCTGTATAATTTACAGGAGTGCTTTGCGACAGGTATGGTGCTGGCACTTTGGAAATGCACATGGAGGAGCTGAATGGTTTAATGAAGAAGCAACCATTTATTCTCAAAATCTAACAAGCAAATGGTCCCAAAATCACTGATGATGTGCCTTAGGACATGGCTTTGATGGCAATTTTATACAATATCTATCCCAGCTTCCATATCTCAGTCCTTGTTTTATGGTTGGTGCGTTATCACTTTAGCAGAGTGCAAGAACAGAAGAAAAATGGAGACAACCCTGAGCAATGAAAGATAAGGTTTATTGGCCAAAATGAATATGAACATCAGAAACAAATGGGTTGAAGTTTATGGTACTATCATTTTGATATGAAGAAAAACTGTTTTCCATGGATCTTTCCCCACTTACAGTCTACAAGCAACACTGAACCAACATGCACACAAAGTCCAGGATATGAAGTTAAACAATGAGCTGCTATACTTAGAGTGGTGTGTCTGTTTTTCTGGATCTGATTCACAACAAATTTTCTCTGATGGAACTATAAAACTGATTTTGGAAAATAATGATTTAAAAATGTAAGCTAGGAAACAGGACTTGAAGTATTTATTTTTAAATTTTAAGGTTTTTTTTCCATTCACAGTGCCAATTTCTCGACCCATTTTGAACTCAGCATAAAGATTTTCCTTTGCAACTGAAACTAGTATTTTGATCAGAGCTGCACTCTGAAATAAAATAAAGTTGAAATAAACTTTATTAATTGTGATATTAATATTTTATATGTTGTTTTTTTTTTTCCCGATGGGCAGCAGTGTCCATGATGAATCTCAAAAAAAAAAAAAAAAAGGGGGTTCTAATTGAGCTAGATAAGGGAAGTGTGGGGAAATCACTATATTTCATGAACAAAACAGCTAAATTTACTGAGTCTTTAAGCCTTGAAGAGCTGTCTGACAGACACGCCATGCAGGCAAGCCCATGTAGAGAGGGATTTAGTCCACTTGAGATAGACGGAGTTGTTCTGTGTGAAATTAGAATTCTAGTGCAGGCAACTAATGATTAACCAGCTGATGAGAAATTTGAAGGAGGAGGACTCTCTCTTCACAATTAAGCTGGAAAATGTTAGTTAGCCAGGTGCATCATGAACAGTTCTAATCTCCTGGTAATGAGGGGATATTCACTTTGGAGGGGGCGTTAACGGATACACAGTGGGATTCCTAATCCTGGGGGAAAGAAGTCCATTAACTCATCTTTATAATTCATCTCCCGTTAAGCTTTATTCATAATACCATAAATTATATGTAAGCATATCCCACTAACTGTAGGAAAACCATAGCAAAACTGTAATTTAATGAGAGATCTTAAATATTTGATTAATGTTACTGAACTTTCTGAGTTTATGAGGATTCTCAAATTCAAACATATGGGAAATAATGTGCAAATCTCTTCCCACATAAGCACTTTCATTCATCTTTGTGTTTCCACGTATTAATACTATGTTTTTTTGTTTTTTGGTCCTTTTCCTATAGACACTTTGTGTTCCTTTAAATTTTGTTGATGCCTTGCTCATTTTATTCTTTTTCACAGACAAAAGAAGAATCTGACTTTTCTCCTTTCTTTCCAGAAGTCTTTTCCAGCTCTTAGAACAACTAAAAAGAAGGAGGAATACCACATTACCAAGATGCACTCCCAGCCAACCAGAAACTGCCCTGTAAGTCTTTACAGAACAACAAAAATAGCAAAGCACTATGAAAACTATGTTAAATATTTTTGAGTGATATAGAAGAGATGCATTTATTTCAAATGGCAAATGCTACAATGCTGCATGAAAACCAAAACAACCAAGCAACCAAAAAAAAACCCCAAACCAACAACCCAACCAAAGCTCTATCTCTTTAGTCAGTAAGCTTCTCAGTGCCTTAAAATCTTTTCCAGATGGATTTTAAATCCTAAAGTGGTCAAAAGCCCATGGCTATTGGCTCTTAAAGTGTAAAAGAAGACAATCATACTGTCTTCCATCAAATGACCTGCTCACTAAAATCAGAATTAAAGCCTCATGGTTATAATTTTTTCCTTTACGTAAAAAAATTCCAAAAAAACCCCAGAGAAATTATTTACATTTTCTTTGGTATAAAATATTAAGTACTAGAATAAAAGTAATGAAAAAAAAAAGTACTTGAAAACCAGTAGTAAAATATTTACTCATCCATTGTTTTGCTAAGCAGAGAAATGGTCTCTTTGAAATTATTCTTTGGCCTCTCTAATTAATTTTGCTATTCCCATTGATTAGAAGAAAAAAAGTTAACTGCTGTTCAGTAAACAAATTTAGCTAGTCAGATGCTTTTAATCAGCTTTATACGCAGAAGAAATCCATGCACCAGATTTACAGACAAATGAGGGGATTAAATGAAATCTTGTTTAACAAGACTACATGTCAGAAATCTAGAGAGAATCTGGAGTGGAAGAGGGAGGGTCAGAATTCCTCCCTGTTCATGGGAAGCAGAAAGTTTCCACTGCTTTGAACCAGGAAATTATTCTGCTTCTGCAGGGCTTCCCAACAGGACCCAGAGCTACAGGAATGAGTCAGGGAAAGGAGGCACAGGCTGTGATTTAGCAAGTGTGAATGAGCTATAGACCCTGCTGGGAAATGTAACTGCATCTTAACACGTGTTGTTTTTCCTCCTTGTCTTTTTTCTTCTTCTGACAGACATGCCTGAGCCAAGTTGCTCTGTCATTGTGAAAAGGAGCTCCTTGTGCAGCTCCTTGTGCTGACAGTGTTGCCTTGAGCTTAAAATGCCTGTGAAACTCCAGCTTTAGATGAATGTCACTTATCTCTGTGCTCCATGAATATTCGATAAGACTGATTTTTACAGGTTTTTTTCTGACCTCTCTTTCTCCTAAATAACTGCAGAGAGAGAGAGAAGACAGTGATTCACACAGCACTCTGTGATTGCTGTTGTAGATATCAGCTTCCTAGATCAAGGAGTTCATGCACAGTCTGCAGGAAGATGATCCAGAGGGTGGGTGTGTGGTGTTTGTGAGGTCCCCAGGACAAGGTGAGAGATGAGAATTTCACTCCAGGTTCTCAGAAGGCTGATTTAATATTTTATGATGTTATATTAAAAGAATACTATACTAAAACTATATTAAAGAGAGAGGATACATCAGGAGGCTTAACAAGAATGATAAAGAAAAAACAGTGACTCCTCAGAGCCTCAACACAGCTGGACCATGATTGGTCATTAAATTAAAACAATTCACGTGCTGGATAAACAATCTCCAAATCACATTCCAAAGCAGGAAAACAGGGAGAAGCTGAAGCTTCCCAGGAAAAGAAATCTTGGCAAAGGGATTTTTCAGAAAATATCATGGTTACATGGGTGAGTCTTGGGGAAAAAGACACAGAAAAAAAGACACAGAAAAAGACACATGAAAGATCTTTCATGCTGAATTTTACTGAATGTCTTCTCTGATCTGCCCTGACAGCTCTGGATTCCACGGGACACTCTCATGCAATTCCCACTCTCCATTAGCTGGGTATGAAACAGACAATTTTATTAACTGATAACGTTATCAAATCATGGTGCAGTCTGTTACCTGGGATACCTGGGACTCCTTGTGGCATTTAGGCTCTAAATTAGGCACTATATTTTGCTATCATATTCCCCTGCAACAAAATTTCTCCTGTATAATAGTCAGCAAATCAGATTCAGTTTGTCCAGCTGATCCAGCGTCTTTCATGTGGAAATATGAGAAGTTGATTTATATGTTTGTTATTCTGATCTCAAATTGAGGTATTTCCTGCACATATTCTTTACTTTTCTGAAAAACTCTCCTCATTCTTGAACTTGCAAGCCATTTCAGTATTCTTAATAACAGCAGCAATGATACCTCTAGAAAAAAAGAAGTTAAAGCTCTAGCATTGCTTTCCCATTCAGGCCAAAAAATAAGGTGAGGTCACTGAAATATGACTTCAGGCATTTTATCTCCTTCTCTGAGCAAACACCTGCAAGGCACCTCATTTCAAATGGTTTTTAACTATGAAGTTGTCAGGCAAGAGTTTTTCATATATACTTAATGACTTTGTAATACTCATGTCTTTTCATGTTTCCTTGCACAGGTCAACTTGACCCTTTATTTTTATATTTTCATTAGAACTGGAGATAGACAGATGGACCAGTCTGCAGTGGTAGAACAGACAAAACATTTTCCTGTGAAAGTTCTGTCCCAGAACTCTACCAGAGTCAATACAGAGCTGGCCAGGGACATACAAGATGGCAGTCTAGGAACAAGGCAAAAATATGTGATACATTTTCCCCAGGCTCTAGAAGCCACTTTAATTTGAGTCACCCTAATCAATGTGTTACAGAATTCTCTAAATATTTCTCTTTTGTGAGCTCCCTGACTCTTTGCTGACACCTGCAAATAAATGTGACTGAAAGTGTGACATGGTCACGCGAACACATCAGTTACTCCTCCCCATGATGTGCTCACCACCAGGTCAAACACATTTTCTATCACTCATGTGGGCTGAGCAACTGCTTAATACACATTGTGATATTCAAAGCTGAATAACCAAGCAGGTGCCAGAGAGCATTTCCCAGAAAAGGGTAATAGCTTAGGCCATGCTGCCCATCTCAGAGGCACTTGCAATTCAAATCTCTTTTCAGCATTTGACATGTTAAGTGGGCATTTTTGTGAAGCACCATGGTGTGTACAAAGGTACCTAAATCACATTTCTTTGCACTTTGAAATTATTTGCTTCAGAACTTCTAGGATTATTTGCTTTAAGAGTTCAGAAACTTGTTCACAATCTTTTTAGTTGTTCAAAAAAATTGATAGGAATAAGAACATATTTTGTGTTATTGGAAATACTTCATTAAAAATCCTACCCAAATATATTATGCCTTGCTCTTTTCATAGCACTGTACTGTGTCTAACCTTGCCTAATGACTTATTTGTCCCTTTCTTTTCCACTTCTTATCTTGTCCTTATTTTATCAGCTCTTCCCCACAACTTTCTGTCTGTTAAAGAGTTGGTTCTTCCATTTTGATAAATCTACTTGTTTAACTTCTGTGCATTCCTCTTTCAGGTAGTATTTCTTTAGATTATATTATCAATCACCAGGTACTGATTTTCTTTTTCAAGACTCCATTTCTTTTACCTAATAGAAACTGAAATAATTTTTTAAAAGGCAGATTTTCATTAAATCCTCCACTTTTTAAATCCTGGTGAAGCCAGCAGGGGCAATCTGCAACAACATCTGCTGCAGAAAGGGCAAACTGCTCTGTCTAGTACAGGGCAAAATGGCCTTTGTAATGCATTTTAGAAAAGTCTTTACCACTAATGCACTAGTTTACTGAGGCATGCAAAAGTCATTTCCACATTAATCTACACCCGAAAAGGCTTCTCTGATAAGGCTTGGCCTCAGTCAGTAAATCCTTCTCAGCTCATCTGAGTACTACTGCAAGGCTAATTGCACAAGCAACAATCACATCTCTAACCAGGGGATTGACTTAATTTTAAGCTCTTGTTGGAGCTATGCTCTTGCACAATTTAGTGCTGATTTTCTGTGTCTAGAGCATTACATCTAAACTCCTGTGCTCAGTTTTTGCTGACTATATTTCTAATAAAAATGAAGCATTTTCCCCCTTCCACATCCATACACATGCATCTTCAGTTACTAATGTTAAACCCCTGTCCTTCTGTCTATGTTAGCAAAGTTAAATTCTTTCTAGCAATTCTTTTCTAAATCACTTCACCACAATCACTCTGTGCATGAGAAGAGCAGCAGATTAAAATGACTTCCCAAACTGGTGCTAGACACAAATGCAAAATCTTTGACTAAAATCGATCCACGTTTTTGGCTACAGTTCACTGAAATGAGGATTTGTGATGTTTCTATGGATGACTTTTATCTATGACACAGTGTGCTGCAAGTTCTATGTTACAGGAAGAGACTCAAAATATGAGATGTGTTTTATTCTGAAACTGGAAGTTAGTAGGAAGAAAAGCATTTGTGTGCAATAATGACAGTACTGGGTGAAAAACCACAACAATCACAACATTGAGACCACTGGACTCAGGACAATGCAGGTTTTCCCCTTCGCAGAACATTGCAGTCTTCTAGTATCAGAAAATGCAACCATTTAACAGAAAAGATATGTCAAAATATTGTTTTCAAGAAACACAAATAATTTTTTCTCTCTTTTTTATTTTCAAGCTCTAGATCACACCTTTAATCTTACCTCCACAAGCATGAACCCCTTAAAATTTTTTTCTAGAAACAATGCTAATTTACTGATAATCATTCAACTCAGTGTAGGGGATTAAGTAAAAATAGCAAATATATCAAGATGAGGATAAAATTGCAAAGGCTGGAAACAATGATTCCTCTGCAGCTTGCCAACTCTGCCAGTTGGTGTGTGGGTGGGATGCAGAGACCCCCACCTTCCTGTTCTAGAGGATGCGCCTGCAGGGACTGCCACCACAGCCAGCACAGAACACAACTCTTGCATTCCTTGAGCCCATGTGCAAAGAGAAAGCTGTCATTACGTCCCCAGAGCCTTTTCTAACAAAGGAATTAAAAAAAAATAAAAATTACAGATTGTGCTTGCTATGCATTCAGATGACAGCCCACTCGATCTGTGCCGTCACAACGTTTTCCTTCAGTCTGAAGGCTTGTCTGATTTTCCTATTGGACCTGAGCTCCCCCTTTAAAGCTTGCCTGAGAAGAACGATGGCAAGCCAGCATTTTATTATTCCTCTGCACTTTCACAGCAGCTGACACAAAAGATTTAGACAAGAATACCAAAATAGAGAGGGTAGTTAGGCATATCCTGACAGGCTGTTCAAAAATTGGTTGGATTGTCCACTCCTTGAGCACTGGAAGAGTCTCAAATGCTAATGTGGATGTGCAAGAGACTTTCCAGACTAGGCTGGTTCTACATAACAGCACCATGGGTTTGTAGAACAGAAAATATTCCTCATCACTACAGTTTTGTGCCTTATGTGGTTACCAAATGGTTGATGCTTGTGAAATACTACCCAGTTAAATGGGACTTATATCTAACACTGTTTTATTGTCTAATAATATGGGAGCAGGAAGGAATGAACACACAAAGTAAGCAAATATTGCCTACTGCAGTCATTTCAGAGCAAAAATTGTTAGTCTGCCTTTTTCTTGCAGTTCTACAGTGGGTCCACAGCTATAACTGAAATATAGCTTAGAAACAAACAGATGTACTGGATTCAGAACTGATAATAAATTAATGTGATTAACATAAACACAGAAGAAATACTAATAGAAAAAAAATGTCAGGGTATAAGATTTCATGTTATGTAGCCTCAGGAGATGAAATACTTAACTGGCTTGTTTTCTTCAGCTTAACTAATATTTTCTCATCCACTGCTCAAAGGAGTGCTGAAAATTAATTAATGTCTGCTTTGACCTATAGATTGCTTTCAAATGCCAAGTTTTATGAATACTTCTGGATTATGGATTTTTCCTAGGGCCTTGCCTTTGTTGTTTTTCTTTCTCATCTGAAAAGTGCACATCTGGATCTCACATCTGGTTGTCCCTGCCTCCACCAGGTGCTGCTAGTTTTGCTTTGCCATGGGATGCAGAATCTCCCAGAATGACAGTGGGTAAGATTGAAAGGGAACCCAAGGTCATCTTGTGCGATCCCTCAGCTCAAGCAATGCCACCTAAACCAGGCTGCCCTGGACCATGTTCAGTGGTTTTTGAATATCTCCAGCATTGGAAACTCCACAATTTTTCTGGAAAAGCTGTGCCAGTGCTTGGTCACTCTCACAGTAAGGAATTTCACGTGGAACTTCCTGTGTTTCAGTTGGTGCTTGCTCTGGAGACCACTGAAAAGAGCCTGTCTCTGTCCTCTATGCGCCTTTCCTTCGGGTATTTGTATACATGAATAAAAACCTTCCTTATTCTTCTCCAGGACAAGCAGTGCCAGCTCTCTCAGTCTTTCGGCAGGGGAGTGATGCCTCAGTCCCTTCATCACCTTTACGACCCTTGATTGGGCTCTCTTTTTTATGTCCATGCCTCTCCTGTACTGATGAATTCAGAATTGGATACAAAATCCCAGGTATGACCTTACCAGTGCTGAGTAGAGGGGAAGAATCACCTCCCTCATATCTCATATTCTTCTGGGGAAGATTTCTTAAAATAGAACAGGAATAATAGTAAAGGTGCAAAAGAGCACTTCAAATGTGCAGTTGTAAATGCAAAGACTCAAGCAGTTTCCCTCTCTTTTGACTGCAGCTGATAAGCTGTGAAAAGCAGCTTCCAAGCTAAAATAAGGCTCGATAGAGCACTTGTAACTGCAAACAGAATTTTAAGGCAAAATAGGAGGAAAAGTGGCGAGCTCCCAGTAAATATGAGCCGAGATAAAATTTTCTATTTGGCTGTTAACTGCACCTTGCAAATAGAACTGAGTATTACTTCAGATGAAGTGTGCTCTAAGAGCAGAAGAAAGACTTGGCACACAGCACTCACTGTTCCAACCCATGAAAAAAAGCCAGGAGCCTGACTAAAACAAGAAAAGTTTCATATCAAGCAACAGACTGAATAAACAAATGTTGTACACTGCTGCATAACTGTGTAAGCATATTAAAATATAGATATACTCCATAAAAATTGCATGAGGAGCTCCATTTCCATCTCCCACAGCTTTGTGCATGAAGTGTCCCCTTAGAGAGCACAGCCAGTGGCAACTCAGGCAGACCTGACCCTTTCAAATGTCACTCTTTCTAGGATAGGAGAAGTTTCTTGGATCTCTAAAACCAGTAGTAAAAATATGCTCACCCTTTTACTGACAACCTCTCTCTTTTCGCAGACTTTTGTCTCTTTGTTCTTATTTGTTCTCTTGATCTTAAACTCAGCAATGAGACCAAAAACAGATACTGGAAACAGCCAATTGAGGAAGCTGGAAAGCAGAGGACTGGTAGCAATATAGACTGGGGGACCTGGGTTGGGTATGAGATCTCAAGTTTGCACAGACTCTTACTACTATATAAGTATTTATATATCCTAAAAATTTCTACAGTGCATTACAAAATTGCCTGGTTTTGATGCCACACCCTACATATCAGTGACTTTGACTTTGCACTTCAAAGCAGCTGTATTTTAAAGGGTTTTTCTTTGTTTTGAAAGTGGAGCATGCCTTCAGAAAAGCAGGTATCCATGTGGAAATGCAAAATGTTTTCAGGAGGTCTGAAAAGGCCTACAGAAAAAATTTCTATGATTTTGACATTTTTCTTTGTGCTCAATTATATTCTGTTCTTAGGGGTTATATCAAAAAACTTTCTCCTTTGACAGGTTTATCCCCTGGACAAACAGTATCTGATTGAGATCTTTTATGTGTTCTCCTTTCTAGTTATTATAACTCTTTGTATTCCTGTGATGATTAATTCCCTGGAGTCTTCTCACTGACCTCAGCAATGCTGGCATTTCTCAGCATTATCTTGCCAATCAAAGTATTCCATTTAGGAACCTCAATATAGTTTTAAGACCTTGGCTTCAGACATTCAGTCTTGAGATTTATTAAAATACAAACTAAAAAAAAAAAGTTTTGCTCCCATTGAAGCCTGGCAAGTCTCTTCTATTAACCAATGGCTGGATGATGTTTATTTTGAGCATGTTTTCTTAACAGAATAGAGAAAAATTCATTTATCTTTCACAAAATGTAAATAAGCATAAGAGTTTTGTTTTATTACAGTCTCAGATCTAAAAAATTTACAATCAAAACACCCTGTAAAAAAAAACTTTACACTGATTCCCTCTTTTTTCAATATAGATGGCTAGACAAACAGAAACATGCTGAATAGGAATCCCAGCTGTATAAAAAGCAATGGGGTTTGTACCTACTTATAGGATCTCTCCTCACATCTCCAAAAGTGTGTCAGGACCCACTCTGAATTACCTGTGCCTAGTAAAGGATATGAAATGTCTGATGATGCCTTTCTGTCAGTTAATTCCAGAGCCTAAGCCCCAAGATGCCATCCCTGATGGCAGAAATGCTTTCAGCCCATGGAAGTATTACATGGAACGCATCAGGTTCAGGTGACTACAGTGGATTGAGAGCCTTCACAAACAAATTTTAGTGTAAGACATCTCAGAAGCAACATTTGAAATCATGCTTTTTACCTCTAACTCAGCTGGATTTGCAAGTCCATGTCTGTCAAAGTGCTGTTTCCTCATACGCAGAAGTGGTGAACAGGGCTCTGGGGGGATGACCAGTACCAAACCCTGGTTTAGGAAAAGCTGCCTCTGGAGAAGGGGGTTTGTCTGGCCTGGGTAAATCGGTAGTTGTCATGTCATATACAAACACTGTGAAAACAAATGAGGTATTTTGAAATTATATTTGCAATGAGCTAGAGTGCAGAAGTACTCTGCTTGTTCACATTGGTTCATTTCCTACCATTGTTGTACATCATCATTTGGTTAAAACTTCTCATTAGAAAAAGCAGGTAAAGTATAGATTTTTAATCCTTACCTCCTGAATGTATTAAAGGACATGCACATGTTTCTAAATGTGCCAGCTCTGCAGACAAAAAACTCTTAGGACCAGAAATAAATCCTTGACTGATGCCTATCGACCCCAGTGGAACTATTTGAAAAAAACTTTCTACCAAGAACTAGAGTCTTATCAGCTGGAAGGGTTTTCCATCCTGTTAATAAGGACTCAAAGTGAGATCTGTAGAGATGGCTCTTGTGTGATTACACTGCTGTTGGCACTAGAAAGGAAAGTACTGCTTGACAGATAAAATATATAGGCTGCCTCCAACAGCTAATACAAAGCACTTTATTTAATATTTCTCTTTGGTATTGTTTTGAGGCTCTGACAAAGATTGCCTTAAAATGACTTTCCTCAAAATGTGTGTACACCTGAAGGGAATATATCTGTGCACTAAGACTACAATCAAAATAGAATATGCAAAAAGAACCTGGAGACAGAAAGAGTTGTGCAACATCACATAGATCAGCTTGAAATTTTCAAAACATCACAAAGATATTCAGAGTATTTGCAGAGTTCCAGTTCAGGAGTGAACTTTCCAAAGCTTGAAACGTCCATTTGGCATTCCTCTAACCTCAAACATATTTGATTGGCCTAGAGATACAGATATATGAGTTCTGTACCAGCTATTTACTTTTCTGGAGATGCTAACAGTAAGTACAGTATGGGCTGTAAGAGACATCTCATGCAGAAGAGAATAGAGGAATGGGAAAAAATGTATGATATCACCCCAGACCTACACATTAATTATTGTATACCCCCAGATACATGCTTTGGATTTGGTTTTGGTGGGTTTTTTTTGTTGTTGTTTTTTTTTTTTTTTTTTTTGTGTTGGTTTGGTTTGGTTTTGGTGGGGTTTTTTGTTTTTTTTTGGGTTTTCATTTGGTTGTTTGGGGGTTTGTGTTTATTTATTTTGGGTTTTTTGTTTTTTTGTAAAAAGGCTAGTTAGAACAGATGCAGATATGCTTCTCCACAGATATGACAATGCAGAGTAAATGTTTGAGGACTTTGCTTTGTGTGTACAGTACATACAGATTAGTACTTGTCTTTTTCTTTCCTGCCTTTTCCTGGCTAAAGGAGAATGTGTGTATCCAGTGGTATCTATTTTTGCTTACTTGGCACTGAGGATTAGAACCTCTTAGGATGTGAAGTTATTTCCAGGTCACTCTAGAGTAACACTGTTATCCCTATGGGAGATCTGAGAAGATTCTGTCCCTTTCTTTGTGGATGGACACAATAATTGTGAAATAATGTGGTCAATATCACTAGTCAACATTCCTGTCCCGAACACTGATTGGTCCTCCTGAAAGGTCCCAGATACTTCACACTGCTAAATATTCTCCAAATATTATTCACAGTCTAAACCAAAGCACAAATATTCATGTGAGAGAGGAGGAAATGGAAAATAAATTTATTTTCCTCTTGCTTATGCACTTTGCATTAACCCAGTCCTTTTTCATACTAAATCAGAAGGATAAACCCCCTCTCCCCATTTCATGAGACTGAAAAGTCAATAATGGTCTTTTCTTTTTCCTTATATATTATTTTTATTTTAACTGGATCACACTCTTAATTAGCAATATTTTGACTATGTTTCTTAATTATTACTACAGAAGAAAAAAGAGGCCAAAATCGGAGATAAATTTTTATGACTAAGTTAAAGGAAATTTTATTGAGTTGTATGTTTTCACAGAATCACAGAATGCTCTGAGGTGGAAGGGACCCACAATGATCATCCAGTTCAAATTGTAAGTGAATGGCACATAACCTTTGTGCTATTAGCACCATGCTCTGAGCC
This sequence comes from Ammospiza caudacuta, assembly GCF_027887145.1. NCBI lineage: Eukaryota > Metazoa > Chordata > Aves > Passeriformes > Passerellidae > Ammospiza > Ammospiza caudacuta. The sequence goes on from NC_080595.1 coordinate 10,972,594, forward strand.
AGTTTTGTTTTAATTTTTGTAACAAAAGAAAAAGATTTTGGGTATAAATGAAGAATACTAGAGCTCCTCTACAAAAATAAAATTATTGCGTGAATCATCACCAAATTAGTGGCCCATTAATAATAAGTTCATGGCTCTGAAGAAAGCAAACTTTACTTAGACTGATCCAAATGAACAGAGACACATTTGTTGTGTGTGCTTTTTTCTTGAAATATCTGATAGTTATTGTACTATTGTTGTGGTTTTAAGCCCAGCTGTAATGTAGGTGCTACACAGCTTAATTTGCTCAACCCCTCTCTCTCTCCTCTTACCTTGGTGGAATGGAGAGGAGAATCAAAGTAAAACTTATAAGACTAATTTAATAATTGAAAATAAAGTAAAATACAGTAATAACAGTAAATTAAAATAATAATGAAAAAAAAAAAGATTTTTAAAAGTGGCGCTAATTCAGTTGTTCACCACCCACAGATCAGTGCCAGACCTGTCTTCCTGAACTGAAATTGTCCCTCCTCATGGGTAACTCCCCCCAGTTTATATACAGAGCATGATGTTCTACAGTGTGGAATATCCCTATAGTCAGTTCTGGTCATCTGTCCCAGCTAGGTTCTCTCCCAGGTTTTTTGGGGCACCTCCTCACTGGCAGAATATGAGACAAGGAAAAAATGTCCTTGCCTCAGGACAAACACAACCCGGAAGAACCCAAAACATCAGTGTGTTATCAACACCACTCTCACTCCAAATCCAAACCACAGCCCTGTAACCACCACTGGGAAGTTAACTCTGCCCTAGCTGAAACCAGGACAACTATCAGTGTATTTTTAATGTTATTCTGCATCATTGCCTTCTTCATATCTGATTATGGAAGGTTGAGAGGGTTGCTAGTGACTGAGCACAGAAAACCTTTAATCAGTTTATTCAAAATTTGGTTTTCAAATACGTGAGCCACTCTCACCACCAGCCTCCATAAAATAAACAAACCCTGTGTGGACAACAGAAAAACCCAACCTTCTGTGAATCTGGGCTGAATCTAGTCGGTCATGTTCTCAGCAATGTACCGGCAGTGACCCAGCATCCTCCCAGCTCAGTATCTGTACTTTTACAAGTGGTTTAGGGGTCGCAGAGTGCTGAGTTAGAGCCACAGAGAGTGAAGGAAGGACTGCAATGGGCAGCTGGGACACTGCAGACTTAAGGGCAACAGCAAGGGAGAGGTGTCAGCACAGTCATCAACATCAAGAGCAAAAGACTTCCCTCAGGTGCGGGTAGATAGCATTTATCTGTCTCAGTGACATGGACAAATGTTGTCATTGGACAGCTTGCTAGCTCATGTGAAAAGACCAGCATCAATGAACTGAATAAATGGAATTACAGAAATGCAAAAAAGAACCCAAATGGGTAACTGCAGGATCTCAGTGATACTTCCTTTATTTAAAAAAAGATTCACTTGAGGCCACTGAGATAATTTCAAAGTACAATATTAAGAAACTCTTAATCTAGCCTGAATTTCTTCACAGTGAAAAAGAAAAGGTTGGTTCAATAATCAAATCACAAGTCAGCTGCTGTGATTACTGTGATTCCCTTTCTACTTTTGTTAAAATAGACCATTTTCCCTTTGGGGGCTGTACAAGCCCAAATCAATGAACCAAAATTGGTTCCAACACACTAATTTTGGATCATTGATTTCCAGGCCAACATTTCTTTTGTTTACTAGAAAAAATCTCAACAATCTCTCTGTAATATTTGTCAGCCTTTTTGTCTGAACTTATTTCAAATGCTTTGTCTTCTTTCCATTGTTCTCCTACCATCAGCCAGTGTTTCAGGGTACTGTAATATTTCCTGGAAGCTCACTTCTCACAGGTGAACACCTACACAGAGTGTATTTTGGGGTACACTTCCTGGAAATGATACACTATATTGAAGCTGAAATTGTGCTAGAAGCAAGAGCTTCTACTGTCTAGGCAAAAGTATGAAAATATTCAAAATTAGTCATCATGGTTGGTTTTTAGCTTTTATGAACAGAACAATTCTCTGCACAACCAAGAGAGATAAAAATCACTATTCCAGTACCACCATTGGAAAAGGTACCTTTGCAGTTTTGGTGTGTTCCAGATCTGCAGTGCCATACTTAACTCAATATGGCTTTAACTGAAAGGCTTAATTGGTGCTGTCGTACAGTTCACTCTGCATTTTGCTGAGCTTACTCCTTATTAATGTCATGTCAAGGTAAGTGAAAAATAACACTTTTCTCAAGCAACAAATGGATTATTTTTTTTCCCTTTTCAATGGCACATATGAAATTTTCACAGTGGTAAAGATGAACAGTCACAATTACTCGATCTATTTGAATTTTAGTATGATTTTAGTTTTTTCTCTTTAAAAAAACCCTAATATTTCCTTTCACTATCATGGCAAACACAATATTTATTTGAAAATTTTTTGTACCTTGCATATGAAATAGGTGATAGATATCAGAAATACCATTCATTTCTTGGCCTGAATGTTCATTTCTAAATCCTGAAAGATAGAAAGGAAATCTAAGAAAACAAAAAATTATACCAAATCCCATTTTAAATTACCACATGTAGCTGAATTTAGTTCCTAAATTTGATCTAGTTTGAAATGTCCTTTCTTTTGTTGTTTCAAAAAAAATTCAGCAGAAATGCCTATTTTGGTTTACTTATTGCTTTTAGGAGAATATGGAATCAACAAAAGGCAAACGATCACATGCTGATTAACTTAAAAATATGTATTTCAAACCATAACAGAAATCTATAGGCATTTGATACTTTCAATTTGTTGTTCTTCAAAAAAGAAGCAAAGCCCTCAATGCATTGTATCTTACTCTAACTGGTAAGCCAGGAATGCTATACAGAATGGAAGAATTCTTTTTGTGGTTATTACTCCCATGTGTTTAATAGATATTATTTCACATCCTGGCTTTAAGTCTTATCAGTGCTATTGCACACGCATTTTGCATTTTGAAAAACTTAGGGTTTGAGGTTTTTTTGCACACTTATCACAATGGATGTTTTAACAGAGGTGATTAGTGTGAATCTCCAATATATTCTTTTGCACCTATTTTATTTCCATTCCATTCCATTCCATTCCATTCCATTCCATTCCATTCCATTCCATTCCATTCCATTCCATTCCATTCCATTCCATTCCATTCCTCCTTCCACCTTGCTTTTGCATTTTCCCTGGCCTTATCCAAAGCTTACAGCAGCCCAACAAGTGACTTCCATGGTTTCAGTGAACTCCAGGATAAGACCGTCTAGTGTTAATGAAGAACCAAATGTCTGTCTTTTACTTCATGCACATTGCAGATATGATTTCACTTTAGTGATCTTGACTTTGGATTTTGCTTAGCACCCCTGGGTAAGGCACTAAACTTTTAAATAGCACAATAAAAAAAGTTATGGAAATAAGCATGATTAAAGAAGTAAGAAAGAAAAGGGAATACAAACAAGGCTTGTGAAAGGACAGGTGAAATAGAAATAATAATAGGGGAGAAGAGACAACTGTTTGGTTAATGAGATGCTGAGAATAAACGAGCTTTTAGAACAGATTTGAAAGAGCACATTGATGTAAGTGAATGAATTGAAACCAGGAGCTCATTCCACAACAGACAGGCAAGAAAGGAAAGAGTGTTTGAAATCAGTAAGGATGAGAGAATTATAATTGCCTTTATGTTCTTGCTTTTTGCATCTCAACCAACAACATTCAGCAATCAAAGGTTAATAGCAAACAACTTGTCATAATTGGATTGCTCTCCTCCCAAAATGGCACAGCAGCAGCAGCGAGGCAAAACATTCACATTTGCCAGCCATGACATGCCTTGATAATTCCAAGGTAGCTCTAGAAATGTATTAATAGAGAGCAGAGTAAGTGGAAGGCATGATAAACAAGCAGACTACAGACTAACCTAAACCCACCCAAGGAAGAGTGACAAAAAAGGAAAGGTTCACTATGAACTCTGACGGAATATTTAAAGGCTGTTATTATATGTGAGACAGCGGCTATAAACATTGAAATTCTTTAGAGAATTTGTTTACTTACTGTAAAAAACTACTGAAGCCTGGTTTCACAGCACTTTTGCCATTCTGGTCACTGTGGCAGGGCAAGGATGAGGGATGAAGGCAGTTCCAGTGTCTCATGCAGCTCAACAGAATTGTCCCACACTTGTGGATTTCAAAATAATTATTAATGCCAGTGACTTCTGAAAAAGAATTAACATTGTGACATTTATAAGATAGACCTGGCCCTTTTATAAACAGTATAATAAATATTATCTATGTCTTTTATGAAATCTTCATGCATCCTGTATGAAAATCAACAGTGAAGAGTAAATGTTACCAGGATGTTTTTGATTTCAGCGTTGTTTTTTGTTAAGTGTTAATCTTCTCAACCTGCTTGAAATCTGAGGTAAAAAAAAAATCAAGTAAACATGATAAGCAAAGACAGATGAATAAAGACCTGGTTTGCAGCACACTGCACCAAACATGAGATGTATAAGATGCAGATCATACGATTTCTTCAGAGGGAGAAAAATTACCGAGGCTTGACTGTGCCTACACTTGGGTTTTTTTCAAGATAAATGGAGCCCAAAGATCTCTGAGTAAATGTTGAAGTGTTTAAGGCAAAGGTTGAAGTGTTTAGGACAAGATAAAAGCTACATAGTATACGTAAATTGTGCAAAACTGTAATAAAGTCCTTGTTTTTACGCTAGATCTTGGTAGAAAGATGGACTGCTTCTGAAAGTTGTTAAATACATTAATTTTTGTAAGTTACTTCTTTTAATATTGTAAATGAGTTTCCCAATAGTTGTGTGTAATATTTTAGTTTCCCTTGGCAAGAGCATTTTTATTTTCTTGATGCAGTGATGAATTATCTGGATCGTTGCCTTACAAATATTAAAAAGAGAACAGAAGAGAGTAAGCAGGTCTTTATAGTAGAGTTATTACTTTGTAGGCCAAAAGTATTATTTTTTATGATTTTAAGACATCAGGAGGGGCACAGCAGCTCAAGAATCAAATCCTGACAGTGCAATAAAGCAAACAGATGCAGGGTTTTTTTTCTTCTCTCTTCTTAAAGCAAGAATGCTGTAAGATAGCAAATATTGCTGAAATTCCCTAGATCAGCCCTGCCTGGAGAAAGGAGAGAAGCTGCGCAGCATGAGTCATTCTTAGCCAATCCCTCTTCATAACATCTTCTCCCCTTTGTGCCCCACCAGAACTGTTATTTCAGATCTGTTCTCTCAGACACAACAGCATCGAGAGTTCCCTGCCTGCAAGGCTGGATGATGAGCATCAAGAATCCTCCCATAGGAAACTGGTCATATATTTCCAGAAGAATTCACACCTTCCACACTGATAAGGCCATGAGTTCGAATTTTCTAAGCAGAGGAAAGAATTTTCTAACCAAAAATCACACAACAAAATCTTTGCTCTGCTGATGTCATGGGTAAAAATCTCATTGGCTCAAGCAGAGACAATTTCCCTCCTTGTCCCACTGTCACAGAAAATCCAGAAAGAACACACCATCAACCACTTTTAATTCTTCTCTACCCATAATAGTGTGATTTTCATGCAACCAGCATAGACAAGCAGGTAAAAAGGCACACTGATCCTGCAGAGGTTCAATTTTAATGCAGTTTCATCCACAGCAAAGAAAATTCTGGCTGCATATGCTTATATATTTTTCATAAGGACCATATTTCATCATGAAATTCTGTCTAGAATGTAAGAGACCACACTAATTCACTCCAGTGAATTATAAATGCCTTTTTTAGGAGGGGGTGTGTGTGATTCAGTGCACCAACGTCCCAGTATCAGCATGGGAATAGAAAAAAGTAGCGGCATCCTGCAGATTCATTTCAAAATTGTCTAGGAATTCTCTCTGCTTTTCCTCTTATTTATTTATAAAGAAATACAATTAATCATAATGTTCTACAGATTTAATTGCTGTTCTTTTCTTTAGTTTCTATAGAGACTTTTATTACTTTGCATATGGTTCACATGACTTTCCATAAAACAGGGATGGGAAAATGGCGACTTTCAGAGTTATGCTGGTCCAAATTATCACTTTTTGCTGAAATAAAATGTATATAATAGAATAGAGAGTGTGCAGTTAGATAGCTGGATAAGAATATCTGGTTCAGTGATTAGTTTTCTGGGGTTTGGTACATTTTTTTCCTTTTCCCATTTCTTTCAGTTTTTGTTGTTTCCCCTAAATATATAGCAAAAGGGATTCAAAATGTTAATCACAGAACTTAACATTGTGCGTCACAGTTAGGAAACAGTGTTCCAATCCACCATTGCTTCCAGCTGGAAAAGAAAGTCTATCAGATATTACATGATATTGGAAAATACGGTGTTATTCCACTTCATACTGGCATGTTTTGTCTGTCAAATATGTTGAAATAAACTTTCAGCTCAACATAAAATCCAAAGATCATTTTAAACAACCATATCTAGAGCTTGCGAACAAAGTAGTGCTCAAAGATCAAATATATAGTTCTCCCTAAAGCCTAAGAGAGTGTGGTAGATTGTTTTTTGTTCTAATTTTAAGGTGTTCCTTATTGTGGGTTTATGGTAGCTTGTTCCATCTACCCCCCTCGGTTTCCCCAATGGTTTTGCCCTGAAGTTGTTTATTCTATTTTCCCGCCTATTCTTATGTCAGTCTCCTCAATCCCTCTTGCACCTCCCTGATTTCCGGACCCTTCCCTGCCAGTCCTGGAAGTACTGCCCTCTTCCCTTGTTCATCAAATGTAACCCCACCCCTTTCTCTAGAATCTTCCTTGTCTATCACCCTTCCCTCGAAGTTCCATTGGTGTGCCAAGCCTGATCCCCACTCATTGTATCCCCTATTGGTTACCTGGAATTTGATCCTGCCCGAAGCTCCTCCTCTGCTGTTCTACTATTGGTTAAACTTTGTGTCCTCCCCTGTTCTTAAGTTGTTGTTACGCTGCTGGAGCATTGTCATTTGTCGCTGGATCTTTTTGGGGGTTAAATTGTTTTGAGAATTTGTACAAGTGGCCTTTCTTGTCTCTTTTGTTGTGGCTTCCTGGACTCAGGATTCTTATCAGCAGCTGCTCAGAGCAGCTTTGCTGCCTCTGGGAGTTAGGCAGAGGGCTAATGGCTCTGCTGCCACACTTCTGGCGTGGGCAAGGAGGCGAGGGCTAGCTGGAGGACATCACCAAGCAACTGCCTGTGTCAAGAGAGAAGAGCTCTTGTGCTGCTCAATTCACATTCTCCAAAACAGACTTTTAGAAGCTGTGTCAGACTCTATACAATGACATTATACCGCTGATTTGAAAAGATGGTCTCTCCTGTTTGTGATGTAAGATCAGGACCTAAAGCACAGACGTGCATGTACAGCACTGGCCTTACAGCCAACCTAAGTGGAAGCAACCAGACAGTAAAATAAGGCCACGAAATGTAGAACATCTTCTGTGTGGTTCTTGGCTAAAATCACTGGGTTTTAGCAAAATTTAAGGCTCAGTAACGCAAGGAAAAGCCCTGCGGAGGTTCTGCCGGCATTCCTTGCACCAGGGTTGTGGTGGGGGATGAGTGAAGCCTGATCCAGGAAAGGATGAGTGGTGCTCAGGCACACAGGACCCCTCTGCATGAAAAAAGCTTCACTGTTTAAGTGAGCTGGATTTAAGAGCACTTCATTTTGCAGAGGCAGCTGTAACTGGCCCTGGGCTTTGGTCCAAGATACCCATTTTGTATCGAATACATGGTGAATGAGCAGTGTTTTAAGGAGTTTGTAGTCCCTTAAGGCAGTGTTTTGCCAAAAAGAAATGGAATAAACAAGTTTTCCATTCCAGTTAGGGAGAGCAGCTAAGTAATCCCCTTCCCAGTTTTCCACATACACTTATAAAGGACTGAAGGTGATTTGCAGGAGAGTGGTTCAGACCAAGGAATGGCTCAGGAGGATCTCAGGTGGGAGGCAGGGCAAGAAGGTGTAGCATGAAGGAAAGGGAGGAAGACGGCATTTTATGTGTAATTGGTTATTACTGATTCTGTCTCTGTTAATGAAAGGAGGCTCTAGACAGATTATAAAATAGGTGGACAATATGCCCAGACCTGGTTAGGGACAATAAGCTTCTCACAAACAATATTGAATAAAAATAATTATTTCTTGACATTTTCTCCCCTTCTTCAAATGTCAACCTAATTTTTTCCAGACTTTTACTTATTATCGTGGCAGATCCTATCCATCATGTCATGCTTATTCTTATTTTGTCAGCAATTCAAGCCAGAGATATAACTCAAAGTAATCACATTAAATGGTCAAAGCAAGGTAGATTCTATAATACCTTTTCTCAAAGTTTTTTTTTAAAAACATTTTATTTTACCTAATTTTGTCTCATTGCAGTATTTTTTGAGGGACTATTTACCTGATGAGCTTGAGATTTATTATCATAATAATTTCAAGAGTGATTTTCATATCTGGCGTTAAATACACAAATCATCCATGAAAAGTAAATTTCAGTAAGACATTGTCTATTTATTATTTGTGTGGCTCTCAATTATTAATGATCTTTTTTCATATAATATTTATGTGTGTTAATCACCGTTAATCATAAGGTTTTATTCCTGACTACAGCTAATGCTTTTGCATACCTGTTTCTTATGCAGACTGTGCACTCTTCTCATGAGACTCCTGTATGATGTGACTTCAAGTCACAGTACATGTCCTTTACCAAATATTCACTTGTTTGCTTTGTTGGAATAAATAGATTAAACAGGAAAGTCAGTAACTAGATTTTCTAATGCTGACTTTCTCACTTGGATGCACTGGGAGCAAGGGAAGGTCATTACAGCTGTAGATACCCTGTTCCTTCTATTTCTAAACCAGGTTTGTGCAGAAGATGACTGAACACTGCAATCACATTTTAACATGGCAAGTAAAATGTGTGGAGCACTGCATTTTTTTGAAATACTGGCAAAATTAAAGTGAAAAGTTTTGTGGAGCTGTTTACTCACCTCTGACACTCCACCTTACAGGTACTTTTCTGGTTTCATAGCAGCCTAAGGGAAGTGCTTAAACCTGTGTACAGAGAAATAGAAAAGCACAGTTAGCATTTAGAGGCTGGAGAAAGTCCAGGGGATGTTTGAGACTCTGTTAGACCACTTTTTTGACACATGCAGGCAAAAATAATCTTTGATTAACAACAATAACAAAAAAAAAGTCTCTCTCCATACAGAATCTGAAGCAGAATAAAAGAAAAATTACCCTCATACTAAACCAATGCAATGCCTCATATTTAATCATGGGCTGCTGACACATCGCCTCATGTAAATTATATATGGGACAATGAATGTGCAAGAGATTTATATGGACTAAAAATAGCACTCAGACACCCTAGATTGGCCTGTGTAAAATCCAGCACTTTGCAATATAAAATTAAATGTGAGAATAAATAGTTCAGACACATAAATCAAAATCTCAACAGAACAGCCAATTCTCATTCAGTCCAGCTTGCTGCAGCAATTTCTTTATCCCCAGCAAGACAATGTCTTGTAAGCTACAGTTATCTTAGTCCTCAGCCAGCTCCTCTGTGGGATGGGGAAAATGCAGGGAAAAAGAGATCAGCTGCTGTCAGCAGAAATGCAGGAACATTGATCTAAGTACTGGTGGTATCGTTCAGACAGGTCAGGGATGCCACTTTTGGAATCTGGAAAAACTAAAAAAAAAAAAAAAAAAAAAAGGGAAAAAGGAATTTTCTGTTCATGTATGGTTACATATTTGGCTTCGCTTGCAATGATTTTTATGTTTTGGTAAGGACATTCATCATAGACATCTACTGCATGCAGTGCTCTTATCTCTACTATGATGTTCAGGATCCTTGGAAGAAAACTGTGAATGGAATATATAACTATAAGATGTTTGTATGTTTTAGAATATACAGCTTACTGAGAAAAGTGTTCTCAAAATGTATATGGGTTTCTTCATGCAGCTCTTTCTGACAGCAAAATGATGAACATTTAGCATTTCAGAACCTTTTAAATGCATTTCCTATTCAGATTTTTTGTATTTCGTCAGTGAAAGATCCTTGTCTATCAAAAAGTTAATTATCATAAACTGATCTGTGAATAAGAGTAGTTTCTAGTTTGTTTTTTGCTAGTCAATTAAAGAACTGGCATTCAACTCTGCAAAGCAAATTAAACTTTTCTTGCATCCTGGCTGGATACTCAGTAAGTAAGATTATATATATAGTGATTTTAGTTTTCCTCTGGTGATTGATAGAATTCAAACTTCCCCACTGACAGCTCATCTCCAACAAGTCTCCATGTGAACATGGCTCAAAGTTTGAAATGTTCGTAGCAAGAAATTGTTAATTAATAACAAGCATATGAACTTGTGGAACCAAGTGGACATCCATTCCCTCTTCTGCATTGCCCAGCACCATTAATTGCTATCTACTAGTAACTGCGTATTTAGAAAACAGTAAATTTTATCTTAATTGCATTGGTGCTACTAAAGCAGAAACCAAGCATGCTCAAATTTACAATATCACAGACTTGGTTTATTCTGTGCTTTTGCAATTTATCTGGTTTGTGGAATGCTCTTCCCCTGAGTTGATGAAAGCCTAGGGCAGCCCATTTTCCTTCCTTTTTCTACCATGAGGGCGCTTTTGTACCAAGAAGCCTTCTTCCCAAGATGTCATAATTGCTTCAACCAGTTTCTTTTTACGATGCAGCATTTCCCCTCCGCGAATGCATTGCTTCAGTGAATTCACAAACCATTTCTGTCTGGTTCAAATCCATGAGCCTGCACTTATGATAAGATAATGAATGCACATTCATCAAGCAGAACCACACTGGAAGTGCTGTGGGCAAGTGTACAGTACAATAAATTTTGTTTAAATGAGGATGATGCATTTTGAGAGGCACATCACTTGTCGGAGGTGTTTGTTCACTCATCTGGCTCCACTCACCACAGAAGGAGGTTTTGGTCACTCTGTGTGTTCAGGGAGATAAAGTGCAGCAGCAAATGTAAATAAAGGAAGGATTAATGAATATATATAGATATATTGGCATAGTATTTAATTATTTGTTCTTGGGAAAGGGCATAGCAACATACAGAACTCATTTGAGCTGTTTCATATGTTATCATAAAAATTTAATCAGTTAGCCATATAATGCCAGGCTAAAATACAGACGGTTAAAAAAACCAGCACAGAACATTAGTTTTATGCATGTAGTAAATAGACATATCTGCAAGTTTTAATGTCTCAATCCGTATAAGTCAGAAGGCTTTATTTCCCTGTTAATAAAAAATAGGAGAAAAAAAGAACTCACTCCTTAGACCAGCAGATAGAAAGTGCTTTTTGTACAAAAGTTTATATATCATTATTACTAATACTGAACAGCAGTGAGATTCCCAAGCAGCTTTTAAATACCCAGTGCTTCATATATAAGGTAGATTGAGATTGGCTTTAAGGAAAGGAATTTTTTATGATGAGGATAGTGAGACACTTGTACAGGCTGTCCAGAGAAGTGATGGATTCCCCAGCATTGGAAATGTTCAAGTCAGGTTGGATGGGGCTTTGAGCAACCTGGTCTAGGGAAACATGCCCATGTCTTAGAAACTGGGTCAGATCATCTTTAATAATCCCTTCAGACAAAACCATTTTATGATTCTATGTGATTATTACCTTAAACAAACATCAAGGTTTTACAAGGATTAGGTGGGTAAAAGGAATTTTCTTATGCAGACTTTGAGGATCAACTTGGGCTCTAGTTTGATCACTCACTATACTGTCAGATAGGCAGACTCAGGATCTGGGCAGAACAACTTTTAAAAGGGGATGTCGAGATCAAAAAAAGACTGAAGGTCTACTATTTATCTTTCTGAAAACTTGCAGACAGCTCCAAAAATGTGTCTTCCTCAGTAGATGTGTAAGATACTTAGCATCTCCAGGGTCTGGAAAAAAAACAAATCCCTTGACATTTCTGAACCTCTTGGCATAGCTTTTATCCATGGGTTCTATTCCAAAATGCTATTAAGGCTTCCATAACACATGAGTTCTACAATCAAGATAAATGATGGACATTTGCCATGCAATTTATACAGCATAAGATTTGCTCTGTGATCTACCATGCCTGGAGAAGTTTGAGGCCAAGATCTCTCAGGAAGTCAGTGCTCTGCTTTTGCTCTCAGTGAAGATCTGTCCTGAGCAGGAGTGTCAGCAAATTACAGGCACTATGATGTATTGTCTGACAGAGGAGAATTCATTTGGGAGCAAACAATAAACTGAGTTCAAAACTTCGTTGTGCTGCACAAATCAGACCTGTTATGTAAGGCTATCTCTCTTAACAGGAGCAAGCCTGAACCAGCTGCTAAACTCTTTAGTTTAGGCAGAAAATCTACTTGTTTTTTATTTTAAATCTTACTGTTGCTAATGAAGGAGCAAGAACATTTTTTCGTGTTTATAATCTAGAGACAATGTGAAATCTAGAAATTGAGACAGTATAGAGCAATTTTATGTACAATTTTAAATTTTATATCATAGACCTTATCTGCTGCTATTTTAATATTTTTTAAATGTTTTTCCTTCTGTGTCAATCTGTATTTTTTTTTTCAGGTTTCTCTTAACATTTCCTGCCATACAGCTCTCTGACTCAACACTCTAGAGAAATATGAAAGGATCCTTCAGGCAGCTTGGGCAAATTAATAATCTCCTTCAAGGGTCACAGTGTCATCTAATGCCAGAGTCACAAGTGCCTGTACATAGATAAAATACAGAATACTGAAAGTATTTAAAAAATGCTCCAGTAACATCAAGAGCATATTTTAATTGTTCACTTCAGTAAACTTCCCATAGCTCAACCACACCCAGGAGGTCTTTGATAAATTTAGATCTGCATGTATTAAATAGAAATATTTTTCTGTAAGAATGAAATGACAACCTCTTACAGAAGAAGCTCAAAGTGCAAAGGAGACTTGGATTTTCCTTCCCTAAAAATCTACAGATGTGTCTAAGCCAACCTGTTCAACTCAGCTTATGGTTGAAAACCATATTCTACAAAGTTGACAAATACCAACATGTTCCTATCTGAATTCCCAAAAGTATCTTACCGGTCATTCATGCTTTTCTCAGCCACAATACTCCACTTAGGAATAAAATTCCCTTTTTTCTCTTATAATTGGACCCTAAAGTTTCTTCAGAGTGGGAATGACTTCAGAGTGGGAATGACCTGTAACTATGGGGATGTGAGTTATGAATCTTTCTTTATTCTGCTCAGTGTTCTTAAACCTAAGCAGTTGAGGAGTCAGAGATTTGACTTGAAAAAAAATAGGATTACAAGAATGCTAAGTGTATATTGAACACAGAGATTATAAATGTGAGCACACAGGAGTAGATATTACAGATTAATTTAAAACCTCCCATAAGAGCATATGACATTAATACAAAGTGCCATTCTTTCCATACCATTTTCTTCCACTCTTATACATATACATAAAAGCCAGTTAATGTACAGAGAGTGTAAATAACAGGAACACTCAAACTCTATATTTATTACTGCTTTCTTCCATGAGGAAACAGAGCTACATAACTTGAGGTCAAAATGATGAACATCTTTCCCAAAGGGGAAAAACTCTGGATAATTGTTTCTATTTCGAAGCAAACACAGCATAAATGCAAATTTTATAATAACACAAAATTGTAAGTAATCGTGAATTTCCTTACTAGTGACCTTGAATACTTAAAATTATTGCTCGTGTTGGATCAAATAACAGCCATTCTTATTGCAGCCAAGAACATAGAAGATACAACATGCAGCTTTTTAGATCAGCAAATCATTTCCACACCACTGTGTAAAAAGCTTTCTCTGCTTACTTGATGCATATTGAGCCATTTTTCGGGTCAATTGTTCTTAACTTGCATTAATCAAAAGGAGAGAATATAATCAGCTACCAGGAACATACTCAGGAACTTAGCTAACAGCCAGGCTATAGTTTTTCTGGATAATTTTTTTCTGGATTGTGGATTTGGTGAATGAATTCTCCATTTGAAATATAAAGAAAAAATAAAACAAGAGAACTATGAATCAACAAAAGGTGGGCTAGGTCAGGGGGAAAGGAGATCTTGGTTCTAAAAGCAACTGTTCTTTTACCAAATGTTTCTGGAATTGCAGAGGACAGCAGAACTAAGTATCTATTCACCTACCTGGCCATTCTGCAATTGCTTGAGACCCTTTGCTGCAATGGCCAACACAGCTTTTAGGAGCACTTTTTTTAGCAAGGCAGGTTATGACATTAACAGAAATGAAAGAAAACACAGCTAGTTACATATCTTGCTATGTTCTGCATGTATCATTCCTTGGGAGGACATTTAATGATCAGCAAACATGAAGTGCCTGTGAAAACTGTAATTCCTCATTCTTTGAAGTATTGACTGAGCTAACCGCATCTCAGCCTTAGCAGAGAAAATTACAACTTTCTTGTGGCCCCCTCCTGCTTTAATCACATGTTGCCAGTGATTTTGATACAAACAAAACTGAGTCCAGAGATTTACAATCTTTCATTACTAAAGTTTGCAGTGTTGACTCTATATTTATTTCTATTCATAACATTAGTGACTTCTCCTTCATTTAATGAAGAATGAGCTAATTGATTAATGAAACTTACGCTCCATTTTGCCCAGTTGTGCACCACTTTATGGAGATGTGATTTTAGACACCTGTTGCTAATTACAGTGTGATTAGTTAACTCAGACAATGCATTCAACTCCTCAAACAAGACAGGTTATGAAAGGCCACTCCTGGTCTTCCAAAAGGCAATCTCACCTGCTGCCCTTGCTCTAGCCAGTCCTGATACAAGCAGACAATCAAAACGTGTTGCATTTTTATGTTGTCTTGTGATCTAGGTGTAAGGTGATTCATGGGATTCATAGGTCTTGTTTAATTCCATTTTATCTCTGGTAATTTGCACATTCACCATATTTGAATGGGGAAAGCAATGTTTTTGAGCTGTTCACATGCATTTATAAAGTCAAAAATAAGCTCAGTTTGTTCACAGTAGTGCTCAGCTATTTCTTATTTTAACTTTCCTGCCAGGAAATTTTCATAACATGGAAACTCTAGGAAGTTCCAACTAGTATTGGATATGTTGATCTGGGAATGAGGTAGAGGATACCACTTGCTGTAATCAGTGCTTCAGTATTGATTTCAGTCAGATACTTTTTGATTAAAGTTATTTATGCTTAAATGATTTGCCTTCAAAATTGTGCTGAAGAATAAAGCTTGGTGTATGTAATTTAGATGGCAAAACAGACAAAATAATGCTGCTGCATTCATGAAATTTTTAAAAGTATATTCACTTAAATCATTTAGCAGTAGGAGAAAGCAATTATGAGTGACACAAAAGCCCAGAAATAATAACTTTTGTAATACCAAACATGTCTTATTATATCAACAGTAATAATGAAATTAGTCTTCTAATCAATGTTTTTGAAGAAGCCTTTGTCAAGGAAAACCCTTTATAATACAAATATAATGCTGTGTGTGCATGTCAGTGCCCTCTGCTGGATAGAGACAGATCCAAACTGGTGTTTAGGATCAGGTTTTCACCCAACAGCTGATGGTAAGAAGCTATAAACTGTTGTTATTCAGTACAGAAGGTGAGGGAAGTCATACTTGAGAGGCATATGATGGAAAAAAAAATTGTTTGGGATCTAACATTCCTAGACTTTGAACCCCAAGGTCCATTGCAAGTTGTTGAGATAAGCATCTGTGACCTTTTTATCTTCCATTACCGCAGTTTTTAATTCATCTTTTTCTTTGTCCATGAACAAGTGTAACCACTGCCCAAAAGGTTCCATTGTGCAGGATTTCAGTGTGGAATTGGGTTTTCCTTTTTACCTCAGCTGTAGCCTTCTATTTTAACACTATATATTACAGGAGGCCCCCAAGTGGCCTTCAGAAATGTTTATCAGCTGTTTTACAGAACACACTTTACTGCTGCTGAACTAATTTTTACAGAAATGACATAAATGCTGTCCCTACTTCCCCTGTTCTAGGACAAACAGCATTCTCTATTTTCAAGGCTCTTACCCTAAACAGTTATAAATTCATTAAAAATTACAGCCTAGTTTAAACTTAATTCCGGATGAGATGCTGCCTTCAGGGTCCTTCACAGAGGCCACCTGTGAAAAATGTTTCCCTCTTTTACTTACAAAATATTAGACTGGGGAAACCAAATGGGTTATCAAGGAACAAAGGCATTAAGTAGCCACATGCTTGAGGTAAGATGCTGTTTTGATGTTGCTGTAAATCTCCTTGTCCTCCTGAATACTAAGTTATTCCTCTTTGTTCTTAAAGGAAATGTTCTTCATTCTGGGTGCCCTATCCACTCTCATGGCAGCACTTAGTTATTCTATACAAATAACCATTTATCAGTAACCAGCCATGGCACAACACTGCTTGAATAATGCCTTGTTGCATTCAGCAACAACACATTAAACACTGAAGGATGAATTGAGCTGATCATGCACTTTTAAAGTGTCTATAATCAGATGCTAAGTAATCATATCAAGCTTTAGACTGAGTAATTAATTATAATTCCAAAAGCAGCATTGTAAAAAAACTGCCTTTTCTTGTTTCTGTTTGTTTGCTTGTTTTTTTTAATTATTTATTATTCTCATCTTCTTTTTAGCCTAAAGAGTTAGAAGCATTATAGCTAATTTTGGGGGATAGCAACATGCATCTCACTTGTAAAAAAAAAAAAAAAATTAAAAAATATCAATAAACATCTGGCTTTTTATGTGGAAAAAATTGCATTTTTGTCTCTGTTTAAGGTCACCTGGGATAAGTAAATCTTGTCACTCTAGAAATGCTTGAGAACTAGACATGCCTCAACTAGTGATGATCAGATGATGAAAGTACTTGCAGTTGAGCCTAATTAGTCTTTAAAGTTTAATTTTATTAAGCATCAGATCTGACCAATCTTCTGTGACCAAGCCTCTCACTGAAATCAGCAGGAAAATTAAAGCAGAAAATCTTTTGCAGTTGGACCCAAGAGGACTATGGAGTGCTCCTAGTTTTCCCACGGAATCAAAACCACACCCCTGCAGCAGCTCAGCGTCACAGTTCTGTGTAGCACAGTGACACATATTCTGTAAATGACCGCACAGAGCTTTCTGTCTGTTAACAGCTGTTCAAAAATAAAAGGGGATGGAAGGGACAGCAAATGGTCAGAGATCAGTGAGAAATCTGTGATGGTCTTTCCCTGATTTCCAGCATGCCCTCAAAAGCAGGGATGTCAAGGTTCTAGAACCAAACTTCAGGAGATATCCTTATCCTTCCTTACCCTTTGGGAGATATCTTGGGAGGAGTGTGCCAGTGTAAGCATGTGTGGGTACTAGACTGAAATGATGGCAAATGCAGCCAATTTCCTGTATGTGCCATTCTATTTCCAGATTGGTCATTACTTGCAGAATTAATATTTAAATATTCAGTAGTGTGATAATCTGGAAACAGCTCAAGTACAGCAACAGAATCAATCTCCTATAATCTATATGCAGGACCCTGGTGAACAGTGAGTAATCATCTCTGAAGTAAATATCTGTTTTCTGTGTCTTATAAGATATTGTCTATGTGTTATGATAAGTTAATGAAAATGAAAAGTTTGAGCTTATTTGTAAATAATCCCTAAGCACTACTTTTATTGACCAGTGTGTTAATAAAATCTGATTTATTAAATTTTAAAATTTGAAACATGGCAGCACCTTAATAATTCAATTAATTAATGCAAAAGCTATTATAAATATAGTGTTATTACGAATATAGTGTTATTAGAAACTTAACAGACTATTTTCTGCAACTTTACCATGTTAAAAACAATGTTCCAGTTTATTTCTTTTAATGTCATATACATACTAATAAAAAACATCCCAATAAAACAATAAGAGAAAATAAAAACTCTGGAAATAAACAGAGTAATCTCCTTCTTTAGTACTGTGAGCATATTATTTTTATTAGTCAGCTATTGCATGCAAGTGAAGAGTTTTCATGAATATGTAGAAGAAACATCATATCCATGAATGGGCCACAAAGAGTAATTTTAACACTAGGGCTGAGAGTTTCAGTCCTGAATTAGCTGTAAACATTTTTGAAATTTCTATCAATAAATTTGAAATTTATCAATAAATATATTTTTAAGCTTCAGAACTTTCATGAACATGAGCCCAATGTGGTTATTCCTTTTTAGATTTTTTTTTTACCCACCAATGCTTATTTGATAATTATCTGTCATTTATTCTCTAATTTCCAAGATAAAGGTGTTCAGTATTCTCCTTCAGGAGCAGATCTGGCAGCATGACACACACAGGTAAAAGATTTCTTGAGCAAGGAACTCAGTCCAGCACAAGTTTTTTTGTACCCTGTATAGGAGCCTTTCACAGAAAAAATAGAAGCTGAACATCAGCATGAGCTGCCTTCCTAATATGATCAGGCTCAGAAATTACCTGAATCAGAAATGAACAATTCATGAACGCAACTCAGTTTGCCATTTGTTCCCTGTGAAAATGATCTCTGAGCAAATGGCCCAAATGAAGGCCCTGGCTCTCCTAAATCCCCCCAAATCATTGGTGATGTAATGGCTACAGAGCACACATAGGGTCAGCACACTGCATTTCTGAGTCCAGATCCTGAACCTTGTCCATTGGGCTATTGCTTGTCCTCTGAATTTCAAGGGTGCATTTGTTTTTTTCAGATGAGATCCTCGACAACAATGACAAAGTGTGGTGAGAACCTGAGAGGTGATCGTTGTCACCTCATCCCACCGTGCTCACAGCTGTCCCTGTCACACAGGGACACTGGCTCTGTCCTGATGGGAGAGCCCAATGACATCCTGGTGATCCCTGCAAAAGCCCACAGCTCCTCTCTCCAGAGCTTCTGGAGCTGCCTGCCTCATATACTTCACAGGTACTACATTGAATTAAAAGTATTTTTTAAAAAAGCAACAAATCCCACATTAATTTTGTTCATATATCAGTATTACTATAATTTGCTGTAGCCATAAATAAAACATTTTAATTATATAATTTTATACCCCATGACTACAGAAATAACTGGAAGCCAAGGAATACACTTTATATCATCTGAAATACACTTCATGTTCATCTGAGATAGAATTCATTACTATCAGCTAAATGCTTGATAAAATTTAAAGTGGGTGGAATCTGCACCTGCTGTGCAAAAGTCTGCATTGTGTTAATGAGTCAACATGCACACATCATCCATTAATGGTCTCTTTCTTAACCACAAGAGATGTGTTTGTAGCATATGTTTTTGGGAAAATTTCCTAGACATTTTGCAGAAGAAGAATATTAGTGATACACTGCAATTACATCTAAAAGTATGGCCCAGAATTGAAAGTTAATATGGCTAGGTGTGATGGTGTTCACAGGGGTTTTTGGATGAGGGAAGAGATGGAGATCTGACTCCATATTTTAGAAGGCTTGATTTATTATTTTATTATATATACTACATTAAAACTATACTAAAAGAAGAGAAGGTTTCATCTTAGAAGGCTAGCTAAGAATAGAATAGAATAGAATAGAATAGAATAGAATAGAATAGAATAGAATAGAATAGAATAGAATAGAATAGAATAGAATAGAAAGAATGATAACAAAGGCTCTGTCTCGGACTCTCTGTCCGAGCCAGCTGACTGTGATTGGCCATTAATTACAAACATCCAACATGGGCCAATCACAGATGCACCTGTTGCATCCCACAGCAGCAGATAATCAATGTTTACATTTTGTCCCTGAGGCCTCTCAGCTTCTCAGGAGGAAAAATCCTAAGGAAAGGATTTTTCATAAAAGATGTCTACAACAGCTAGCCATTCTGTAATCATGCAAGACAACCAAACATATGAATTAATGACATTTGGTGCAGTGTGACTGTGTGAATAGGTCCAAACTAGAAAAAGAGAACCTTGTTATATCTTTAAATATGTTTTCTCAGGAAGAAAATTATTTCTTTTTTCAAAGATAAATTACATATATGCAAGAATATCTCAGTGAAGTCCTTTGGATAAAGGAAATGCTGCACTGCACAGACCCATGAACAAAGAGTCCAGTGGCAGCTTCCAAAGAAAGATGGTCTCGTGCTAATGCTGTGTGGCAGGGATGGTGCAGGCAAAACTGCAACTGCTGCTCACACTCATCCATCAAGATCATCCTCACAGCTGGGAAGATGGAAAGATTTCTACTCTACAGCCCACTTAAAGGAAGGGTGAGTGAGGGAATATTAAAGCAGGGCTGCCACTCTTTGCAGTAACCAAACACACCCTTGCCAGAAAGTCCTTCCATGGAAACTATCTCAGTATGATAATTCCTGGAGCACTGCTGTCACAAGTGTTTCTCTTTCTGGTAAATTATACTCAGCAGTAAAAGCTGAGGGAAGATCTGCAGGCAAAAGTCAGGGTCTGCTATGCACATACACAAAATGCTTGTGTACATAATAGTCATACAAAGTGTGTCGAAAAGTGGTTTCTTTTCACTCTTTTTCAGATGAGAGCCTCTTAATGTTATTTTTAAATCTTTAAAATGTTATTTTTAAATCTTTAAAATGTTTCAGCATTTAGCTGAATATCCAGTATTGAGATTATATTGGTATTTTATACATTTGACTCTCAGACTCTGGAGGCAATGTCAAAGAGCCCATTCTTTTTCCTATCACAGATCTGAAGATTTTACATCATCTTTCTCTACTTAACACTTTATATTTTGTACACACTTCACTTTGACAAAATAACTGCAAAGCAAATCATAAACAAATACATAAAAATTGGCAAAATTTGTTAATAAATGTAAGCATTTATTTGGAGCAAAAATAGATCGATTTTTTTTTAATATCAGCAAACTGTAGTGATCTTAAAAGTCATGAAAATTCGCAAAAAGTAAGGCTGTCAGGCATGCAGACTTTAATCTTTACATTGTATCAGGATTCTGACTTGCAGTCTAAATACAAGCCCATAAAGAGTCTTGTAAGACTACAAAACCTAGCAGTTCTTCATATTAATGAGGACTTTTTACTACAGGATTAGAAATTCCCCCTTTTCATTACAGGATTTACAACACAAGCAAAAGAAATCACCCAATATAGTATTGAAAAATGAAGGGACAAAACCCATTACATTTTTAAAATCCTGACACTTCTGGATATTTTTTTACTTAGAACCAGGTCATGTGTCTTGTTCAAGGTGCTCATCCTGACTTCTTTCCCCTTACCAATACAGAAAGGCATCTGCTGAAGGATTGTTTCATCACATTATTTTTACCAAAGATGAGACAAATACCACCCTTTGCTTACACAGTCCTTTTCCAATTACACTTACAGATTCTTTTTTTCCCCCTCAGATGATTCCTTATTCCTGCAAACAGTAGTACAACTGCTTTACATAAAGGTAGTGTTTTCCCCAAGCTGCCACAAGAAGAGGTTTGACGCTGTAGTCTAATTGTCCTCCATATTTAATTTAACAAAGAAAAAGAAAAAAAAAAGTCTTGCCATTCTAGATTGACTGATCTTTTGGTCTTCTAAGAGGAACACTTGCAAAGGGAAATAACACTAAATCAAACTTCCACACACCAAGACTTCCATGGACTGCATAGGAATTCTGCATCTAGACACAGGGGTAACTCTAGTAAGGATAACTATGATGAACTATGACTATAACTATGATGAACTATGATAACTATGATGTCCTGATCTACTCACACTTTGCTCTGGTAGTAGACAATTACAATTTGCAGCCAGCTCCCCTCTGCTTTGCTGACACTGACTTGCCTAGAAACACTCCACAAGCACAGTTTTCTGCCACCTTTTCAGGCTTTTTTGATAGCTGACCCTCCAATCTACTGAAAAAATCCCAATTTGTCTTGTCATCAAGAGAACTCACAGCAAACGTTGGCCTCCATTAATTTTAGTACATAAAAGGTCCCAACTCACTTTGTTGGAGCTTCCCACAAAACAGTAAAACAAAATCAGCATTGCATCATTTCTGTTGGCTGTCCTGGAGGTTTCCTGAGGCCCTGTGGTTCTGGAAAGGATGCTGGTGCTGCTGCAGTGCCCCAGTGGTGTCCCTGCCATGGGGATAGAGGCCACTTGTTCAGGAAACTGAGCTGTCACAGGTTCATAGTGCTGGGGTGCTGCTAGCACAGCCAGGAACAAATACAATTGATCCAGGCAGATTGTTACTGAATCACTCGGAAGCACTTGCCATAACTGATAAGGATGTACATTTTCCTTGCAGTTTTTAAGTAAAAAAAAAAAAAAAATTATGATTAATGTAAAATTGCCTGGTGTTCAGCTTTTGCTGCAGCATGTGCAATGCTCAGCTTGCTAAAATGAATGACCCCATGAAAAACCTTAGCATTTGGCAATTTTGGGGATGTAATGAAGCATAATTAAAATGATTAAGAAATAGATTGAAGGAAAATAGTTAAATGGTGTAGGAGAGAACTCCAGCAGTGCCACAAGAAGCCTGCACAAGGTCTCAGTTATCATATTATTCTAGCCATTTCTGCAGCTCCCCAAAGCCAGGGAATAGAAACACATAAGAGCACATATGGCAGGAATGGATGAAACAAAGATCTCAACTCAGCAGCACACATCATTTTAATGATGAAAGCATCTATGAGGTGTTTATGGATCTGTTTGGTTCAGAAGGGCTCAGATAAGAGTGCAGTTATTTTGACCACCACACAAACACAGAAGCAATACTGCTGTAAACCCCTACTCACAAATTCTCAAGTAATTCCCTGCATTTAAAGTTGTTCCTAGTAAAACCTGTAATGGCTCTCTAAATAATGTTTGTGAAGGAAAATATTGTCATTCAAGCAGAACTACAGACATCTGTGCTCATTTATAAATAAACTACTTTTGTTTAATTTTATTTATAGATGTATTAGGAAAATTCCACCTAGTTGGAAAATGTGGAGAAATAATAGCCTGACACCAGAGTCAAACCTTTCTGCAGTGTCATCAGCTGAGAATGCAAAGGTCATTCTCTACTGGTATTGAGGCAGGTTCCTTATTGATTGTTTCTATGCTAGGAAAAAAATAATAATAAAATAAAAGGACTTTCTTAGTCTCGAGCAGAAATGAAAAATAGCTCTTGGGGGGAACAAAAGAAAGGCAATCAAAATTAATGTATTGTGCCAAATGCAGGCAGTTCCAGCTTGTTTTGAAAGATCCATTCACATAATCATAAAAGAAGACTTTTCAGGAGAGGTGCTGTAATAATCAGTGTTTTGTCTAAAAATAGGTCATTAATGTGAGTATTAGATGAGATTAACTTTGCCACATAATTGTTTTGTTCTGCTTTAGATTATTTTGTGCAGATGTATGTTAAAAAAGAAAAATAAAATCAAACAACAAAAAGCTATTCTGAATGCACAGAAAATCATCAGAAGGGGGCCAGAACTCTGTGTCCCTGTATTTAGACAACACATGGTCTCTGTATCTGGAGTGCTCCTCTGCTTGTTAATTGATAAAATGCATTGAAAGGGAATCTCTGTCAATAAAAAGTGCATCATAATTTGCAGGATATCAATACTTCTGGTAAAAAAAAAGAAAACAGAACCCTTCTTTCAAGAGTGTTATTCTCCTGGAAATAGGAGTACTGCAGCACTATAAACTGTGCCATATGACTGTTTTTTCCCTACCCACAGTCCCTATTTTCAGCCTAATGGTGTGGAAAGAGCTTTTCTCTGTCCTTAACAGTCACAGGATGTAACCTGTATCCACACCTGTGCTTAAGGTTTAAATGATAAAATTACCTTTTTTTTTGGCAAAGCTTAAAATGCCCTGCTTCTTTCAGCTGACATAAGCTGTTCCCTGTTTGGACACATTTTCAAAGCAAACATGGCTTCGATAAATGCTGCCACTTACAGAACAGGAGAATTTTACCTAAGCCCCATTTCACAATGAGCAAGGGATACCCAGTGTGTGTGAGTTCACCCCTACTCAGAGGGCACCCACAAAGCCTATGAAGTGCTATCTATAATTCTGAAAACAGAGTATAAGTGAGAATTAAATGCTCAACTGATAAAGGGCTGCCTGTCTGGCCAGAGATAAATAACAAAAAAAACCACTTGTATTGAAATTTATATTTTCAGGCACCAAAATCCAGCTCAGAATGGATACAGCAATATTTCCTCTTTATTTGCTTGGCTTTTAATGAATGCCCAAGCTGTGTGTAAAATTTTGTCAATTTAAGTTCACTTAAATCCTATTTTTGTCACAGGCTAAGATTTTTCAGACCTTGAAAATTAGTTAATTAACAACACCACATCCTGAAGATTTCAAATCATAACTACAATGGATGTCCTGGATTTTAAATTGTGTGAAATTCAAATTGGCAGCTAGTGGGTTTTTCAAAGTCTTAATCACCTCACCCAACTCTGTGTGAATTAGGTAGCTAGGGCTTTTCATTGTCACCCATTTTTTGGTAAATGTATATTTACTCAGTCAAAACTGTTCTTATTTTTTCCCCCAAAGTCTACACAAAAGTCTTGCTTCACAAGTCCACATCAATTTCATCATTTAAAAAGTTAATATATATAAGCATGTCAGCACCTAGCATTCATACATTGCAGAAGAATACTTAATTGGAAAAACAGTCTTCTCCACTCCCCCAGATCTCCTAAATATATACATTTTTCAATATTTTAATTACATGCACACACACTTTATGTTTTGTTGTCTGAGTTCTAGCAAAATGACAGCATATTAAAAGAAAAATTGAGCTGTACTATTCATTCCCAGACTTTAAAGTCTTGTTCTTGTTTTGGTTTTTAAATTTTTTTTACAGATATCATTAATTAGTTGAAAACAGCTAATAAGTTGGTGGCAATCAAGGACAAGTATGACTATTTCTCCAATGAATTTCAAAAGAATTACACTCATATATTGATAAGTGTTGAAGTGCAGCCTTGCAGGTTGTCTTTTATTGACTTGTTAACCATGGCTTATTCATACTGCCCAATTTGTGCTGTGGTTTCTTGTGTTCACAGTGAGATAACACAAAAAACTATTTTGTAATCAAAGTATTAATGCTTGCAGCCCTGCAAAGCCCCTTCCAGCAAGCTGATGGCAGGAGGGAGGTTGCAACCTCTTCACCAAGAATTGCAACCAAAACTTGTCACTGGGAACTGGGAGAGGGGGATAAAAGTAAGATGGAGGAGCGCTGTTCCTGGACAGCCAAAGTCAACATTTAAAATAAATATTTTTTAAAATAATAATATAAAAATAAATTAAATATATATAGAAATAAGATAAATAATTTTTCTCCTTCTAACCTGTTAACAGCCTACAAGTGTGTTCAAGTCTTAGAAGAGTAGGGACTGAAGAACTGGCTTACCTATATTTATAAAATACAGCTCTGTTCTCTTTGAGAAAACCATTTAGTAGCTCTTTTGAAGGGTGTTGACAATGTGCAGCTCAGTGCAAAAATGGAAGGGAGGCTTCTACCATGTCATATCTCCACAGCAAAGGCACTGCACAAATAGCCCTGTGCTTTAGCTTTAAATAAAAATATAATAATCAAGAATATCTAACTAAATGCAATAGTATGTTGAGCTTCATGAAACATCTAGAAACGTGAGTGCTTGCTTTATTTACAATTTGATTTTATTCTGAATTCTCTGAAACAAAAGGGCTGTGGGCTTACAAATTCTTGTCTTCTTTCCTTTGAAGAAATTGTCAAGGCAGAGCAGAGCAGAAACTACACAGGTTCCAACAGTCTTGCATAAGTCCCACCATAAATTGGCCATAATCCAACCACCAGAATGAAACCTGCCACTTACTGTCACGGTGATATTTTCTGGAAGAATTCCTTTGCAAGGATTTCTTCTCCTGGGAAGCTGAGAAGCCTCAGAGAAAAAGGAAAACAATATTATCTTGTTTGCTTCTCCTGTGTTTTGCTGCTTTGGAATGTGGTTAGAGACTGTGAATTGTTTTAACTTAATGACCAGTCACATCTATCTGTGTTGGGACTCTGGAAGGAGTCAGGAGTTTTTCATTAGTATCTTGTTAAACCTTCTGTAAATATCCTTTCTCTATTCTTTAGTATAGTTTAGTATAGCATTCTTTTATATAATATAGTATAGTACAATAAAATATAATATCATAAAATAATAAATTAGCCTTCTAAGGACATGCAGTCAGATTAATTCCTTCCTACCACAGGGGACCCCAGAAAATACTACAACTTACCTATGAAAAATATTTTTCCTGACAACATTCTGCACATAATTTTAGAGGGCTGAGTTGTCGCTTATTGTACTTCAGCCTGATGTTTGTTCACATTATAAACACCTGATAAACCATCTTCTGTGATACTTGTGGACATCACTACTGTAATTAAGCACTTATATCTGCCAAAGCTGGGTAACAAGCTGGAACAGTAGCTGAACAAATTAGTGTTCTAGTGTGCTCATCCTGCTGCATTCAAATGACTGCAGGTTTTTATCCCTGACAGCACCACCTGGGTTGGGAATCATAACAATTGTTTATATTGCAACTTAGAATTTCTGAGCTTCAATGTGCCTGTTAAAATGATCTCTCTTTTGGGAGGAGCAGGGAGGCTGCCCTCCCTCAGTGAGCTGACACAAACTCCTGTGCTCTTGCAGGCTGTGCTGCCTTGGCATTTTGCATGGAAGCTGTATGGGATTAAAGATGTTAGGATAAGCAAACAGAGAGGCAGGGAGAAATTATATCTTCTTCTTTATGGGTTGTTCTTACCTTGTGAATCAAGATGTTACAACGCAATGAATCTTTTCTGGTGAGCTGTCTGGACATTGAACACTATCAGACCTTCTCTCCACAATATGTATTGTTATTACACCTGGGAAAAGCCGTGAAAAGCTGACATCCTTTGTTCAATTACCTCTGACTCTGTGTGGTTTTATTCACTGTAGAGAGCTCAATGAAAAATGAGCCTCTCTTCTATGGAAATGTCAGTTACCACTATGTACTATGTATTCTCTACAAGCTGATCTATGTAGTCCTTTGAAGATGTCTGTTTGTTTGTTTGTTTTAAGAAAGAGTGTAATTCTAAGGGAAAAAAATGAAAGTCTCTGTTGTGAGCACGCTGATGCTAAGAAAGGCTGGCTGTGAAGTTGGCATCTGCTTCAGAACAAGGAGCAACAAAATGAAGGCTTGTATTTTTCATGCTCCAAGATTAAAGGACAGCAACTAGAGCCTTTTATACCATCAGAAGGAAAGCCTGGCCAGGGAGCAGAGGAAGTTGTTATAGGGACTTTGTTTTTTATCAGATGAGAAGCACCCAAGGAGATGCGCTGAAGCTGCTCTCTGTCTTACACATCCCAATGTTTTTTTCTTGTGTGTCTTCCACCTGCCCCTTGGCATGGTAACTGAGGAGTCATAATACAGCAATAAACCCAGATGTCTGGCTTCATTAAGAGGAGGTACCCATACTGTATTAGATGTAGCTATAAAACTGCATCCTGAAGCCCAGGTAAATCTACTGAACTTAATAAGGTCATGAAATAATAATAACACAAATATGACTTCACGGTTTAGCCTTGAACCCAGAGTAAGATATTAAATTTGAATATTTCCAAATGATTTCTTAGATAGACTCCTTTTGCACTCTCTAGTATCTTTTTTTTTTTTTTTTTGCAGACAAAGAGAAAGAATAAGTATTGGTACACTTTTTCCAATATCAGTCCAGCTTTATAAGTTAGGTGTGGAAATTATAATGTGTTTCCTTATGGAAAGAATCCCTTTCTTTTAAATGAACAAATGTAAGAACTGTGTTTAAAATTTAATATTCATGTGCATTTTGGAGTCGAAGTAGGCAAATTTCAAATAAATCAGGGACATAGCAAACTAATTTTCTTGACTGGCTAGACATTCCGGCTGCTGAGGCAAGAGACAGTCATTCCTGCTATTGCTGTAGCCATCTGTTGCCCGGTGTCTCAGAGCAACAATGATTCCTGACTAATGCACTTCGTGCAAAAGCACAGACTTTACAAGAAGTGACCTGTAATTATTTATGAGTAGTCTAATGAAGAAATTACTCAGTCTGCTAATGTGGCAAAAGTATCACTAACAGCACTGGTCAGATCAAAAGCAGAGGCTGGGTGCACATTTTTCTAACCCTTAAGGCTTAGGACAGCATGGAATGTCCATGCTCCAGTGAACTTAACATTGTACCATGATCTTGGAGGATACTTTCCAGACCTGTGCTTTAAAGGCAGTGTTACATCAATAGTGAACTTTCTTTTTTGTGGGCAGCACTGCTTTGAAGCATTTGATTTCCCAGTGCAAACTGATACCCAGGCCCCTGCAGAGAGAGCAGTGCTGATGCAGAGAAGAGCAGTGAAAAGCATCCCTTTCCTTCCTGCAGCACAAGCAGCAGTCATTGCCCATATTTTGTGTTTGCCACAGCCTTGGAACCGGTCCTGTTTGTACCTCCAGTGAAACAGAGTACCAATGGACATATGGAGAAGGAAGGAAAGAGAACAAGGATATATCTGTATTGCTGTGAGGCTTCATATTTTCTGTTATTGAGTGTTCTTGTAGCCACAAGGATATTCCAGGAGATGGACATCAAATGCAGCGTCAGGAAAACAGGATAAAGTGAAAGGGAATGTGATGCAGTGATCATGCAGTGATTTCAATGGCTGGAAAAAATCAAGCCAATCTCTGCAGTGATAACTTGTCACAGTATTTGTGGCATTACCCAATTAAATATTCACAAGTTATCAATGTAGCAGATCAATGGCAATGAATTTTTCCTGTTCCTGAAACTGTTCATGTGTTGTCAGAGTTTCTTGCATTAGTTCTCTACCTCTTCCTTAGCTGTGGTAGCCAAGAGCTGCCCCACCTGTGCTACAATGACTGTCAAAGTGCAGCAGCAAGAATTATATCTGCACCAATGTGCAGACCGACCTGGAATATTACATAAATGTCTTGTAGCTGAAATAGTTGTGCAACTTTACTCTTACCTGATAGGAGTCTCCCTCAAGATTCTACTTGAAGGGAAAGTCAGGGTTACCCTACAGGAGCCATTTTCCTGAGCAGTAGGTGCAAAATGAGCTTTCAGAAGCTATAGTTTCTTGAGGGGCAGTAGCAAATAGGAAAAGAGACATGGGAAAATAAATTGGAAGGATGGAAACTGATTCCTTTCATGGGAGATTTTCAGTATGGTACAGACAGACATTCAGAGTTGATGGTGCTTAGAGAGAGAGTCTGGACCCCAACTGAGAGCATGGTACTATGAGAACAAAAGCTAACAGAATTTTTACAATAATCCAAGTACACCCAAGGTAACAAAATAATAATCTCATTCATTTTATCCTTATTTCCCCACCAGCAATGTGCCATTAGGCAACAACTGGGCCTTTTCTAATTGCTGGGTTTAAGGAATAGCTTATTTTCTTCACAGCTTTGGCCAGCCTTCCAAAACTTCCAATTAATTCCGAATATAGCAGTCTCTGGTGTAGCATGAAAACTCAGTAGTGGTTGGAGTGTATTAAGTTGCTGTACACAAGTCAAAGAGTCCACAGACAGCAATATCTTTCCAATGCAATCAAGCTGGGTGAGAATTGAATCAGCAAACTGGAATCCAGGTGGTCCTTATCCTCCCATCTCTGACCCACTGAGCCATCATTTTTCCTACCAGCTGTTCCTGGAAGTCAGGACTTTTAGCAAAGTTTTGCCATTGCTGTCTAAAAGTGCTTCAAAGTTGTATGAAGCAAAAAAATCAGCAAAAAAAGCAGCACAGTCTATAAGAGTTAAGCAGGAATCTACAGAAATAATACAGGCACAATACAGAATTGAACCAGTGACATTTGCCTGCTTGTTCTCAAAGGATACTGTAGAGGGCAAGGCTCTGTTGCATCCATTTGAACATTGGCATAAGATTCTTCACACAAGATGAGCTCAAAAAATGCTCATAAATTGTTGGCTAGGATGAAAAATGAACTCCCCCAAACACCCCAGTCTCTGAAAACAGACCATCCAGCGAATTTTGACAGGGATCACAAGGAATACATTATCATCCAGACATTCCAAAGCACATATTTCTTTACAGCATTTAATGCATCTTTCAGCATTTGTCACAATTTCATGCAACTATGGCTTTTTTCTTTTTTTACTCCTTCTCCTACAATTCACATGAGTAAATCATTGTTTTATCAGAGCATAAAAGTGACAATGTTGCTTTTACTGTCAGATACAGAAAAAAATTATATACAAAATAAAGCTTTTCCAATTCACCCATATTTTTCCCGCTGTATTATCTCAATTCTTCTGCTTTTATGTTTTATAAAAATTGCAGAAAGAAATCAACATACGCTGCTAGCTTGTGTGGTGCACTGTTGCTGTAGTGAGTTTCAGAAAGCAGGCATTAAAGTCTTTCTGTCAAGAGATGGTCCTTATGTTTAATTTCAAGTTGATCACAAGGCCAGTAGGGTTGCAGAGGTGTTTAAAACCTTTCCCTGTAAAAACTAGAGAAGAACAGTTTTTTCACAACTAATGGCCAAGCAAAAATATTATCCAGCACTCATATAAAACTCAGAGGATTAATTTACTTTTAGACATCATAAGCCCTGAAGGACTCACTTGCTAACTAGCTCATGGAAATAATTAATGCTAGAGGTCATGTGGTCTTTACATTAAAATGTCAAGAAAATAATTTCCTGGGAATCTCATTAGCACAAAGCAAAAGAGTACACAATGTAAACACCCACGTTTTCCAGACTTTCATTATTTTTTTCCTTATTTTATAAATTGTATCTTTTTAGTGCATATAAAAATGTGTATTAATATTTAGTTTTACAAGGGATTTTATTACCATACTTGCAGACTATTTAATATAAAAACAAGCAGATAATTCTGCTGTTCATCTGCTAAGTTTTGCTGATCTACTCCAAAGATGGGTAAGAAAACTTGAGGCTCCTTATTACATATAGAAGAACTGTGCCAATTAATTTCAGCCTCACAAGATTTTTGAAACTAATTCCATAGCCCAGGCACTTCTTTAAGGAGAAGCCATGGGGAGCTGCAACCACACAAGGCATCCAGATGCTTCACTGTGTGCAGTGTCCATGAATGTTGTAAATGGGCATTTTTAGAGCTGTAAAATCAAGAGCTCCAAAGTTATGAAATACCAGAGTGAAGTCTGGAGTGGTAGTTTTATCTGAACCCTTTGTTTGGGTGTATTATGAGATCCTCTTTAATTACATGAGCACACACTGCTTTTCCAACAGAATGCCTGCCTTAGGGCACAATATGGATGTGGCTCACTTACTGAGCAAGTAGTCAATATTTTGTGCTCGCCTTGTTTGAAGTGCTTTATTTACTACATCAAATCCAGCCCTGAAAACTGACATTGCTTTTCCCACAGTTATTTTTGTGGTGCTTTTCAGTACAACATTTCAGAATCATAAAACTCAGACTCAGAGAGTATTCTGATTGCTTCATAAATATTAATTATATCATTTTCACAATGCATCTGAAAAATGAGCGGATAGTATTTACAGACACACATCTGAACTCTGAGGGAACCTCATAATTTGAAAGTCATATCATTACAGTTCTGATAAATTAGGGAAGCAAGATTTGCAGGAGGAGATGCTGCTATCCCTGGACCAGACACCTACTGATTTCCTGTTCCTGCTTGTTCCTCTAGAGTGAGCATTATGGTATCTCCTCCCACCCTGTGTTTTTACCCAGCTGTGCCCAGTTCCTTCCTACTGTCCTAAGTTCCTTTTTCCAATTTAGCTTTCTTTCTCATCTTTAATGCTGCTTCTGTCTCTTGCTTCTGTTCATGGACTGCAAAGTCTTGTCCTTGTTCTTCTGCCTGGACCTTGAAACTTCCTCCCACCTTTGGCTATTTTAGGAGTTCTTTATATTTAGTTTCGCAACTAATCATCTTTTGGTGAGCATCATTTCTGCACTCAGCCTCACCAGCAGCTCTACCCCAGCTGCTACACTACTCCTATGAGTGCAGCAGTTATGGAAATCAGTTGTTTTCTCACACAGATGCACCTAGTGAAGCGTACAATCAATGTTCATTGCTAAAAAAAACCGTAAAAACCCCCAAACTGTTTAAGAGCTAGATCTGCTGTAAGACTCAGAGAGAAACAATCAGAATTTGAGTCTTCAATTGTTCAGTGTCAGGACAGACACAATCTACCAAATAGGCTTTAACTGTGCTGAAATCAAAGTGATGAAAGAAATATTTCCCAGGCTAATGACCACCAGTGTGGTGGGTGTCTCTGTATGGCCCTGACAAAGGATTCTGTATCCTGAGCAAATATCTAGGTTCCACCTTAAACAGAAATGCCACTGAACTCATGGTGTAGCCGTTATCCCTAAAAGACTGAAGTTTTCTATGACGTAGTGAGAATAAAGCAAATCAGTTCAGGAGGAAAGTAGGCAGTGATTGTATTACAGGAAAGATTACATGGCTCTGGAAAATATTAAAGAAATGCCAGAACTGACTTCTAAATCCTTTCTCTTCATTACAGCTGAAAAGTAAAACACAGTTATGTTATCTCAATCAGCTTATATTATACAGTTTGAAAATCAAGCCCATGTCAATTCTGTGCACAGCAGTTTTTAAACCTGCAGAAGGTTTATAAATTGTTTCTCTCTTGCATCAATTCTTTCTAAATCTAAAAAAAGGCAACAAAAAAAAATTCCAGATCTTCTCTTGGATATTTCTTTCACACAAATAACCCTATTAAGCAATGATGAAAATTTCATATAATGAAAAACTCACATGACTGAGCTTTGCCCTGTTGTGGAATCATCGCTTCTTTTCCACCCTACTAAAAACACTGTTTTGTTGGGACTTGTATTTAAAAATATTTTTTCTCCTCTCTGTGGTGTTTTATGTGGTTTTTTTTGTTTTTTGGGGGGGTTTTGTTTGTTTTTTGTTTAGTTTTTGTTTTGTTGTTTGTTTTTTGTTTGTTTGTTTGTTTTCTGGCATAGATTCTCCTGTGCTGAGAATATGAATGAATTAAAAACCCTAAAACTGAGACTGAATTTTAGCATTAGGAGGGTTCCTGATGCTTTCTCACACTGACAAAAATAATGAAGGCACAAGTGCAAAGTGTATTTCAAATGTCATTTATTCCACCAGCTATTTAGAGGTGTGATAACAAAAAATGTTCTGCTTTTGTATTTTTATATAGGAGTGTCCTGATGAAAGTTGTCCCTGTTCTGCTGGAGCTTTTCATGGTCCTAAATTAATTGTTAATTGCTGAAGTTAAAAGTGACAACTTTCCTCAGTCAGCCGCCAAATTAATAAAGGCACCTTGAACATAAGAAGCGACTCACAAATTACAGTCACAGTCTTGTGGGTGCATAGATGTTATTACCAGTAAACACTCAGAAATTTTGCTTTTTTAACAAGAATGGCTCCAATAAGCCAAGTACTTGGGGCATATATCAGTTTATCTCCAGACGACCACTTTATGGGTACATATTTTTGTTATCAGGATGAGCATCTCTCCACTAATACATGAACATACATTCAAATACCTCACAAATACTTTTATGAAGAATTTACCGAAATTCAAGAGGAAAACAGTGGCTTTAGTACAAGATTGAAAAAAATGCAACTGTTGAGAAAATACTTGTTCAATGTGAGTTATTGTGCTTGTTTTATATGGCATAACTCAATAATGAATCATTACAGAACACTGATCACATCTATTTACCATATTCGTATACACATTAAATTATATTTCAATTTTATCTAATTAAAATGTTTCACATTATTATGCCTTTTAAAACTGGTGTCAAAATGAAAACTAACAGTTATTAATATCAAATCTAGTCTCCAGATCACAGTATTATTTCCAGCTCTTTTTCTGAAACATTTTCTGTGGTGTGTCAGTAAACTTTTTACTTTGGTCCACACAAAAATAATTATTTAAACTCAAATGGGAAACTTGCTGTACTAACATTTAAAGGTGTAATCCCCAGCAGCCTTCAGAGCAGTGCTAGTAATGATAGAAACATCAAATATTAAATATGTGCTAGAGTCATAAAAGGATTGCATGCACAGGGAAATCCACAGTTCCAGGTAATATCAGAAATTAATGTAAAAGAAGATGGCAAGCTGCTGGATGGCAGTAATGCCCTGGCAACTTTGGAAATAACTTGAGACTTGAAAATTTCTTGAGACCATACTATAATGGAAGATCAGAGCTCTATGGACTGCTCAGCCACAAGTTCAGGCATTCCATGTATTTGAAACAAAACCATATTCTTGATATGAAAATACTGTTTCTGCATTCAGTCTCCCTGAAACTTGTCTGTAGTCTGATGGGCTCAGGCAGAGATACAGGCAGAAACTGTGGGTAGCCAGGGTCTTCCCAAAAGACAAAAATGGATTTAATGAGTTAGTCTAGTGCATTAATTTTGAAAAAAAAAATCACTATATAAATTGTATTGTTAAAAAAGGAATCCTCTTGTCCCTTGGGAAAAATTCATGATGATCAGCAAGAACTCAGCCAAGGAGATTCACAGTAAAAGGAGAAAATGTTAAAACAAGCTGGGAAAAGAAGAAATTGTCATAATCATGTCCAGCTGAGGGAAGTTTATTGTCAGAGAAATGAAGCGAATTAAAAGTTTATTAGTTTACATATTCTAAAAAAGAGGATTATGTATGTATTAGATAACCACATAAAATTTAAACAAGAAATGCAGTATATATATATATTTTTTTTAATAGTGGAAATAAATGAAGCCATTTCTACAATGAGGCCATATTCATTTCACTTCACAGTGTTTTTAATTGAAAAAAACAATAGCTCTCTCCAGGCAGAGTTACCACTTATAGAGTTGCTGTGAGATGGAAGGGGGGATTTTATGGTTACCTACTGAGGTTCATACGAAGGAACGGGGCAAGCAGAATGGCCATAACAGCTTCTTACCATCCTATAAAAAGTGTGATCTGACTGTGAAAAGGTTTGAAGAAGCTTTCACAGGGAGCACTTCTGAGTGCTGCCAATCTCAAGAAGCAGCAGTGACAGATCATTGACCGTAATTGTTAATAAACTGCTTTCTGTGGTCTTGCAGCCAGAGAAGGAGAAAGTGATATACAGGAACACCAGCAATGAAAAGGAATTTTATTTTCTGACCACTGTCATTTAAAAAACATTCTTCTGCTTGCAGAACTTTAGCCAGCCTCACCCTTCGCATTGCATTTATCTCCCCAGAAAGGGGCTGCAATGTCATAAAACAATATGCACGACTCCCTCTAGGAAGGCAGATCTGTCTGCCTTGAAACCAGACCACTGATTTCATAACGTGCAGCTCTGGAAGTGCAAAAGCAGCTAACAGCTTCGGACAGCAGCGATGTGTGCTCCAGATTGCTCCCTGCCGCCGCGGCCTCTCCGCGTGCCTGTCCCCGCGGAGCGCAGGCCGCAGCCGCCGCCTTCCTGGCGGCCCTCAGACAGAAGCGGGCCTAATCAAGAGAAGTGTGAAATCACAACAAAGCCAGCTCTTCCCCTTCTGCAGATGGTGAGCTGCCAGGAGGGATCAGCCCAGACTTTAATTGCGAGGCTGATGAGAGAGGCAGGCAAGATGGGAAGGTACGTGTTGTGGTGTGGGCAGATCGTTACATAACGGCGAGGCTGTCGCACACGTGGCGCCGAATGAATCAACACACGCTTAAAAAAATGGCACCATCAATGGTTTTCCTCACTCCAGAAACAGAGTGATTAAGTACCCTGGCTGTTTGTAAACTTCTTTGGGTGTGATAAAGAATCTGGTGAGATTACTATTATTAAAACTTAAAAGAATTTTCCTTTTTTAAACTTCTCCCAGGAAGTTACAGTATCAGTTTCTCTGGGTCTGGATTGAAGGGACTGGAGATGTTAGTTCATGCTAGAACTCAGCTCTTTATTATTTCTTATCAGTAAAACAGTCTCACAACCATGAGTTTGGCAGCAAGGCACAAAACGGCCAACAATCTCTTGTAACAAGGTCTTTTAAGACTAAACTATCCAATTAAGAACTGACATCTGGATTTTTTCCCCTTTTAACCCAATAACTGATCCCTAAAAGTCCACACTGCAGATTTTTCTGCCCAATTACAAAACATCACCCAAACCCATGGAGAAGAAGGAAGAAGCCTGAAGAAGAAACTCAGGACAACACCCTGTCCCCTCCATCTTGCTTCCATCCACAACATACTCAAAATCCCAAAACCTAAATTTCTTACCAAGTGATACACCTACACTGCTCTCTATAATCTGTTTCACACTTTTGTGGATTCTAGTCTATCTTGAAGTCTAGGAAACTTTCTCCATGAATGAGGGTCAAAGTCAGTGCTCCCCTGGGAGTTAGGGCACCCCAGAGCTGACAGAGAAATATTCCCTGTGCCCTGGGTTTCCACAGTACAGACTTAGCCAGATGCACTTATGCACATAAATTCATAGACATCTGTTCATGTGTTAATACTCACGTGCTAGACGCCCCTGGATGTATTGTTTTGTAGGAACATAATTTTTTTAAATTTAGTAATAGATTTTACCCTAAGGCAGGGAAATGTTTTCTGTTACTCCAAGAAAATTTCAAAGAATAAGTTACAACTTGTGGATCTGTGCACTTCTAATATTTGTCTTACTTCTCTACATGGACTAAAGTTGTGCTTATGCCTCCCCAGAGTGAGGAGATATCCCTGAGCCTCTGTGTTTCTTTAATGATGAAAGAATTACAGAAACATGATATCAGCTGCCTGTCATTGGAACAGGCAGAAAGGATGTCAATAACCACCAAGACAGTTGAGTGAAGTTTAAAATCCATACTTGACTCAAGACATGTCCAAAAATGCCTGAAGTATCGCGACCTTGATGTTTGCGTTGTAAAAATCACTTTCTCAATCTAAGTGCCAGGAAATCAAAGTTTTCATAATCTAATAAAAGGATGCCAACATGTGAACAAAATGTGTAAGGAAGAAGTAGCAGGCACCAGGCATTGAGCTGTTCCCATATGGGTTCTATTGCATGGGTTTTCTATTTCTATAATGTAGAAGGAAGGAACTCATGCACAGCTATTTATAAGTGTCACTAAATTAAGTGATTGTTTTTATATCCTAGCTTCAGAAGAAAAAAAAGGAAAAAGAAAAAGAAAAAAGAAAAGAAAAGAAAAGAAAAGAAAAGAAAAGAAAAGAGAAAAGAAATCCATAAAATAAGTAACTTAGATTATGCAAGTATTTTGTACCAAAACACATTACTTGAAAAACAGCAGAGGAAGTGAAATATTCAAAATCTGTGCAACATAAAGGAGATTAATTCCAAATAGAATAAATGTCATACATTTCCAAGAAGATTTTTGTCTTGAAGTGGACAGACTTGAAGTTTATAACAACTTAAAAATTACATATTTATTTAAGGATATTGACCTATTCATATGAGGTCTGGGAAATCTTACCCAATACCACTGTTTAGAAATATTATCTGTTATAATTCATTTTTTTCAGTGTATGGCAAGAAATGGATCATTTTTTTTCTGGGAAAAACTGTTGAATGAGAATTCAGCAACCTGCCATTAAAAATTTTGGACATGAATTTTTTTATAAGTGGTTTACAAGTTCAACCTGAGTCCAAGGAAACAGAATTAAAAAGTAATAGAAATAAAAAGTAAAGAGTATAAAAGTAATAGAAATATCAGAATACATATTTTTCATTTTTGCTCTTTGGAAACTTGAATATAGGACAGGTCATTATCATCTCCATGCTGAGAGAGGCACCTGAGAGACAAAACTCCTGTTTTCTTTTTTTTGTTGTTGTTGTATTTGGTCCAGTGTTCATTCTGTGCTTGAGGTAAACCATGAGCTCTGACTGTCATACATTTATCACTGTCATAAACTGCAATATTTTTTGAATCAGAAACGTGCCTCAAAGCCTACTTAATATCAGAAAATAATATTCTCTTCCCTGGAACGAAAATACTCCTTTAATATTTCAATAAAAAGAAGAATATTGTCTCTTCTGACAAAGATGTGGAATGAATTTCAAAATTTGCCTTGTGTTAGACAATACCTGTAATTCTAGAGGGTAGTAACAGGGGTTTCATGGTAACAGAGAGTCCATTTGGACTGTCCATCTGTCCATTTATAAGTTCTGGGCACAATCCTACAATAGAAGAAAAGTAAAGACTAGAAAATCACTATTCATATGTTTTCAGGTATGTGTGCATTACCCAAACTAATTTTTTTCCTTTTTTTTTTTTTTTTTTTTTTTTTTTTTTTTTTTTTTTTCTGGAATGCACAGATGGACTAATGGATAATTAGCTGGTCAGCTTTCATTAGAAAAAATTCTTATACCTTAGCTCCTTTTCATGCTGGACAAGGAGGAAAAAGGTTTCTGCATTAGTATTTATGTTTCTCAGATATATTTTATGGTTGTCTATTTGATTTGAACTACCAGCAACCACGGATTACTAACAAGGCAAAAAAAAAATAGTTCGGCAAACTGTCAATGGAAAACTCAAAAAAAACTTCATTACTTTGAAAAACAGGTGAAAGTATAAAGGTTGAATCTAAAATTTTTTACAGTATGCAGACGCTCTGATAAAAGGCAGTTGCTTTTCTTTTTGCAGCTAATGCAGGCACAAATTTCACAAGGAGAGTGAGCCTTGCTGAGTGAGGTGATGCCACCCTTTGCACACTGCATGCTAAATCACACACAGAACCATTGGGGATGCAAACACCAGTACTCAAGACATGCACATTTGTGTTGGATTGCAGATTTAGTGCACTGAGCTTGGTGACTGCTGGATAAAGCAGCAGCAAATAGGCAGGATCTTCAGAGAAGAGGTCATGGAATAGAGAATAAAGATTTCCCTGCTTTGTTGCTCTCAATTCCTGGGCAAAAGGAGTTGAAGCTGTACAAAATAGCAGCAGCAGTTGGGACATGTTTGTGAGTACAGTTGAAATGCAAACTGTAAAAGCAGCCACTCAAAGTGATTCAGTCCAATTTGTCCATAAATTTCCCCCTAAATTTAGGAATAACCCCTTATTAGATGAAGTAGACAAATAACCATATAATGAGAATGACAGCACTGAAAGAAAAAGCTGGCAGTCAGCAGTCTACATTGATGAGAAGGACAGCTCAATCAGAGATTTAGCAGATGAGACTATGATTTGTTTTGTCCTCATTTTTTGCCCTCAATTCTTTTCCACAGTGTATCATTGAAAATAACTATGATTCATAATTAGCTTTTGATTACATTACCAGATAGGATAATTAAAATATCAGGATGCATCCCTCTATAAAGAGTTTTTCAAATCACGCTGTGACATTCTCTGGCTATTCAGAAATTTTCCTTTGCTTTCTCAGTACCAGTCAATGCTTGTTGATTGCCATAACTCTGATCAGGAGGAGACTGCCTGCTTTTTGGGAAAAAAGTCAGATTTAACCTAAACTACATACATTTCTGCAGGGTCTTGTTTGGAAGATAATAAGTTTGAACCTAGGATAAGTTATTTAGGGTGCATTATTCTCTGTGACACAGGAAATACTGGGTTACCAAACAAATCACCTGCAAGCAGGTGAGCAACCAGCCATCCCACACTGCCTGCACCTGAACAAGCACTTGTGAATCACCTCTAACCTATTTAGGGGGATAAAAGAATAAAAAGACAAATTTTGAACAAAGCTTGGTGTACGTACTGCTAGAGGAAAGCAAGCTGGAAAACATTCACTGCCACCCCCAGCTGCCATCTCCTCCCTTCTTTCCCTCTCTTTAACTGATCAAAGTTTTGCTCTAAAACCAGAAAGTCACTGCATGAGCAATGAAAGATAATGAAGCAAATGTTCAGCCAGGTATCACTGTGCAAACATGTTACCCGCAATAGAACTAAATGGCCAAATTAAAGAAACTTAAAACCAAAACTAATCCAGAGTATCTTAAAGACAAGAAAAACCTCATGGTCCCCTGCTACAGCTGCACAATGTTTAAGTTCCCTGAATATCATACTTCAATAAGGAATGCAACATTTTTAAGGGGAACAGACTGTCTAACTTCTTTTAAGATCCTAGAGACACCACTTAAAAGATAGGAGCTCTAGAAAAGTAAAAATAAATCTGGTGTGAAACAGGTTTCTGAAATTCCTATGATCAGCCTGTTTCAGGGACTGAAATGACAACAAATGTGAGTGAAGAAGTAATGAAAACCACACTTCTTCCTATCTTCATCCAAAGCACTGATAATTTTCACACCTGGTTATTGTTCCAGGAATATATCTACAATATCTATAGCAGTGTACAGGAACTGGGCTGTAGGGACTAATATCACTGA
Organism: Ammospiza caudacuta; assembly: GCF_027887145.1. Lineage (NCBI taxonomy): Eukaryota > Metazoa > Chordata > Aves > Passeriformes > Passerellidae > Ammospiza > Ammospiza caudacuta. The sequence goes on from NC_080595.1 coordinate 11,012,913, forward strand.
AAGATTAAAGCATTTGAAAGGGGAAATGGTTTTATTTTGATTTTATTTGTTTAATTGCTCTCATGCAAAACTGCTTCACTGACAATGAGGACTTCCTTGTCACTGAACTATTTATTTCCAGTTAACAATAAATAAGGCTTAGCTCTCACAAGTGTTAGGAGTCATTGCTTGTGTACATCAAGGGGAAGCCAGACTTCACAGGATGGATTTACATACTTTATTTAGCATCAGCATACACTAGAACCACTGAGAGAGACTAACCATGCAGTGCATACCATCTATTGCATACAATTAATTAACCTGAGAACAGCTGTATATTTTTAGAGAAATTAGGTACCAGCCCATTAAATTATTGCCACTGATGTTATGTATGATATTGCATATTTGCAACCATTATAAAACAGCCCAAAAAACTACAATGGATAAAAATTTTTAATGTTACAAGTGTCACAAATCACATTTAAGGGTAAAATATATAAAATAAAAGGCATCATATCTCATTCAGAAAATATTTGATCTCTAAGGCTCTTTCATTCAGCAAGTTCCATGTTACTGGAAACAGACGAATTCAGGGGAATCTTTGTTTTATTATATGTATATATGTGTGTATATGTATATAATCCATACAACTGTGATTTGGTTATATGGCTCTTCAGAACAATTCAGAACAGTCATTCAGATTAATTCACTCTTTCTTTGAGCATCACCTCCATATATGACTAAAAGTACCTATAGATTAGAAGTGCCTATAGGTTAAATTGAATATTTCTTGGTTATACAAGCTATTAATTTCCATCTGACCTCTTGCATCACTGTAAGGACACTGACATCAGTGGACATGTATTTGAAAGGAACTGGGAAGAGAATGAGAGACTTTGACCCTGCTGGAAGAATAGTCTTTCCTCAAAATAAGACTCCTTTGAACGCCTATATGATCATTTCACTTCCCTTCACACGTTTAATAATAAATAGTTCACAGCATCATAGAGATGTGTTGGGTAAACACTGCAAGTTATGAGGCAAATTTACTGCCTCATAAACTCACAGCCAAGTAAAGCTGTCATTTGCAAGAACAATTAAGCCATTATTCTGTTCCATGGAGAGTGTAGGATATTCCTGAAACCTGTAAATTCACAGAAAAGAGAAGCTGGCCATATGTTCAGAACAAATATTAACATTTTATTAATACTGAATTTGCTTCCAAGCTTCAAAGCAGCATACATTTTCTTTGTTTACCAGGATTTACAATCTAACCACTGCTCCTTACTATGTATACTGTTAAAAGGCAAAAGGAATACAAGAGTGCCCTGTGATGTTTTGGTTTTCTTTTCTGGGACTAAAGTACTTTACTTGAAGCCCTGCTAGTGAGATGTTGTGAAAAGAGAGAAAAAAAGATCAAAAAATAAGACTTTTATCTCTGAGCCATGAATAATCTGACATCTGGGGCTACCATAAAAATTGCTAGTGTGGCTTGAAGATTGTCCAAATATAGATAGAGGATGATACTATAAAATGTTTCTGTTTTGTAGCATGTTTTTACTACTCACTCATATAAAATCACAATAGGATCTTTAATCTTTAGGGAACCACAAGATAAAACTTCACAAAGTGTCTTCCTGAAACACTCTTAATAATTCTCAGATCTTTGTGGATACTGTAGGTGCAAGCAATATGGGATTATCACCTCCCGATTGTGTAGTTTCCAAAGAATGAAACATCCACAAAGGGTATGTATGCAATGTGTGGTGGCAGCAAAAGTGATAAATTCCCTGAGAACCTGAGTCCTGTATGACCTACTGTAGATATATTCCTCTATGACCTTCACAAGATTCATCTATGGGTATCTCTTGCACACAAACCTAAATATGCAGTGCAGCTATTATGTTAGGCTAAAATAATATGTGTGTAAAAGATTAAAGAATGAGGCTGAAGTTGGCCATTGAGTAGGAAAAAAATTCTAATTTGTAATTTAAGCAATGCTGGTTCTGTCATTTCAACTTGGAACAACAGCAAAAGCCTAAACTCCTTCGTTGTCCTCCCTGTCACAAAGCTGACCCACATTTCACATTTAATTAGAAGTGACCTAACTGGACCTCCCTGTGAAGACAGCCAGGCTGAAGCTGCAGAGACAGCTCATACCTGAGTGCTCTGCTTCTAAACATAAATTCTTCATACACCTTTCAACACCAGCTGAACTTCTTTGAGCCGCTGGGGTGGTGAAGTTGAGGACAAACTCAGGCAGAGCTCCTAAGTGCCGGGTGGATAAAGCTCTCCTTCCCTCTGGTGCCACTGCACAGATGTGCTGGGTGATGTGGAGCTCCATGGTGTCTGCAGGTTCTGGAAGCCAGTCTGCCCAGGATCCAGCTCTGCCACTCCTGGGAAATGAACCAGAGGGAGAAACACTGGAAAATTTCAGAGAGAAAGAGCTGGTGTAGCCCATCCTCTTGAGACCGTAGTTAATGTCAGAGGAAAAGGATTATAAACCCCAAAACATACATAGCACAAACCCAAAGCTAATGTGGAAAACTCCTATCTGAAATTCTATGGACAATGCCACAAGATTCATGTTATAACCCAGATAAAAGGGTATGCTGTATGTTTTAAACTCTCATTACTGCCATGGGACTCATATAAATGTACTAAAAGCCAGAATAAGCCCCTTTAAATTATTAATTGCAGTTACCTAATAATAACTCGGTGAATGAGAAGAAAAATGGTAAAAATGTACTATTAAAAACATATTAAAACAATAAAACATGCCAAGTGCGCTATACTTCACCAAGCACTTTTCTGTATAATTTAAACCTTTGTACAAGTACCTTTAAGTAAAATTACACTTTTTTGCCCAATTTAGTATTTATGATATTAATTTCCAGAGAGTGGGTACGCTTTGCTGAATGCTCATTTCTGAGCACCACAGTGACTCTCACAGTGGAAGCAAAGAGGTCCCAGATGTTAGATTTACCCATTGTTGACATTTCTGAGTTTTAAGAGCAAAAAAGCTCTTAGGTCTGGAAATGAGCTGAGCCACTGGAAACTCTCATTCCATGGAGACAAGCCATGGCAGCAATGGGATGCCACAGCTTTTTTTTGATCCCAGTGGACACAGAATGTACAAAGTGTGTCGATATCTTGACTGACTGTGGGCTAAAAGGTTGTGTGCAACTGTACAGTAATAAATGACTTAACTTGGTCTCAGGGCAGGGAGCAAATTCCTAAGAGAAAGACATGCATACCATACTATTTTTTTGTACACTAAGACATTTTTTTCCAATGCACCATTATAAGGCCATTACTCACAGGTCTGTTCAAAAACTGAAGTATTTTAGGGACTTTTCAGCTCATACTGAAAATTTTCTATGAAACATTGCTATAACTTTCTGCAAACAAAAAATATGGAGAAAAATAGAGAAAATGGCTTTAAGCATAACCTTTAAAATACGATGCTGTAATCCACAGCTGTAAAGATTACTGGCTGGCTGTTAAAATATTTTCTGAGAATTTCATTTCTGTGCAGCTCACTAAATTCCCACTAATTAACATGCAGTTAAAAACTGAGCAAATTGTTCATGTTAATACACTCTGAGCTTTGCTGTGAAAGAAATGGCACCATATATCTCTTTATGCAGTTAAAATTTCTCTAACTGGAAAGAAAACCTTTAAACTTATCTAACAAAATACCCTCCACTGCTAAGATGCTTTCTCTTTCGATATAAAGATTTTTATTTTTATATTTTATTATTAGAATTGGTGTCATGGTTTGATGCTGGTGCAGTGCCAGTGCCCCCATGAAAGCACATTCTCCCTGGGGTCTGCTGTGAGATGTGACCAGGAATAGAGTATAACAGGCTCGCCCTAGTGCCTGTGCTTAGTGCTTTTTAAATTTCGAATTCTGTAGAAAATGAAGAATTTTTTAAAAAGCAGTTTCTGAGAGGGAGCAGAAGACCCAGCATATTCTGTTTGCGTTTTCTGAGTTTATGGGAGTGGCATCTGCACCCCAGGGATGCCCAGGAGGTGAACTGTATAAAAATGGTACCTCCAAAAGAATAATTGTGAGACCCCCAACTCCAAAGACCAGGGTGAAGAAGAACCAGTAGGATGCTGCAGGAATCCAGGTGTGGTGATATTTTTTTACTTAAGCTCTCAACAGCATGGGCGCAAGAAATGTATTCGGACAAGGTTTGCTTCCACTGAAAAAAAATTCCTCAGAAACCAAGGAAATTCCCATGGCCAGCCAGGAGACAGCTACCAGCAAGGAGGACAGAAGAATATGAGGAAGACTGTGATGAAAGGAGGAAAATTATATACTGAAATTAAAAAAAAAAAAAACAAAAAGAAATCAGTGTCTGGATGAGATTCTAAAAATCTGACCTCAACAGAGGAGAGCTGAGAAATTCTAGTTAATTGCAAGATAAAAGTTCTTGATTTTTATAATATAAATTCCATATTTTAAACTCAAATGAGCAAAAAAGTGAGGCAGTTTTCAAAGTCATAGCTTTCAGTGGCAAAATTTTGGAGTTATATGTTAGATCTATGGAGTTATAGTTAGATCTATGATCACATGCTTATTTTCTCGCAGGAGAAAACCTCTCTTTAGTATTCTTTTTTATCCTTATGACTCTGTTGCTCAGCCTTTTCATCTATGTTGACTAAACTCATTAACACATAATTAAAAAAAGAAGATTAAAAGTACGACTGTAACATTAGACTTCAGTTTCTTATCATGTTAATCCAAAAAGACATTGTTTGATAGAGTATTTTTAATTTATTCAAAGTGCACCTTAAAGTGATCAATTTTGCAGTCCTTGGTTTGAAATACATATGTGTAATGATACAGTGTGTGGAGTATACACAAGGCATCATTTTACAGTTATTATATTTTATAGTTATTTTATTTACATACATAAATCAGAGGAGGATCCTTCAATAAATGACTACAACAAAGCTAGCAAGGCTTGTATTTACCCCATAGCACCTGTCAGGAATATCTATTTTCAGTATTGTTTGTAGTGGAATTGTATTTCTCAGACATTTTTGTCTTTTCCTGTATTAAATTTATTGGTTGTGTGAGTGTTGCATATCTCAGGGAACTTCTCTATCTCATGCAAGTTAATGATTCCAACAACGAATATAGATGATGATATATGACAGATCTGGATGGCTGAGTGAATGAACCATGAAGCAAATACAAATCTAAATCAAGATTTCTTTTGCATTCAAGGCAATCACAGTATCAGGAGGAAAAGGACATAAACAACTTGGATGATGTATTTTACTTGTGGATAGCAAAGCCAGTAAATTTCTGAGGCCACATATGCAATGTTTGGGGAATACATAACTACTCTGGATGGGTTGGCACTCTTTAACTGAGTTATGGCGTAAATATTTGGGGGGGGAAGAAAGGTTTAATGATTTTGATTTTTTTTTTTTTCTTATATGATGTCACAACACCAAAGGATGATTTGGATGCTGAAATGTTTGGTTAGAACACTGGGTTACAACTTCTATTAAAAAAGCCAAAAATAGTGTGAGTAATAAGTACAAAGCCTCAAACATACACCCACAGCTGATGTCTAAACACACGGAGGCTGGATAGAAAATTTAGCAAAGACATAGACATTAAGTAAACATTAGGCCACCCACCCTGTGTGACAAGGTTCAGGACTCATCAGTCTACAACACAGAAAATATCTCTTGACTGCACTTTGTCCATCAGAAAGGTAAATAGCCTACTGTGCCACAAGCACTGAATTATGCTGCTTGGAATTGTGCTGCCTTTCCCGTGCTTCCCTTCTGTCTAGAGTTGGGGCCAGATAGTCAATGAATTAAACTGCAAAACACACTAATCCCTGACCCTGAGGTTAGAGCTATCATAAGCACTGACTGGAAATGGCTGCAAATAGTTCTTGTCATGCCCTCTCTTTCCATTGGAAATCGAGTAATGACACAGGCAGTGAGTCGGAGCCCTCGCAGGGGTCACGGATTTGCACCAGCTGAATCAATTTCTTATATCAGTGCTGCACAAGCTGAGGAGGAGGTTTTTCCTGAGACTTTGTTGGCTTTAACATATTTTGTACATGGTTTTTTTTTCTCTTTTTTTCCCTCCTCTAGGAAAGCAAAACAACTAAAGGATATTAGACTGCAATTTGTGCCATAGGAAAGCTGTAAATCCAGGATCCCTTCTTGAGGCATCCACTGCCCAATATATAAAATCAAACGTCAATTCAAGCCCTCAGTGGAAACAGAAGTTACTGCTTCAATTCTTCAGTCTCTAACAGAGATTGAGCCCAAAATGACAAAAAAACAATTAACAGTAAAATCATGTAATTTCTGTGGAAAACAGCAAATTTCAAGCAAGTGAGCTTCCTCACTCAGCATCAGAAGGCTATTAATGTTTGTATAGGCCACCACATCCTTTCCAAATATGCAAATGGGCAGCCCTTTCAGCTGGGAGGACAACTTCCTTCCATTTGCAAAGTCTGAAATTTGCAGAAGAGACAAGAGTTTGATTCATATGGGTTGCACTATTCAAAGACTTGAGTGAATTTCATTCATTACTTGAATATACTATCAATTAAATTAAAATACAGCTATGGATGTGATAAAGAGAGAAGCACACAGGACAAAAACATGTATGTCTTACCATCACAACAAAATCAAATTGCATACTTCTTAGGGTCAACAGAAATTATCTTTCTCTCAGAAATTCAGCTTTTCCATGTGGAAATTACCTATGTCAACAGAGATTTTTGAAAACTCATGGAAAACATAACTTGTTGCCATTTTTATACACAGATTATAATGAAAAATTGAAAACCATTTAATGAAAAAGACTTGACTGTTTTTTTCAGAAGCTTTTGTTGGTGTTTTCTCTCTCCTGTTTTCCAAGGTTCTTTTCCAAATGAAAGGCTCCAGGAAAGGACGGCTCCTATTAAGGATCACACTTAAGAACACATTTAACTTTCCTTGAAGTTTTAATGGGATTCAAGCATGTATTAAAGTACTTTTCTGAACTACTGCCAAAATTTGAAAGCGAAGTGTGAAGTACCTGTTTTTCAGCAGCTGTATGTGTTCAGGAGTCAGTTTCACTGTCATATAATCTTCAAATCCTGAGGAAGGCTGAATTTCAATATTCCTCTGGTGGCTGAGTATCTGGATGGGCAGAATTTACTAGCAGGTTTTTGAAGTATTTTAGACACTTAAGAACAACACCCAGCAGCCAGTGATGTTTCCACTCACAATGAAATAACAACTGAGTGACTTACTTGCATCTTGAAGTGCTTGAATACTTTGGAAAAATCTACTTAGTGGACTTAGGACAAAACCTTTAAATTGCAATGTAATCAAAAAGCACAATGAAGGTTGTTGTCAGCAAAACTGCATAAGAGTCTGGTCTTTTTGGGGGGAACTTTCTGAGCTGTTTCTTCAAGCTCTCAAGGCAGTTTTGCAGACACTGTCCCTTCTGGATCCTGGACGAGTCTTTTTCTTATTGTATTATTTCTTGATGCTATGACAGGTTTATGATTCCCATATGCTAACATCATCTATCAGAGAGTAGTACTACAGTGATTTTTATGAAAATCAGTTAAATTTTGTTTTATTAAAATTTCTAGTAAAGACTTTCCTGAGTATGATTTATCTCTATATTAACTTCCATAGAAGGGCTGGAAATACCCAGGTAAAAGGAAACAGCTATGCTCAAAAAAATATCAGAACAGTGCCTCAAAAATTAATTTCATTTTAGGATGGCACTCATCTGTTTCTCTGAATACTCCAGTAATGTCTTCCCTAATTGTGGATCCAGTCACTGCAATAACTGATGTCCTGGGTTTAATGCATCTCACCCTGAAACACATCTAAAATAGGGTAGATCAGCTTTGACAACACATTTCCCATGGATATTACTTCAGTTCAAACATGAACATTTTTCTTCAGAAGGACTAGCAGGGCCAAATATGCTTTTAGTTTTCAAGGCTGCTGCTTCTATATTAGACTTGAGGATACACATTTTCCCCTGGAAGTTAGATGTACTTCCTGTAAGACTTTTAGTTTCCTTGATGAAATTTATAGCCTAAACCTACAAACCTTGCTTTGCATGTGTTCTTTGACTGCCCTGCCTGGAGCAATATTACCAATGTTTCACTCTCAATTTATTGTAAAGGGAATTTAAGGTGATTAATTGAAGGTGATTATGGATGTTTAAAGATGAAATGAGATGAAGTTCATCTTTGGTCTCTCTACAAAATACCCTGAAATTACAGCAGAAATTATGATATAAAATACATTTCTGTGTATAGGTACCATGATACTGCTCCTTCACAGAGACCCTCTGTGACTTCCAGCTGTCCCCCAGTGCACACCTGTGTCACTTTGCAAAAACCACACTTAAACAAGACTGCAAAGCAGCTTCTTCCTTTTCCCCTTTCACAGGCAGAAAATTCTGTATTTGATTCTCAGTTGTGTGCTGGGTGACTGAAACAGTTCAAGACAGAAGTTTCAGGAAAACATAAGTATTTTTTTCCTTTTCCCATATTATCAGCACTGAGTAAAAACAGCAAACACATTTTACATGAATATTTAAATATTTTTTTAAAGAAAATAGTAATAGAAAACCCTTTGTGATTATTCCAAAAGATATTATTCTCTCATCCTGAAGAAAATGGAAGATTTCCTTGAGACTACTACACTCAGCACACACCTCATTTGCTAGTCTACACTCAGTTCTCTTTAAACCATCAGAATGTTTCAGAGTTTTGAATTTACTATTTCAAGAGCAGTATGATAGAGAGCACCTCAGGTGGTCATCTACCTGGATGAAGATTTAACTAATGCAACGCCTTGGGTAATCAGCTCCTGAACCAAGGCACACTGCTAATCAACCCCCCTTCCCTGATATGTTATTTTCTGCCAGTGAAGCTCCCACACCACCTCACATATGCTAATAAATTCATCAGTCTTGTTTGAAAGAGAGCTCATGTGCCACCAGTGCTTTCTGAAGAGTGCAGCTGGTCTTTCTGCACTTGGGTGGGCCTAAACCAAGCCTGCTTTGGCTAATTCTCATAAATAATTATGTGGAAATGTAAATTTACAGGGAGCATTGCAAACAGACCAAGCACATTCTTTATTACAAAAAAACCAACCAAACAAATCAGTTTAAAAAATAATTATTAAACAATTGCAAGAAACAGGAGAATATGCAAACAGCTCAATTTTGAATGAAAAAAATGTAATGAAAATAATTCATGAACTGACAGAAGAACAAATTTGATACTTGTTTAGGGATACGTGCTTTCTGCTTAGACCTCTAACCTGCCTGGTTTAACGTCAAGCTGTGTATTTAAACAGAAACAGCATCCTTTTCTCACCAAATTGTGCTCTGAAAACTCAGTAAGCAAGGCTGGAGTCAGCACTGCTCATAACTCTGAGGAGTCCTGGCTTTGTAACTACTAAGAAACTATCCGTAATCACTGAACAATAATAAAAGTTCTCTTACAGTGCAGGCATATACTCCTTTTTTCTTATGTTTTTCCTGACAGAAGATGCTCAGAGAAACTCTGAGCATCTTGAACCTGAAAACTTTCCTTGCAGAAAGCAACATCAAGCTATTCAGAAGCACAGAAACACTCTGGTAGTGAAACTCTGAAACCGTTGCTGGTAAAAGAATTAATAACATGGTTTATCAAGAGAGAATAATTGGGAATTTGCTCAGAACTATGAACATGGCTTTCAAATGAATTCTTGTTGCTGAAGAAAATTGGAGAGATTCTTGGTTTCCTTCTTGCTCCTCAGGAATTCATCTCATAGAAAGTCACTTGTCTGAATTATTCAGGTACCTACCTTTAAAACAAGTCAACAAAAGAAGCAAAAGGTAGAAACATGGAGTTCCTTTGCCATCATTTGGTGGGTTTCACTTTTTTCCAGCCCTTTTCAAAAATTCTAACTACAATTCCAGGCAAAATTGGTATTTCTGGAAACAAATGAATGCAATGGATGTTTCGGGTACCAAGCGCTGTTACTCAGAAATATCACACTTTCTGGACACCAAACACATTTAGTTTTTTTCAGTGGGCCTCAGTTCCATTCCCCAGATAAACAATATTAGGACAGGAGTAGGAAGTGAGCCAAACTGCTGTTTGCAACATGAAGGGATGAGGAATAAACACAACCTGATTCCTTCCCACCCTTCACCACATCACTACTGATGAATGCAAGCATGAATATGCAGGAAAAGGGTGTCCTGCTGCTACCAGCTCCCAAGGCTGATTTATCCCACGTGGAAAGGAAGATGCAGGAAATGAATTATGAATATCAAAAATGCAGTTGTTACCTTTGATCTCCCTTGGGAAACTCTCATTTCTCATTGTCTCCAGTAACGGCAGTAAACGGATTTTTTTTCCCCTCGCATAAACAATTTGTGCTCTCATTCTCATTTCCATGAATGGAACAATAGCAACAACAGAAAGTCTCTAAAAATTATCTGGTAAAATTCTGCATCAAGACCGGGGAGCTTGTTGTCCCACCATCTGTTTGTGAGCTTCTGCAAAAGGCTGACTCTGTAAAGAGCAGTTTTATCCCCAGTGCCAGTGTCTTCATTAGACTGAGGCTGACTAAAGGCTTAGAATGCTCCTTAAATTTCCTCAGAGAAACTTAGTAGATTATGCCTTTTTTTTTTTTTAACCCTTAAATAATTTTTGTGCACGTCCCTAAAAGTTTTGTGGCCATTTTTCTCCAAAGGAATTCGGATCTCTCTGAAATTTTTGTCCCTGGAGGTGTGCTGATGTGATGTGAAAGGCAAAGGTGAAAAAGCAGATGACACCTGAATGACTCCAGTGTTGGAGAGCAGCCACAGCCTGCCTGCCCTGGGACTGGTGGTGCTGCCTTGCAAATTCTGTGGTGAGTGTGCAGAAATTTAATCTTTCCCAAACACAATTTATTTGGATTATAAACCATTTGTCGTGGTCATGTATTAGAAATACTTAGGCAATATGCAAAACAAGATTAAAAAAAAAATAAGAACATACCAAAAATGAGAAAGAAATTTGCATACAGTTCAAAAGATTTTAATATTGATTAACCTAGACTATGGATAGTTTGAAGTGAAACAAAAACTAGGAAACAAAGCTGCCTTATATTTCAGAGGTAACCATAAGTATCCATGGAGCTGGAGGTGGTAAAAAAATTATAAGGGTAAAATGTAATTATATAAACAAATGTGAAAGGGATTTTTTTGTTTATTTGTGGTACACTGGATTTCACATCAAATTAAAGATTTATGCAGTAAATCATGCAGCAGCAGTAAAATCATTATGCAAATGTCATTTCTGTCTTCATGGCAAGGGTTTTCTTTAAATATGCATGCTCATTTGAGTGTTCATTTGAGCAGAACATATACTTACCTATAGAGTCGTTCCTCTTTATTTCCCAGATGCTCCTCTGACTGTTGTTAGGTGGCTTGTCTGATTTGTTTAGGGAAAGAAGGCACCTAAGAATAGAAGCCAGCATGCAAATTCTTCAGAATTCCTTGGCAAAACTGAGCAATGAGGATTTTTTAAAATACAAATAATGGACGCAAATCGCCAAGGCCATGAGGACATTGCCACCCCTTACAAGTCCCAGGGCTCCCTAACACTAATAAAAATGAAGTATTATCTCTTTAGTAGAGCCATACATTTAAATTAGATTTTACTAATAAAATAAGATTTGCATGTTCTTCAATTTTTCTTTGAAGTAGCTGTGAGCTTCTCTGTCACACTCCAGGAATTTATGGGGGGGGGGGGAAGTCCTCTATTACAAAGAAATAACTTTGGTTAAAAAAATTAAATAAAGGATTTTTTTTTTTCTTGTAAGTTTATTGCTTTCTGGTCCTAAGTGTTCGTATGTAAAAACCTCTAAAATGATAATGTACTGAGAGTTTTACCTCTTTAGGTAGATGCCGTAGCAAGTTTGGAGTCCAGAGTTAAAATTATAGCAAAAGCAACCAAAAAACCCATCAAAGCCAAGAGAGTTCATTCATATGCTCTATAGGGTAAACTGGAAAAATCCTCCAATATTAAAAATACCTATATTTTTTGTCATAAACACTTTTACACTCCTTCTGCAATCATTGTTAATTTCTGTGTAGTGATGAACAAAAACATTAATCTCAGCCAGTCTATTTGCCAAGAAGAATTCAATTCAACTGAAGCTCATATTCTTTGTTAGGAATGATCAGGATAGAAATATACCAAGGTGCAGAACCCTTCCCAGCTGCTTTTGTGTCCAGTGCTCTGCATTTGCAGCTCCCCCTGTCCATGGTGTGTGACAGGCTGGCTCTGGAGACAGCTTGGCCAAGCCACACAAGAGCTGCTCTCAGCCTCCCCTGAATAAACTTACCTGTCTTCATTATCTGGACAGAAAACCCAGGCTCTCCATTTAAGCAGAAAATTCTGTGTTGAAAATAAATCAGTGCTAAAATTTCCGACTGCATTTTTGTCTGGAAATAAATACCCAGCACTTTTCTTAGGTAAAATTAATCTTTATGCTTAGGCATAACACTTTGCCTTTACAATGTGTATCTTTCACCTCCTCCCTATTTCACAGTCTTAAATAAGGTTTAAATATTGCATAACTCTTCTGTTTAACTCTCTGAATGATGAAGAATTTCATGTTAGATGAAAATCCTGATAAAAACATGCCCTGAAAAATATCCAGAGTATGAAAGAATATAAAGAGAAAGCTGGCATTTCATTTTTCACAGAAACTCCCAAGTGTTCAGTATTTGTTTTCCCTTTGCACTGAAACAAAATGTAATGCTTTTAATACTTTCATAAAGCATGTCTGTGTTAAAATGTCATAGACGCAATAAAAACATCAGGTTCTAAAGTTCCCTCTGTGTTGAGTCACAGATAATCAGATACTTTACCACCAAAGAAGTAATTTTCACCTAAAAACTTTCTAGAATAAACAGATTTCTACATCATTTCAAATTCAAAAAGTTAATGTATTTTATTAGAAAATTTTCAATCTACTTTACATAGAAATATTAGTGAAGTACGTCATCAAGTCATGTTCAAACAAATGTTAGAGAACATTTATTTTCATTATTCTCTTATCTCTGCTAGAGAGATATATTGATTACCACTAGTTCAATATCAAGGTCCTAAAAATAGAAAGCTTTATTTAATAAAAAGTAGAAGGGACATTGTTTCTATCCTGGATTACCTCACAACACCCAGTGGCAGAACAGGTGGGTGAAAGGGGCAGGATGAGAGGAGATTCAGGAGTGGTATCAGCTCTCATGAGGACAGAGAGCTCTCTCTCTCTCTCTATGGCTTTCTACATTTGCATGGCCTGGAAGGCTAGAAAGATATGATAAAGACTGGATGCAAATTAATGTTCCAAAATGCAGAAAGTCTCTGCAGCTATTCCATTAAAAGGTGTGGCTTGACCCCAAGTGCTGGATTTAGCCTCCCATCCATCACAGGCTAATTACATTTCCAGACCAAAAAAAAAAAAAGGGTAATAATTGAATGCGATGTGCAAGGAAGTGACCATGTAACTGCCATTAACCTATGCATCATGCTAAGTAATTGTCCCAAAGTCCTCCTACTAATTCTGGCTTTTTTTTTCTCACCTATTTCAACAAAACATGCCAATGGAGAATATTTTCCTCCCCTAAAAATGGGCATTTTTAGGTTGTGGCCACTCCACAACCATCACATAATGTGAGATTTACTATGTATCACAGCCTTTGAGCAAATCAGGTAAATGGGGGAAAATCTCAGTATTGATGAAAGAGAAGTTCCTTGACACAGCTTCACGTACATTCCACAGGGACCCTGTGTTGTAAATTTAGGCCATAAGGTATATTTGTTAGACTGATTTACCTTGTTACTGATGCTGTACTATTAAATTGTTATATGCCTTAGTGATGGCAAGGTATTGAGAATATTTTTGTGAGGAAAATGGAAGTGCACATAATAAACCCAGTGCTGAAAAATTGTTCAAGGAAATCTGTCGAGTGTTCACTGATTACTGCAAAGCAATGGAGATGCCCCTGAAACAGCTTCAGGACCTTTGGTTCACACTCCTGAGGATGCTGTCAGTACATCCTGTGCTAACAGAGGTTCAACATCTAAACTCCAGTAAAAGTTATTTATGTTAACTAATCAACTTGCAGCATAAACTCTATGAGGTCCCAGTAAAGAGAGCATGGAAAAAATTCATTATTCTCTTTGGAGGGACATTGAGACTCCCCAACCACAGTCTTGGCAGATGTGCACAGGCCTTGTCCTGCCCAGGATCAAAACTTCAGCTCCTGTGCTTAAGGACTCTGCTTTTAAAGAAAACCCTTGTTATTTTAATATGCTCCTAAAAACCCAAATTATTTTCTATTCACTGACTTCCTGGCAGCAACTAAGAGAGTTGGCAGGGGTTTCCCTGTGGGTGCACATAGGACCAAGACATAATCCTGTCTTTGACAATGTACTAATGAGTGATAAATTCTTTCAAATGCAAAGAAGGGAGAATGGATGTATTAATAATCTTTAAGCTCTCTTACTGCAAACAGTAGCTGCCTGTTCCTAATTATGTAAGTAAAAAACATGCCACATCAGAAGTCTTTTCCCCAAATCCCTAAATCAGTTGTCTGCTATGAGCTGAGCAGGAGGAATACTACAGGCAATATTTGCAACTATGAATGTATCCTTTTAAAAACATCATTCCTAAACAAGTCTAATTGATTCTCACATCTTGCACCTCTTGAACAGCAACACCAAATATTTCTGTAAAAAATATTCATGCGATCAGAATGAGAGATAAAAATCCCATAGGCTTGAAAGAAATGGCAAGTGATGATGCCTTTGCAGACACCTGATTGGACAAGTAAACTAACAGATACAAGATGTTCAAATCCACATCTGCTCGTGGACACTTTGTAAATTTAAGTAGGCTACACTTGGTCATTGAGCAGGTCACTAAAGGTCTGCAGAAGGGCTGCACCACAGCCACACAAGAAGGAGGAAGCACAGAGAACTATGTCATACACCACTCAGAGGACAATCTGCTGCTGATTAAGAGCCCTTGGAACACTTATCAAGGAAAAAAATCCCCAGCAAGGCTCATTAGCTCACACATAGTGCTATGCTAACAGCTGGCACACAGCTGGCTAGCTTTGGCATGGGCAGAACTGATGTACCTCTAGCACAAAGTGTTGCAGCAACATCACTACACTGGAATGGAAGGAAGGAGAAGACACTCTCACATCTGGTTTGGTGTGGCAAAGGTCTTTCTGAGCTCCCTACTGGAAGAGAATTAAGGTTCTTTGAATTTAGCAGGCTGCCTCTCACAATGGTCAGGTTGAGATGTATCAAAGACAGAAGGATCTGATACTACAACTGTGGCATCCCAGTATCAATTCCTAAGAATAAAATGCTGGATCTCAAAATTACCTGTCCTCAAAAATGTGTAAACAGTTTTGTTCATCATGAACATTTCAAAAAGTCAAATCTTTGTGTGATTTTGCTTAGTCTTTGACCTCAGCAGCAACCTGTAGAAGTATGCCTCATATAGTTCATTACATAGTTCAGTAATATTCTGTGTGAAGGAGAATTTTCCAACACAGATTTGAATCAGCTTCTTTGCAGTTTCACAGAGTATCTTTCTCATTATACAAGAGAAAAAACACTAACTTCTGATCTATCAATTTTTTTTACTATTCTGCAGTTCAAGGCTAATTTGCAGAAGTGGATTTTTTGCTCGTGTATTGAAGTATTTGTTTATATGCCCCTTCCTCATAAAGGAAGCCTTGGTCTTAGTTTTTAATAAGAAATCTTGTGGTGTCTCATCATCGTCCTTGATTCTCCTCTCCTAGTCCTGAACCCATCCTGAAATGTGACAATATTCTTTGAGACAAATACTTAGCAAGTATCTTAGATGAGGGCATATAGTGTTATAATATTGGCATTATGTTATTTCCCAGTATTGCACTCCATTAAAGCCTCTGCCCATGTCCTGAAAAACTGATGGCTTTTCTGAATAGTGGATTGAGAAGGTACCTTCAGATTTGTGTTGATAACTGTTCTGAGGTTGGTCATCTAATTAGCCCTTCAACAGTAAAGGAGGAAAATATTGATGCAGCTTCATGCCACACTCAGTTGATGTGTTTAATGCATTTACATCTTGTATCTATATATGAATTTTGAAGTATTTTAACAATACACTTGTGTATAGTCAAAAGAATGAAAAGTTCTGATCTTACTAAGAAGTACCTATCCCATCTGCATGGACACTTGTGAATTGAGAGAAGTGTTCAGCACAGCATATTGTATAAAAGATACCATATAATATAACTAATTTAAAAGTGTAAAACTCTTAAAATAAACATGAATGAAACAAAAATAAAGCCAGACAAGAACAGAAGGACAACTCAGGGAACAAAAACAGTATTCTCAACAAAAAGTGAACATTTTTAGTGATTAACAGGAAATAAAAACTAAGCTTTCTTGAAGGATCATTACTCACTTAATAAGACACTTAAAGGGCAACTAAAAGACATATTTCAAAACAAGACATTTCAAAAGCCTAACAGGGAACAGTTCTGTTGTTATCATATTTCTAGAGTCCCATACCTTCTGGGTGGTTTTACTCACACACAGCTCTTCACAGCAGTGTTACTCCCACTTCTGCATCAGAGCTCCTCCAAGGCTCTCCCTGACCAGCCAGCCCACCCCCTTTTATCCCAGTTATCTTCATTAGCCACAGCTGCTGCCCAATTAAGGACAGCACAGCTGCAGCCCATTTAGAACAACTAGGATTGGGGCAAAGCCACTTATACAATACATAGATTTTACTATGGCTCAAAGGCCACCTCTACTATACAGTTCCAGTCTTGTTTGATTTAATCATATGAGAAAAATTTTGATAACCCCATGGTTTTTATTCTTTATATCAGCAATTAACTCTCTGTGGAGACTTGTCCAACACTTTGTCCAACAACAAATCATAAACCAAGAGAACCCCATAAACAGGTGGGATTTCACATTCCCTTCCATCATTCTGCACCATATCACAGTGAAGTCCATTTCTGAGGGGTTTGGATTGTGCTCTTCCCAGGCCTCTTTCATCCCTGTCTTCCTTTCCAAAGGCAGCCTCATGTGGTCCAAACAAGTGCTCTGTGATTCTGCATCTCAGATAGATCTGCTTCCAAATTTGAAGTGTTGAAGAGCCTGCCAACCCAGTTCTGGGAGTGGCATTTCTTTTTATGCCTCCCAGAATCAGGATGCCAAAAGTTTTACACCTGAGCAGACTCATTCACTCTGTAAAAGGATCATTACCCTGGCTTCTCAATACTTTTCATAAAATTTATGTTTGTTTTTGCTGAATGTGTTTTATGGACAACTGTAAAATGTCTGTGGGTAACAGCTACAGAGCTTGCAACAGCAACGAATTAAGGCACTGCTACCCCTGGAGTGCTAATGAGGTAAAAATGTGCTGAATGTTCATACTTTCATGGGGATACACATATTATGCCTGCTACAGGTGCACAATGCTAATTTGCTTTTTTGAGCAAACCGTGCTCAATTTGCATAATTTTAACATCCTGAAACCTGCAAACATCAGGAAAATCTGTGTGTTTCTCTACCTGTAGCATTAAGCTATTGAATATCTAGGAATCAATATAAACTCTCAGAACCAGAGGGAAGCCCTGCTGGGGTCTTGCATTTGCTAAATTATAGGATCAAAGCCTTGAGGTACTCCAGTCCAGGTCCCTTGTCTATAACCAACATACCCATGGAAATATCACTGTCTGCAGGGCCAGAACTACTTTTTCTCTTTCAGTAATACTTAGGAATTGTCAAATACTGATGATCCATCCACTTGGAGACATTTCTGTGAGCTTAGCTGATAAATAAAGAACTAAAGTTAGATATTATCTTTTGTACGATGGTTGGGGAGCAATTTATATCTTCCAGTTTGCTCCAACCATAACTGACCTTGATTCAGCCTGTATCTACATCTTAAAAATAAAGGTGCAATATTTATATTACTCCATCTTTTCATCATTTGTCATGTTAAATCTTTCTCTGTGTGTTGAAATAACTTGAGATAAACACAATCAGTAGAAGATGATGTCTTTCCAGTGGTCAGTACAGCCAGAGAAGTTTGTTGGTGAGAGGATGTATAAAGAATGCAATATAAAATAATTTTGGGAAAATATGAATATGCATTACTGAATCCATGAAAATGAAGGATTAGTAGTAGGGATCAACTGTTAAATAGTAATCACTGTTCAATTTGGATCCTTAAAACCATCTTCAGATTATTCTGGGTTGATCAATATATGGTTACTTGGCTACAGAATAAAAAATTTGTCTTGCAATGCATCTTGCAAAACAAGAGTTTATCAAATACATGAGAGAGAATTTGAGCCTGTTGTTAAAAATATGCAGTATCTTGACCTTTTCTCCTGCCACTATGTAAGTCTCTGTAAAATCTCTGGTTTTTCTACTGCTTTGGTAGCTATTGTATTTTTTTGCACCAATGTACAGCTGAATTAAAAGCAGTAGTCAGCCGAGGCTGCAGTCACAAAATGGTTGGAGTTAACCATGAGAAAAAACAAGATTAAAAAAGTAACTGTATCTTGAACACATCAGAGGAAGGCAAAAATTTAAAACAAAATTAAAACCAGAAAGATTACACAAAGCAAACATTAATTTGGCAGTTTTAAAAACACAAGTGGAATACATGTTCCGACATCAGAGAAGTATTGATTAGAAAGAGACGCAAACCTTCCAGATACTACAGAAAAGCTTGAATAAATTTATTTTCAGTAGAAAAAGTAGTTTCCTGGGTTGAAAGAATAGGCTGCCCTGGATTCTGGAGGGGGTTTTGTTTGTTTTAATCTTAAAGGGAGTAGGTTTGGTGCTGAACAGGAGGTAAGTAATATTATAAAATCTTTAGTGAGTTTTCCCTTCTGACAGGACCACAAGAACTTTACTTCACAGCAAGGGAAAGTTAAATTAGCCCTGGAAGCACCATGGGATCCGTCCTGAAAAATCCAGCTGTGCCACAGATCATGTGTGTCAGGCAGGCACAGGAGCCACAGAGAGTTCTCCCAGCAGCTCAGATCAGTCAGAGCAGCATTTCTGACCTTGGCATGATCCTGACACCACTAAACACAACTTGTTCTGGTTTTGGGTAGGGATTGCTTCTGTCTCCACCACACACCTTGAGTGCTCAAATTTTGTTTTTTTTCATTAAGTGTTTCTTATTCTTGTTCATTCCTCTCTTCATTTACCACAACAGTTCTTGCTTTTTTATTTTTGGTTGCTTCTTTATTAGCACTTCATGTACAGTACCCTTCACCCCCCACCATCCTTTGCTGCCTTCCAATCTGTCTCTCCTTAAAATTTCCTTTAATTCTTGCCTCCTCTAGTAATTCTGCCACACATTACAAACTCCTGAACTATTAAGAAACAATGACAACACTAAGGGCTCTCAAGACAGATTGTGGGGACTAAATAAAAATAAACTGAATCAAGCTTTTAAGCTAATAGCAATTAATGCTACGATTCCTGGAAAGGGCAACTCTCACTTTCCCTAATGAAAGGTTTTATTTTTAACTCAGCAGCCCAACAATAAAGCTGCCCTGAAGTGTAAAAATGCCATCAGTCTGGCACACTGAAGTATTCCCTCTGTGAGTCTCTCCAGCAGGTGCATCATTTATGGTTTAAACACTGATGATCTCAACTACCTTATCTGCAGCTTCACACCACAAATATTCCTCTGCTTTGATGCCTTAGGAATTCTCGCCAACGTTAACAATTACAGCAATTTTTGAATCAGAGTATATCTTCTGATTACTAGGAAATTATATCCTTGTGGAAAGTAATATATTTTTAGTGTACTTGGCACACTTTTAGTACAGCTAAGTATTTGTAGAATACTTGAATTACAGCAAGTATACTCATTTTTCATAAGTGTAGAGTGACACATTATGAAACAAATTATTATAATCAGAGATTTTCTGGAAGTTCTCAAAGATCTTGATTCAAAATGGGACAAGTTTCTACCAGTAGCCTCCACCCACATTAGCAGAGAGTGGGAGCTGAGGGGGTTCAGTACCTTCGAGGGAAGTTCCCTGCTAAAACCCAACCCTGCAGCTGTGGCGAAATGAAATTTCTTTGATTGCTTCTGCTCATTTGCATACTACAGCTCTGATTCAGGCATGCTGATAAATGACACTAGAACATCATGCTGCTCTGCCTGCCTTGCTATTCATTGTTTTTTCAAATTTTGGGGGGTTTGGAAAGGAGTTTGTTTTTCACTTGGAGCCCACACTACAGAGACTACCCAGAAACTCCCCTAACTCTTGGGGGTCACGAACACGCTGATGTATCCAGCAGCTCTGTGATCCCAGCAAAGAGAATGAGGAACGTGGTGACTGATGGTGATGAATGGGTTTCATGGAAATTTATACAAATTACACACAAATGGCATTCACATAAATTCCATATTAATGATGCCAATTACTTAGGAGTATGAATTTAGTGGGATTTTTAAAAGGAATTATGGGAAAATTTATAAGCAAAGTTTTTAAAAAGTCTGTGAAACGTCAAGAACTTTGAAAGAAATATGAAGCAAAATATTTTAGGGTTTAAAATAAACTCTATTGAGGAGTGCTACAAAATATTCATCCCACGTCTGCCTATGGTGGGATTTCTTACACATTTCTTTCAAGGAAGTGATTTTACAGACAGTTCTGGGATGAAATGAGCTTCCAAGTTCCTTTGGTGACTGTTGTTCGCTCAATGACAGCACGCAACAGTTTGTTGCTTTCTTCAATTCTTCTTATTTAAGATTGCCTGTACTTTCCTGCTTAAAAACTGCTGCAAAGCATTAAAAGGCAAGCATTTGAACTAAAGAAGACCTATGTATTCTAAATTCATTATTTCCTTTCATTTTTTGCAGTCAAAGGCATTGTTTGCAGTGTTTGCATGTATCATTCTTAAATGCACATCTACAAGGATGGCTTTGAGATGTATCTGCTGCTTGCATTAATATTTTATATATATTATGCCACCGATTAGTGAATAGAGATTCAGAGAAAATGACCACTTTTTGAGATATGAACATGAGGGCTTCTTTTGAAATTAATAAATTTATTATTATGAAATTTACATTTTTTAAAATCACAGTAGTGATGTCCACATCAATCCTTACAAACTCTTCTATAAAGAAAATTCTGCAATCACCTTCTTGTTATGAGTTAATATCAAACCAAATGTGCTTTGGAAGCCAGTTGATCTATCAATTCCGTTTCACCATGCTTTGTCCAGCTAATAGATACCATCTGTCAAATTCAAACAAATATATTGAGAAGAACATTTTGCATCACTTTGAGTTTCTCCATGGAGCCTCAGTGAGGAAACCATTGCTACGTGTGTCATACTGTATCCCCTCTGAAGGCTATTGAAGATTCATCAAGAGGGCTGGCTGATAAATGGGGTTTTGTGCAGCTCAGAAAACCTAACGTGGGGTACTCCATTCCAGATTTCTCCTGGCAGTGTGTACTGCTCTGCCCATCAGCCAAACCTTGTGTGTGAAAGTGTACTGCACCTTCAGCTCTGAGAGCCAGCAAACTATATGGTTTTGTCATTAATGATGTCTTTTTATTTGCACTTTAGGGATATTTGAAGTCTTGGTAGCTCCTGTATTCTTCACATTACAAATTATGATCATTATGTTATAGGAATGTGTCTTCACACTCATCAAGTTTCTCATTTAATAAAAATAAAAAAACAAACCTACATGTTGGATATTCAATTCTGAATCAGTAATAGGAATTTAACTCAAAGTCTCATACATGTTTCATATACATTTAAATACCATTTTTATGCTTTGAGCTATTAAATTGGTCTGTTTTTCCAGTGTTGTAAGCAATTTCCTGCAATGAAACACCAAAGCCAAGGAAAGAAAAAAAAAAAGGGGCATCCAAATTAATCTCTGAATCATCCCAAGGTTTTCATCTTAGGGATCAAATTGGGATTACTATTAATTTTCTTAAACATGTTTCATGTTAAGTTGTCACTATTACAGTAAATACAAGAAAGTAGTTATTTCCAGGGAGAAATGTGTAAGCCTTGAAATGATTTGTAGTTGGCTGAGATTTTTTCTTGACCAAGAGTCCACAAATATCTTCTGATCCTCAGATATGTTTATGCATTTTCTTACCATGTTTGCTTTCCTTGGATAAAACTACTTTTGGACCCACAAAGCCACCTCTAACTGCATAAGTTTCCAATCTTCATGACTAGAACATTACATCACTAAATACAGCTGGTACCTTCTGCAATAGCAGAAGACTGGGAAATATGATTAAATTCCAGTACTGAGTATAAGGTCAATAAATATTTTAAATCATTGTAGGTGTGCTCCTGTACTTTATTATTTATCCATTCAGAATTGGTATTAAGCAAGTTTTTAACAATTTAATCCTCCAAAGTTAGCTATAAGCTATCTCCAAAAACTCATTATCTAGAGAAACTATCAAATCCAGAGAGTTGCCTCTCTGTTCCATTTTCTGATTTCAAACATGTCTCAGTCAAATACTTCCAGTACTGTATTTCATTATTTGCTGCAATTAATTTTGTTGAACTATACAGATTTGGTTCTCTCTTTTACTTCAAGTTCTTAAAGTGCTTCAAAATTTTCTTTAATTAGTTTGAATTGAGCAGCCAAGGACCTACATAACACACTGACTTTTTCCAAGGCAGGTATCTTCTAATTTCTTTTTATTTAGATTTGCCCATACTTTATTTATTCACATCTGAGTAATATGGCAGTTCACAGGCAGAAATTATATATTTTTTCTCCACATCTCTGTAAACCTCACTGCCTGTATGCAGATAAAGACAATTGCATACATCTCCCTCAGTTCTGCTGCACATCTACCTTGTCCCATTTGTTCCTCATTCTGGACCAAGTTCAGAATATGTTACTGAATTGTTCAAAAGAATATTAATGACTGTCCTCCAAAAAAAAACACTTTTATTCACACATGCAAAGGGTCAAATTTCTGGTGAGTCTGAAGATCTCAAGGACTTGATTTGGTATAGATGGATTACTGATGATAATTTACTCATGATAGTTTCAAAGCAGGGAAATGTGTCAGGCATGTGTTGCATGATTATAACCAGAACAGAGCTTTGATGTGCCCCCAAAATCCAACCACTCCATTCCCAAGCATTACCCTGGACCACTTCAGCAAAGAAACAGGTTTTCTCTCTTACAAGTCTTTAAAACAATTCCTGCTGTCTTCAGTCTCAGAAATAGCTTTCTCCCTTTTCACATCCCTTCTCATGCCTGCCCAGATAGCCAGTGTTCTCTGGAAGTGCATTTAGTTTGATTTTAATTGTAGGTTTTGCTAGTTTTGTGGGGTTTTGTTGTTGGTGGTGGGTTTTTTTTTTTTGTGTTT
Organism: Ammospiza caudacuta; assembly: GCF_027887145.1. Classification (NCBI taxonomy): domain Eukaryota; kingdom Metazoa; phylum Chordata; class Aves; order Passeriformes; family Passerellidae; genus Ammospiza; species Ammospiza caudacuta. The sequence goes on from NC_080595.1 coordinate 11,036,368, forward strand.
TATTTCTCAGCAGAATCATTCTTATTTCTTCTGCAGTGCCTTGACTGGTTCCTTCCTTTCTTATTAGCTCTGACAGCCATGACAATTGCATGTGCGTGCCTCAGAGACAGCTCCAGCACTCACTGCAGTTTGCCAAAAGATCTCTTATTTAAAATTACAACCGTTGGACAATTTCACATATGTACTTCAAAGGCACTTTGTTCTGACAATACACATCCCTCCAAAAGGTCTCGAACTTGCAAGTTGGATAATGTACTGCGTTCTCCCTGACAGAAAATATGATTGGTTTGTTTTCAAGAAGATCCTTGCTGCTTTTATCTCTTTACTTTTCCAAATCTATAAATATTTTGGTATAACACAGAATGTTAATTTATGCAGAAGACAGTCAGGTTTCTGTAAGGCCATGTGTTTCTTACAAGATATATCATATATTTGTCAAGCTGAAAAACCTACAGAGATAGTATGGAAATCACATATTTTTTTTCTCTTATTTTTTTTCCTTACTGTTTCTTGCGTTTGTTTTTTTTTGGATTTTTTTTTTGGGTTTTTTTGTGCTGCTTCAAAATGAATCAACTATGACACCATATGCTGCAACAATTGCTGAGAATGACAAAAGTAATATATTTTTCTCAACAAAAAAAGCACCATTAAATTAAAGAAATTGTATTTCCCTTAAATCTTCCTGTATCTTCCTGGCTCACTTAACATCTTGTTGTTTTATTTCTATGTAGGCTCTTGCCATCCTTCCTTTCACTGGGGCAGGCTTCTTTCTAGAGAAACATGAGCATCCTCCGGCCACTGCTGGAATAACTGAGATGTCCTTCACTTTAAAGGTAGAAGAATCCTCCACCTGTGCCAGGACCTCCACTGTGCCAGCACATTCAGGGTGGATTGGCCTTGGGATTTGACATTCCCCTTCTAAGAGCATGAGTTTCACCTTGTTCTTACTGTGAGCCAATTAAAATAAAGCTACAATAAAAATTGTAAAATATATATATACATATATATGTAATGTATGTGTATTATATATTATATTATATTATATTATATTATATTATATTATATTATATTATATTATATTATATCATATGTACACTAAATACTATTATCAAGTTACAACTTTGCTTCTTTAAAAAATGTGTATCACCCATCATGTTTCAGCCTACAATTTATCTGCTTTTCATAGAAGAAGAGTTATTTGCTCCTTGCTCTGCTTGAAGGGGTCAAGTTACAAGAATTATCAAGAGAAATCCTCACTCTGTTTGAAATTAACTGGATGTGGATATCAGTTGGCTGAACAAAAGGAATGTCTGATTATGCTCTAAGCACTGAAGATACATTGCATATCTAGGAAGCTTTTCTTCTCATTACTTATCATGTTGCTTGGTTACCTCATCAAACTTGTCATCTGTGAGGAAACCCATCTCATGAAGAAAAAAATAAACCATAAAGCTAACTCCACTGGGACTGAAATGAGAGATGGGCTTTCTATTTGTGCTTATTTCTGAAGTTTCAGCTCAAAACTGAGTTGCTATGTTGCTACCCCAGATATGAAAAAAATATAATTAAACAGATTATTCCCAAAAAATTGTGTCATGCCCCGTAGTGGAGTGCTCTTCAGACCCTCAGTGTGACAAACATCACTGTGTGTTCAAAAGTTGCCAGGACCTTGGATAAGGCTTCATGCAAATCCCTTACAGTCAATTTTTCACTTTTCTGTAGGCCACAGATACTAAGTTAGAAGGCCAACAGACAGAGAAAAGTTTGGCACAATCAAACCCTTCCCATGCCACTAAACCCAAAAATCTTGAGAAGCCTGGACTTTCTCGAACAGTTCACCATCATTTGGAGACAACACAGAGTCAGGCAGGTTTGACACTGGAAAATGGCTTTCCCAATCATTTCTCCTGTGGTTGTGGTAGACCTGATCCTTGGGTGTGCTCTGGTCATGAGATTATACCTCCATTTTCCACAGGCTGTGCCGAATTCAGCAAACCTCAGTTCCGGGGCGTAAAAAAAGATGACATAACGATAATGATAATAAAGATGATGATGATGATGATGATGACGATGATAATTAGTAGTAGTAGTATTACCAAAATACTAACAAAAAAACCAACCAACCGACCCTCTCCAAACTAAAAGAAGCCATCTAGAAAAGAATCCCTCAAACCTCCGTTCTGGGGTGTAAAGAAATATAACGATAATGATAATAAAGATGATGATGATGATGATAATTAATAGTAGTAGTATTACCAAAATACTAACAAAAAACCAACCAACCAACCAACCCTCTCCAAACTAAAAGAAGCCATCTAGAAAAGAATCCCTCAAACCTCCGTTCTGGGGCGTAAAGAAATATAACGATAATGATAATAAAGATGATGATGATGATGATAATTAATAGTAGTAGTATTACCAAAATACTAACAAAAAAACCAACCAACCAACCCTCTCCAAACTAAAAGAAGACTTCTAGAAAAGAATTCCTCAAACTTCAGTTCCGGGGCGTAAAAAAAGATAACGATAATTACAATAAAGATGATGATGATGATGTTGATGATGATAATTAATAGTAGTAGTATTACCAAAATACTAACAAAAAAACCAACCAACCAACCAACCAACCCTCTCCAAACTAAAGGAAACCATCTAGAAGAGAATCCCTCAAACTTCAGTTCCGGGGCGTAAAAAAAGATAACGATAATGACAATAAAGATGATGATGATGATGATGATAATTAATAGTAGTAGTATTACCAAAATACTAACAAAAAAACCAACCAACCAACCAACCAACCAACCCTCTCCAAACTAAAGGAAACCATCTAGAAAAGAATCCCTCAAACTTCAGTTCCGGGGCGTAAAAAAAGATAACGATAATGACAATAAAGATGATGATGATGATGATGATAATTAATAGTAGTAGTATTACCAAAATACTAACAAAAAACCCAACCAACCAACCAACCAACCAACCCTCTCCAAACTAAAGGAAACCATCTAGAAAAGAATCCCTCAAACTTCAGTTCCGGGGCGTAAAAAAAGATAACGATAATGACAATAAAGATGATGATGATGATGATGATGATAATTAATAGTAGTAGTATTACCAAAATACTAACAAAAAAACCAACCAACCAACCAACCAACCCTCTCCAAACTAAAGGAAACCATCTAGAAAAGAATCCCTCAAACTTCAGTTCCGGGGCGTACAAAAAGATAACGATAATGACAATAAAGATGATGATGATGATGATGATAATTAATAGTAGTAGTATTACCAAAATACTAACAAAAAAACCAACCAACCAACCAACCCTCTCCAAACTAAAGGAAACCATCTAGAAAAGAATCCCTCAAACTTCAGTTCCGGGGCGTAAAAAAAGATAACGATAATGACAATAAAGATGATGATGATGATGATGATAATTAATAGTAGTAGTATTACCAAAATACTAACAAAAAACCCAACCAACCAACCAACCAACCAACCCTCTCCAAACTAAAGGAAACCATCTAGAAAAGAATCCCTCAAACTTCAGTTCCGGGGCGTAAAAAAAGATAACGATAATGACAATAAAGATGATGATGATGATGATGATGATAATTAATAGTAGTAGTATTACCAAAATACTAACAAAAAAACCAACCAACCAACCAACCAACCCTCTCCAAACTAAAGGAAACCATCTAGAAAAGAATCCCTCAAACTTCAGTTCCGGGGCGTACAAAAAGATAACGATAATGACAATAAAGATGATGATGATGATGATGATAATTAATAGTAGTAGTATTACCAAAATACTAACAAAAAAACCAACCAACCAACCAACCCTCTCCAAACTAAAGGAAACCATCTAGAAAAGAATCCCTCAAACTTCAGTTCCGGGGCGTAAAAAAAGATAACGATAATGACAATAAAGATGATGATGATGATGATGATAATTAATAGTAGTAGTATTACCAAAATACTAACAAAAAAACCAACCAACCAACCAACCAACCAACCCTCTCCAAACTAAAGGAAACCATCTAGAAAAGAATCCCTCAAACTTCAGTTCCGGGGCGTAAAAAAAGATAACGATAATGACAATAAAGATGATGATGATGATGATGATAATTAATAGTAGTAGTATTACCAAAATACTAACAAAAAAACCAACCAACCAACCAACCAACCAACCCTCTCCAAACTAAAGGAAACCATCTAGAAAAGAATCCCTCAAACTTCAGTTCCGGGGCGTAAAAAAAGATAACGATAATGACAATAAAGATGATGATGATGATGATGATAATTAATAGTAGTAGTATTACCAAAATACTAACAAAAAAACCAACCAACCAACCAACCAACCAACCCTCTCCAAACTAAAGGAAACCATCTAGAAAAGAATCCCTCAAACTTCAGTTCCGGGGCGTAAAAAAAGATAACGATAATGACAATAAAGATGATGATGATGATGATGATAATTAATAGTAGTAGTATTACCAAAATACTAACAAAAAAACCAACCAACCAACCAACCAACCAACCCTCTCCAAACTAAAGGAAACCATCTAGAAAAGAATCCCTCAAACTTCAGTTCCGGGGCGTAAAAAAAGATAACGATAATGACAATAAAGATGATGATGATGATGATGATAATTAATAGTAGTAGTATTACCAAAATACTAACAAAAAAACCAACCAACCCTCTCCAAACGAAACCACCTAGAAAAGAGCCCCTCAAACCCTACGCAAAGAGCTTTGCCCGGGAAGCCGCCAGCTCCCTCTGGGCCGTGTTGCACCAGCGCTGCAGCGCCTCTCCCTCTGCCCATGCGACCCCTCCGACCCTCCCCAGCCATCCGCCGGCAGCAGCGTGCGCTTCTCCCGCGCGGTCCCTCCATCCATCCGTGTCAGTGTGAGTGTCGGTGCCGGTGTCGGTGTCGGTGTCGGTGTCGGTGTCGGTGCCGGTGCCGGTGCCGGTGTCGGTGTCGGTGCCGGTGCCGGTGCCGGTCCGGGCGGGCCGGGCCGGGGCGGGGTCCGCAGCGCGCACGGTGCCGCCCCCGGCGGGCAGACGGGCTCGGCGGCGTCACGCGGCGGTGCCGCCCCCCGCTCCCGGCGGCCGCCCCCGCCCGCCGCTGCCGCCGCCGCCGCCGCCGCCGCGCACCCGCAGCAGCGCCCGCTCCGCTCGGCTCCGCTCGGTGGGCGAGCGGCACAGGCAGCCCCGGCAGCCGCGCCCGGCCCGGCCCGGCCCCGCGGCCCCCGCGCAGGTAAGGCGGCGCCGCCGAGGAGCAGCCCCGCTCCGCCGCGGAGGAGCCGGTGGTGGCGGTGGCGGAGAGAGAGAGAGAGAGGAGAGAGGCTGGTGGGTTTGCGTGCGGCGTTGTGGAGAGGTGGATGGCGAGGAGAGGAGATGGTGGAGCGGAGGTGTAAGTTAAAGGTTGGATGCGGTGATTTATTGCCCCTTGCCGAGGTGGGGGGGAGGAGGAGGGGAAGAAGGGGGTCTGCGAGACTTGAGCGATAAAATCAATCTGCTGCATGTTCTCCCTGGCGTGAGGTGCCGTGGTGAAACGCGAAGCCGGGGCAGCGGTGGGATATCGCAATATTTATTGTTGTTATTTATCGGCGGCGGGCTGAAAGAGGCGAGGGGCTTGTGCGGGAAGTGCATTGATAATTTGGGACATTTTCTATTGTGTGTCAGAAGAAAGAGGGCACTCGGCTTCTTCTATATGTGTTTGAAACTGTTTAGGTTCCTGCTGATGGTGTGCATTTTTGAAGGGGTAGAAATTATAAGCATATTGAAATAAAGACATCTGCAGACTGGAAGGGGAGGAAAATCGATCATTCCAGCTGCTTTGGAAAGAATTTGATTCTAGAAATTACGTAGAAATGAAAGGAAAAGATTAATGATGCTGTTAAGTCTGCTTTTGAATTAGAGCGCTTCTCCCTTTGGCTGCAGCAAGGTTGTTTTTCAGATCCTTTTATTTCATCCGGTAATTTGTGAACTCTGGTCTTCCCCGCACCCAGAGACAATGCACTGTATTTCATACAATAAGGATTCTGCCAAGGATTGTGCATGCCAACCGACCTGGCATTTATTAAGGATTTATTGACCTATGGGTGTCTCTCTCTCTCTCTTTTTCTAATTTGAAAAGGCTCAATCGGGGCACCTGTGACTAAATCATGATTTTTGAAGAATAAAAAATGGTTGTAAAGGGGTGGGGGAAGCACACGAATTCACTGGCGAGGCTCCGAATGCAATAGCTACATTTATATCGGTTTGTGCCTATTTCTCGCTACATATGTGCGTGTTCATGGATACATTGCTGGGAGGGATGCCTGGTGCTTAAGAGCCATTTCAGATAGATAGATAGATAGATATCAATAAATTGCCCTCTTCCGAGAATGAAAGTGTCCCTCTGCTTTGGAAATGACTAGACAAGACGGTGCTGTTTATTGGCAATGTGTGAATTACACCGGCAGTAATAAATAAGCAATTGTTTGCTGGGCTATTTTTTCCTTGGGTCTTTCTCCTTTCTTTTACGGTCTTTCCACATCTCTGTCTTTTTGTATTTCCTTTTTTTTTTTTTTTTTTTTTTTTTTTTTTTTTTTTTAATTTCCCTCTTTTTTTTTCCTTCTTTTTTCTTTCCCCCTCTCGCCGCTGCTGCTGCTGTGTGTGTGTGTGTGAGTGAGTGAGTGAGTGAGTGAGGGGGCAGGCAGGCGCTGCAGCCAGCGGCAGGCAGCGGGCAGGGATACAGGGATACAGGGATACAGGGATACAGGGATACAGGGATACAGGGATACAGGGATACAGGGATACAGGGATACAGGGATACAGGGATAGGGATGCTCTCGAGGTGGGATCCCCGCGCGGCTCTCTCCGCGGACACCTGTAGGGATCGCTCTGGCACGCACGGCGGCCGCGCACAGACGCTCGCACACACTGACACTCGCACCGCGTCCTTGCCTGCCTCTCCCCACCCCTGACAGACACCACGGGCTCCCGGCGCCCTCCCGCTCCCGCGCCCCTCGCACGGAGGCGCAAACCCTTCCCTTCCTTCCTTCGCCGCGCTCCTCCCGCAGCCGCGGCGCCCGCCCCGCGCACCTTGCGCTCCCCTCCCTCCCCGCCGCGCCTCCCGCATTCCCTCCCCACCGCCCCTTCCCCCGGGGCCAGCCCGGTAACCCCCGTGAACGCACACACACACGCACCCCATCTCCTGCAACCTCCCCTTTCCCCCACTCATCACCCCTCGCACACAGCCCCCTCCCTCCGTGTCGTTGTCCCCGCACGCCGTGTCTCACACCGCCAGCCATCACCCGGCTCCCCGCACCCCTACCCGCCCCAAACCCGCTCCATCACCGCCTCCTTCCCCTCCGCCGCAGCGGCCGCCCGCACATCCCCTGCCCGCCCCGGAGCGCGGCCCCCCGGGCTCCCCGCGGGCTCCCCTCGGAGCGCAGCCCCCGGCGGGGCCGCTCGGGTCCGCTCCGCTCCGCTCCGCTCCGCTCCGGTCGGGGCGGGCGCGGGCAGCGGCGCCGCCGCCCCGTCGGGCCGCGCAGGGCGGAGCTGTTCCGGGTGCTGAAGCGGGAGCGGCCGCTCGGCTCTGCCGTGCCGCAAGCCAGCGGCGCCCCAGCCCGCGGGCACCGCCGCGCCCGGGAGGGCCCTTTGGGGAGCGGGCATGCGGGGGCTCCCGGAAAATCCCTCGGCTGGATGGAGCGGCGTTGCCAGGGGTGGCTCCTGCCGAGGGGCAGCGAGGGCGTGGGGGGAACCTGGGGGTCTGCCTGATGCTGGTGGGCACGCCTGGTATCTGCCCGCAAAGTTTGGGGGGGTTTCTCCTCTTCTCCCTTTTGCTTCTCTTGCCCATCTCACGTGTGGCAAATAATAAAAATAATCGTGTTGACATTTAGAGGAACGAAATTAAATATAGAGAGAGTAGGAGGTGACTTAGCAGCTCTGAACGTGTCAGGTGCAGGCAGCTGAGGTGTGTGCCTGTTTTTAAAACATTTCTCCCTGGCAGGGTCATCTCTGCCCCCTCTCCCCACACACGCATGCACACACACACACACACACACACACCCCAGCCCAGAAGAGGGCTTGGCAGCAGCTCTGGCCATGCTATTGTGCCTGCCTAAGTGCTGCTGGCAAAGAAATGTAAGGGAGGGGAAGGGGAAGCGCTGAGTGAGGGAGGTGTTGGAGATCCTCTCCTCCATCAGGAGAGATCTGCTAATACACAGCTTCCAGAAAAGATACAGCAGCTCTGGGGCAGAAAAGCAGCCTCTCCGCTGAAACGTTTTGGATGTAGAGACCTCTTCAGAGGATAAGGGTGAACTGTGGCATATATATAATTTTGAAAACAGAGGAGCTGTTCTCTCCTTGTTCTCTTAAATAAGGGCAGCTGAGTAAATATACATAAAATACTGCAACCAATTTCAGAGGACTAACACCTGGGATTAGCTGATCTGCATTGTGAATAATGTCAACATCAGAGCTGGCTTGAATTGGATTTTCCCTGCCATAGCAGAAAATATCAGCCCCAGAGGAAACCAGGTAGCAGAAAAAAGAAAATGTTTTCAAAAACATTAAAAAAAATTCAAAAAGCTATCTAAGAAACTATTGCAATTCTTCCTCTCCCCAGGAAAAATAAACCAGTAGGTGTGCCATGCGTGGTGGAGCTTTTCAGTTCCTTCTGGGAGCTTTATTTTTTTGACCTGTATTAGAAACAACCAGAACTGGGCTTGGTAGCATCATCTGTATGACTAGGAGCTTGTAGCTTCACAGGTGATGGTGTTTTCAAAAATAAATTAAAATAAAATACATTGAAGAATAAACACCACCTTTTCTGTTTAATGTTGTTCTTGCAAGAATAAAATGCACTACTGAAATATTTGAAAGTTTTGGAAAGGTAAGTAGTTTACATTTAGATTATACTATAAAAATGTAATCTAGTATAAACATATATGTTGAGATTTGTGTTTAGCACTGCAACCTATTTCAATTTCTCAGTAACTCGAAAATTACAGCAGCATTTTCCTAATGCCCAACACCAGTCAAAATGAAAAACTAATCACAAACGTTCACTATTGATCAACTTTGTGATTCAACATGTTATTAGTTGTCATTTCTTATTATTCTGTTTCAATTCCTTGCAGATTAGAAACAAAAACAATAGAGGAAAATCACCCACCCCGCTGGATCTTAGCCTTGGCCTTTTTCAAGCAAAGAGAAGAGGAGCTGCCAGGCTTTGCATGTCAAGTGGCCACTCGGCTGTTTGACAGCTTCTGGGTTTCAACCCCGTTGGGATTGAGGCAGCTCAAGCAACCACGAGCGATGAGTCCTGTCGTCTGCTGACGCTGCTCCAGCACCATGGCAGACAGGCTGTGATATGACAAGAGGAGCCATCCTAGGGAGGCAGGGTTGGGATCCATAATTGGCTTCCTGGGAAACTACAGCTGGTGGATAGGATGTAAAAAGAGGCGCGCATGTGCCAGGATATTGCTACAGCCTTGCCGAGCTGGTGGATCCACTTGGAGGAGAGTTTTGCCACTGATCTTGGTTTTTTTTCTAGTTTGGTAATGTTGGCTTTGGGGAAAATTTCTGCTGACTCACCCACCCCTGGACACCTTTTGCAGAGCGTGGCCGGCCAGTGAAGAGATCCAACGGCGTCTTACCCCGACTGCGGGTCCCCTCCGGTGGCCCCTGGCACCATCTTGTGCCCAACCCCATCCCGTGGGGCAGCTGCGGCCCCCCGCCCCGGGGAGTCTCCCACAGTGACCCCCGCACCCGGGGCGGGGGTGAGCGTGCCCAAAGCTTCCAGCGCGGCCGGCGCCCGGCAAGATTTTACCCTGTCTGCCGCCGGGGCCCCGGTGCTGCCCCCCGCCAGCCCTGCCGCCCCGCTCAGCCGCCCCAGGCCGCGCAGGATGGGGGCGGTGCTGGTGCGGCGCGGGGGCTGCCTGCTGCTCTGGCTGGCCCTACTGCTGGGCTGCTGGGCCGAGCTGGGCAGCGGGCTGGAGTTCCCGGGTGCGGAGGGCCAGTGGACCCGCTTCCCCAAGTGGAACGCCTGCTGCGAGAGCGAAATGAGCTTCAACATGAAGACGCGCAGCTCCAGCGGGCTGGTGCTCTACTTCGACGACGAGGGTTTCTGTGACTTCCTGGAGCTCATCCTCACCCAGGGAGGGCGGCTACAGCTCAGCTTCTCCATCTTCTGCGCCGAGCCCGCCACCCTGCTCTCGGACACGGCGGTCAACGACAACCGCTGGCACGCCGTTGTCATCCGCCGCCACTTCAAGAACACGACGCTGATCATTGACCGAGCGGAGGCCAAGTGGGTGGAGGTGAAGTCCAAACGGCGGGACATGACTGTCTTCAGCGGGCTCTTCCTAGGAGGGCTCCCGCCGGAGCTGCGGTCGGCGACGCTAAAGCTGACGCTCTCCTCCGTCAAGGACCGGGAGCCCTTCAAGGGCTGGATAACAGACGTGCGGGTGAACTACACGCAGGCGTCGCCTCTGGAGAGCCAGGAGGTGCGGCTGGATGATGAGCAGAGCCGGCTGTGCGCCAGGGACGACGTCTGCCTCAACGGGGGCGTCTGCTCGGTGCTCAACGACCAGGCCGTCTGCGACTGCTCCCAAACGGGCTTCCGAGGGAAGGACTGCAGTGAAGGTAAGGGGCCATCTCAGCTCGCCCCATCGCCCCCCTCCCCATCGCTCCGTGGAGGGGATGGGTCGGAGGCCAGGCCTGCATGAAGTTTCATCTGTATGAGTGGATCTTCCTCCCTCCCCACCCTTCCCACCAAGTCCCCAGCTTCCCTCTTCCCCACCTTCTCCTCCATGTCTTCCATGTGTCTCTGTGGCCAACCATGGTGCCATCACTCTTCTGTTCTCTGCGAGGATGGATGAGAGGAGGAAGAGGGTGTTATCTGAGCATCTTCCCGTGATTTCGGGTTGTTCTGGGTAAAGGAGAGATGGGTGCTGGGTACCAGGTGTCACCCAGATGGCAGGGGGTGGCTGGAACCACGCTCGGTGGGAGCTGAGGGAGGGGACGTGCATGCCTATCACAAGCAGCTGGTGGTAATTAATTTGGGGAGCAGGGAAATTGATGCTGGGAATAATTTAACTGGATTAAGTGCAAAGGTGACCTGGGCTTGGTTTTGTAGGGTAGAGGAGACCCAGAGTCCACTTTGTATTTGCCTCTGCTATGTCATTGAAATAAAATCAGTGATTTATTTGTGAATTCCTTAAATTGTGGCTGGGGAGGAAGGGGATTAAACAGAGGATTATGTTTTTGCATGAATGCGAAGGATACTGCTTTGCAACATATTTAGCAATTCACCATGCCAGTTAGACAGGGAGAACACAAAAGGGCAAGGGGGAAGAACCTACTCCAAGACCACAAAATGACTGAGTAGTTTTACCAAGGAAGAGGGAACCTAGAAAAACAGCAGTTTCCTTAATCTCATCTACAAATAAATCACTGGGTAAAATATGATTCATATGCAGTGCCCATTGTTTTTGGCAAATGGAAAGAATGTGAACGTTTTCTTTGCAGATGCATGCAGGACTCTTGTTTTTATTATTTTGTTAGTAAATGTACCATTGCTTGCACCTCCTTAGGCATAGAAATTATGTATGTTGTGTACCTAGAGCAGGACGTGAAGGTGTATAAATGAAATAAGAGCAAATGTATCAAGGGAAAATATGATTATCATGTCAAAATTGGAGAGCAGAGACCTAAGTTTAAAATGTAAAAGGTAAATATGAATAAGATATTATCAAGGCCAAATTAAGATCTTCACGGAGTGGCTGCATGACATTTATGGCTGAATAATTTGCCTTTAGCATTTCTATCAGATTTCACTCATTATAAGAAAGAAAACATCATTTGTGACTGTGCTTTATTATGTAACATCTTCTGTCCTTAGTGTCAATACTCAAAATGCTACAGTCATTCTGCATCCTGTTTACTTTTATCAGCTGTTTATCTCTCATCTGCCATTCGTGAAAAATTCAAACCAAACTAACACTTTAAATAATTTTTATAGGAGCAAATAATAGTTTCAGAAAATTAGTCATTTCTACTTTCAATTGCACCCATTCCTGGAAACTGTAAAATGAAATATCTTTTATATTAGGTAAACCCTCTCAATTGATTTAGTATTTGGGTGTCAATTTTTAATATATGATACTATACTACATAATATATAGGTGCATGTACAATATGTCTTAATGTCTTAGCATCTCTGAGTTAGGCCCTGTTATAAAGAAAAAGAAAATTATGAGGTGTAACAGCTTTGTTAAAACAATAATGGTAATTTAAATACTATTAATGCTATTTTACAATTATATACCCTTTACACTAAAACATAGTTTGCTTATTTATTTGAAGTTATTTTGCATATATAATACTTATGTGAAAGAGTTCACATGGTTGCATGTAGTATCAGTCAGATAAATTATTGCCTTTACATAATAATAGGTTCAGTGACTATTTTTAAGGAACATTTTTACGTTTAGATAAAATTTTAGAGAAATACATGTCCATATTTATATTTAGTGAAAATGGTATAGGATTTTTAAGATAATATTCAAAATAACATTTAGAATCCCCTTGAAATTAAGATGAAATGCTGACTTCTTGAAAGTGCTAGTGGTTTACAGTAGACGTCGGTGTCATCAAGATTCTCCTCACATGTCCCTTGACTACTAAGAAGCTTTATAAAATAAAAGCAAAGCTTATAATTTTAGCAGAAAGTATTCAGATTGTTATTTCATTTGAAACAGGAGGCAACATTTGCCCTGACAGCAACATAAATGGAACCACATTGCAGTTTATACCTGTTAATTGAGAAAAGGTAGCAATTGACACTTCCATCAGTCAAGTTTTGATGAAGGGATTCGAAATTACTCATATGTGCCAGCAAAGATATTGAACTGCTATAAATTATTTAATATTCTAAGAAACAGAACAGGCAGAAGGACAAGTAAAGCCTTTGCATCTGCCAAGAAAGAAACTTTGGCTTCTGTCCTTTAGTTTTTTGTAGCCAACATAGACATTAAGCTGTTGAACTTTGATCTTTTGTTCCCAGAATGTGTAAATTTCCCACAAGCCTTGGAAAGACATTGCCATTGCTAGAGGATCATCTCAGGCTGCAATTATCTGAAGGGGTCTTTTGAGTTTTTTTTGTTTAAAATGGTTTTAGATACGAAGACCACCCACTTTCCATTTTTATCTAAAATTTTATCCACATTTCCTAGTCGATACCTTCTCTTTAACGGTGAAAGATGGTGATTAAATTCTATTTTCCTTGGATTTTTTTTAATATATATAATTATATTTTTTTTGCCTCGGATTTGTTGTTTTTCTATATGTCTGCAGTTTAGTAAAACATAGAGTTCCTTGGTGTAATGAGGATTGTAGGAATTAATACCAATAATAACAAAGAAAATTTTTTCAAAATTTTCTACCCTGACTTGCACGTTTAGGAATTAAAAAGTAATAGATTTAGAGTCAACGTTTCAAGTCTTAAGATGCCATTTTAAATACAAGTTCAGTTATTTTCAGGAGAAAATCTGGTGGTTTTTTTTCCCAGATTTTCATCTTTGAAAAGCTTATTATTGATCCCTGAAGTAATATTTTTTCTTGTAAGAATGAAGTTCAACCAAGTTTTGGGTTTGATTTTTTTGTTCTTTTGGGGTTTTTTTTTTGCTTCTCTTTTATTTTTTAACAAAAATTAGTAATTTAAATTATTTCCAGTAATATAATAATATAAATTATAGTAATATAAATTATTTCCAGTAGGCTTAACTGGTTTTATACCTGTCTAAATCAGGAGTAGCTTCATTTATGTTTTATGAACTACACCACTGGGAGACCAGTGCAAGCTAGGAAGGAACCGTTCAGTCATTCCTTTTGCTCCAGTAGGATCTAAGTTCTCTTCCATGGAAACATTGGCATAAATCAGAGAAAAAGGACTGAAATTTTGTTTAAGTGTCAAGAATGTGCAATCCATAGCAAGAAAAAATATGATCTCTAGCAGTTCTCTGGTTGATAAACTTATGAATAAAAACAGTACAAGAGCCTTCTAAAAGATAAAATCTCTGCTTTGTGCTGAAAAAGGCAAGTGTATATTAGTCCACATAATAATAGTGATTCAGTAGAAGGAAAAAATACACAAAATTATAACGAGTTTTATTAAGAATAAGAGTAGCATTGAAATAGACCCTGACTGCCATATCAGTTTTCTGTTAAGTTTTTGACATACAATTCAACCTTCTATTAGGTGAAAGTTACAATATTTCCTGAAATTACTCAAATTGTTATGGCTTGATCCTATGATAGGTAGAGATTTTTATTAAAAATATATACTTCAAAGTCAGATTTCTAGTTCATTAAGTCAAGTTCCTAGAAGGTAAGGAGAATACATTCTTCAAATCAGTGAACCTCCAAATTGTAATTTTTCTCCGTAGGTTAAAATGTCAAAATAAAAAAACCCTCCCTATTTTGCCTATTAAATGACTAAAATAGTGGCCCTCTGACTTTAAACAAAAAAAAAAAAAGTATCATTTTTCTTTCATCTTCATTTATATAAAAATAGTCTTGTCCAGTATCCTGTCTGAGAAAGAAAGCAGGCATTTCTAAAAGAGGTAGTAAAATACACAGGGTGCATTGAGTTGGGGAAAGTTTCTCACTGATGCTAACTTCTTGTCACTCCATGCTTTTCTGCTTTTCTGTATCTGTAGTGGCTTGAAAAAGTTGCAGACAGGATCCTTTATCTTTTTAAAATACAGCTTCATTACTTACCTCAATATTAGCATCTATTCAGGCAATTGCTCTGTGAGTTCAAACTGTTCCTGTCTATAATATGTATTTTAGCTGTTCCACTGGGTTTCTGGATTGTGAGAAAAATGAGGGCTGCTCAGGCAGCTGTTCTCTGTAAGAGATACTCTTCCTTGTCAGATATTCAGAAGTTGATGCCAGCTATGTTTTGAACTGTGAAAGTGATTTTTCAGGAAGTCAGTTCCAGATGTCTCAGCCTAGCCAGCACTTAGATTTGTTTGTTTGGGTTCTGAATACACTGCATCAGTCTTACTTGTATTTACTTTTGCATGTTTTCTTTTTTAAAAGCCATCCAATATTTATATCTCTTTAATTTTTTTGATATTTTAATCCATTTTGTTCTCTTTATGCCTTGAATGAAACATTTGAACTTCTTTTGGCATTAATTATTTATTGCAAGTTGTGTGTATGAGAGAGATGTTGTTGAACTCATTGTCAATAGTCACTCTTAACAGAGTAGTCACCATGGCCTTTTTTCCTCTTGAATCCTAGCTAAATCTACTTTGGACTATTAAATACTGTGAACAAAACTTGCTATTTTGATTTACACTTAAGAACCTTTATCTATATGATCTGTATTTCTTCTTCATGCTGATTTTCTTGTCAGTGTCAGTGGCCTCTGGGGTGATGTTGGATTAGAAGGAGGGCTAAGAATGCACCAGAGATTGCACTGAGGTTCTGTATATGTACAAATCACACAAATAATTTAACATTTATTATTTCACTTTATTTAATATTTTGAAATGGTGACTTTTTCGTCAGAGTAAAATCTTGAGAGCAGATAGTCAAGTTATCAGAAAGTCATTCAGAACTGTTACATCTGTTACATTCACATTTAGTCATATAAAAACCCAATCCTTATGTCAGTTTAAAGGGCAGTTTTTCATCATTTTCCTAATGAAATTTGATAGAGTATTTTGTTTGCCAGGATTCAGTATGATAGGATATTGATTTCAATATCTGCCTCATGTAAAATCACAGGAATTAAAATACTGTTACACTGGTAATTAGGAGTTGGCAGTCTGTTTTATATTATCTTCTGAGGAGGTTTCTTGTTGAGTATTACTAATCCTTTCAAAATGATGATATTGAAATGTTTATAGCCTAGATCTTGGTACTCCAGGTAAATAATATTTTAAATAGTGAGGTTTTTGTTTCCCTTTGGACCTAGTTGAGGTGTTGGGTCCTTGTTAAATTTAAATCTATATTGTGAATTATAGACACCTAATAGCCTAGAATCTAGCACCATAGGACCTTGTGTCAGATTAGTCGTATTCATTCAGAATTTCAAAATAATATATGTTAAAATTTTCTATATTTTAATGTAATTGCACTTCAGGGCTTGCAGGCATTTTCGGCCAAATGTATTTGATCTTTTGTCTCAGCTGAAGGTTGGCTCTCTGGGAATCTTTTAACAACAGATGCTAGCCATGGATTTGTAGGATTTTACCCCTTCATCATTACTGACCTGATGGACAGGAATGGGGAAAAGGCTGACAATTAAAAATGAATTTCTGGTAGAAATAGTTTTATGTAGAGGCTAACATTAACATATGAAGCTTGGAGGGTTGATGCATCCTTTAATAAACATATAAAAATTGGTTGGTAACTTAAAAGAGAAAGCTTCACCCACCTGTCTTGGTGAATTTAATATAATGTTTTACCTACCAGAAAGCTTGGTGCTCCTTGTAGAAAACATGAAACCAATACCAGTTTCTGGAAAAATGCTCTGTCCAGTTTGTTGTGTTGTAGTTGAAACTTGTGTACTTTCATAAACACATGATTTTCCAGAAGAGTGAAGGGCATTCTGAGGTGTTCAATACCTTTGTGAATCTGAGGACTAAATTGTAGAGACCAAATACACTTATTTCAATGGTTAGTGTGTAACTGACATACCTTTAATTGTGTTATGTATAGAATTGACTAACAAAGTCAGTACTTTGCTGCCTTTATTTAGTTCTGTGCTGAGCTGGGATCATAATTTAATCTTTTACAAAGGATATGCACTTTCTTGAATGGCAGTTTCTCATTCTGTGGTGATGATATCTGAGTGCATCTCAAGCACTTCACCAGCCTGGATTGTACTGTTGTGTATGCAGAACTCAATTTTTCAGCTCAGGTGCTCTTCTGCTAAGCTAAAAAGTTGTATGTGGTGAGTTCATGCAAATGTGTAGCCATTCTGGATCTTGGAGCAGAATCAGTAGGATCAATAAGTGCTTCAATGAACAAAATATCTGCAGTAATTAATGAAGCAATGAAGTAGGAAAACCCACATGGGTTTGATAGGACATTGCTTTCTCAGTGACCCTGCACAGTTCACATCACTTTTTCAGTTTGCCTTCTGTAAAGTGAAGCTCCTCCATACGGGAGCTTTTGGTAGGATCTTTTTTCCTGGTCATCAGATACTTGAAAGATCAGAATTTCTATTAGGGATGTAGGAGAGGAAGTCAAGACCTGAAGCTCCCTTTACTATTGTGTGATCACTTAAGTCTACAGAACTGATAATTGTTAGCTGGCTTTGAAATTGCAGGCCTTCCTGCTGCCTATCCATAGCTGAGTGTTCAGAATAGTGTGGTTTTTCTTGCTTTTTTGTCTGTCACTGTCTGCCATTGTTCTGACTAGACACTGGAAATGATGTAGCTTGTCACCTGCCAGCCACTTCTCCTCTGACAATTCAGCTCTTTTGATGGTCACAAAAAGTTCTTTATAACACCTGCATAAAAGTCTTCCTTATTACTATAAAAGATTCCTTATTACTGTAGAAGGATCTAGGATTTAATGTCTGAGCAGAGTGAAGAACTCTTGCTCCTAGTCAAAAATCACATAATTTTTTTAGTTTCATTCTCTTCCATTTTCAATGAAAAATCTGAGGGTGAATGTAGGAACACACTTTATGGTAATTGGGAGTGGGGCTGTGGCTGAGCCTCATCCCTAATAGGCTACAGCTGTGAGAAGCAGGTGACAAGCATTAAAAGCAACGAGACAAGGAGTGCTGAGGTGCACTGACCAATCACCAAAGGGAGCAGAGGGCCCACAGGTGCAGTGCATTAACAGGGAGGGGTATAAAAGGTTGGGACAAAGAGCAAGAAGGGTGGATGCCTGCAGCCTGCTGAAGGGCTATGATGTTTTTCCTATATGGGCAGACACCTGAAGCCTTCTGGTGAGGTAAGGTGTTGCTCTGTATGGGGAAATGCTTAAAACCTTCTGAAATTGCTTGGTGGTGCTCTGTGTGTCGTGGCTGGCTCAACTGCAGCATGTGCTGGGACAGGTGAAAGTGAGAGGTGGCCTCAGTTATGCCTTCCTTGAGATTGTCAAGAAATGAGACTGAGGTAGCTGACGGCTGCAGACAAGGATTCTGTGATGAGATTTTAGATTACTTTAATGCTGTGGGGTGTATTAGGAGCCTACAATTACTTAGTTATGTTCTAATAAGCAGCACATTTGGCACCTTTTAGATATCTGAAGGTATGTGTTCTGTTTTCATTTTCCACTGGAGTCAATTTGAAGTCCCATTGACTCAAGTTTGGAATTAGGGCAAACTTAATAACCTGCTGATTCTGAACTTATTATTCAAGTAGGAATATGAAAACAGAGAGAACTAGGGCAAATTAAATAACCTGCTGATTCTGCCTGTAGTATTCATCTGGGAATGTCTATAGAGAAAATACTTTTCATGAATTCTTATATTTATTGCCACGATCATCTTCACTATAATTATTCATTAATTTAATATGTGCCTTATGAACCATGCTGGAAGAGTGAAGTTATATGACTAATTTTGTCTTAAATGTAAGACTCTTTGTGATTTGAGAGAAAACCTGATTTCCCAAACAAACGGATGGTGCAGAATCACATTTGCAGTTGCTGCCACTACAAACTGTGAAACAGTGGATTTTGCCTATGGAAGTGTAACACCCCAAAAATGTTACACAGGTGTGTAAGTCACAGGTTGTTTTTAGACTGTGGCACATTGCACAGGGTCTTGAAATGAGAACATTTGACTTTTTGGTTTTGTCTAGAGAAAGGGCTTTGCATTGCTTAAAGGCGGGGAAACTTGATTGATTCTTCCCATAGTGCTGTCTTTTTATAATTAAGTGAATGTGCACAGCCATTAAGGAGGTCACTGGCATTACCCTATGCACCTGAAATGTGTATCACAGTTCCAAAATCTCTGAATTACAATTTAATTTCCAGTGCAGAATGACCTTCTTGTTCATCTTCTTTCTCTTTCGTGCTTTTTAGCTTTAACAAAAAGCATTTTAAAATGGCATTTTTCTCAAAGGAGGTATTTCCACTAAGAAAAGGTTCTTTGAGAAAGATTGCATGTATGTAATATAAACTATATGTATATCTTTCATTTGAATGTGTATAGAAAATGACAGAATTAGTGACTAGACATGGAGTGAAGATCTGTATCTCAGTACTGTTGTTTTCTTTATTATCCTGATTCCCCTTTGTTTCTAAAGGTGACAACAGGAATCTTCACACACCTATCAGCGTTTGTACAATGTATGTATAGAGCACAGCCTCAATGAATAGCTTTAGAATGAATTATGGTCTTGTGATGTTAAGGTGATCTTAGTTGTTAAAAAAAATGGGAGAATGGGGCTCTAATGGCAGGAAAAAAGTGCTCTTCAGCCTTAAAGATGTTATCTTCCCTGATTCTGAATCATGCAAGTGTGATAAAAGTGGTATAAAAAACCTTGGATTCCACTGGCTGTTGCGCAGCGACAGGCTTACGTTTTACATTTCAAAAGTTATTTGTGCATTTTGCGTTTGTAAAACCAGACTCTTGGGCTGGAAGGTCCAGGGACAGGAGTCAGAGAGGCAGGTGAGACCCAGCAGCTCCTTCCCAGACTGCGCACGCTGCTGTGTTTAACCACAGTGATTTTCAGGTGATCCTCAGTGATCTCAGTCTGCTGGGGTGGACTGGTGCTTCCCTTAGGAAAGCAGTGGAATTCCTACAGGAGGTTTCCAGGAATGTTGGTCCTGACAGAGAGGTTACTGGTGTTGTGCATTTTGAATTTGAATTTTTTACTTATCAGAGCAGAGACAGGTGAAAATGGAGTTCAGAAACCCGTAGATGTAAGTGACTTAATTCTTAAGACTATTGTGGGGTGATATAGGAAAGATTTGTAAACAGATTTTTTCAAGAACAGATCAGTGCCTTTCTTCCACATACTTCTCAGATGAATGTTGCTCAACTTCTCAGGAGCTGATACTCTGTGATTTTTTTTTTTCCCCTGTGATACTGCAGAAAAATAATTTCTGTAACATGACATTGCAAAGAACCTGGAAGGGTTTTTTAATAATCTGTACTTTTTCAGAGATAAATAATGGACTGTCATTCAACATTAACAAAAGATTTGTCTGGTTTAGTTGAATGTTTACTGAAGAATTCTGAATATAGATCTCACATTCTTATATAAAACATTCCTGACTTAAGTATTATGAGAAAAACATGAGAATTTTCCTGGCAGTTCACCAGAAGAAAAGATATTCAAATCACATTTTCTTTGTTGGCCTGAATCTCCACTACTTTTCTGTGAGCACTGTATCTGATGTGGTAGTTTCCTGGAATTTCATTGGGGGCTTTTTGTCACTGTTCTCAGTCCAAAATACTTGAAGGAGCAGCTAGGATTAGTTAGCCTTGAATTTCTTTTTTTTTTTTTTTTTCTCTGTAGCAATTAAACTACTGAGTCCTGTATTACAGGAAGTTGTGCAGTAATAATAAGCAGTACAGCACAGGTTTTGGGGTTTTTTTCTCACATTACAAATTTTGAATTTATAAATGTAACAAAGAATGTGTCAGGTTTGAAGTTCTGAGAGAAATATTTTTGCACTGTTTCCTATTCAAGTTTTTATAACAAAGAAAAATCCTGTGACAGAAAGAAGTTCGAGTGATAAAAGTTTTGACCTGGTATTTTTACAAATCCACTGACAACTGCAATTCATGTTGGCATCCAGAGGTTCTACCTATTGTTTTAGCACTGGCTGGATCTCATTCTGCCTATTTAAATATCATTTGGATCTTTAAATACGTAAAGTCTTTCTTGCACATTACAAATACCTACACCATCCAAGTTTGCTGTTCAGGCACATCTTACCCATTGTGATACTGTGAGTCATCTTGGTGGATTTTGTAAATCTTAAGCCATGAAAGCATCCACAGTGAATCAAAGAGAAAAAAAATCCTTCCATTTTCTACCCTGTGTAAAAAAAAAAAATACAAACAGGAACATTCATTCAGCTCTAAGTTAATGGCACCATGGGAATTCAGAAGCAAATTCAGTGACTGGTGGCTTTCATTTATTTTTTTTCTTGTGTTTAAGCATGGAATTTCTCTTAATTTTATTCACACTTGCATTACAAAATAACAAAAAGCAGTCAGTGATGCTGTATCTATTGTGATAGAAGTACCTCAAATTCAAGAGCATTCCTCTAAGAGCTTAGAAATATTTAGTTATTTTGATTTTTGCACTATAATTTGGGCTCATTGCTGCTTTGATAGCCTAAGTATATAAAGTGAGATGGGTACAGGTTTTGATGTTACTCAGCTTTGCTCTTCCATAGCTTCCTTATCAGAAATGTGAAAAACAGTACACAAATATGTCTTGGAAACTTGTCCTTGCCCAGTCTGAGCTCTCAGTGACTTTACACTAAGCTTTCAGTCATTAAAGAATGCAGAAAGAGATACTCAGGTTGATTAACCAAAGGACTTGGAAGAGAAAAACGTTCTTAGAAACCATATATATTTTTCTGTACAAAATTTCTAAAATATTTTGCTTTTGTAGATTTTTTACATTCAGTAGTAGCTCTGCCAATTGATGTAATAAAATAACTTATTGCAATACTCCTTTCTTGTATGTGTAGATGAGGATTGATGTCTTTTGGAGCTGATATGTTAAGCCACTGTAAAATAAGGGTTAAGTCAGAATCAGGCCCTCTGATTAGGGAAAAAAAAAACCAACTTTAAGCTGTATTAATATTAAAACACCCTGAAATGTCAAGAAATAAACAGGCTTCATCTTGCCCACTACTATATAATGCTACTTTGCAGTCTTTATAGAAATCCCCTTTTCCATTCGTTTGTATAGAAAGATCTTGTCAGCACAAAAGTGACTGGTGGGAAGCTTTGCCTGCTTGTCTCTTAGTCCTGTGGGTTGCAAAACTACTTTTTCCATTCTTCAGTTTCTCTCTTTTGTAGGGTCATGGTAAGAATGTGCAATGCTATTTTCCCTTACAAAATTATGAATTAATGGCTAAAAAAGGTTAATATTTTAACCCCACTCTGACCCCCATTGATCAGATTACCTATTCTGTATTAGAATGCTTGCCCTCTGAAAATAGACTGTCAAGTATTTTTGTCATCTATGCGTTTGAATCAATCTTTGCACTCCTTTGGTTATTCTTAGATAGACATTAAGAGCACAGGCTTTTAAATCCCAGCTCAGTATGGGCAGTTTGCATCTTCTCCAACCAGCCTGAGTCCTCAGTGTCAATATAACAGCCATGAATGTACTGCACTCAAAACTTATGCTCAGGGAATTGTAAAAAATAAAGCACTATGGCACTTAAAAGCTATGAACTGTCAGGACAAAATATGCTGTGCACTTTTAATTTCATCTGTTTCTGGATATCCATTATGAAGTAGGTTTTAATTACATGACCATATATTACTTTATCATTGAGCTTTCTGCCTCCTTCAGTGCATAGCCTGGATAATAAGTTCTTCAATATTTGGTTTTCTATTTGCTGTTCAGTTTGTAGCCCTGAGCCTTATTCATTGTCCATAATAAAATCTCTGAAGAGGAATCAGTAATATTTCCCAGGCTTTTCTAAGGTTTTCATAGACACAACACCTGAGCTGCTGTGCAAATATTGAAAATTGCACAATGCCTATGTGAGATGCTCTCATTCACAGTGAGAACTGAGGCAAGAGACACTGCAGGTGACAACATTCCCTGAGTGCCCATCTGAAGTTTTTTCTGAGTGCTTCACAGATAACACCACGCGCTCCAAGCCTCCACTGGCACTTCAAAGCACAGCTGGCTCTGTGTTCTGGGATTTCCATCACAGTGCTCTCTCCAAACAAATATTCAGAGCATCATTAGGAATGACCACCCGGAAAATGCCTGTCTTGAAAAACCTGAGCAAAATCGTGTTGGGTTTTTAGGTGTTGCAGGGTGAAGAGAGAGGCAAGAATCTTGACCTCATGTTCAGAAGGCTTGGTTTATTATTTTATGATATATTACATTATTACTATGCTAATAGGAATAGAGAGAAAAGTTCTCAGAAGCTTGCTAAGCTAAGAATAGAAAAAAAGAATGAATAAACAAAGGAGCTCTCTCTGATTCTGTCCCAGAGAGAGCTTGGTCCTTGATTGGCCATTAATTGTACACATCCAACATGAGCCAATCACAGATGCACCTGTTGCATCCCACAGCAGCAGATAATCAATGTTTACATTCTTTTTCTGGGGCCTCAGGTTCCCAGAAGGAAAAATCCTGAGGAAAGGATTTTTATGAAAAGATGCTGGTGACATTTAGGAGAGAAGGGAATAGAGTATATTTCTTCATTCAGCTCTCCTTGCTCTGAGGTACACCCCACTTGTTTTCAGCGAGGGCAGATGCTCTGCTCACTGGCACAGCAGCTTTCTGTGCTACTCAGTCATTACTTCTGGCTAAGAATAGTCCTCTGTGTGCAGATCAAGTGAGGGAAGCTCTGGAGAGAATTGCATTAAACTGTGTAATTAAAGGCTATATCCTCCCCTATATGAATAAAGTAGATGGATCTCAGTTACGCAAGAACCCTTATGTCTCAGAGCTGCTATTTTTGACTTTGCAACCTAGAGAACATTCTTTTAAGCTAGTAAAATAGGCAGTGTGTATTTTTGTTTTCTCTTAAGTTTTTAAGACTCTTCTCCCACACAGCCATCCCAGCCGTTGTGTTTTCTGTGGTTGAGTGAGGAAGCTGCCTTTCTGCAGGGCCCATTCCAGCAGGGAATTTGCTGAGGGACTGACACATTCCCTGCTCCAAACCTGAGTGGCTGGACCTAGCACAGGTTACAGAGTTTGGAGTTACAGGGAGGACCTACTGAGGCTGAAGTTAAAGGGCTTTCAGGAATTTAGTGGTAAAACTCAAGACATCTCCACTAATGCTGTGCAGCATGCACTTTTTAGGAAACATTTGCAATTTGAGCAAATTCTGATGGGTTTTCAAAGGGTTAGCAAAAGGCTTAAACCCAAAAGTCAAGTTACTCCTGCCCAAATGGTTTTTATATGTCTGCTTCAAAATAAGACTGAAGTCAGAAGGAATCAGAATGGAAATGAAACTTACTCAGAGCTCGCTTGGGGATATACTACTGCTAACATAAATGTCAGATTTTCTGTTGAGATATTTGGGGTTTTTTTTATTAAATCAAATACAGTCTTTTAAGACTGAAAAAGAGGACTTACTTACTATACTGGGTCACTCTATTTTCAGTAATTACAGTAATCAACGTTCCTCTGTAGTAAATGTGTCTTTTAAAGAAAAAAATTTTGAAAGCCACCTGAAAGTCTTATGCAAAATCGTTTCAATACATTTCAGAACCATTTTCCCAATGAAATGAGTTTTTTAGGACTAAAATATAGACATAGTATTTGCATGTCTGCTTATCAGTGTTGCCATTTAAAAAATGGCCTAAAACTATGTCTTAAACCTGTAAATTTTATGTAAGGAGTAGTGTGGCCATAATAAAATATTCTGTACACAAGAGCCAAAAATTAAGTATTAATCTGACATGATCAGACAACATTTTTAAGACACTTCTGCCTTTATACATGCCACATTTATTAATGTTCTAGGACCTTTGAACACACCTTTGGCATTTTTCCTCCTTATTTAGAGATTGTAACTTTCTCTACTTGCAGAACTAGATGCTCTTTCTTTCCCTGTGTGTTAAAAACTATAAAGGTTAGAAATATTTATTTTCCTTTTTCCTTTCCATGCTTTATCTTGTATCCACTATGTAGTAGTTTTCTGGAAAGAATACAAATAAGGAGCTTTTAGGGCAGGAGGTGAATACAGAATAAAGTCACAGTCAAATTCCTACTAAATTTCTTTCTTATCACTTAATTCACAGATGGTCCCACTGTATTTGATTGGAATATTTATATGAATAATTTTATCCCCTTGATCTCCAGTATAATTTAATGTATGTATTATGCTGCAGATAACCAGCCTTATTTTAATAGTACAATATGGCTGTTTACAAGCATGATTATCTTATATGTTACCTTGTGGTATTTCAATCATCCAGTGACTTTTTCAGGAATGTTAAATGTTATTACTCCCACTGACTTAAATGGGACTATGTGTGTTAGAATGAATGAAAAGTTTTTAAAATAAAAAAGTTCAGTAATCTATAAAGAATTAAAATTTTGGTTTAAGTAGAATCAGATACAAACTAAACTGCAGAATCATAGAGGACCAATGAAAGTATTTACAGTTTTAGAGAAAGCTATCCATGTTTTTACATATAATAAATGCTGTGCCTGGTATGTAGTCTAATTAGATTCATCTTTAGAAATGCCTTTTTTAATGAATAATGACCTTAAGCTCAGATGTCTGTATGCATATAAATTTTCTTCAGGCTCAATGTATGTGTCATTTACCACCTTTCTGTTACATTTTCTGTGAAAGAATTCCAGTGCTGTTTCTTCAGGAAAGCTTAAATTCTACAGCAAAATAGTACCAGTCAGAAATCAGAGTCCTATGTAACATCCCTAAAGGCTGTTTTTTGCTAAGCAGTGAAGGGAGTATAATTTAATACACTATGATTTTACTGTCATTTAAAATATGTCCCCAGCTCAGCAGTAGTGCTCTGCAAACTTCATGTTTTTCTTTTTGGAACATGGGAGATATATACCAAGAGTGAAAGGGAAGTTTAGTGAACTGAGGGGATAATAGAATATCAACAAAAATATGTTGGCACTCCATCACCATTAAATCTACTATCTACACTGCTCAGACCTCTCAGATTTGTGATTGCAACATTCATGCAGTTCATAAACTGGCTAAAAACTGCTCAGTTTAATACATTTATAGAAAGCAATTTGTCCTAAATGTGATTTTACAAAGATTGCGAAATTAAAAAAAAAAAAAATTGAAATTAAAGGCAATACTTCCCTTATTAACCACAGGCTATTTAACAACTGTTAATGTGTTTAATGTGTTAAAAACTGTTAACAGGTTTTTTTAAACTGTTAATTTTAAAAAGTTAATGTTAACTGTTTTACAATTGTTAATGTGCCATCTCTGGGAATTATAACAGTCAGATTAAAAATTAGTATTTTTTGCCCTATCAGCTACAGCAGAAGAGGACATGTGACTCTTACATGTCTGTGAATTTCTGTCTATGTAGATGTGATTTATTCCTGCAAGCATTAATTATTATCAGTGTTCTAGCCAGAACAAAAAATATATAAGGGATTTATTAGTGATGTTAGGAAATCTTTCAGTGATTTGGAAAATGTTTTCTCTCTTTTAAAGGAGTTTTCAAAGTACTTAAGGTAAAAGTTGTCTCTTGATAAACCTGCTAGCCTCATTGTACTATATCTTAATGAAAATAATTTTCTGTGAGTCAGTAGCATCACTTTTAAATCAAATCTTGGGAAACCTCTTTGTAATGAAGTTTTTGTAGCTGTTAAAAGTATTTCTGAGAGTTTTCCTTTTCCCTGCATTCAAAAGAGATTCCTGAATGTATTAATTCTTCTATGCTTTTCAGCTAGATGTCAATATGACTTGGTGTTTTCTTTGAGTTTATGCAAGAGACAGCCTGGAAAACTGTTGACAAAATAAAAGACTGGCAATATTGTTGAAGCAAACCTTTGCTAACCAAATAAATGATATCAGGAAAATAATGTAACAAAAATACGTGAAGTTTTATTAGGTATCATAGTAGTATATAATGTTTCAGCAAATTATTGGTCCCTGATTTTGTTGTGCACTGCCTGTCTCTAAAGAAAGAGCAAAAGGCTCACCATGAGTTTCTCCTTTCACTTCTTACTGCTTTTTTTTGTATTAATAAGAGCTGTATGATACTTAATATACAGCCAGCTGCAAGTTCTCTTCCAAAATGTTGGGTTCCTTCAGAAAATAATTTAAATGGTGATAGTGACCTTTGCTCCTTGGGTTTGCAGTTGGGTTTTGTTTTTGCAGAACTGGCTGGAGTTGAGAAAAACTTATTATGAAACAAGACTTTTAGGCTTTGGACCCTGATATTATTTCTTCTTTAGAAACTGGATCCTTCATAAATGGTTACATCAGATGAAGGGTAGACATCTGGAAGCATAAAATGGAAAAAAAAAAAGAGAGATGAAGAACTGAGAAGTAATTAAGTTCTGGAAATGGGATTTGGAACTGCTATTTTATTTTCACTATTCTATTGCAAGTTCTTTATATATCTCAAGTATTTAATCTTCCTCATAGTTTTTCATCCCTGAAATAAGGTTAATAATATTCACTGTCTCCTCTCCCATTCCCTGTCTTTTTTGTTTAGTGATGTCTGAGGTTTAAGAACAAATTTCATTATACTTTTTGCCAATACCTACTGCAAGAGGAGTGAATCTTACTTATGGTTTTAGATGTGACATTATGCACAATATTGAGCTGTAGTTGAGATACAAACATTGGAGCAAAAATTATTAATAAATTATTGTAATGTAGGGTATTCCAGATTGCTTTAGGGGTAACTAAATTCCTGATGTATTCATACGTATTCTTTATAAACAAATGTTCTTCTTTGGAATATCCATTTTTGGTCTGGTTTGTGGCTTATTTCTGATAAAATGACACGGCAACAAGATCTGTTGAGTAAAAACTGTTTATTAAGAGGTACTAAAAAATGTGACATCAAGACAGTTTTAATTTTATCTACTTTGCAAGCAAAAGCAAAGATGCTTTCTGGAAATGAATTGAAAACCTCCTAAAATATGTGTACAAAGTGTGTTTTATTGGGATAAATGTCAGCAGAGAAGAATTTTCTGAGGTGTACTGCACTCTAATGGTACTTGCTGATGGCATTCTATGAAGGATTTTAAATCTTTCCAGCAGAAATAATTTACAAAATGTCACAGAATGTAAAGCTTTGTGGTGGCAAAAAGGTGTAGGGGAGAAACAGTGATTTTTTTTTTTTCTTAATACCTGGTTAGGCTAAGGCTATTCTGAACAATACAGACTGATTAGTTGGTAAAGAGGAAAGAAAAGCACTTTTGTAAGCTTCCAGATTTTGGTTCTTCTGCTAGTAAGAATTTGCCTAGAAGCATAAGATGAATTTGTTCGTCCGTGTTTGAATTGAAATGAAGATCTGATTTTCATCAATGTAACAGTGGAATGATTCTCCTCAGGCAGTCTTTGAAAGCAAGGGAGTATTCTTTCTGATTTCAGAAATTTTTGGATCAAGGGGTTTGGTTCTCCCTCAGACTGCTTTAACTCTCTGCCATAGAGTTTTAGATGTATTCTTTTTCATGAGAAATGTAGCCAAATGTGTTGCTTTTGCTAACAATTTATAAAACAGGTTGTGCAGAAATAATTTCTATCTGATCTTTCTATGATGAAATAATGTCGTAATAATGGATTTCAAGGGTTTGTAGCTTTAATGACTTTACTATAGCATTTGATATCGCAGAGGCCTCGTGAGGATATCTTGAGATAGCAGTTGGACAGTAAATGAGCAAGTCATTCACTTGTTTTTCATGCAGAATGAGTAGTTGTTTTTAAAAGGATGGTAGACAGTTCAAATGACCATGTGAAAATGTGTAGGTGGGACTGACCAGACAGTCCAGTTCCACACTGTTTGCCATTTGGATTAAATGACCAGACAGAGAGTGAATGACACCTGTGTCATAGCAGAGGATCACCAACTGAAAATGCAAAATCCACAGGGGGGAAAAAAAAGTATTGGTTAAACTTATGTGAAAGGGAATCCTAGGTTGCATTCCAGTTCCTGTGGTGTTAGATATCATCAGGTATTAGAGAGCTATGAAGGGGCACTGATGTGCCAGCTCCTTTCTGTGGGGGCACCTGCATGATGGATGCAGCTGAACTGCACAGCCAAGCCAGGCCTCTGAATGGGATCTCAAGGAAAGGGTGATACACAAAATTCTGTCTAGTGACAGAGATCCCAGAATGGGCAATCCGCAGTGCTGACCCAATGTTCTCAGTTTCAGCTGGATTTTAAGCAGGATGACAAGGGGGTTGGAGAAAGCAAAGCACTTTGGCTGAATGAGATGTCAGCAAGTCTGTGTTTGCAGGAGGGAGCATGGAGAATTCACTCCCTGAAATCTGTGATCAAGTCTGCTGTACGTGGAAACTCCTAATCAGAGGAGAACTAAAGCATTGTCTATGTCTTACATGTTTAATTGTTAATGGAATAAAAAAAGAAAAAGAATAATGAAAGAACTGGTTACTCTGTACTGTTGAAGAGATTACTGGGGTTTGAAATAATATATTATTGAGTAGAATAATATTGATATTATCAATTTATTTTATCTTCAAAATCTTTTTACTCTGATATTTTAATTTAACTAGGTAGTGAGGAAATAAATCTGTAGCTTTGAAGATCATAGTACTGCTCCGTTACCTCCTCTGGAAAAAGTAAATCTTTGTTATACTTTACAGATGTACTCAAACATGCTTTTAAATGGAAGTAGTCATCATCATAACAAGATTTTGAGTTTTTCTAGACAGAGAGTACTTACCTCCCATGATGTCTGTAGGAATTTGCTGGCAAACTGAGTGCATCCCATTCCTTTCCCTTTCCTTGTCACAGCTGTGAATGCTGCCACTATGGGATTGCTGGAGGTAGCATACACATCTCATGGAATAGTTTATGGTGTACCTAATACACCATTCCTAGAAAAAAAATAAAGCACTCTTTGAAACATCTACTAATCTCAGGCAAAATGTTGCATTCCCAAAATCTGATGAATGTATTTTTTTCAATTGCTGGTAAGATTTACATTTGCCCAAAATATGTTGCTACTTTTGATCAGCTATTTTCACTGATGGTTTTGGACAAGAAATTGAATGTTCAGTTTCTTTAGTATAAAATATATATTTCTTTTATTGGAAACATATGAAGTAATTTTTCCTCTGTTTTATCTATTCATCAAGATATATTGTAGTGCAATTCTATTTCAGCAAATGATGATGCAGCGTTTTTTATTTGTGGGGGAACAGGGGAAGACAGGCATTTTTATCTACTGAAATTGCTTACTTGCAAAGAAAATGTTGGGAGTCTGGAGGAATTTATCAAGTTGTTTCTGTGCTCTTTTCATAAATAGGTTTTTAGCAGAAGCTATTCATTAGAAGAAATTTGGGGATGCTTAAGGAAAACATGGCAGTGGGAGGGATAAGATTGTATGTTTATTTAGGATTTCCATGTGCCTTCTTTAGAAAGCCTTCAAAATATGTATATTTCAAGTTGTAAAAAAGAGCTGCGTGGTCACAAGGTTTGGGACTTGGAATTCTGATTTAGTTATTATTTTCAATAATTTCTTTAAGGATAATACTAAATTGTGGAGTAGTATTTAAATCACACATGTCAACAATGAAAGACATAAATCTCTGGTAGGTTATCTTCACAAAAACTGTGTCCTCTACTCAGATCCTCTGAGTAATAAACTGCGCTCTGTAATTTCACTCAGGAGCTAACTAGGGAGAGAATAAAATCTTAAATGTTTTATACTCACCCATTAATTGATAATAACATGCTACCTTTCAGATATATCAGGCCTGTAGTTCTTATAACTGGGGACTGTATTTGATTTTTTAAGTTCAGTCTTCTTTAAATGTCAGTGGACATGATTGTGATACCCAATTTCTACCTGGAACTACTTTCTCTTATAAAAGTACTAACTGACTTGACTTTATTTCCTCTAATCTCTATGCAAAGATGTTGAGGAGGATTAGGTTATTCTTGGGTGAAATATAATTTTATTGTATTTTTAGAAATTTTATTATATAAAAATCTTTCATGAGCTACCTGACTTAAGCAGCATGACTGTTAAAACTTTCTAAGTATGCTCAGGAGCAGAGTTTTGGTTTTTTTTCTTTTTTTAAAATAAATCCTCTTGAGAGGTCACCTTCTCTCTGTGCCTGAAGTGAACCTGAAGGACTTTTAGCTTGTGGTTTATCCTGTGTTTGCAGTGCTTTCAGAATACAAGACTTAATGGGTTAGTGGGTTCTGTGCTAAATGACTTTTTGGTATAAAATTTTCATTGCACTTAAATCCATGAGAGTTTTGCCATTCCTGTTGTTTGTTTGTGGAATTAATGGTATGGTTGCACCCATTCTGACACATGAGACTTCTCCAGGGTCCAAGAATGACTAAAACAATTTGGCAGCATTTATGCACCTCATGATCTGAAATGCTTGAAAATTGTCTTAGTTGTTCTTTGCATTTGCATTATTCCTCCTGGTATATGCCTGGAACAGAAGTTACCTAGTTTGCTGAGGGAATGTAGACACAGATTTTTTTATTTAATATCTGAATTAGATTTATAGATAAGATCAAATGGAGTTTTTTTTAAGATTTTTTTCTTCAAGGATCTTGTTGATTTGGCTCTCTTATGAGAATAATCATTATTTTCCTGCACTTCCCTTTTTGACAACACAGAATATTTTTATTTGAATGTATGTTCCACTTATGGAGAAAAGGCTATATTCAGAAGTATAATTACATATGAAAGAATTACAAATTAAGATAATAAAGATACACTGAAAGGAGATTTCTTACCCAATATATGTAAAATTGAAAAGGGAAGTTTAATTGTGGAACATTTCTTAATGAATGCAATATGTCTGTGAAAAGATAGAAACTGATATAACCAGTTTTATTAAAAAAAAGAAAGCAGTACCTGCTTCTTTTTATGGAGACAGACCAGAATTCTAAATGAAAAAGTGAAGGAGGTATTTTAAGCTCATTGATTAAAGGCCAGTCCAGGAGCCAAGGAAAATGAAGGAAATCTACCACTCAGGTGTACCCTTGAAAGCAGCAAAATGGGATTCTGGCTATTGTAAGAGATGAGATTGCTGTGAATGCAGTACAAGAGCTCTCTAAGGGGTAAGACTTTCACACTGGCCATTTCAACGAGTAGCCATTCCTCAGGAAATTGTCCAAGAAACTAACCATATGGCCAGTCTGGGCCACAGGAAAAAATAGTAGTAAATCAGCAGGATGCAGTTGGACTATATATTCTTTGACTCAGAACAGGTGCTTTCACATTATATTTAGGGCCTGTCCAAGAACTAAGACTTGAACAGCAATGCTCAGGTCAGAATTTGATAGCAGCACTGAGTGTCTCTTATCTTGGAAAGGCAAGCCCATATAGCAGCATTTTCCTGGAGGTTATCCTGGTGCTTCATCTCGTAAAAGGCAAAGATTATTCTGCTTTGTGTTTATTTGTTTATCAACTGAAATAGGTCCTCCTCCAATTTACATTTATCTTTTTGCTCCTCTGTTACCTCTACAGTTCTGTCTTATTTTCTCAGTCCTCTTGTTTGTGCTCCTTTTGCTTGGTCTTGAAGTCTCTTTGCCATTAGATATTAAATAAATTAACTGAAAACAGACAAGTCTAGTAACATTCCATGGTTTTGTGCCTTGCTTTTCCAACAGGATTGGTTCAGATTTCTGAATTTTTGGATCAGAGCAACCAACTTTCTATCAGGATAAAAGTCCATCATGATAGATGCATTTGTCCTCATTTCCATCTAAGCTTCTACTGAATAGTTGTTTTGGCTGGGTGAGTGTGAAGCTTGTAAAGATGATGATTTAGTCTGAATTGAGCAGCTACATTTTGGAAGCCGGTGGTGTGTACACATACTACAAAACCAGTGTCTCTAAGCATCCCACCTTGTGTTAATTCAGTGCTACAACTTGGATTTTTATCTGCCACAAATCTCCTGCTCTAGGAAGATACCAGTTGAATAGGCCCAGGTTCCTTTAGAATTTCACCCAGAGCCTTCAGGTCAGTGTAAACATCTGTTGGAATTTCATGCTAACTTTGCTACTTGACCGTGACTATGTGCTTCCTATTGATTCTGCTCACAATTGTGTGCCAAAAAATGCCATATAATCCTCGGTTCAGCACTCCTGCAATCTGCTATTGGAATCTGTCAGCTGCACTCCTTTAATTGCAATGCTCCTACTTCACATGCCATTTCAATTTAAGAAGATACACCTGTTACTATCCATTATTATTCTTTTCTTTTTGTTAATGAATATAATACTCATCTTGTGTTGATCACATTTTCCAGAAATGACAGGATGTCTGAGATTCTCATGAACTTTCCTTTTAGCATTCCCCGTTTTTCACATCGCCTGATTTGCATTGCTGATTTGTTCTGGATGTTGAACTACATTCCACTAAAATTTCCTCCCTCACATATTTGATTCTTATTCCCAGTCAGAATTACTCATATTCCTTATTGAATGTTATTAAACACAGTAATAAAGGTATGGGAATGTATGTAGCAATCATAATTGGTTTTAGATGGCCTGTGTTACTGCAGATGGCCTCTACAGGTTTGAAGGGTTGACAGGAAATATTTTATTCCTTTACAATCTCCTTGAGTGCCCTACCTCTCCTGTTACTGCTATGTCTTCCAATTTCTTTTCCTTAAAATCTGTTCTTTCTCCATTTGCTGTGTGGTGATCTTTTCCAGTTTTTAGTGATTTGGCCTCTTTCAACCTTCCCAGTTCTACCCCCAGCCCCTTTTTCTATAAAGATCTGGCTAAGGGGTTAATTGTTTTCAAGGGGCTCACAGTTCCTGTGTGGTGATCTTTTCCAGTTTTTAGTGATTTGGCCTCTTTCAACCTTCCCAGTTCTACCCCCAGGCCCTTTTTCTATAAAGATCTGGCTAAGGGGTTAACTGTTTTCAAGGGGCTCACAGTTCCTTATTCAGTATATTTATTCTTTTGCATATTTTTTTTTCCCTTTGAACCACTCTCTCTAGAATTTGGTCACTCATAATGATTTTTTTCTCACCCACAGTGAAACCTTTGAAGCTGTGTGTGGAAGAGTAAACTCTTTCTACCTTAAGCTGTAATTTCATTCAACTTCCTTTTACTGCTGTCTCCAAAGGTGGGATTTTAGAGCGCTTTAACATAGTGGTGTGTTGTAATGCTGCCTATTGTAATGCATAATACACTTTATTAAATATATATGATACAGTTTCTTATAAATGTACTTAGGAAGTGACACAAATTGAACAGCAGAGCACCAGGATCTCCTGCTCAAAGTCGCTAATGCCGTTCATAAGAGAAATCCGTATGCAGTACTACAGAGCTCTCATGCCTTGGAAATCATGCTGAAAACAAAGCTGAACACTTGCTGTAGTGGAAAAGTTTGATTTAAACTGCCAACAGAAGCTCCTTTGGGAGCCCACGTTTGGGTTGGATACAGCTGGAGCAGCACTTGGATGTTTTTCAGTGTAATGCAGCTCTGAAATGCAGCTGTTGTGGTTTCTCTCCCCCTGGGTCCCAATGTGCAGGCAGAGAGGCTTCACCAGCCTCGCAGAGGAGAGGAAATGCTCCAAGAAAGGCAGCTGCCAGGGACTTCCTTGAAATGCAATTGTCTGGGAAGATCAGCAGATAAAGGGAATTCAGGGAAATCAGCGGATAAAGGGAATGCAGTTTCATTCCTGCTGATTCTGAAGGCCGTTCACGTTGGACCTGTGGTCAAAAAACTAATGTTGCTTTTGTCTTACCACTCTATCACTGCAGTCTTAGAGGTCCAAGTAAGCTATTAATAAAAAATAAAATGCTGTAAATAAGAAACTAAGGCTT
This sequence comes from Ammospiza caudacuta, assembly GCF_027887145.1. Lineage (NCBI taxonomy): Eukaryota > Metazoa > Chordata > Aves > Passeriformes > Passerellidae > Ammospiza > Ammospiza caudacuta. The sequence continues at coordinate 11,071,011 of NC_080595.1, forward strand.
GATCTGGGGTGACTTTTTTTCCCCTCTTTAGACTCAAAATAGCTGAGGAAGTCAAACAAAATTAGTCCAAAAACCAAGGGCCAAAAGTAAGGAATTAATCAATTTTCCTGACTAGCAACACATTATGCATCACCAAGAACAAAACAGCAATGAGAAAAGGTCTAATGATGCAGCTTATAAATTGCAGATGGCTTGTTTGTGAGACGTAAAAATCGATTGCAGTCTATAAAGATTATAATGGTCTCACTGGAGGTTTGGAAACACTGTCTGTCATTAGAATTCATGAGGGGAAATATTAACCTTTCCCTCAGTAAAGATTTTATGCTCACAATGTGGAGGCCAGGTAGCCTTGCTCAGCCTGTAAGCAATTCCTGCATGAGGTGCAGAACTTCCATTGCCTTCACCTAACATTCCCATGGAAGCAGAATGTTTTCTTTTGTTTTCACTTTTATCATTGCCAAAGAATGATCTGTCCCCTAGCACTGAAAACATGAGCTAAACTGTGTTTCTAACCTGAGGTAATTATGGAGGGAGATAATCAAGATCTTCCAGTATGAGCTAAGGAAGAGAGGAACCATGCCATCCCCCAGCTCAGGAGAGAGGAGACACGTTTATCCTTTTAACATTTGATCACCTTTATTTTAACCTTTAATTACATCAGTGGCTCTCTATATGAGAGGGGAATTGGAGTCTATTCTGAGCTGTGAATTCTAAAAACCTGTTTCTCTATAGGGATAAATAATTTATACATTCTTGCAATCCAGCAATTTAATGAGCCCTTATGCATGAAAACAAATTTGTAGCTCTTCTTAGCTACTGCAGAGCTATTCAGTAAAAATATCTGGGGTGAAAACAGGCAGAAGCTGTGTGCAGTTTCTGGGATCTCACTTGAATTTTAAAAAATGGTGTTGCTGTGACAATTGTCTTCAGAGTAGTTAAATTACTGTTTGACTGCTATGAAGATCTGTAGCCACCAGGTATGTGTTTAGTCTGTGCTTATCCAGTGCCAGATCCTATATAATACAGACCAAACAATTCTATATTACAGTTTATTAAGGAAAGGAAATTCAAAGGAAATTAAGTAACATGTAGGTCCAGGAGCTGAACAATGAAACAGAAATCAGCCTAAAGGAAAATGTGGTCTGGAGACATAGAAAACCATATTTACCATTCACATCTTTTACACTATCTCTAGATGGTCCCTACTACTGTATTATACTAATAAAAAATCCACTTCAAATAGAATTAAGTTTAATTTTGAAGCACAAACTTACTACAATATGCCTGCTGATTAAAATATGCTTCCACATAGCTAAGCTGAATTTTTTTTTAATGAAGTGATTCATCATTAGAATATTATTAAGAATTTTAATGAAATACTCCCACAGAAACATGTCTGTTGCAAGAAATATGTCATCAGAGACAATCCTCATCCTAGTTTAGAAATGGAGAGCTGTATCCCTGCAGCATCAGTAGTTTAGTGGCTAGGGCATTTATCTCCAGTGCCTTTTTTTTTTTTTTTTTTTGAGTAAATGAAATATAGATGTGTGTGTATATATATATATAAAATTCTCTTTAGAATAATTTTTACCTAAGTGGGCAAGTGCATCTCCTATCAACACATGAAAACAGGAACATGTGCAAAGATGAAAGGGATCTATTTTTCTTCTGGGTGAAAGCAGGCTGTAAAAGCCTCTGCATTTTTTTGCTTGAAGTGAAGTTAGTCTTAGCTCCAGTTATAAAATATTAGAGACAAGATACTTTAAACCTTAGTGTATTATTGGACATGTTCTTCTGACAAAGTCATATTCAAGGCATTTGGACTTCATTTTGGTATTTGTGAAGATGTCATTTTCCAGAAGTAGACCTATCAAGGTGCTTGAGGTGACCTGTCTCCCAAAGATGATTTTTCAATGAACAGACAGCCCCAGCTTGCGTGTGCAAAGCCTTGTCTCCATTCCTCAGAGTACTTGCAGATTAATTTACAGTAATGTTTTAACTCCCTCTTTCCATGTAGTCATAAAGCAAGAAAAGGGGGGAAAAAAAAAAAAACCACCAAAACCCAGGAGAAAAGAACAGAAAGTGTCAAAGAGTTGGTAACTTCCTGTATAAGTTTGTTTTGAAAATAATTTATATATGTCTTAGCTTTGTGCAATAAGTATGTTTAAGGCAGTGTCTTTATGAATTAATGTCAGGATGTTTTAGGAATCACTTGTGTTGATGGGAAGACACCACAAGGGATATGGCCTAAGTCCTTTTAGGTATCAGATTGTGATTGTCCTTTACCATTTATGATTTGCACTAAAAGACAAGATTTGAAGAACTCCTATATGAATGTGTGTGTCACATTTTCAAATGAAATTAATCAATTTTCAAAATCAGTTGACCCTAAATAGACCTTTATGCCAATTTTAAAAATAATTTTTATGACATCTGTTAGCCAAATCCTGGCTACATAATTTTTAATTGAAATGTATGAAAGCTTCTGGCAAGTAAAAAGGTAACCTTCTCATCTTTCAGAAGGCAGAAAAGGAACTTCCTTCCCTTCTTCAGGACATCTATATTGATATTATGATGTGAAATGGCTGCCTTGTTTCAGTTGAGTGACTTGAATGAGGGATATAGTGCCCAAATGGCTTGGTCCATCACAATCTCTCTGGGAGCCAGCAGGTATTGGAGAAATAAGAACCTTATTGACCATTTAACATAAGCGTGGAGCTGTAACTTTTATATTACCCAAAGATGACACAGCCATTAGCATATCATTGCATCCATTAGTTTTTCTGACCACTTTGGGACTGCTGCTTACTCACCTGCAAAGGAGAATTGGTCATTCCCTGCTCTTAAAAGTATTACATAGGCAGGTTTGTGTTTTGAGGTTTTTTTTTTAATCTAGTATAGTTAAAGGGATACTCAGATGTCTACAGTATCTGAATTAGTTAGTGGTTAATCTTGTTATGTTAGAAAGAATTTGGTATATTTATTGCATTTTATAGATTTATTTTTTTTTATAGCCACATTGGCTTAGGCTCTAGCAATTGGTGTTCCATAATGTTTTCCAACTGAAGAGTTTGAGACAGAAATCTCCTAAAAAAGGACAGGTAATATACTCAGTTATTTTTCTTTTAAATTAACACAGAATTCTTTCTGTCATAGCAGAATATTTATTGAGCTAAATCTTGTTTAGACAAATAACTGAAAGATACCAAAGTAACAAAATGAAGAGTGGTAGTGAATGATCACTGCTGTTATTATGCTGCAGAAATATTAATGCACAGCCTCAATATCAGTGTGCCCTCAATGAAGATGCCACTTAAGAAAGTAACAATGTTTTAGGGCTCTACTGAAAGAGTTGATATTTGTCTCTTGATCAAAAAGCATCAAAAACATGCCAATAAGCATGTGAAATCTCCATATTCTAATGATAGTGGTTATCTTTAGTTCTCTGTCTAGACCTCCTAAATGGTGCTAAGTGAATTAACAAATGCAAGGATGAGAAAAGATTCAAGCACTCTGTCCTCAATATTAATTTTTCTAGATGCCAGCAGAAGTTGTATAACCAATAAAGGAAGAAGTGCCAAGGCATATTCTCACACCTTTATACTTTGACAGCCCAGAAGTGTTAGGAGGAGAGGGGCAAGTGGCTACAGTGCCTTAACAGAGAGGCAGGCAGACAAAATGGCATTTCTTTGTGAAGCGGCTGCTAATTTCAATGCCTCCTTTTTATTACTGATTATATCCTTTCAAAACTGAACAAAATAATGAATTATTTATGGCGAGATTAGAGATGTCATTCTCATGGAGAACTATTTTATTAGAAAATAAATTCAATGGCAGACATCTGTAAGGCAAAAAAAAAAAATTGTTCACTTAATAAAGTTATTTTTTTCAGTGATGTTAAATGGCACCCAAAGAAAGAGAAGAGAATGAGAATAGCTCTGCTACTCACATAAAAATTTCATAGCCTTCATTTTGAGCACAAGCATATTTCTGTTTATCTTATTTCATTGTCGTTTCATACTGTATGTGGAAAGAGAGGCATAAGGATGCAAATGTGGCTGAGAACAAAAGTGGGAGAAGAACAGAATGAGTTTAAGAACACAGCAGAAATATTCAAAAAAGTAATAACAGGAAAGAGGGAAAAAAATGAGTTCCATATGCTCTGAGAGCAAGAGTGTGAAAAGAGAATTGTAAGATGATGAAAGAAAAGGTATGGACTTGTGTGCTAAAGAAACTACAGAAAGAATGTAATAGAAGAGTACTAAAGAAAAATCATATAAAATAGGGGAAAGTAATAAATAACATTACAAATACAGGGTTCTCTCCTGGATAAATAGAACCTGCTCCATTAAGTTCAGTTTCAGCTACACTTATTACTTACAGCCTGGTCTACAGTAGCAATTTCCCTGCAGTAATTAAAACAAAAATTGACCTGAAGTAGTTATAGTTGAGCTTTTTGCATCTCTGCAGTATCTAGGCTGGGCCTGGCTCAGTGCTGTACGTCTCCCCACAAGATGCATTAATACTATCCTTAAATTAAAGCAGTCCCACAAGCCTGTGCTTCCACGAGCGCAGACTTCCCTAGGAAGCAGCAGCACACTTAGCAACACTGGTATCCATGGCAGTACCTACCACGTACGAGTCTAAATGTGGAAGCTCTCTCCCCTTTCACAGTTTTTTATGTCACTACGATCACGCTGCCTGCCATCAGCCCCAGCCCTCATTCACAAGCTGGAGCTGGAGCATGCACAGACTCACAGGGAACACGGTCTGGTGGCTGCTCTTCCCCCTCTGCAAAGCCCAGGCTGCTCTTTCAGGGCTCTCAGGTCAGTTCCTTAGCTGGATTACAAAGAGATTTCTTACTGAGAGCAATATATTTCCATTATGATCAAGTTCTTGCTATGGTAGACATGATGCTGTACATGCAGCTTCTGCATGCGTTTGTCACATCTTTCTCCATCTCCTTTATCATAATCAAAGGGACTGTGCTGAGCACCACTGAAAATAGGGTGTACTGGCTACTCCTCTGATATGTCTGTGAAGATAAACATATCATCTACAGCATCTTTATGGCTGATCAAAGTTACACCAGAACCAGTTCTTAAGTTTGCTTAAGCAGCCTCACAAAACTACGATGTCTGGTTGGCTGTTTGTCTTTGTCTAGACACGCGTAGGATGGTTCTGGGGCAGCTTGCACCTCAAAGGATGAGGCTGGACTCTGCAGTTAGTCGGTCTTTGGACTTGTTTGTTATTTCTTATCCACAGAGTTTTTCTCTCTGCCTAGCTGGCATCTGACCAGCAAGGCAGCCAAAGGCACTCTGCGTACTCACGGGGCGGTCGTGTCTTTTTATAGTGAAAACTATGTACAGCATGTTTACTTTTTATCTTGAATACCTTTTACTCTTGTTAGTAAGTGTGCCTTCGCTATGAACTAATCTACAAGTGCTAACATCACCACAGAAGATGGATGACAAGAAAGAAGAACTACAAGGCAGGCTTTGATTCTTCTCTTTTGTTTCTATTACTCTTTTGTACTAAAACTTTAAAATCTACATTTCACTTTGTAAATATGTCACCTTTGCACCATTCAAACTTGAGTGATTCTTATGTCTTCACACACAGGTGGCACATCTCTAGAAGGGTCAAAGTCAAGCCACTAGGCGCTTTTGGCAACGTTCTAGGACTTCTGAGCTCTTGAAGGGTTCTCTCGGTAACTCTGAACATAGCAAGTGATGTGCTGAGTTCCCACACTAAGAGGCTGTAACCAGCTTGGTGAAGGTTTCAGTAGGAAACTCTCTTGTGAACAAAGATGCCTTTGGAGGGGGATGAACTAATCAATATCTGGCATCATTAGCTATGTCATTAGGTCAAAGGCAGCTATGCTGCTGTGACTAAAGGAGACTGTTGCCTGAGGAGGAAACAACCTAGGTACAATTGTCCATCTTCCTTGAATATTGCCAGGCACAGAGGTCACTGCCCCAAGCTGAAGTTCCCAGGCACCAAATGGCAAGAGCACATTGTAGCCTGAACGTGGATTAACCTGGATGCAGTGCTGTCAAAGGGGAAGCCCTTTGAAGCTCTTTGCCATAAAAAAAAAATTAAAAACCACCAAAACAACCCCTTTTCAAACCATCTTTACCACAGCCAACAACAGTGTTTTGGGAGTGCAACTGCACCCTGCCTGGATGTAATCTCCAGGTGTATTTTCAGCAATTCTGAGTCAAGTGATGGCTGACTGAAGCTGTTGTAGACTGCAGAGCCTTTCTAGGAGCATGGGGGGAGCCTTTTCATCCCCATCATCGCCAGGGCTGTGTGCTGTAGCTGCTTCATACCCTGGGATTCTCCAGCAGCCGCTCTGTGGGGTGTCAGCGGGTGATGCTCCCTGGTGCTAGTTGTTCAGGTAGTACTCAAGAAAACAATTTAATGGCTTTATACAAAGAAAAAATATATTTTCCTCTTAAAATGGGAATGTGCTCAAGTCTTTGTCTCAGTCCTTTTTCTCTTCAACTGGGATGAACTCTGGCTCATTTCCCCTTTATTGCGGCTTTTGATTCTCCTCCTGCTCCTCTCTCCGTCTGTCCCCCAACAGCTGTGCTCTTCTTCATCCACTGAAGCTGGTTTGCAGCTTTGTCATCCCACCCACCCCCCTGCAGCTGTTTGCCTGTGTTCCCAGGGCTCTGGTTTGGCTCTCCTTGGGTCTCAGCCTCTGCCTCCTGCAGAATGGAATGTGCCTTCTATTCCCAGGACTCTGCCCCTGCCCTGGCTCGGAGCTGGGATGTTTTCTCCTTTGCTGCTTTCCCTCCCACTCCTTTCCTGGCCTTGTCTCATCCTCAGCAGCTGTTGCCTTCACCCCTCTGTGAGTTTGGCTCCAGGCTTTCTCCCCATCCCAGGCAGGTCCTCTTGGATCCGCATCCCCTTTCCCAGACCCCAGCAGCTGTTCCTGGGCACTTGCCCCGCTCTGCTCTGAGCCCTCTCCCCCTGTCCAGGCCACAGCAGCTGTTGCTGTTCCCCTTCTCCACCTCCTGCTCCTGGCCCTTCTCCCCACCTCTTGGGTATCTGGTTGTTAATTGCTGCCCCGAGATGTGCGGAGTGTCTTTGTTTCGGCCTGTTGTGTATTAATTCTTATCTATAACATTTTCTTTCTGCCCAGCTGAGATCTGCTCAGCAAAGCAGCCACAGGCACTCTGACCACCCCCGAGGTGGTGTCGTCTTTTTATACTACAAACTATGTATAACATATTTACACCCAATACCTACCACCTGTGTTAGACAGTGCTTTCCATTCTAAATCCTGAAGTGCCAACATCACTGCAGAAAATGGAGACCAAGAAGAAGAAAGGCTAGACACATCCAAGTTTCTCCATCTTGTCCCCATAACCCCCATACCAAAAATCCTAAAATCTAAGTTTTTCACCCTGTGATAATTTTATTATTAGACTATTTAAATTTCTGTGACTTTCAGGTCCTCATATAAAGCTGGTAATTTGCTCTACAGGTCAAAATCAAATCCCCAGGTGTTCTGGGCTGTGTGCCAGGGTCTCTGAGCCCCCTGGTGGGGTCCTTGGCAACTCTGGAGGGAGTGCTGAGGGATGTACTGAGTTCCAACACCCACCTTTCCCTTCTGGTGCTGCCAGATGGAGTGACAGGGCTGGGACACGGTGTTGGTTGAATTCCTCGCTTTCCCTTCATCACCTCAGGTCACAGCAGTGCCAGGGTGGCGAGCAGGGGGACAACATGGGCCATGGCAGGAGTGCTGCTAAAGGGGAGACCTGTGGGACCCACAGGAACATCCCTCATGTGCCATGGGCAGCCTGGCCCTTGGGATAGGTAAAACACAGGCACAGAGGTGGAAAGAGCAGCCAGGACAGCTGTGGGTAAGTCAGGGCTCCCTGCAATTGCCCCTCAGCAGGCAGGACCTTCTCATTGTGTGTAAATGGAAACCTGAGAAACACAAATTTCTGCCCCAGTTTTGGGCAGGAAAGAAGCTTGCAGCAGCTGCCTGGGATGCCTGTGGTGTGTGGAGTGGCTGTGTGTGCACAGGTGTGGATGCTGCTTTAACATTCTGTCTCGCTCTGAGCAAACTGCTCATTACAGCCAAGGGACTGGGCTGTCAGGGAGCTGCCATGCAGAATGGACTTCCAGCAGCTCCCATGATCAATGTGACATTTGAAGATGGTATCATTTTCCTTTTCTGACTCACTTGTTTACCTAGAGAGCTGTGTTGTGTTATTGTACCAGCATGAAAAAGGATAGTGTGATCAGGGTGCTGCTTAGGGGACAGAACTGTACCTCAGTGTTCAGGGATGTCTGACAGAAGCTCTGATGATGGCAGCAGCCTTGCACAGCTCCTGTCCTGCTCCCACAGGCACACTCTGGGATGAAGGAACCAGGAGTTCACCCTGGCTGGCAGCTCACTCAGGTCCCCACTTCCAAAAGTGACATCAAAATGCAAATAAAGAAGTCTAGACTGGTCTAGCAGTTAATGTCTCAGACCCTCAGAAACTTCCCCCCCATTTTTTTTTTTTTTGTTTTAATCTTGAAGCACCACTCCATTTTCCTCTCATGTCTAACAGCAGCAAATCCCCTGGACATCCCTTGGTACTGCCTCAGTGTCATCTGTCTGCTGCCAAAACCCAAAACTCTTCCCTCCACAGCTGGAGGAATGCAGGTTATTTATCTTGATAAGTAAAGATGCCATTGAAATGTTGCTGGGAAGAGTGATACCTATTTTGAATATAAAGAAAAAAGACAATTAAGATAAAAGAGATTAATAGGAGTAAGAATGAAGGAACATGAGTGGATCCAGGCCGTGAGTGGGTATAGATTGCAAGGGGGAGGAAGGTGAGGCACCCTGAAGATCAGGAAGAGCTCAGATGTTGGTTGTGGGACAGTTTGAAAGTCCAAGCAGTGGTGGTAGGGTGGTTTCCATCACTCTTTTTGAGGAGCTTTAACTGAGGGGGGTTTCTAATGTTGCTCAAGTCGGTTCAGCTTCCTGCTTTCCAGTGGGATATGAACCAATGAGAGGTTCCTGCTTCAACTTCATCCAGAAAGGAGACAGTTTCTCACATCGTGGTGCATTCAAGAACTGAGCCAGCACATAATGAATGAATGGTTACGTGTGGGGGACTCCCTGCAAATACTCAAGCTAGTTCTGATTTAAAATGCTAATTTAGGTGTCAGCATTGCCTGATTTAAATCAGCGAAATATCTGATCCTATCTCTAAAAGGAATGAAAAGTTAAAATGCATGATAAAGCATTCAACTGTTTATCTATACTTAGCTGTATTTGGCAGGGGGGGAAGGTGTTACAGTTTGTGATGTTTTTTGGTTTTTTTTCTGTGTGCATCTGCCTTTAATTAATTACTTCGTGGCCTCATTATCTGCTACTAGATGTACCCTGCAGGTGAGCAAAAAAGCCCATGTTTGCCATTCTGAAAAGCAAAATCCTTCAGAGAATGCCATCTGATTCTGCTGCAATGCAGTGACTGGCTGGGGTTAAAAGCCTTGCACACAATTCCTGCTAACTGGTCATTAATCTCCAGGAAAAGCCCCATGTCTTAATTGCTATTGCATAATTAGTAACCTCTTCCATCTAATCAGTGTTAAGCTGAAATAGTTATGTGCCAAGTCACCATCATTCTCTCTAAATGAGGATCTGGAAATGCTGCTCAAAACAGTCAATTCTTATTTTTTCTTTTTTCATTCCTTTGAAAAATGCTAAGACCAGCACCATCAGTGCTCTGTGGCCAACTCTGAAAATCCACAGAGCTGCCACAGATCACTGCAGCATAAGTGGCTAAACAAAGTAATCCCCAAAATTGAAAATGTTAAGATGAGCAAAGTCTGTCAGGCTTCTTATATAACTTATGTTGTAAAGGAACCTAAAATACCAGCCAGAAACTACCTCTTGATTTAGAGAATATGGAGCTGAAAGTAGGAAAAGAGACTTTAATACAACTGTGAACCTCAGGGCAGCCAAATATAACTAGGCTTTAAGAAATTGATGTAGTTTCCTTAATATCTATGGCCTGGGTATTTGAATGTTTGATATTGGATTAATTGATAGCTCAGTATCAATTGTAAGTTGATTTTAGTTTCCCTGTGGTATTTAGTATCTCTCTCTGGAAAAGGTTTTTGTCCTGAGGAAAATACAACTCAGAGGTAGAAACATTGAAATATTTGTTTTTGATAATAGCAAATTGATTTCTATCAATAACTTTAAAAAATAATATTCTCAAAAATTAAAATATCATGCAAAGCAATGTAAACTAAAAGAAAACCAAGTTCAGATGAAGACAATATTTTAAAACTACTTTGGTTTTCTTAGAAATTTTCATCTAGGTGAACTTGTACTTCCTGAGGAAAAAAATTATTCCCAACCTTCTTTTCCCCCAAAATAATTAGCATTCAGCCAGTTAGATTCTTGTCTTCAGTGTAATTGTGAAAAGATTTTAGAAAACTGACAGAGGTGGGTTGAATAATCAGCCATAAATAACAGCGGAATTGTACACAGGAAATTCAGTGACTGTTTTCTTCTCACCAACATAACTATAATTGGCAAAACAAAATTAATGCAAAAGAGATGAGCATCTGTTTTGCTTTAAGCCAGTCTCTTTCCTGCTGTAGTTTTCCAGGATTTTTGCTGGCTCACAAAACTATGGGATCAGGCCCAAAGAATTGGTGTGTAGTGTAGTTTTGTGTTTCTGCAGTGGTGAATATCTAGTTGGAGACTGCTCTTCAAGCATGGCATCATCTTTTCTCTTCTTTCTTTTCCTTCCTTCTTTCTTTTCCTGCTTTTTTCCTGTGTTACATGGTTAAAATGATAAAGGAGTTTAAACAAAGGTCCTCAACTGTCTCTTTCTGAGGAGAGCTTGAAAAATTCAGGTGAATCAGCAAGAGATATTTAAATAGTTCCTCATTTTATTCCACTGGAATATCATATGGCATACTTAATGTGCTGTCAGTGAATATTTATAAATGCTCATGTCCAAAAAAGGGAGGTCAGAAGCTCTACTGTCTTCATCAGAAACTTTTTATTTCATTTTTTTTCTCATTTAATCCTCTAGACAGAAGCATCTGAATATTTAGCACTCAGTAATAACTCAAACATAATTCCCCTTTTCTGTCATGTTTTGCAGAAGTTTCTTGGAGCTTAAGATGGGTTTTCCCTGTTCTTGAAGTAATATTTCCAATATTCTATAGTATCCTTTCTTAAATTATTATTTTGAATTTTGCTTGTTTTGATCAAAATTTTTGAGTTTTGCTTTTTCCCCATGGCCTTAAAGAAATTCAAAATTTTCAACATTCTTTAGGTTTGGAAAGGCACTTTTCTAACTAATTCTACCAAGCATGATAAAGCCTGATCTCTGTGGAAACTTCAGCTGCTGCTTTATGGTACTTAAACATGGACTCTGGAATTCCTACAGTTGCTTTCTCTATTCTCATCACCTTGAAAAATACATTTGATGAACAACAGTGATAAAGACAAGTTGTAGGACAGCAGACAAATATGGTATTAGAGAGAAAATATGATCTGTCTTTAATTTCAAAATGTTGAGTTTAAATGTTTTTGCCATCATTTTAAATGACCAAAAAGACTAAAGAGAGGCATTACAAAGAGAAAATAAGAAAGAAAGAATGAAAAGGAGGGTTCTAGGTGCTGATTCTTCCTCAAGAAATTCCTTGAAATGATGTAACATTTATTCTTTGCTTTGATTTGCTCTTAGTCAGTTCAGATGGGCCTAAACATCTGTTATGCTCTTATGTAATAATTTAGGCAGTACAAATATACTGCAGGTGTCCGTAGAAAACCAAAATTTTGGGTTTTGCCTATACCTATGTTATGGGGATTCATGTTGGCGTGGATGTGTTTTACTTCTACAAGCAAATTCAGAAACTTTAGAATAAATGTAGAAATTTCCTGACACATTAGTAATGCAAAATGACACAAAATGATGAAAATCAGAAATAATGAATGCATTTCCAGACATTTTTTTCCATAAGCATACTATGTTTCTTTATGTATTGTAGCTGATTATTATCTTTAATTTTTTTCCAAGTTTTTATGTATGATTCTTTACTGAGAGTAAAACGTAGGTGATAATCAAGTTTTTGAGCTATTAGCAGAAATGTAATAGAGAAAAAGAGTCTTAAACAGCCACAAAAGTTTCAGGAAGGGATTCTGCAGTCATATTCCTTTTCCTTAGAGAAATGTGTTTAGTTAAAAATAGTTTTAATACAGCTGCTTATTTCACCTTGGCGACAGAAAATTGCAATGGTTGCTTCATAGCTAACCCACTTTGAATCAATGTGTTTAAAGAGGTGAAAACCACCAGCGGATGAGGGAAGCAGGGTTGAGAAAAAAGGTGGCTGTGGATGAGAGCCTTATCAATAAGTTACTTGTGGAAGGGAGAAAGTAATTGATGACTTGCACCTATCTGCTTAGCTTGTTTCCTCTTTGCCTTCAGGGTTTCTCTCTCCTTTGTTTTACTGAATGTTATTTGTGGGTGAAATTGAAATTAGGAGATGTTAATGGTTGTTGCAAGTAAGAATTGGCTGTGTGGAGGGAAGCGAAGAATCTCTTGCAGGGATAATAAAAAGGTAAACTGCTCTAATTTGAGGAAACAGTAATGGACAAGCAGTCTGGTGTTGTGTAGCACTGTTTTCAGAAAGACCCTATCAGAAATATTTCACTGCAAATGTTATAAAAATAAAAAAAAGGAGAAAAGTCACAAAGTCCAGGCCTGAACCCTCTTCTGTATCTCTGGAAAGAAATTCTGTCAGGTCTCAGAGTTTCACAGCTCTGCCCACCCAGGACCATAGAGTGCAGAGAAAGCAGTGAAGTGTATTGTAAGTCTTTATATTTTCCTGAGCGTAGACCTTGTACCAACAGCACTGGTAGGTACCTGCTTTTGCTAAATTATCAAAGTTTGTGATGATAACAAAAGTTACAAATTGTCATCAGAAGAGGAAACATACAAGGAGGCAGGTGTGAAGAAAGCAATTTAGAGAAGCTTGAGCACTTAATGGCATTTAATATTCTTTGAAGTACCATTTTCTGGCTATCCATTTTCCTCTCTTACCCAGAACACAGAAGAGGCCTGGAGTTTACTGCAGAGACCATCACAATGTATTTAATTTGAGTAATTCCTGTTTACATATACATTATGTCCAGAATCGTCCTTGTTGTTTTCAAACATTAATATTCTTCAAAGAAATCTGTTCCATCACAGTGAGTGACTGGCTGGGGTTAATGGCCCTTGGCACAGCTCCTCCTAGTTGGTCATTAGTCTGCACGAAATGCCCAGTGCCTTAATTGTTATTGCTTAATTAGCAACCTCTTCTGTGGAAGCAAGTGCCATATGACCTGAAATAGCAATGTACACAGCAACAGTCATTTTCTCTGCATGTTTGAGCTATGCCATAGGCAGATCTTGTGCAAGTGAAACAAAGCATGGGAAGTTCATGTATACTGAAATAACAAGGATCATGCCACTAAAATAGAATTCTGCTGATATGATGATTGACAAATATGGTTTTTTGGATTTCTGGGATGGCAATAGTTTAAATCAGTGACTAACCAGAAGCCTAAACTTTAAAATGAAAAAGTCTGTATTTGCCTTATTCCTCACACAATTTAGTGCTCCACATTTCTAATCAATGCTGCCATTATATTTGCAGTCTGTCTGTGGTTAGCCACGGCTTTAATCACTGCAGAGTCTGTGTGAATGCACAAAAACAAACCCAGAGCACATTCCTACACCATTAATGGACATTTTTTGCTTGATTCCTGGGTCATGAGAACCTGTTCTCTGCACCCTTGGCCATTCCCTTTTCCTCTCTGTTGTGCTTTGTTTTCTTTTCCCACCCTTTGCCTACTTACAAATTGCATATTTTGATTGCAATCCCGTGTAACAGTAATTAACTCTTCTGAGTGCATGTATGGTACTTACCCCACACTGGGGTGTTACTCACTCCTGGAGTTCCAGAAATTACACACCCCTAGAATATTGTGGAGACAATGCAGCACACTGATAAAGAAACTTTTAAAACTTGGAAGTAGACTTGCATCCTTGCAATGGACTTTATAAAAAAATAGAGAAATCAATTATTTGTTGAATGTAGGATGCAACTATAGATGGTTTGTGTATCAATTTTCATTTTCTAAAATTTTATATTTCTTGAAGGTAAAAACTCATCTGATACTTTTCCATGTGAATAGAGTAGAGAACATTACATAAGTATAACCTTGACTATTTTGGTTGTTTTGTCTAAAACTATTTACTGTAAATGTTCATCACTATAACTCAGACTATTGAAGTCAATTAAAGTACATCCAGTGACATACAAGGGCTTAGATTCATAATTTTGCAAATATGATAGTTATGGACGCTCTTTTCTGAAAGAAGATTAGATTACTTGGGTTACAAGCTGGAGAAGCTCCATAAATGTGGATGGTTCAGCATATGTAGAGTTTGAGCCCTGGTTCTGTAATAATTTTTCACACATTTTTTTGACTCATCAAATGGCAGCCCAGCTGTTCTACTTTGCTCTGTAATACGACTGAAAGTCTAACTGTCCTAATCTACAGACACCAGTGCCAATGCCCATCTGCTTGTAGTAGCTGAAAAAAATGGGGACAGAACAAAAAGAAATCTTAAGAAGCTCATTTTAACTGCACTGCTGGGTTTTGTGTGGTTCTGAAAATTTTTAAAAAATAGAGATATTATATATTTGTTCAGCTTTAGTCCAGCATGGTAGTAACAGAAAAGCTGTGTCTCTTAAAGTGGGAGCAAGTGTTGCCCTAAGCATCTCTGGAGCCATGTAGTAGCTGTAAATAATTTGTTTTGATTCAAACTGTGGACAAAATATCCAGTTAAGTTGAACTTGAAGACTTCTATTGCTAATTGGTCTTCAAAATCTCTTTTACTTTGACTTCTACTTAATTACTGGTTTAAAAACATGAGTTTATTTTAACTAAAGAGCTACCAAACATACTCAGTATAAATGTTACTAAAACCTGACCCTGTCCGAGCCTGTTCTTAACTCTACACGAAACTTGTGCTAACTTAGAAATAAAGGTAGCAAAATCAAATTCATCTCAGAGCTGAGGAGACAGATAGCTAGGTTTGGTCCAGACCAACAAACGTTAGAGAAACTTAGAAAAGAGTAAAACCCTGCAACATTTATAGGAGAATATGTGACAAAAATGCTTTCAAAATTTACCATACTCTGTGAATGCCATGGGAGTAATTGTTTCCTTTAAGTACTTGGCAAACAGTGCTAGTATCCATTCAAAAGAGTAATTTTCCACTCAGAGAATTTCTTCTTGTAAGCACTTATGGAAAGAACAGCCAGCAACACAATGCCTTCTCTGCACTGCTCCCTGACTACATTCATGCAGTCAAAACAGGAGCCTGAAATGTAGAAGAAATGAACAGCTGCTATTAAAACAACAATTAGATGCAGAAAGATCATCTTGTCAGTAGAGCAGAAGTTTATGGTTATGGTGTGATTGTACTTGTTCATTTTCTGGTTTGTGTCTCTAATCAAAACTCTTTTGCAGTTTGAGGCAAAGTTCTACAATCTTAAGTAGATTTACAACCTTAAATGGAATTCACATGATAGACAAAATCACCTCTTCTCCAATTTCTGTGTGAACTGCTGTCTTTTCTGTAACTGAATAAACTGTGCCATAGGGACTGGACAAGCCTTGTTAGTTAAATAGGTCCCCTGGCCTCAGTGACACAACCTGCAGGATTTCCAGGCTCATAAAGAAAATAAATACATGACCTGTAAGATAGTTAAGAGATGGATATGTGAATAAATATGCATCTAATTAGTGAGTAATATGGGCCTATCTACTGAGGGAATATAGATGCAGCTGAGCAAATAGATAATGGTTTACTCAAGTCTGTTTGCAGCGGTGGTGAATTGTCTCCTAATCGTGTTGTTTCAGCTTGTCTCTTGTCTGCACAATGTATTGAAGAGAATCTTATTTCTGCTCTAGCAAGAACTAAATTTTCAGAGCAGTACTGTTAGATTCTTTGTTCTGGCAGATATCAAAAATTCACAGACTGTGAATGTCTTTCAAATATATATTTTTAAATCTTAGTCTCGGTATTGCAATAGAATTCAGATGTCACCTTGATGTCACCTTGGTTTGGGGTTTGTAGAAGCCAAAAGTGAAAGATTATCCTAGCAGCATTTCTCTTACATATGAATTTGGCATTTAGGTTATATTTCTGTGTTTACAATACAGCTGAAGTTCAGTGAAATGGCATTTAAGGACCTCTGCATGATTTTGCAGAGCAGTTTACACTTTTTCATCAGAACATAGATCCTTTTCTCTCTGAAGATGCATAAATTGCAACAAGGTTTGGCATAATTTTTGCTATTTTCAATATATTGTGTAAACAAATTGGTGGAAATGGGGTTGTCATCATGAAAAATAGAATTTCTCATGTCCAGTTATACTATTTCTATGACTGGAACTTTTTTTGTGGTCAGAAATGCATATAGTTCTCATTTTTAAACATACTACCTTAGAGAGCAGCATTCAGGGGGTGAAAAAGGCTGCTTTCCAATTTTGTTAGAATTACCAATATTAACTCACTATAAATAAGCAAATATTTATACAAGCATAGAGTACAGATGATCAATACAGTATTTCATCAATAGTTTTGTCTGTAGCTTATATTTTGCAGAAAGATGGTTTAAAATTCACTTTTAGTTGTGTGCCTCTTTTTGCCCAAAAAAAAAAGGCACAGAAAAATTCTGCATTTCTGATCAGGCAACCAACCATTCTTTATGTATCCATCCTTCAAGAAGAATACTAAGGATGAATGGTGTATTTTCTGCTTTGCATTTGTTGCTTCTGTCAGATCAGCCTTGCTTCTCATTCAGATTAACTTCACACAAAGCATCTGTCAGTTATTCTCTTTCACTTCATCAGTGTTGTGATATTTCTTGAACAACTTCTGCAATTTAGTCTGCTTTTTAGGAAACCATATATTTGAATGGCACTTGAAAGTAGAGGTATTTTTTTCTGTTCTCTTTCTAAATTCTTCTTATTCCATTGCAACATTGCATACTAGGGAAATACTGTGTAGTTATTACATGGATGGAGAAAATAAGTATTTTCCTATCTAAAGATTGTTTCTATAATCATAAAGTAAAATTAAATGTACCGAAGTTCTTATCCAAAATATCTTAAAAGGCATCTGGCTATAACACCAGGGAAGAACTGAGACAGAATATTTTTCCTGTATTTTCCTACAATTCAAATGCAAATAAATTTGCCAGGAAACAAAGAGAAAGATAAAAGCACAAGATAAAAACCATGGCTTAAGCTCAGACACATGAAATATTGAAGTGGCAGAAGCCCTTTTTCTATCCATCAGTTAGGTTTTTGGAAGTGGATCCAAAGAGTGTAGGCATGCATTTTGCTGCCTGATGCAGATGAATTCTCAAAATGCAATGTGGCAGTTTAATTGATTAGAGATCTAACAAAATTTTCTACAAACACTAGCATAAGATGTTCTTGAAAATGCTCTTCCAAAAATGCATGACTGATATTCAAAGATTATTTAGCTACTTACCATTTTTATAAGACTTCTAGAATATCAAGTAAAAACATTTAAAATTATTTTTTTAATTTCAGTGGGACTTAATTTTCATAGATAGCAGTTGGATCAGAATAATTCCTTATGTACCAGATAGAGTGATCACCAGCCCTATAACTTAGTAGATATTAAATTGTGTGTATATTAAATTGAATCATAAATTCATGGTTAACTTATTTGGAAAAAATAGCAAAGCTGTAATTACTTACAAAAATGTGAACAGCTCTTATGTATAAACTAAGATATATATTATATGTAGCACTTTTACTGCACACTTTATATTATTTAATGTATCCTTGGCATTACTTTGTATGACAAACAGTAAAGCAGAACTTTCCAGTGTTTTGAATACACTACACTTCCACCTCTTGCTATCTTCTTAGTCTCCATTCAAAGTTTGGAGTGCATTAAAAATTGCTTCTACCCTATGTCATGAATTCTAAAACTTTCAGTATTATGGGTTTTGCAATTGCATATCTAATTTTATATCTTAGATTACTGTGGATGTTCTATTGCATAATTTGAATTTTTTTTCCTGTAGTTCATAAGTTATGTTTGAGTTTGAATTAATTGCCCTGTGATCGATCCCTTGTCTCATTTTCGCCATAGACAAAAAACAGAGATTAAGTGTTGAACTGCAAGTCCACCTCTCTTATTTAGTTTTTATTGATAATTTTGAAGCTTCTTCTTCTTCTATTTGCAGTGATGGTATTTAAAAAAAATAGGAAGAAATTTAAAAAAACAAACTCCAGCTGTACTTCTTAATGGTTAGGCCAATGTCCAAAAAGTTTTATGAACTTGCCCAAACCGTTTTGAAATCAGGAAATTGGGAAATTGTCGAAGGTTTGCATTTTACTTTTCTGTTTTTTTACTGAATACTGCTTTCACCTTGAGTGAAAAACAAGGCATAGTTATTTTAATTGGTTTTTAATTCTTTAAAACTGATGAATGCTGCCATCTTTTAGTGGTGGATGGATGAAAGGCTTAGGGGGAAAAAATATTAATGATGCATCCATCTTTCCTGCTGTGTTTTACCAAGCTTTAGCCAATTGATATCTATGCACAAGCTGCTCCTGGAAGCAGAGCAGTGGGAAGGGCACAGTTGTCAAGTGATGTGAGGCAAGGTGAAGTGGGACGTCTTTTCTGCACTTTGTGTCATGGCATTTTATCAGTTCCCCAGTGGCTTTCTACAAACATTAAATTGGTCAGAAGCTTCTGCTGTTGCTGTAGAATAGGAAAGTTTTGAAAGAAATTAATTTGTGAATGTCATGCTGACTGGTATTACTGCATGTAATAAAATAGACTATTTTAATTACATCCTGGGATGATGTAGACTATTAAATAAAAATGTTAACATCTTCCTAGCAACCAGAGCTGAAACATGTACAAATAAATGTTAGATCTTGGTCATGAAGACTCTTGGCTATTAAGGTTGTCTATAACTTTGTCTAAATCACTGAGGGTTATAAGGTCTGTGAATCATCACTTTTCAGACACCCTCAGTTTTCTGGCATGGATTTTCTCACAAAAGTTTTAACTTCTAAAATGTAAGTTCAAATTATTCTTGAGGAAAATATTGTTTAACTAGCTAACATTAATATTGAAAAGGCACAATTGGGAAGCTGACACAGATATTATCACGTGATGATGAATCTAACTCTTTATTCCAGTTTTACAGCTTGTGATATTATCTGTTGAAAGCCTCATAAAATTGAGATAATTAAATTTTACCAGACAATATTCATTATTTAGCAATAGTATGCATAACACCAAAGTCTGTCTGATGTTAACCCAACAGTAAATCTGATGTAAATAATCACATTTAGTTCACTACAAATCAAATTATGAATGTTTTTAAGTAAATAGGTGGAATAAATTTCTAATAGAACTAAACTTCTGATTGTACTTGCTATAGAATTTCAAAAAAATAAATATTGTCCCCAGAGAATAGCCCAAAAATATAGAAGGAGCCTGATTCTGATCTCAAAATAATTTTGAAATACCTTATATACTTAATTTACATTATATTGGAGTGGTATAACATTTATTATTTTTTTAAAATTAATGAATCCTTAGCTCATATCAATTGGCATGGATCTATTGATTTTAGTGGAGCAATATAATATTAAATCAGATGTGGCCTTTGAATACAAGAAAATCTCAACTGTTTAATACTGTTTTTGTGCTAGTTTAAAATAAGCGATGAAATACTGTCAGAAATACTAACAAATGGTGATACAATTTATTTTAAATGAGTTCTGATAAATGCCATATCTACAGGAAGATGGAGATTTCCCAGATGCATCCTGTTGGTTGTCATATATATCCTGGAATCGTAGAATTTTCTAAGCTGGAGAAGACACACAAGGATCGTTGAGTCCAGTTCCTGGCCTTGCAGAGGACAACCCAAAAATCACACCATGTGCCTGAGAGCATTGTCCAAACAGTTCTTGGACTCTGTCACTGTGGTCACTGCCCTGGGGAGCCAGTTCCACTGCCCAACCACCCTCTGGGTGAAAAACTTTTTGTAATATCCAAATTAAACTTCCCCTGACACAACTTCAGGCCATTCCCTCAGGTCCAGTCAAAGGTCACCACAGAGAAGAGGGCAGTGTCTGCCCCTCTGCTTCCTCTCATGAGAAATCTTTAGGACCATGATAAGGTTTCTCCTCAGTCTCCTCCAGGCTGAACAGACCAACAGACCAAGTGATCTCAGCTGCTCCCCGTGTGGTTTCCCCTCAAGGCCCCTCACCATCTCCATGGTCCTCCTTTGGATGGTCTCCAGGAGCTTATATCCTCCTTTTATGGTGGCACTTGGTTCTATAGGTGAGACTTCTTTTAAAAATTCTTAGAATTATAGAATGGTTTGGGTCAGAAGAGGTCCAGGTCCCTGGTCCCCAGGTCCAACCCCCGTGCTGTGGGCCGGGACACCTTCCACTCAGCTGGCTTGGTCAGAGCCCACTCAGTCTGGCCTAGAACATTGCAGAGATGGGGCAGCCACAACTTATCTGGGAAACCATTGCCTCACCACCCACATGGTAAAGAATTTCTCCCTAATATCTAGCCCAAACCTACCCTCTAAATTTAAAGCCTTTCCCCCTTGTAGAAAGTCCTACTCCAACTCTCTTGTAGCCCCTCTTTAGGTACTGGGAGGCCTCACTTAGGATCACCTTAGAACCTCCTCTTCTCCAGGCTGAAAAATCCCACTTCTCTCAGCTTTTCCAGTGTATTCAAAAAGTTCTCTAAGTGTTTATCTGACTTGACTATCTGGGTATATTATTTTGTGAATTGCGCAGCTGCCTTCAACTGAACACAAATATTTCCCTGAGCTAATATATTCAATCTGGCATGAGAAGGAGCCAAAAACATAGAAAGATCCAAGCCTATAATTTTTACAGCCATATAACATGTGTAACAGGTAGATCATCCCCATCTCTTCTCCCCTTTTTGTTTTGTATTTATTTACAATGCTTTCACCACTGCAGATATAATAGATTTTACTTCATGCACTATCAATTTAGTAATAAAATCAAGCCTCAAGTAAACACACAGAACAGATTGAAATGTTTAATAATGCTAAACAAACATCATAGATTTGTTGTCGTAGGCAAAATGGGTTAAATATTGAAGCAGATTAAGAAATATGGTAATTTCTTCTATGTATGTAAAGGTATACCTAAAATAGAATAATTTATTGTATAATTAAAAATGGTAAATGAAATTGTGATGGAACCTGTACTTGTAGGTACTTTCACTCTTCACTGTGAAGAGTGAAATAGCCTTTTTATGGCTTTAGCAGAATCTTGAAAATCTCAACACATGCTGCAGGGGTGCAGTGTGTTTGAGGAGGTAAACTTTTGAGAAAGACTCAATATTCTTAGTGAGATAAAGTGTTTAAATGGTTGAAATGGAACATTTTTCCATTGTTGAAGATGTATGGAAAGTCTTGGTTATACTGTTTGACCAATGAAAGTTTTAGGGGCTGGAAGATTAAAGAGTAACTGGCAAGGTAAAATTTTCTCTGGCAGATGGAAACACAGAAATGGTATATAAGAAGTTTTGTTTAGGGTGTTTGCAATTGATAAATTAGAGCATTACCAGATGATTTCTCTGATATCTTAGTGAAGTAGCTGAAAGAGGTCTGATTTGTTTATCTTACTAGCCAAGCCTGAGCATTCACAGAAAAAGACTGAGAATACAGGCTATTAAGCATGGAAAATTACCTAAGTCAGATCTGTAATCACTTGACTAAGAAAAGCTAAAGATGAGCTTTATCAGATTTTTAGCCATTGCAGATAATTCCATGTCAGAAGCTACCTTGGAATAATATTTCTGACCTCAAAATCTATGAAAGCAGATTTAAGTTAAGGCTGTGATATACCTCAGTAGAAAATGAGGATCCAAATTTATGCATTTCAATCACATTTCTTCACTGGTATGAAACCTGGGAATGCAGAAGTGGCAATAGAAGCAGAAATAAATGCAGTCCTGCTGAGCTTGAAGTTATTCAAGGGTGGCAAGTTTGTCAGTTTTACAGCACACCTTCCAGAAGTGTTTACAATGCTAATAGAGTTATATAAAGGGAAACTTGTGATTTTAAAGGCCACTGAGTCACATTTTGCCCTCGGTGAAGTGGAGCAGTCAGTTGCCAATACAGACACTTTGCACAGTGTAATGTGAATTCAAAAATCCATTGGACACATCCAGCAGTGTCCAAGCAGAAAGATTGTGGATCAACATGTGGAGCAGCTGCTAGGAAGGGAATGCTCTGTGTGTCAGAAAAGTCTGGCAGTTGTTCCTCCTGGTAAACTTGCTTTTCACAAGTGAGTGTGAGGAGGGTTGCATTAGAATCTATTAGCGTGGGTTTTTAGAAAATCATCATGGGATGGAATAAAAATGAACCCCTTAACTTCTGCTGCATACTAGCAGTGCTCCAAAGTGACACTGTGATCAAATGAGAGATTCTCTGGAAAAAAAAGGGAAAGCTGAAAGCATGACAATTGATAGATAGATGACATGACCAGAGTTACTCAGCAAAACCAATTGGAAGTGTTGCTCTTTTTTTCCCCTCCTGCTAGATTTATAGGGTTTTGTTCATTCCTCGAGAAAAGAAAAAAAAGGAATCAATTCTCTGATTTTTTTAATCTGACCTGTTTAGGAAAATCACTGAAATTACTTAAGCACTGGTTCCTTAATCTATTGGAAATGCTCTTTCGGGAGGAGCTTTTCTAAAATACCCCACACATTCATATAAATAAGTGTTAGAAATAAAAGCATTTTATAATTTATTTTTTTTTTTGGTGAATAAGTTGTGCAGCACACTTTCTTGTGGTATATAAATGCTTCTATTATGCTGTAGCTGGACTGAGACATTCTTACTGTGGTCACCATAAAAGCAGCCTGTTCTCTTGGAGAGTAGCTGAAATATTTATATGAAGCAAACCTGAAATTTATAAAAGTTGGAAATGTCGATATTCAAATAGGAATTTATGATGAACTGTGAAATTAGCAATTGAACCAGAAGGACAAATCAGAAAACCAAGCACATCTTGGATGTTGAAATAGGAAGATGATGCCTTGATATGCAACTGTACGCCAGGGTAAGGCATGAGATCCTTTTCCATATTAATGTCTGGTGTCATCACATAATATAGTAAAATCTCACAGATATGTTTTATTATCTAAGCATAAACTTTAAAAAAGTAATATTTACTGTTCTGTTTTATTGTCACAAAAGGGGCTGCTGTGTTTTTAAGAAGAGTAAAAATAGCAATGCTGACACCTGTCAGTGCAGTCTGGCAAATTTTCTGATGTTATCTAGAGTGTTCCCAAGTGCACCCCCTCCAGCAGCATAGACAGTAATCTGAGTTATGCAGGCAAACCTCCTTGCATTAGTCTTTGATTTCTGTGTTATATTTGTGTACTTCCTGCGGGGGCACGGTTGTATTGTGATGATTTAAGCAAAAATAGTGTCTTTGGTGTATGCTGAATATAAATCCAGAAGAAATGTAGGCAGGTGAATGCCTACATCTTAATTACTTCTTCAGCTAAATGTCTCCGTTTCTTTTATCAAACACAAAGTGCACCATTTTTTAGTTCTCATTTTCATGTGAGAATGTTAATATGTGAATGACTCAGGATTCCCAAATTGTAGAAAATTGAACAGAAAACGAAACAAGTCCTGTATTTTAGTTACCAATTTTATTTTTTGGATTTTGTAGTAACTGGCTAAATGATATTTCTTTGTACTCTTATTTTTATTTTCTTTCTTCCATTCTTTTACAAGTCAAAATATCTATTGTGTATGTCATCCATTAAAAAAAAAATCTTTAGCTCATTTTTGAGAGCAGTTTTACTGGCAAAAAAGCCAAAAACAGGAAAGAATTTTATCTTCAGATAACATCAGAATATAGTAGCAGTTACTTGGCAGAGTTTTTAATTTTAAAAGATTGCCTGCTTTATATAAATGGTGATATAAGAGGTAAACAGAATATAGTGAGTAGCCTGCAAAATGAAAAATTGTATTTAGGATAGATGAAAGTATTTACCAGTTTCACAACTTCCTTTGTTGATCTCAGTTCCTTCCTCAAACCTGTGGATAATATAGAAGCCTGGAAAAAGATAAATTTTCCTCATAGGTAAATGGAAGAGGCTTACTTGGCAGTTCTGGTGTATACACTTCAAGGTCTCTCAAGTACGAAGGAAATTTTAAAAATACTGTATAGGAATATTTTCAACAGGAATTTAGGGAAGCAAGTGCTATTTATTTGGCAAATGCTTGTACTGATTGGATTGATGAATTGCCATGGCCAAAAAGTAAACTCTTGTACAGCTAAATGTAGCATTTATAGAAGACTTGATCCTCTTGGTGTAGTTTCAGTGAATGGAAAGGAGCAGAACTTGTTAGATACTTTTTAACAAGACAGGTTTTTATTCATTAATAAGGTCACTGGGTTAAGTGGAAGTGGATGTTACATATCTGTCTTAAAATTCAAAGATCTGTTTTCAAGAAACCAGGCTAGAAAAAGTTTAATTATTTTGTGCAGGTAAAAATGAAATATTTAAACTACCTTTCTAATTGTTGGGATTTATATTATCCTTTTTTCTTTCTGTATTTTCTTAGCAAGTGATAATTATAAAAAGTCTTAAGTGTGATGGTCTGAGTTAGTATATTTCCTTAGATATTCATGAGCTCTGATAACCTTTAGCCATTTCCTGGCAAGTGAACATTTTCTCCACACTTAACAGCGTTTCCTTTGCATTCCCTACTCTTTTGTTTGTTTGTTTTGTGGCTTTTGTTTGTTTTGGTTTTGTTTTCCCTTTTTTTTTTTTTTTTTTAATTCTATGCTGAGATGCCCAAAATAACCACTACTGAACAACAGTTCAGGAATTAGCATAATGGCCTTCATATGATTCCTGTCTGTGTTGTGCATCTCAATAGGGAGCTGTGAACTCTCTCTGCATCATAGCAAACTCTGTCTGGCATCATCTTTTTCCATTATCAGCTTTAACTTTTCCCTATGATATGCAGTGGCACACTTTAAGGAGTCATTTCCATTGCTGTCAGTGCTTCTAGTTTTGGATTCAAAGCCAGGTGCAACCCCCCCTGAGGTCAATGAAAAATGCCCTTTGAATTCAGTTGTCCTTACATGAGATTATTTATGTATTGAAATGCATTTTTTTTTAAATATATACCTAAATTTTATCCATTTATAAGTATTTTCATTTATCTTTATTCTCCTTAGTAATGGCAGTAAGTGTAAGCATTTTGGGGTTAAGCTAGCAGGAGAGAGATGGATCCTGTGCTTCTATATAACCAGAAGTAAAAAGCATGTTGGAAGTAATCAGGGAAAACAGTGAGAGTCCATAGTTCAACCATGAATTTGCACATATGAAATATAAACTTTTTATTGTTTTTAAATATGTAAAAACATATTTAAAAGATGTATATTTTAAAGGAAAGAAAAATATAGAAAAATGTAGGAAAGCACCCTTTGCTTCCAGGTTTTGATGTATAAGCTTAAGTAACCATCTAAATGCTAAATGATCCTACTGCAGTTTATAGAATTTCTAAATTCAGAGTGCTGTGAGCACTAGATAATTTAAATCAGGTTTCAAAGTAATTTTGTTATCCAAAATCTACTATTAAGTGTGAAAAATATTAATAGATTAGTAAGTTCAAAAATAAAACAATTTTTTTCTTTGGCTTATTATTCCTTATATAACAGGTATATACATATAAACACATAAAATGTCATCACCTCAGCTTTGCTGATCTTCTGTGCATTCCTGGAACTTCAGCTACAGCTGTAGCTAGATCAGATCTGAGTGGAAGCAGAAATGAAACTTCTGGGCTTTGTGAGGAACTCCAGGTTTTATCACTCGTAATTAGAAGCTGATGGGAAGCAGCAGTAGAGTTTTATAAAACAGCAAATGCTTCTGAGACTCAGCAGGTTTTGTGTCTGCGGAAAACACTGTTTCATGGGAACAATGATTATCTGAGACTCACTTTCAATCCAGCCTCCTCTCTGAATTAATTACCCCCCACATTCAGTCATCTGAGAGGCACGGGGAAGGCAGGAGCTCCTTTTCTCGCTGCTCACCAGTAGGGTCATAGACTGCAGCTCTTTTTAGTGGTCATTGTTCATATTGTTACTTTATTCAAAATCTCATCTCTCAGTGTATTTTCATGGTGGAAAAGATTCTGATAATTATGATCTTTTTTGTAGTGTTAATCAACAAAACCACAAAAAAAAAAAACCCAAAAAGAGATTTAAAGGAAGCAATCTAGAAGCAGCTCACACCATCAAAATTATTTATCTATTGGGTATTTTTAGGTATTTTTAGGAAATACTAAAATTTCGCTTTATTTTGATTATATGACAGCTTTGTGTCAATCCATATCCTCTGAAATTAGGTTTAACAATCTATAATACTATTCAAATAAGTAATTCAAACTAACCATACAGTTCATATTCACATAAATCAGTTTAAATTTGGTAAGAAACTAGTTCAAACCACAAGTTTTCCTTGTTTTCTTTTTATTATGGGGAAATGATCTTACACTTTTTGTCTTAGTTCCTTCATTTGTAAAGTGGATATGAGGATGGATTTCTGCTTTGTATTGCTCCTGAAAGATATTTTAATGCCCAACTCATAACCCTAAGCAAAAGTTGTTTTCACTCATGGAAAATTATAAAGGCCTTTGTGTTATGATGAAAAAGACAGTAAAGCAACTGTTCTAGTTAAAAGTTGCAAACAATCAGGAAAATATTTGCCTGCAAACATTTGGAACTCCAGCTTTGACCTGATGAGAAAATGCAAATTTTCCTTTGTACTTCTTCTAAAGGATTGTTTTTTTTTTATTTTGCAGAAGCTGTGTCTCAAGCTAGAGGCCAGAAACCTTATTTATTTCTCTACCCTTTTTGTTCTGAAACCATAAATATGTTGAAAAGACCGTAAAAGCTTTTGCTAATACTTCTCAGCTGTTCACAGAACAAAATTAGCCTTTGACATTTTACTTAGGCTAAGAAATGAAAGGCGTTTAATCTTTGTTGTTTAGTGTGCAGATAGTTGAAAAATTGCATTAATAACAAAAAAAAAGTATTTTACTGTTTGTACTGCTGCCAGTGTGTATATGACAAATAAAACTTAGAGAACTCAGATTTAGAGAAACAATACATGACTTGAAGTATTAGGTAATCCATGGCTGAATACACAGAATGGTTTGGAAAGACCATGAAATTTAGTATACTCACTCAGGCCATAAATCCTATTGTCTTCCAAATGTATACATTTAATATTTTAAATTAGAAAATACTGCCATAAAGCAAGAAGGCCACTTTTGAAAGATGCAGATGGTGGTGAAGAAGTCCCCTCATCCCCTCCTCCTCCTCTTCACCATTGACCATTTCGTTCCTTAAAGACAACACCATATTTTTTTGTGGTTTTCTAATATACCCTTTTAAAAATGATAATAAATTTGTAGTAAGGCTGGAATTACTCCAGTTATTCTGCCTTCTCCAATAATTGCTGTTTCTCTGGATGCACTTCAGTGTAAACATAGTCGGAATGAAGGCTGTCACACTTTTGCCTTGCTCTGGGGTGTATACCTGGACTTTTTGATGCTTTTTACAACCACAGGCATTATGTATGAATTGATGAAGTCAGACCTCCAAGCATGTGAGTCTCATAGAGGAATTACCTTTTGTAAACAGGAAGTTGTTTTGCCATGCAGTGACAGGTGAATAACACACGACAGCACCACTCCTATGTGGATGAGATAAGAAAAACACACATGGGCGTCCTGACATGGTGGAAGTTCACATAAATTCATCCACTGCAGAGGAGCTGACTAGTTCTGGACTTTCCATGGTTTTAATCCATAAATTATTAGTAGCCAATAGTGTAGAATGGGATGCCTGATTCAGAGGGAGAAATATGGTGATATACATAAGGAGGATGTGAGAGATAAATGTAGTAAACAGATTACTTTTTTAAAAATGTAATTTTCAAAGTACAGCTTTGGGACTTGTTCTAAATTTAATGATGTTCGAGCTGACTTAAATTTACAATAAAAGAGAAAATGCAAAAACTAGAATCATTGAGGGGAAAAAAAACAACAAAAATATAGCAACTAATGAGTTTGATTCTGCTAAGGGACTCAAAGTTTTATTTGTCTTGTTACTGGTAGACAATACAGAAGATATCATCTCAGAGACAGGTACATTTTCCTGAGGGGAAGAAAAATGTTAAACACCTTGCTGTTTTGCTGGAAAAGACAATAAAGAGGCTACTGCAGTGAAAATCTGCAAAGCATTAGGCCCAGGTGAATTTGATTGCTGAGCTCTGAAGAAAATATCAAGAAAAATAGTCAAAATTACTTTTGTTCTTTTGTTGCTTTTTTTTTTATTCTTTAACTCAGAAAAACAAAAGAATTTATGGAGGTCATCAACTTAACTGTTCAACATTACATCCAGGATAAGGTCAAAAAAAAAAAAAACGATATCAAAGGAAATAAGTAATGACAATTTAAATAGCAGCATATTAAAAAATGTCACCAGTAACAACATCTGGCTAATTGTTTCTCTATGGAGAGTCCTAAAGTATAATATCCACTTAGGATGTCTGAGAAGCTGAGATCTGTCATTTTTCTCCTCCTACACTGTTTTTGCAGCGTAATGCATGCCTGTCAGTACTGGACTCAGTACACCACAAAAGTTATTTGAATGTCAGCAGTAGTCTGGTAGATATTTAAAGTAATAAAAAACTTCAAAATGTAAACACCCTAGGTATGTAACTATTTTCACACATCATTTAGCAAAATGCTGAACTATACATTCCTGCAAACCTGTGGCAGAGATTGCATTGCAACCTAAGTACTGAAAACAGCAGGAAATCTTGTTCTCTAGATACAGAATTCAGACCTAACTCTGGCAAAATATGTAAAGCTTTGACTGTAGATGATTAATTCCTTTTGTCTGAACTGATAATTAGGAGTAAAATTCTTGGTTCAAAGCCTGTAAAACTGCCATAAGACACAAATATTGCCAGCCCTAAATACACAGTAAAAACTTTCAATATTCGCATATTTATTTGAGAAATAAGTGTATTTTTGATATAGAATATATATGAATTCTTGTCACTACCATGCACAGAAACTGTGGCTTTTTAAAGTGCAATCTGCAGGGAAAGTATGAGCCCTTCAATGTAAAGTTTGGGTTGTGCAAACAACAACTACTCCAGCAACATTTGCTAGTTCTATCACTTGTACAGTGAACACGAACAAATAGCTGGCTTTCCTGTTTGGTGAGCTTCCATTTTTCCCATGGAAAGCTAGAAAATAGTTTTTACAAGATGAAGTAAAGAACTAAAATATGGATATGAAAGCTAAATGGGTGGCTCCATCACACCTGTAATTTTATTCAAAATATTGTATTTTAGAAAATCTATAGAAATCTGTAGACAAAGTGAAATCCATACTGTGCTTCTTATGTATTGTTAAATTATTTAATAGTCCTGAATCAACCAAAAATTACAGTGTAATTACTTTGTAATGACAAAAAATTTATCCTTATTTCGTGCAATATAACAAATATTGTCTGAACAGGATTCACTATACTTTTAAATAGCTAAACAATATTTTCCAGCTGGCTAGGCAGCTTGTGTTGCTAACTTTGCTAGGGATACTTCTGGGAATGTTTTTACATGTAGTAAAAACATGATCTGGGTTTTTGGGGATGATTGTGTTCCATCTAACACATCTGTTGTCAGTTCACCTCATCCAGAAGCTGCACACTCATCCAGTCACTCCCTCCCTTTCCATCAGCAGGGAAGGGGCAGAATAGGAAAAGCAAAATATGAAAGGTCAAGATAAGCACAACTTAATAAGTGAAGAAAAGATGGGGGAAAACCCTCAAGAAATGGAGAGGCAGCCACTTTCTCATTAAGGAGACTGATGCCCAGCCAGACTCCAACAATGGCTACATTTGAAGGAAAAACCTCCCAGTTTATTGCTGAGTATGGTATTATGTGGTACAGAGCATCATTTTGGCCAGCTCAGGTCAGCTGTCCTGACTGTGTCTGGTCCCAGCTTCTTTTCCACTTCCAGCCTTCTCCTTCTGGGTGGCAGAAATAAGGGCCAAAGATTTGGTGCTGTTTTAGTCACAAATTCAAATCACAGCACCATATAGGCTGCTGCTAGGAAAGTTCATTCCATCTCAGCCAGACCCAACCCAAACTGTGGTTGTTCTTTGGTAGGTCAGGTACATGTTTATTTTTGCAGGTATTCAGTGCGATTTCATGATCTAAAATATGTACTTTGACTGCTACAAACTTAAATGTCTCAATGCAGATCAAAATACTTCTGAAATAAATAGCAAAATATGCTCACTCTTTATTGCTACTTTGTTCTTAGCTTCTTTATCAGGTACATGACCATCCTGCATAAGTATTTGAAGCATTCATTGTGAAAATAATTTATTTGCATTTCAGCTTGTTCAGGGCCTTGATGCCCATGCAGTGCATGAATGAGCATGGTGTGATGAAATGCACCTTGATATTTAGCAGAATACTGGCCAGAAGCAATCTAACCTCTGTTGGAGGTTTCCTATAACAATGTTCCTAAAGGCATATGATGTTTTCAAAGACTACAAAAAGGGGACGTTAGTGCCAAATTTTAAATTTGCAATAAAGTCTAGCTTGCCAGGCTAGCTTCAGTTCCTGGAAAACTTTGGAACAAATAATCAAGAAAATGATTTCTTAGCAGTAGCAAGGCAAGAAAGAGATGAGTATCAGTAGGTCAGCAACAAATTGCAATAAACAAATTCTTCAACAATTGTTAGAGATTGTCAAGAAGCAGCAGATGTCATGTAACCCTAAACAAATCTTTAGGCACTCTCTAACATATCTTTATGTATTATCTAGCATGATACTCTCTTAAGCTAGCTAGGGAATCTTGGGCTAGATTAAGTTTCTAAATTAGTAAATTGCATGCAAAGTTGTCTGGATAAGTGTGTGAGTTGCCAGTAATTGCTTGTCAAATCGAAAGGACAAACCAACCACAAGGCATTCACCCTGGAATCAATTCTTTGCTATTTTCCTTTAATCAGCCTGGATGGCAGAGCACAGACCAAGTTTATTAAATCCGTGATAATGCAGAGCTGGGGAAGAGAAACCACATATACAAGAACAAGCTTTGAATTCAAAATCAGCTTTGACAAATTAGAGAAAAGGACCAAAAAATATGTTAAAGCTCTGTGGAAGCAAGTGGAAGGTGCTAGGCGTAGGAAGAAATTATGGACAGCAAAAATATGGTGTAGAAAAAACTTGGTGAAATACTGTTTCTTTGGAAAAGAATCTGTGAGTATGCATGTATCACATTCTGTACAGGGGTTAGCAAAGCCATGAAGTTGTAAAAAATTCTAGGGAACATTTTATCTCTTGTAAATGGAAATACATCTTGTAAGACATGGTGAAGTAATTATCCAATTCTGCTCAGGGCAGTACTCAAGGCTGGAATTCTGCATTCAGTTTTAACCATTGCACATCAGAAACAAAGCATAATTATAAAATAAAAAACTGAACTGTTGGGTTATGTAACATATAAAATAAATTACTGAGGGAGGACCCGATGGCCAAGATCAGGTTTGTAAAGGGTGGCATAAAAAGGAAATAAATAATCTGGGTTTTTATCAATTAATTGTAAGTTTAAGCAGTAGGAAGAGCTTTTTTAATGATGCAGATAGTGAAACACTGAAATACATGTAATGGGACTGGGGCATGAAAAGACATTGGATAAATATTTTAAGGACTGACATAGAGTTTATCCTACACTAAGACAGAAAAATATGCTGGATGTTTCTGCTTTTTATCACACTTAATTACATTGATACATCCCTGGTAAAATATTCTGCTTAACAGCTGGTGGCCACAGAATTAAATATTCCAATGCACTTAAGGCCAAAGACAAAAACTGCTAGTAGCTGTAATAATTCAGTATGTGATTATTTGCTTTTAATATGAAATATTTTTGCCTTTAGGTTAGAAATTATGACTTATTTTTTTTCCTTCCTTACTCCCAGTAGTCAGGTTGTAGAAAAATCCTACTTGTTTCTATGTTGACTAACCACAGAGTATGAGGGTTTCAGTAGGAAAAAGGGAAGAGACAAGACAGAAGATGGTGGAGCTAGAAAAATGTGGAACCGTGGCACTGTTTTTCTATAATGATTAGAAAATAGGAAAAGAATCCAGCAACACAAACATTATTTCAGTTTGCTTGGTTTGGAATTTACAGGATCATGAGTAGCCCAAGAAATGGTAGAATTAAATTGGAACAATGTGAAACTTTGGTGAAACTTGGCTGCTTCTCATGTCTCTGAGTTTTAGATGCTGTAGTGTAGAGGTAGATGAGGAAGTCTGAGGGAATTGTTTGTATTTACCTCTTTCCTGAAGTGGCTTGATGTTTTGGCACGTAATGTTATTGCAATGAATAATATGTGGTGCTTTTGTTGTTCTGGTTGCTTTTTGAAGACCTTGTAGTTTTGGACCCAACTGAACTGAATATTTCTCTTCCATATTTCTCTCCTGAGAAAGTTTTTCTGCATATGTAACAACATTCCTTCTCTATTACGCTTGATAAGAAGAGATTTTTTAACTTTCCTCTTGGTGGAAAAAAAAGTAAGTCTTCTTTATTTTCTTCTGTTTGACATTTTGTTCTTGGTATTAAATCTACAATTCTTTCTACAGGAGACATAAAGCTAAAGGGAAAAGGGAAAGTCTGCAAGAAATTAAATTTGCACTTGGGAGGCATTTCCTAAAAATAAGTATATGTATCTGGGGTGCAGAAGATTCTGGTCTCTTTCTTGCCTGCTTACTGCTTTTTGTCGTGATAAGAATTGCAAAAATAGTAGTTCAAATAGTGCTATTGCTAAAAGCAAAAGGTAGTCTAAATGGAGGAACAACCAAGACCCTTACAATAAACAAACATTTAGAGCATGGTGATAATGAGGTCAAGCCTCAATCCCCATATAGGCCATTCATTAAATAGTTAGACTCAATGATCTTTGTGAATCCCTTCCAACTCAGAATATTCAGTGATTTTGTGATTTTAGACAATAAATAACTTTTATGAGAGTTTTCCCTCCTTATTTTCCTCGCTGAATAAAATAATGAGGTCACAAATTCTCATCGCATTCTGCACAGCATATTTTCACCTATTTAACAAAATAGAATTTTAGAATTAAGTCCACACAAAAGATAGCAACAACTTTCACAGATATTACAATCTAAAGAAGCAGCATTAAAACACAATTTAAACAATTATCCTATTTCAGTAAAATACTGTTTGCCTTGTATGATTGCTACCTGATCTTTCCTAGATTTGGATGTCCCCTACCTGAATTATATGTCTAAGCCTAGCTTCCTCTACCATGGTTTTTATTCAATTTTCCTGAATCAATTTAAAATTCCCCTATTGTGTTTTCTCCTGCTCAGCTGCGAGAGGAAGAATTCCTAGATGCACACATTCAGCTGAATGCCTTTCACACAAGTCTCAAGCACCACTTCTGCTTGCACAGAAATATTAACTACCAAATTTTCTGTCTGCTGCAGGGAGGCATTTATAAGCATAAACTGCTGAGGTCCTTTCATGAAGCATGCTGTAGAACCATGGAGAGGTTTCAGTGCTTAATGAAGTGTGAGTACTTCATCAGTGCACTAAAAAAGATTTCTCCTTTCAAAGTTATGAGCTCAGTGCTCAAAGCCCAGGTGCATAGAATCAACTGAAAATTGAGAGATATTTTTAGGGATCAAACTTCAAAAATTAAAAAAAAAAAGGCATTAAAAAAAAAAAGGCAGAAGTAGAATGAGCAAAAATTAGCCCTAAGAACCAATTTAGGAGAGTTTTTTTCCCCCAAAACAAAGTGGTAGGTTTACCTGTAAAATATAGCTTTAGAACAAGATTAAATGCTTTGGTTTGATTCCACACTGGAGTCACAGTATATCTGTAGCTGCCTGTAGAGACCAAGATCCATTTTTTCTCTTGATATTTGTTTGCTAGTGGCCTTGTGAACTGTAATTTCCATCTTTTTCATATCATCAGAGCTATGTGATTATTTTCTGTGAGGAGTAATGCTCATGTCCTAAGGGATGAAAATGCTTTCTCAGAATCTGATTTTTCAAGGTGCTGTGTAACTCTTGCATGTTTGGTTTTTTTTATTTTTTGAGGGCTGTATGGGGGAGAGGTTTTCGATACATATGAAAAATGAGTGGGGTAGAGTTCCAGAATCTACTGAAGCATGTTTTGGATCTCTGTGCCATAATACATGATATTGCATATTATATGTAAGTTTATATTCACATAATCTCTTCTAGAGAGGGTCCTGTTCAGCAAGGTAATGTCTTGTTTTACCCCACAGTTCACCTATTTCTGTTCTTCAGTTCCTTTACAAATATTTTGCCTTCCATTTCAAATCACCCTTATACTATCCCTGTAGTGTTTTGTTCACAAACCAATATATAAAAGTGATAGGATTTGCAGATACTGCACTGGAAATCAAATTTGGGCATGTAAGTTTACAAATTTCCTAGTGAAAAGCTGCGTGTTGCCTAAGCTGCTGTTCTTACATCACATGAACAACATCTCTCAAAGTCAGTGGGAGATGCTGCTGGAGACTGAGGACAGTGATACACACTTATTACTCTGCTTTCCATGGCAGAGAAGCCTGCCAGAAAATCTATTGCCAAGGAATTCTTTTGTTTGAGGTGCTGCTGGTGAGACTCTCTATAACGTAACACTGTTCAGCCAAATGCTTTCTGAACAATTGTGTATGGGGTGCTATTTAACACTGATGAATGAGTGTAATTTTATTTTTATCCCTGGATATCAGGTCAACTAGTCTTAGTCTAGCCAGCCCTGACTGGTAGACTGACCTCCAGCTTCCTCTTATAGGTGTGAATAATTCCCTAAGCATTGTACAATGGGCTAAGACTGCAAAAGGCAGAGGTAATCACAATCATATCCATAATTTGCCCTGAATGTATTTGACCTGTTCTTTGAAGGTGGAAAAATGCAGTTATCTTTTGCTTTTTCCTACCTAAACCTGGAATTACAGCTCATTTTTCAAATAAAATACATAATAATAACCCCAAGCACAAAACAACCGACCATAGTGTAGTTTACTTCACGTGACCATGAGAATTGCTCAGAGAGATATACAGAAACAGATCTGAAATATCAGTACTATTTCGTTCAATTTGCCCCAATAAATATATTTGTTAAAGAAAAATGTATACAAAAAGAAAAAATAATCACTGCTTATGAGCAGGAAAAAGAAAAAAAAGGTGTCTTCAATGTTTAATAATTGTTCAGAAAATATTTGTGTAAGGACTGACTCCTGAAAAACCTCCCAAGGACAGTGAGATTCGTGGGATTGTTCTAAGTTACACTAACTCTTACACATTTAGTTTTCCCGAAAGAAATTGTTATTCTTTTCCTTATTTCCCCCCATTTTCATTTTTAATTCTTCTTCCACTGTTGTTGTTATTGTTGTTCTTCTTCTTTAATATGCATGTCATCCGTCTATTTGCTAAGAAAACCACCAAATTCCAGGAGTGTATAATCAATTTACATAGGCAAGTGAGATCAGTTTTATATGTAAATGATACCAAATGAGCATCACTGCTGCACAATGACTAAACTCTCTGTGCCAGCCTCAGTCTTTTCTGCCCAGTCCTGTAATCCCATTGCCATGTTCCTCTTGACCTGAAATTTCCAGTGGGGCATTTATCTCTCTTCAGAGGAGCATGGTTGCTGTTAGTGCTACAGAATGAACTTCTGTTGTGCTTTGTGCTGCTGTTTTCTTCCAGCACATGTGAAACACTATTCTTCAGTCCTGGAGAAACTGGGACTTAGAAGATGTGTGTTGCTACACAAATCAAATCTGTACTCCACTCTTCACTGGATTTGGCTTACATTATTTGTTACTACAGCTATTTTCTACAAAAGTTTGACAAATAAGAAAAAAATAGTCAATGCTTGTATGAGATTTTTTATTTTTCCTAAGTGCCTTTGTCCTATTCTTAAACTCCAAAGTGTATGTAGTTGAATGATGAAACTCTATGAGAATTACAATTCTAAATTATATTAGGGGGGTTTCAACCAGAGATTTGAACTTGTCTTGTAAGGGACTTAAACCAGTCTGCATATATTTGGAGTAGCTCTCTTGTCTCAGTGGAGGAGATTTACATAACCCTATCTTCCATCAGAATCTGCACTTTCCCATTGTGTACTCACTCAAATCAATTTAGATGAAAAATTTATTTGACCTATTTTTACTGTCTCCAATCACATCTAAATATATATCTGAATATGTGTGTGTATGTAGGCATCCACAAATCAAACACACAAAGATGATTTTCATGTGATAGTATCACCATCTTCTGTGTTGCTTTTGTTTCATCTTCTAAAATACCAGTTTGCACAAACAGCCTTGACCTAATTTATAATGTGCAGCTTGGTGAAGTAACTACACACTAGAGATGGCACTAAGCTCATTTTAACTACAACATAAACCCAGATCTTGAAAGCTTTGTGGTAACTTCCATTGCAATAAAAGGTATTGATTGGAAATGCTTCCCTGGCAGAGAGAGGGGCCTGGTGCCCTCATTGTGTTCCAGTGACTCACCCTGAGGTCTCAATGGGAGTTGCAGATGATGAGTAGCAGCACAGCAGGTAAACTATGAAATTCATGGAGCAATTCAGGTCGTAGCCCAGCTGTGTAAATTAATGAAATCATTCCTCTCCACCTGAATGGATTTTAAAGAGGATCCCATTGTATGTCATAAGAATGATTCCTGCCCAGTTTTTCTATTCCACTTATTTTTTGCTACCTCTTTACATGTTTTGAGTATTTCAATTTTACGCTTCTCATCGGGCTACTTGTGACTGAGGACAGGAAAAGTACATAATGTAGGACATTATATAAATAACATGTCTGTTTTATGTAATTTAATTGTAGTATTTGTTAGGATACATCTTTTACATGTCTTTTAAATCCATACCGATGCCACTTGATGCGGGATGTAAGAGAGCAATAACATCAATGTTTTTTAAGGGTTGTGCCAATGCCCTAACCAGAAGGCGGTGTATTTTAAGAATTTGGCCCACTACAGAAAACTGTGGGAACTCACTAAAAATGCAGACTGAATAAAAATTTGCAGTTGTCAATATAGAATACTGAAGCGCATTCAAAGTGATAAAAGAAAACCACTGGAGACCTTTCTATTCTAAAGTACTTTTGAAGAAAAATGGGGTGTTGGGGAGGGTGAGTTGGTTTGTTTTAATGAAAGTAAAATGAGTTGACAGCTCTCCATGTATTATAAGCATGTTTTGGGAAATATGGTTTGATTTTTTTCCTTTATTCTTAGAAGTAAATTATTTACGAGCATTAGATGTTCTTAACAATTGACACTTTTAACATGCATTTCATAAAGCAAGAAGGCACTTGCTGTAAGCTGAAGCAAGCAGAAAATGAATCAAGCACTTTTTAACATGCTATTTAAAGAGGCTTCACAATTGAAAATAATTTAAATTGCATTGTTAATGGCTTTTGTACAGTTTTTATAGTTTTGTTCTGGAACAAGCTAGAATCACAAATTCCTTAAAGTATTTCCTTTAAACAGAAGAACATACATAAAAATGAAAATCCTATTATTTGATACACCTTTCTCAAATTCCATACCTTCATATGCATTAGGTTTTTGTTTTGTTGAATTTTAAAGAGACTTATCCTTCAGTTCAGTGTGGTCTATTTCTGTCCCTTGGCTTGATGTGACATTCTGCAGTTCTGTGTCAGTGAAGTTAAATCTTTTTCCTGTGTTCAATGTGCAGATTGTTTCTGTTTTGGTATGACTAGTTGGACCATAGCTCATCATTTGTTCACTCTGTTGACTGCATTCATTACACCTGTACACCCTTTACATTGCATAAGGCATTATTATTACATCAATGTTCACATTCTGATGTGGTCTATGTATTGAGAATATAATCATAAAAAATTCTACCTTCTTCAAATATGAGTTTCTCTATTAGTATATGGAAAGGTTCTTTGTTCAGAAAATATGATTAAAAAATGCAAGAAATACTTGTGCTTTGTTTGAGAGGTTTGTTAGCTTGATGAAGTACATGAGTTGTATGGTATGGGATACTTGCTTTCATCATTATAATTCTGTGAATTGCCTAATGGCATAAATACTCTGCCAGAAAGAAATTTTAATTATGGTTTAGATGTAGGAGTTTTTCCACTTTGGGAGCCTCAGAATTATTCCTCCTCTTCATGAATTAAAACTAGAAACCAGATGATTTTTGTGTTTATTTCAATAATGAGCTAACAATCAAACAAGATTTCTGTTATTTGCCAGCATTTACCTTACAGAGCAGGATTTTTCTTGTTGGAAAGTTTGCTTAATCTCCTTATTATTAACATTTTGCTTTAAATATATAAGAAATACCATTTTGTATCATGCTTAATAGGCAACCTCACTGCTATCTTAGAAGTACATTCAGAACACATTAGATATATTTATTCATATTACAGAATCAGTAATATTTATGTCTCCCCTGTAGCTCCTTCTATAGCTCTACATTTAGATGTTCTCATTAATTTCCTTCTAAGATCCTGCTTGACTCAGTCCCATGAAAGGTCATTACAGTGTTCCCTGCTGTCCCCTTCATTTGTGCTGCAAGGCAATACAGAGACAACTTTTTTATGAGGAAGAGTTTTTGTGGGAAGATATTAAAATTGGTCCTGATAAAGTTCTATACCAGAAATAATTCTTCACTAGAGAATCCTTTATTTATTTTTCCTGATGCCATCTTTGTTGTCCTAACCAGTTTTCCAGCTGTGAAGGAGCTAAAAGTGGAAAAGGTGCTTTCCCCCATTTTCATTGGCAGTGCGCTACCATGCTGATGTATTATGATACATGAGTTACATTACAACATGACTAAACAAAAAAATAACTTCATGGGGCCTATACTGAAGGGAATGTAGGCTTAGGAAAAAAATATGAAGTGGCTGAAGATGAACATCAGGACACAGATCCAAGCAATTTCTTTCAGAAAGGAACAAAGGTAATAAGGAAGACTTCAAGAGCTGGCAAAAAATACATTATAGAAGGTGTAATCCACTTGACCAGGAAGAACAAGCAGATGAGGCCTATGGATGGGTAGGAGGAGTGTCACTCTCACAGGCCCTGCTCCTCACGGGGAACAGCAGCCACCATGGTGCCTGCTGGGGGTTAACATAGGAGGATATAAGCAGACAGGGAGGCTCCTGGAGTGTATAGATGGTAACTTCCACCTCCAAATGAGATCAGAGCCCATAAGGAGAGGCAGTCTTCTGACCACATTCACCAAAAATGAGGGACTCATTCTGAATGTGAAGATCAGGCAACTTGGTCTGCAGTGACCATGGTGCAGTTCAGGACTCTGAAGACACAGAGAAGAGGGAGAAAAACACAACAGTTGCCTTCAGAAGAACTGACCTTGGCCTCTTCAAAGATCTGCTCAGAAGAGTTCTGTGGAATAAGGGCCTGGAGGAAAATGGGAGGGACAGGTAGGGCTGTGAGGAATACAGAAGCACTGTCTGAGCATTCAATACTGAAGTGAGGAAAGCCA
Source organism: Ammospiza caudacuta (assembly GCF_027887145.1). NCBI lineage: Eukaryota > Metazoa > Chordata > Aves > Passeriformes > Passerellidae > Ammospiza > Ammospiza caudacuta. Next base: position 11,110,809 of record NC_080595.1, read on the forward strand.
AAGCCCAAATGGAATTTCAGCTGTCCAAGGATGTCAAAGACAACAAGAAGGGCTACTATAAGTAAATTACTGACAAAAAGACCAGGGAAAATGTGGACCCAAAACAAGGGACATAGAGACACAGGGCATGAAAAAGAATGAGGTCTCGAATGCCTCTTTTGCCTCAGTCTTTTTCTAACAAAATCAACATTCAGGAATCCCAGGTCCCTGAGTAAAACAGGAAAGAGTAGACCAAGGAGGATGTACTCTTGGTGGAAGAGGATCCTGTCAGAGAATACTTGTGCAAACTGCCCATATCTAAGTCCATGGCACCTGATGGGTTACAACTATATTTGCTGAGGGAACTGTCCCCTGTCATTGTGAGGCCAGTCTAGATAATCTTCAATTAATCATGGCAACTGGGAGAAGTTCCCAAAGGTAGAAGAGTGCAAATATCAATTCCATCTTCAAGAAGGGCAAGAAGAAGGACCAGGGAGCTACAGGCTGATAAGATCCCTGCATTCTCTGGGAACAAGATGGAGCAGCTAATCCTGGAAACCATTTTCAGGCACACAAAGGATGAGAAATCACCAGGAATAGTCAGTATGGCTTCATTAAGGGTAAGTCATGCTTGACCAACTGGATAAACCTCTATGATGGGTTGACTGATGTGGCAGGTGAGAGCAGAGCACTGAGTGTTGTCTACCTGGACTTCAGTAAAGACTTTGACACCGTCTCCCATAAGATTCCCTTAGGGGCAGTGGAGTTTCCAACATGGGATATATTCCAGAGCCGTCTGACCATGACCCTGGGCCAACAACATGCACAGGGAGATTGGACCACATGACCTCCAGAGGCCTTTTCTACCTTAATAATTGTGTGATTCTGTGCTACTCATTAACTCTTAGGAAGAGAAGAACAAGCTGTCTTGGGTTATTTTCTATAAACCCTAAATATGGGACTATTTTGAAATATGTAGTACTATCTACTACCATTTGAATTTTTATTTGCGCAGTTCTGAGATGGGAACAGTCATAAATGATAAATCAGTGTAGCTCACCCTGATACCATGGGTTTGCACAAACACTTCAGGTACAGTTTCTCCTTCTCAGAGCCCCTTTTTCACCTATACTAAACTAATGCCTGAATATTTATTCCATCACTTAGGAGTGTTATAAAAGTTACAATATATAAGCTCATGGCAAAAAAATAACAGTTTAACCAATTCATATCAAAGTGATTAACAAAAAGCAGGAATAGTTCTAAAGCATGTCACTGCTTGCAATACATATAAGTACTCTGGACACATGGAAGCTCAATCCAGCCATTCACATGACTACAAAAAAAACAAAATAATAATATTTTGCAGTTTCTTTAAAATCTATAGAGGAAAGAAGAAATGTATCTGTTCTTACTTTAGCTAAGGATGACCAGATTTTAAGTGAAGAAATGTTGATATTTTTTTAATTGTAAAATTTCTTGTAATTAGATTGTCATTATCTATAACAACTAGTTAATCAGAATAACATTCAGCATTATGATTGAGATGAGTGTAGACTAGTAAAGGAGAAAATTAAGTTCATTTAATAAAAAAATAAAGATATCTATGTTATTCACTTGCAGTCACAGATAGCTATGATTAAATTTTAATTTGATGTCAAATTAAGGACTCTGTTACAGTATGCTGACTTTGAGAGTACAGCTTTACTCACTTCAGAGGAAACTGCCAGTTACATGAGGAGAATATATATCATTCTAATGTCTTACAAAGGCAGCTTCAGCTCAGTTTACATTCACAAAATGAATCTCAGCAGTAGCCAAGAAAATTTCATGGTGGCGAGCTAAAGAACTATGCAGCAAAATGATTTTGAATATTGGTATTCTATTTTTAATTGTGTACGGTGTGTCTCCAACATTTTTAGCTACTAACTCTCAAGAACACTTCATACTAAATCGTCTTCAGCCGCCTGTGTCAAAGTCATGGCATCAGGATAGCACATAAACATTCCTCTCTAATTTTTTTATAAAGACAGTGTGTGAATACAGAAATATGGCTGGCTTTGCATGCTGTCATGCTAATTTTGGTGTTGTACCAGTCTGGGAAGGCACAAATATCCAGCTACAAAGTCAGGGCCTGAGTGAATTTCTCTACAAAATGTGCAGTCATATGTCTCCACTCTTAGGTAAGATCTATAAAGGAGAAATGCTATATTTGCACAGTTGAGATTGTGCAAGTGTAGATAGCTGCCAGTACACCGTGCAGTAAACAAGCAGTAGGAAAGTTTTAGGAGTAAAAATATAGTAAAAATATAGGAGTAAAAATAATATCTAATATACTATATAATATAATATCTAATATAGGAGTAAAAATAATATCTAATATACTTTTAGGAAGTATATAGGAGTAAAAATAATATCCCTCTCATGGGCCAAAGCCATGACTTCTCCTCCTTTGAGTGTCCTGCTGATGTTGTCCACTGGATCACCGCCTCTGTAAAGCTGCCATCCAGTTGGAAAATTGCTTCTGCCATTCAATCACTGCACTGCATTTTTACTCTCTGTCAGCTCAGCTAATCCTATTCTATTAATGGGTCTAAGAGACCAGTTTTGCTGAAAGGATGATTGGAGAGGGATTTGATTTCTTCTGATAGTAACTGAACCTGAATTTGCAGCCTATTGGATAGCCATAATTGACTATCCAAGAGGACAAATTGACAAAGCAAAGTGCAACAAGGAAATATTGGGCATGTTTCTACTCTCACATACATCAAAAAAAGCATGAGTAATCCCAAAAATTTTTTATTCCTCATTTCACAACTGTTTATTAAACAATGCATTGAAGTTGCATTATGAATATCTCAAATTAATTTCAAAATGGGTATTCTTGAAATAGAAATATCTGTGTCACCCCACATCACTTTCATAGAACATAATCTGTACTTGACATTGCTCTCTGCCAACCAGAAAAGTTAATTCTGTATGAAAGGTTTTGATAGGAATAGCCTGAAAATATATTTGCATGCCATGTAGCCAGCAGGGCAAAACTGAGGAAAATCCAAAGGAATAAAAATAATTCCAGGAAGAAAAGAGAAGTTGTAAAGTGAAGAACATACAGTCTGTTTGTAGTTCTAGTCAGTCTATCCGTTCTCTGTGATAGGAAATAAGACCTCTAGTGATTACAGGGAGGAGGTCCTAAAGCACAAAGCAAGGCAAAGTGTGTAAATCCCAGAGATTTTCAGAGGAAATTGAATTGAGAAATAGTTCCAGAGGATAAACAGGAAAAGAGCAGCAGTTCTTTAAGAATTTCTGATTATTGTGTAAAATACATAGATGTACATTGTGTTTCATTTCCTACTTATGTAAGGAAATTCAAATACTGAGGAGGGAATGTGGTTATTTGATTCACCCTCACATATGCAAATTATTTCTCTTTTCACTACCTCTATTAATATTCCTAAATTCAATTATTAAAAAAAAAAATTGCTTCCTCATTGTGGTTACTACAGCCATGACAGAAATTCAGGAATGCTTGTCCCAGTGGCTGATGAAAATTTCTTTAAATTATTGATGTATTTTAGACAGGTCATAAGTATAGCAAATATAAGAGTAGCAAGACATAAAAAAATAAATTTAATGAGGTGGGAAAATATGGCCAAAGTAAAATTTCTTGGGATTTTAATACAACTGAAAAGCAATAATTTTTATATATACATAGTCTCTCCACTGAGACTGTAGAAGTCTGTATGGTCAAAACTACTAACAGGAGAGAACAAGTAACTTTCCAAAATTGTTGTTTTCAGTAAGCAGTTGAGAAAAAGGAGATGAAAGTATCAAAGATTTGCTTATTTGTCAACTCCTGTGGCTCCAGGCACACAAAAACCCACTCAGATGTGCAGTATCTAAAAATATGTAACAATAAAATCATTGTGAATTAATAGTGTAAAATAAAGAAAGTTGAAAATCTTGGTTTGATACACTTGTGATAATGAGCACTAAAAGTGATAAATCTGCACAGGAATGAAATAGTACAAAAAAGGTGTTGCCTCAGGAAATGTAGTGATTTAATAATGTCTTGATTTTGATTCTGTTTCTCATCTGTTTCTCAGATATCTAGAGAAGCTATATATAAAAAATATAACAGGTGGTAAAAGTAAATTTTGGCTGGAGATATTGTCCTGTTGTGAACCATAGGGAAAATAGATTTTTGTCTGAATAGTTTTGTTTTTTTCACCCATTATATTTGAATTCTTCATGGGAAATATTTCTCAGTGAAATCTTTTTGTAAATGATGCAGATTGGTTCTGAGAAAACAATTTATTTGAACACTTTTCTGTTTAACAGGGTGCCAAAGTATTTGCTGCTGTTTATCCTTAGTTTCTGTTCTCATTTAACTAGAGAAAATTCATAGAGTTCTGCCCAGAATGTACCACTGTGAGAATATTAAGCTGACCTCCTAAATGGCAGAAGACAGAATCTTTTCCAGTGATTCCTACAAGGCAGCCCAAAAGCAATGATTGATATAAAGCCTCTGTTAGAGAAAAGCTCTGTCTTAAGACTTCAGGGAAGAATTTCCTAGAACTGCCAATTCTTATTTTATCTTTATTGAATGTTTTTGTCTTCTTTTCAGTTTGAACTTTTCTGACTCTTGATGACAGTCTTTGTCTGGTTGAAAGGACCTCTATCCTAAACTATCAGGAACCTTTGATAGTTATAGACTGGGTTCAGACACCTCTTTATCTTATCTTGGATTTATTCAACAGATGGAGCATCTTAGGGCTTTCTTTGTAAGACATGGTTGCTGAGTTTTCTTAGGGTTTATAATGACATTAATGACTGTGGGGAAAGTTTTTTTTTCTGAAACATCTCTCATTTTTTACTTCATTTAAAATATATGAACACTGTAATTAACACAGTAATGGTTTTAATTATGCCGCAAAAATAATGCCATTTTCTATTTCTGTTCATTATTTCTCTGCTAGTGCCCTCAAAACTTGCACTAACCCCCTTTACTTGCTTCTTCACACTTGGAGCTCATCTACAGTAGCTTAACTTAAATGATCTTGTCATTATTTCATTTGCAAAGCACTTGGGATACTGTCCAGAAAAGATGGCCTCACTTAGAACAAATTCATGGTTGTTATTAGGATTTACAGAAGCATACTGAATTTGTGCTGATGGCTTTGTCTTTTAAAAAAAAAAACAATCTAATTGGGCCCTAATGATCCTCATTTAGTGGAAAGCTGTGTCCTTATTTTCAGTCAAGGCAATCCATTAGTGCTCCTGATGGGATCTTGCCTTTGTCCCAAGTCCTGAACAGGGCACTCCAGAAAAGAAGGGATCCTCAAAGAGATGTAGGTAGAGAATGAAACTAAAATGGGCTCAAACTCCTGTTATTCTGAAATTTCTCCTTTCCAGCCAAAAAATATCAATAAAGTCCCTGTCATATTTCTACCAACTGCACTGGAAAACCCTCTGAATGAGTCTGTCCAAAGCTTTGTGGAGATTAAGAGGGGCTGTACATTGATTTCAGATCTAATGTGGAAATGTAGGAACTCCTAAGCCCTCCTGCCTAGATTCTGGTAGATTTCTAGATTTTGTTTAAGAGTCCCAACAGGATTAGGAAATGCTGTTACCCTGTTTACCCAATGCTAAAGGAGGCTGCAACAAAATCAGAGTACCAGGTATCTTTATAATCAATTTCTGATTATTCATAATTGCATTCAATAATGACAATCAATAAGTGCAGTACATTTTTCAAAAGTAATTTCTAAAATATGCAGGTAATCCTAATGGAATTTGTCAGATACACAGCACTTGAGAGGAACAATGATCATGACCATGGATATTCAATCTATTGGTTTAGTTCATCATCATTGACTGTATGACTGTTCATGCTTTATAACATACTTCATATTTTCATATCCTTTCCAAATATTTTGTTTTGAACCCCATGTCAATAAAATCAATTTCTCTACTAATTTGAGAAATGGATGGGACAGGCAAAATTACACCACCCAAGAAACACTGGGAGCAGTTCCACAGATAAAGTGAAATGATATTTCTAACTACAGGTTTTTGGGGTTTATTTTTTGGTAGATAATTTAGAGAGATGTATAATTATGCATTATTCTTTGATAAAAACAAAATATTATATCTTAAACTTCTAGCCATCAATTTTGTAGCAAGACACCTTCATAATATAGCTTTATTTCAGGCTATTTTACCACTTGCCATGCTTCTGAATCCCTTCTGAATTTTCATAAATATGTCTATAGTATATTATATTCTTCCTTGCTGGAATGTGATTGTGAACTAAATTGTCATGAGAAAAGGCACTGTAAATATCCCGCTGCTAATATGCTATTTCTTATGGTGTTGTTTCTGTTTTTGTAATTTCAAAATACTAATTACTCTTTCTCCTGTTTGTCATGAAAATACAGTTCTTACATAATTGTGTGGCCAAGGTGTAAATTCTCTAGCAGATGAAAAAAATGTAATAGCAGAAATGACCACTAAACATAGAAAGAGTCAGGTGTTTTTTTGTTTGCTTGTTTTATATCAAGGTTTCCATGAAGAATCACTGAACATTAAAACAATTCTTTAATTAGTAAAAATGTACTGCAAAAATATGATTCCCATTTTCATGTCACTAAATCACAGTAATGTGCTAAAATAATTAGAATTGGTTGAGCTTTTGCTGCAAAAAAATAAAAAAATGTGGAGCAGAATCTGCTCTCAGTTCAGTAGGGACAGCCTGAGACAATTCATCTGGAGATAATAAGCCAGATTCACAGCCTGTGTAAGTTGTGCAGTTCCTCTGATTTCAACTGTGTCACACCAGATTTAACTCAAGTCAGTATTTGGCTCCATATGCACAGTCAACAGATTACACTCATAGCACCAAGTGCAGACTTTGGCTGGAGGAATTAGGTTGCAAACGCAGAAAATAGCAGGGCAATTAATTGTTTTTGGTGGTGGTCATGGGGGAAAGTCTTGGAAATAAGGATTTACAGAGGATAAGAACTCTCTAGTTCTTCAAATGAGGAGCTTGATGCAATGTGAAAAATAGAAAAATTCCCACATCTCTTTGAATTCAGGATGCTGAAGAGAAAGTCACCTGTTTCCAGGGTGAAAAATCCTTGGTATGATCAGCTGGTGCAGAAAAGGAAAGAGCTGCTCTGTGCCACTGCCTGCAGCATTTGGGGTTGGCATTTTGGGTCCTAAAAACCTTGGGTTTCACTGCTGCCAGCAGAGCTACTCAGTAAACAGTAAGGTCCCTCAGAGGGGATAGAAATGGATGGAAATGTTGGTAAATTCATTGTGTGGCTGAACCATCAGCACGTACAGAAATGCGTAGTATGGCTCTACTCTCCTCCAGGTATAGAGATTTTACACCAATGCAAAACTAATGACATAAATGCAGTTACTCCTGATTTAAATGAGGAAATTTTTGTTCCCTCTGAACTGTGACTTGATATTATACATGGCTTTTAATGATCTTTCTTTTTTTCCTTTTTTATGGTTTTGTTTTATTTTGTTTTTCAAGAGTGGCTGGAGTAAGCAAAATGAATAAAAAGCAAGGCTAGAATTGGAGCCTTCTGATTTCTAAGATTCTGCTTAGAAGAATAAGCCATGCCTAGAAAATGGGAATCAGGAAAGCCAAGTGAAGTGTTAGTGATATGGAAATATATCATCCATCACAAACAGCCTACCTTAATTAAAGTGCTCAATGCTAATCTAATGTAAAAGCCTCATAAAGTACCATAAAGAAGCTGAACTAATTTTTTTCTTAGATTGAAAAACTGTTTAAGATGTTTTAACTTACCATGACAAAAACCTGTGGAGGAATGAATTTTCATTGCTGTTTACCAGTGCAGAGGGTTTGGCTATATACACTGTTTAATTCAGGGTGGGAATTTGACTTTTTTCCATTTTATTTAATTCAAAATGTTTTGACAGCTTGACTTGCTATCACTAAAAGTTTAATCAGTCAGACATTTAGGGGAAGCTGCTCAGCCAGTATAAATCTTTCTGGTGAAAGTCACAAAAAAGGCATACCAATTATTGCTAAGAGGGAGGACTCATGATATAAAACCAAATATGCTAAACCATGTAACCAGATGGGTTTAACCATCTGATCCTGCCTAAGATGTCATTTTCAGAGCCCTTTTCTTTGAGTCTCACATCATGAGGAACTGAACTCAGCTGTCAGCTGAGTTCATATGCTGGTTTTAAAGCATCTTGTTAAGCTAAACATGGCCACTAAAAAGAAAGCCATGGCAATGTTGGTTTGCAATATGCAAACGCTGTGATAACCATAATTAGATGTAAGAGCCTGAAGTTAAACAACAATTGAAATAACTAATTTATTTTTCATTGAGTTTGGTGTTTTTTTTTTACTTAGAGAAAGGAAATTACCACATGCTGTTAAAGGTAGAAGGTTCTTCCAGAAAAGTTTTGCTAAGAGCCACTCTAAATATCACATTTTTAGTACAAATATCATATCCAAATATCACTATTTACATTGTATATAGAACATAATATTTTTGTCTTGTGAAACTGGGTGTTCTTCATCATGTCAGTGAATTTTATTCTATTTCTTGTTATAGAGCATCTGAATGGAAAAGCTGAATTATAATATCCAATTGTATAATTAAACCTTTAAACCCTTATTATTCATCATTTATAGCAGTTATTATTTTTAAAGTGGTAAATTTTTCAAATTATTTGTTGGAATACTGTTGAGTTTTGATGACCTTTTTCATTGTTTTCTGCATTAACTTATAAAGGCTTTTCACTATGATAAGTGACACATTCGGAGAGGAAATCACTGTGCTTAAAAAATATCATTAAGCCCAGTTCAGTGTAACTTGTTTTGTTATTTGTTTTTTGGTTGCAATATAACACAATTATTTTAAGGCATTATTCCTATGGGATGAGTCCATGAGAGATGACCAATAATGGCAGAACTGGCCTTCAGTTTTCACTGGATTCTGCATGCTCCCTCCCCAGGAAGAGCTGGTGGAGATGGCATAAACTGCAGCAGCAGATCTCCCAGGCAGTCAGACTGCTGTGCTGTCAGCCTTCCCCATCTCTTTGTTGGCTCCACAGCATCCATCTCCTTGACTTCTCTGATGGTTTTCCTTCGTTATTTTACCTTTCCCATTTTCTCTTTCCTATCCCCTCCTCAATCATGCTCAGAGAAATACTCCCTCAAAATCACCTTGCCAGTGGAGTAGCTGAGGACTATAGGCACCAAAATGAGTTTTAGGACACTGAGCCTGTTTCTCAGCTTTCAATTCTGTCCACTTTATTAACTGAGACTCATTTCTTAGTTCCCTTTTGCTTTGTAAGCTTGGGGAGAACCTTCTTTCTTGTGCTCCATATTGATGTTTGGTTGGGTATAAACAATGGTAAATGTTATTGCTTGTTGATAGCAGCCTTAGGCAAAATGCCCTTTAACTGGGGGGCAGAACCCATCCTTGGCACGGCTGTGGCCTTTGCTGACTGTACCAGGCAGAGAATTGATTAATTTTTTGCAATGTGCAAGTTTCTGATGCTGACCAATTCTGTAGGACATGATCCAAAAGTTCTGACTCTTTCCACCCAGTTTAAATTCTACTTTTTTTCCTGCTGGATTTGGAGATTTGCCCCAATGACCAGAGTGCCTCTCTAATGACTGCAGGATCAGCCATGCTGCCTGTGGTAACATCTTCACAGCACATTCAAGAATTTATCTGAAGTTTAAAATCTTCTACTTCATCATCCAAGAAAATTCAGAATGGGAAAGTAGTACCAAATGAATTTAGAATCCCTATCACAAATGACTGGTGGTTTTAAAATATACAGTTACAAAGTCTTACAAGAAGACCCTCTGATTAATAAGTAACAATAATAATAGTTGCATGTACAAAGGGCTGCACTAAATCCTTTACAATATTTGCACTTTGGCAAAGAGTATTTTGTTTCATATCACATACATTTTGTTAAGTAGAGGAAACACTGCTTCCCTGGTGCTTTTGTTTTTCCCTCTGGATTGTAGCAATGGAGCACTTGCATGTTGTGTTTGATGCCTTGCATGAGTAAGACATGCAATGGCAAGTTCCAGTCTGCATGCTGCTTAATGAATGTTTTCCTTTTCTCTCCTTCCCTGTTATGTGCTTACAGAAGACAACTATGTGGAAGGTGGGTGCTTTCTACCTTATTTTCCTAAGCTCTTGTTTTTCCCCTCTGTTCAGTGGGGTTTTCTTTTCCTTCTGCTTAATGTTATAAAAGTTCACATATCATTCAGTACGGTAAGTTGTATTTTCCCCTGCATAAAGGCATACAAGTTTATCGAATAGATGTGATTTATTTTTTCATACAGAACACAAGCAAAGCTCCTTGGCCTTATTGCTGTAATTCCAGAATATCTCCACTGAAACAACAGGATTTGTACTCGTGTGACTGATACCGTATCCAAAACCTCTCTGGAGATTTGCAGGACTGATTTCTTCTCATGTTCTGTATGAAAAACACTTCAAGAAACTATTTATCCCATCGATGTGGAGCCTAAACCCTCCCAATGAAATAGAAATGCATGTTAAATTCCTGTCTCTTAATTGCTTAGGAAAATGGAAAGCGCTTTTCTCTTTAATACTACAAACCTTGCTTATATTATATCCTTTACAGCACAAAGCTTTAGGAAAAGAGGTTTTCTGTCTAACTTTTCAGCATAATGCACTTGCCTTTGAGACACTGTGAAAGAAGCAGCATGTGATTTTAATAATTGAGTTGGTATGTAATTAAGTCCCTTTAAAGAAAGTATGGCATAGGGCAGTGGAAACTAAGGCACAATGCCATCTATCCTGAATATTGGTAAGTAAGTCTATTAGCTGGTAAAACATTCAAATATATGATAGTTTTAAAGTCTTTTTGCTTATAAGCTAAAAAGTACAGGTGCTTTTTTTATCTACAAATGTCTTTAAAAGTCTTTCTGTGGTGAATCTTTGCATACTGGATAAATTATTATCTATTTGAAAAAATTAGTTTACTCATCTAGACTGAAAAAATTTGCTTTCATTCTATTCCATTCCAATATTTTAAAAGCTATTTTAAAAGCAAGGAGTTTGTAAACTAACTCATATGCAAAGTGACTGTCCTGGCATGACTCTGACCTGGCATGCTCATGTGAGCCACTCGGGGCCTGAGTTCATTCAGGTTTCAACTCACTGTGAGCCACTGCCTGTTCAGGGGTGATTTTCTCAAGCCTTGAAGTGCTGGTGCTTCATTTCTCTGTGCTGCTGTATTCAATGGTGAAGGCAGGTGCTCAGATTTAGCACATAGATGATGCTCTGCAATTTTATTAATATATATGTTTTCCCAAGGAGAAGCAAAATTCAAATAATTCTGGTGCTTTACTTGTGGGCACTGTCATGCTTGTACACGTCAATAAAATTTCATTTTCAGTGTGAGATAAAAATGTATTCAGCAACACTGGAATAGAAATTCTAGCTGAAAAACATAAAAGCCTAGAAATAACTACCTAATCTTGTATTTGATCTGTGCATAAAACTCTTACTGGTGTCAACATGAGTCTCAAAATTTGAATTAGGTTCAGTATAACTAGATAAGGAGGTTCAATTGCATTTCATATATTCATTTATGCACAGCAGTAGAAGATAAAGCCTGGATAACTGTTAATCCAGACTTTACTTGAACCTAATTCTTAAAACTGCAACCTTAAATTTATTCCAACACAGGTCTGGATACTTATGCATATGTTAAAGTTACAAAGCATGAATATGTTAAAATGGAAGCATAGAATTGTGTACCAAAGCACAACTTGAAATCTGAGCTAAAATTTTTCATCTTTGATCTCTGATATCTGAGCATCTCTGTAATTTAGGCGACATAAGCAAACAGAAATATGTAATATTCAAATTTGTATGTACTTCTGGTAAAAAAGGCTGTTGTTTTTTCATTTTACTGAATTTGGACTACATTTAATACCTTCACTGCAGGTTTATCACATTTAAATTTTGTTTTGGCCTGTGCTCTGCATGGAACTCACATACCAAACTATGGTATCCTCCCTTCATATCCTCTTCCACTATCCCACCCTGTGCTCCTTAACCCTCTCCTCTGAGAGCCAAGCTCAGGAGAGAGTTGGAGTGGATCACACATGAGGGATTCCTTCTAAATCTTGAATTCCTAATTCACAAAGAAATTGAAGTAATGGTGCACAAATGAGTATTTTCAATGTATGGAAGGTCTATATGTGGCTACCTTAAGGATAAAAGTTCCCAGGTTTATTAAAAGCAGACTTTCATTTTGAAAATCTAGCAGTGATTCCTCCCATGGCAGATTTAGCTGTATCATTGTAAACCTCTCTGTGGAATGAACAGGTACAGTACTAGTAATGCTTCACTCTTCAATAGCCTTCACCCATAGATTGCAAAAATATAAAATAAGGTAAGTATCATCATGTGCCTTTAGCAAGGGAATAAAAGTGACCTTGCTGCTTGCAAATAAAGTAACACAAAGAGTGAAACAAAATAAAGTGTCTTGAGGATTTGTACTGAATTTTTTTAATTGGTAGATGTTTGGTTTGAGCAGTGTATGTCTTTTACATTCACTTGCCTGCATTTTTTTCATTGAATAACACTGAAAATGACTCTTAAAATTCAAGCAGTTTTTGTGATGTCTTCAAGAGGTACTTCTGCTATTTACATTTTTTTCTTCAAATTATGTAAGAGTCATCTATTTACAACTGACCAATTTCACATATTTTAACTAAAATAGTGATCACTATCAAACAGTGATGATCTGAAGTTAGACTTTTATTTAGTTTCATATAGCTATGAAGTTCATATGTAAATGTGAGATAGTAAGAGATCACCTTTTTTACATTCCCCTGGGAGACAGGGCAATGATTTGTTTGAAAGATCTTACATAAAGTAGTGGCTGAAAAGTCGTAGTTTCATTAAAGAAAAAGATGTAATGCTCAACTGGTTTCAAGTTTTCTTTAAATACAATTAGGGTCAAGTCAAAATCTGAGATTTCTTGCTATAGTTGCCAACACCAAAAGCTAAACCACAAAGATAAATTAATCAATAACAAGAAGGGACTGACACTTCCAAAGGCCATGTGGCAGGAGATCCAGGGAAGGACACCCAGCACTAAAAGAATGAATTAAATAATATCACCTGGTCTTTATGCTCTGTGTATTCAGCAAGCCTCTCTTGCAGCAACACTTACAGAGAAGGAACACCCATGAAAACATTTCTATTCTCGTTCACAAGCTGCAGACTGCCAGTTCAGCTGTGTGATGCTTCCAAAGCAATGCTGATGCAGGCATCCCTTCAGGATCACAGTCAGCTTTCATTTACATTGCTGTGAGCCCCAGGTAATCCCACCAGCTGCAGAGCTCTGTATTTGGAAACAGAATTTATTGCACAAGAGATCAGGCACATCAGGCCCTTCAGTTTAACTACACATCTAAAACGAGTGACATTAAAAAGCAATAATTCAACAAAACCATTGTTAGACTACTTGGACCATCACTTGAGATTTGGAACTGATAAGAGAAGAATCATTTAGACTGATTGCAGTCGGGAGTATCTTCTTTGAACTACCCCCAAGTAGCGTGAGTCATTTGTGCACCTAATTTTCTTTGTGAATTAGAAATCGCAGAAACTCTCTCTCTAGGAAGCCTGCTCTCCAATAAAGAGAAGGATATTTTATTGCTCACCTTCTTTGTGTGAATTAATTTCAATTAATTGCAATTAAGAAAATAATGTATGGCTTTTTTGAGAAGAGGAGCACATTTTACACATGAACAACCAATAATTCCTGAAATGGATCCTAAACCAGCTAAATTCAACAAGAATAAGTCTGTTTTTTAAATCAGACATAAAAAATTAAAACCCTTCATATATCTAAGAAAAATATTCTCCCAACATCACATTATATTCAATGAGATTTAAGTATCATTTTATTATCATGATTAAAAAAGATGAATATTTTTCCTTGAAGAGTAACAAAATTTGGCTCTGGATGAGTGATTATCATTAAGGACATCTGCTTTGAAATGTCACTAGACCTTTTCTGGTGTGATGGGATTTCATCTCACAATATAAGTATAAAGCAAAATCTATTTCTCACAGATTGAAGAAGTAGTTGCAGAAGCTGTCACTTAAATTTTCTTTATTGCTGTGTATTTTATATTGCATATGTAATAATTTGCCTTCTCTGGAACAAATTCATTCTACTGTCATATTTCACACAAATAAGGAGACATTCTTTGCATTATCATTTCAATGTGATGAATAAATTTTATTTAATTACCTGAAATGCTCATTTTTATGAGGGGAAAAAGATCAGACCCAGCCCATTTTTCAGGTTTAAACTTCTCCAGGGTTTAAAGATCATTTCACATGTAGAGGACAGGAAGTCCTCTCAGCAAAGTGTTCAAAGCAATATAATCAAAATATGATAAAGACAGATGGATTATTAAAGGAATTGGTTGGATTTGAAAGCATTTTATTATTTTCTGTCAATGCAAATACTGCACAGAAAAAAAAATACACAATAAAACAGCACCCAGTGTTTGAACTGCAGTTCTGTTACTTGTAGCCCAAAGCATTCCAACCAGTGGTTGAAAAATGCTCTTTGATTTCCCTCTGTGATACAGACATCTTATAGGAAACAGATGCCTGTCACAAAACATTTTTGTCAGTGTGACAACACCACCTTCCCGTGCTCCCTTGTTCATTGCTGACTGTGCTCTTGTTTCCCTTCAAGGTCTGGCGCACCTGATGATGGGCGACCAAGGTATGGGCTCTGTTCCTTTTCCACTCTGCTTTCATTGTTTCTTCTTGTTCTGTAGCTGCTTTGAATCCATCACTGCAACCGATGGGCAAATGCTTGAAAGCTGTCTTTGGCTGCAAAGAAACACATGGTTGTAGTCACATCTTTTTCTTGTTTTGTTTTTTGGTTGTTTTGGGTTTTTTTTTTTTTTTTTTGGTTTGCTCCGTAAGCTTTTGTCCTTCCTGCCTCCTCAACTCCCCCTCTTGCAAAACAATAACTAAAAAGAGGTGAGAGAAATAAGAAAGTGATTACAAAAATTCTGTGTATTGATCAGAAAATACAATTATGGGTGATCCTATTAAAGATAAACAAAGTGCCAGACCATTCTTCAGATAGCCCCTGAAAGAAGATGCTCCTCTTGTAACATTGTACACATTGAAGAGTCCATTTGCATTAATGCATGGCTGATTGGAAATGTGCAGAAAGCACCTGCTCCTGGCTTCTGGAATGCTGAGAGTACAGTTTTGCTACCTAACAAAACCAGTGATTTTTTTCCTCCTAACCATTGTCCATGTTACCTTTGTGACAGTCTTTCTTATCTAAGCATGGGTTATTTCTGTGTTTCTCTGCATGTACATGATTGGGAAGAAATAAACTAAATCCCTAATATGTCACTGATTGCATCTCCATTTGTCTTCAGACACTTACCTTAGACTTTGTCTCTTCATGTTCAGATACTATTGCATTTACATATACTCATGACTCTTACTGTTGTTTCTCTCCTCTTCTTTATTCTCTTTTTGTCTGGAAATGCTTTCTTCATGGAACCATTTCACCAAATCCATAGGTAAAAGTAAAGGTATTACATGATTTTCTTTATTTTTAATGCCATCAGTATACTTTAATGTATGTATAAATAATGCAAGTGAATGTAAAATTTTTGCACTGATAACATGAGGTAGGTATATTCTTACAGTAAATATTACATGGATATCAAGGTAAGGATAATTATCCTAAAGTACAGGCTGACCATTTTCTAAGTTTGTTTCCTGGTTCTGTAAGGGATGTGAAGCTTTGGCAGTGATAAAAGAGGCTGCAGCTCTAGAAGTGTTCATGATGAAGTAACAGCCACATGTTGAGGTATGCCTTTTTCTGTTCTCAAAGAGCTGCAGTCTAAACCACCAGACACAGGAAAAAAAAAAGTAAAGGTGTGATGTTGTTCAGTAGAGACTCTGGAGATAAACTGTGCAGGGTCAGTCCACAGCTTGATGTACGTCTTACATGGGAACAGCACTAACTTTAGCGAGTCTTTGCCCTGAGAGTTTCCTTTCATATTAATCACTTGGAGTGTATCTGAGATAAGAATTGGACAAAGGAATGAGGAAGAAAAAAAGCCAGAGAAGTGTGGGGTTTCTTTCAGATTTTTTTTTATTCTTTTTGTTTCTTTATGTAAAGAATGCCAGCTGTGTTTACTTCCCTCCTCCCAGAGGAAACAGTGCAGTAGGGGCAAGAATTTTTTCCTGTATAAATAAACATCAGGTTTTGCTACTAGGACACTTGTTCACAGGCACTGTGTAAATATATTTTTATGATAAGAAGGTGGTGATTAAAAGCCATTTAATCTCTGTTACATATGATGAATAATACAGTTCTATTCATCTTAGCCATTTGTCAGGGTTGCCTGTTCTTTGTATAAATCAGAAATCCAGTCTGCATGTTCATACTTTCCTGACTAGTTAAATTAGAAACAGACTTCCAGGTTTGTTGGTGTCTTGGCTGATTTAGTGTTTCCATACCTAGGAAGTTCAAAGACTGTAAATACAAATCTGTAGTGTCCCTTTCCTCCTCATATCTGCCCCCCTGGAAAGACTCTGTACCTGTATAGGTGGGAGACCATTTGTGTGTGTTCTGGAGGTCTAAGTCTTCTTTCTTAGGAAAACTTTTAAGCAAGTGTGTAAGACAATCTGTTCATTTCTTTGTTTTTTCAGATAATTTTGTTTTGTTTGCTATATGACTGATCCTTTTGTTTTTTAACAGTATGTGTGATTTCCTCGTTACTTATTATCTTATCCTAATCAGTAGATATCTTGGCTGCAGCCGCCTTAAAATTACATTTTTTAGTAACTGAACCTTGACACTATAGATAATTTTTTATTAATAATGCACAATTACTTTTCTAGATTGTTCTGTACACAGAATAAATTATGTAGTATGTATGGCACCAAAGGGTTTATTTTTGTGTTAAAGGAGTAAAATATAAATATTATGAATATTTATTATTAATAGTAGCTGACATGAAGAGCAGATTTTTTAGCAAAACATAAGTTCTTCTAGTATTTTGCAACATTTAGACTTTCATATTTTTTTTTTAATGTTTAACAACTGTATTTTAAAAAACTTACCTGTATATATTAGCTACGTTTAATTTTCAGTAATGTGCCAATTAACATAATTTAAACACCAGTGACCAATCATCTAATCATTTGACTACATTTTAGCTTTCATATGTTGATTTTTATTAGATTTATCCATTAAATATAGAAATAATCATTGCTGTGTTTTGAGAATCACAATACTTCTGCACATATAAGGTTGTATATTTGTTCAAACTGATGGAGAGGGTTTATATGTGTGCCAACTCCAGTTGCTTGTAACAGAAAATATCCCCCCATGTTGAGCCATATCCTGAACCAGGAAAAAAAGCCTCATTTTGTTGACTGTCCTGAAACTTTACTAATATCAGCTATTGAAACCTGTGGCCTTGAAACAGTTATGATAACACACATTTGTAACACAGGACAATATAAAAAATTATGAGGGTGATGGAAAGGAATGAAGGGAAAAAAAGAGGAAACTCCTTTGTTGTAAGTTCCATTTCTTGAGAGGTATGCAAGGGCAGTAATTGGAAAATTTTGGGTGATTGTATGATGAATTGATCATATTTTGGAAATATAAGCAATAAAACACTTTTAAGAAGCTTTACAATGTAATTTGTCCTGAAGAGTATAAATGGCTGAAGTATCACCATCTCCTTTATTTGTGTAAATATTCTTTGGGATACTGGAAAAGGAGAAAAAGAAAAAATCAAACCAGTGTATCTTCATAATTAGGACAGGGTGTTAACAAGGTAAGGACCTGGTGTTGGCAGAGGAAGGAGAAATGTGGCAGCCTCTCCAACTGGACAGTACTAAGTTCAGCACTATCTCACAATGGCCCTGATGTTTAAACATTTAGCTGTAAATCTAAAGTGGGATACCCTGGGTAATCTCCCCACAAATTACTCCTTGTAGATGCTATACCTAATACTAGGAAGATCTGCAATCTTTTATTTCTATTGGCATTTGTTTATTTTCTGACAAGCACCATATATTCAGAAACATTTAGGAATTCCATTTTCATCCCCTGGAAATAACTGACCTGTATAGAATTTTAGCAGCAACGTTGTCACAGCTCTGATGGTGAAAAGTCATAGTAAAGGTAAGGTTTGTAAATGGTGTTGATGTTTTTACTTGACCACTTGAAAACGTTACTCAGAGCAATTTTTCAATTCAGAGCAATTATTCAAGCAGATTTAAGGATTGCTTTAATTAGAAGCAGTCCTTAAATCTGCTGTTCATAATAGGCAGATTTGTTTGCCCCCAAAAAATTTGTGCCCAAGCAAATTTTCTCTGCTCTCTCCAACTATTGGAGGTGGTCTAATAAAACCGTTTCCACCTATAGGCCTTACCTCGTCAAAGTCATGCAGGATTATTTTGTGATGAACAGTAATAAGACTAAATTTATATGGCAACTAATGCAAAACACTCCATTTCTTTACTTAAAAAAAAAATCTCATCCTCTCCTTGTCATATTCTCTATTTCATATTCTTTTGGTGAACAATGAAAGGACTTTATAATTCACAAACTGTAAGAATGACGTGTAATACTTTGTTTTTATACTGCAGTTCTCTTAAGCCTATTCATATTTTTACCTATAGTTTTTTTTAATGTAATTATTATACTTTTGACTATATTACTCATACTGTACCTAAATACTATGTTCATACTCCTGTTCTATTTTTTTAGTGATTATGTGCAGCTTTAAATTATACATGAGTCACTCAGGTTTATAAAAAACTATTAAATATTGGCTAGCTGAGCAACAAGTGTTTCTACCAAAAAATTGATAGTACGACTGCAATTTATTGCATTAGATTGAAGGCTTTTGATGTGCTGGTATTTGCTTTACTGTGTATAAATTCTGAAGAAAGAGTTCAGAATGGCAATTTATGTATGTGTCAACATCCTTGACAAAGGAGGGAAACTTTTTTCTTGCACATGCTATTGCACAATACCTGTGACAGCACTAATTTTTTAATTATCAATCACACAACTGATTTGACAGCTGGAAAAATAGAGCATTGGAAAATAAAAGCAGTTTGTAGAAATTCTTAAACAATCATGAGCATAAAAGTGGTATGTTATAGCTAAGTAATTATGTGATGCTTGTGTCATGCAACACAAATCTCACCTTGTGACAGTAATCTCCCCTAACATCCAACTGTCTGGAATTTGGGCATTAACCACAAGTTCATCTTACTGGAATGACTTTCATTTTTTGCTCTGGTTTTGAAGAGCTAAGGTGGTCTTGGCTTCTTGCACTCTCATTGAAACACCTGTCCCCTCCTCATCTGCTGCTGTGTGTGCTCTTCTGGGTGGGCCTGAGAGACACCCATAGCCCATTCTTCCCTGATCCAAGCCCCCAGCAGTCCAGAAACCCTGTAAATTCTTTGGCACAGCCCTGGACTCGAGCTCAGCTCCTTATTTTTGGCTCAGTGCCCTGTTGACATGGACTCAGTTTCATGGCTTTTGCCTGGCAAGCACAAAACATGGATGGAGGGCGTTCCTGACTCCCTGGACTTGTTCACATGCTTATATATCCTAGGTGACAGCAGCTGGCTGGAAAGACTCCCTGCTAGAAGCGAAGTGAGGTAATTTAGGGTTTGACACACAATGGGGTTGCCAGGGTAGGGGAACTGAAGCTGTTTCTAGGTGACATTACAGGAGAAGAATGGATAACTTGAGCTTCCCCACTCAATCTTGTCGTTGTTTCTATTGATAAAAAGGAACAAATCAACAGGGTTTAAAAATCTAACCTCCACAATTCCCAAACATTTTGAAAGTCTTGGAAAATTTACAAAATTATCAGCATAAGAATTAAAAAAATATTCTCTTTAAAACTACCATAATTTTAATGAGTATTAAAATTTTTAAAATAAATTTATAGACTTTAAATATAAATTTCCTCAAAGAACTCCAAAGAACAGAAGCTACACATCATATTTCTTCTATAATGACTTCTTTTTTTTTCTAAGGAAACTCATCAGAATAGTTAAATAGAGGCTGCTGTTCACCAGAACTATTATAAGTAAGTTTCTGTGTGTAACTCATACCCCCATGCTTACAAATGTATGTTCCAATAAATATTTGTACTATCCCTATATTTATATGGTCAATATGTTCCAATTTTGGTTTAATATCATAATGAACTAGACTAAATATTTATTTCGATGCATCGAAGCAAGTAATTTTCTTGCACTTCAGTGAGTGATACCCTGCAACCCTGGAATATTGGCATTTGAAGCTGCAAATCCAAATTTATGTTGGATTATGATCAGTAAAAGGTCCCCAAGAAGACAAAAAATGCAGCAGAAGATGGCTGCTGAAGATGTTTTCTATCTGAAGCATATGGCTCAGAAGAAACCAATCAACATCAGGAACAGAAATGCAAATTCTTCCTTGAGACCCACACACTTGAAATTCTATCTGAGATGGCTTATTCCTCATCAGCAGTATGAAAAGAAATTGTAAGAACCTGTCACAAATATAAAAAAAATACTTTCTGAAGAAAGGGAAACATACTTATTTTTAAAATAAAATCACCACATGGTAATGTCCAATCCACAGCAAGAGTTCTAGTGCCTTACTACCATGAAAATAAAGAATTCACCATGTTCTGAATCATTCTGATGTCACTCAAAAGCATCATGTAACATGTATGTGTTTTTCATAGACGTCCTATGGATTCAGAGGAAAGACAATAAATGTGTAACTCTGGAAGATTTGATGTAAAAAATGTTATATTTGTAAATGTGTAGATTTCTGCTGGGTCCAGTAAACATTGTAGTATAGTACATAATGCAAGATTTTGGCTTCCTCAGCACAAGGCTCCACTTAGAGCACACGTTTATCCAGAAGATGGGTATGCTGACAGAAAACCTTTCAAAATAATATTAAGTTCTTTCAAGATGAAGGATGTGCATTTCAGGCCAAAAAGTATGAGGGGATTTATTGGGTATGGAAAACAGTTAAGCTGTCAATCTGAAGAGGTAAAAAAAAAAAGAATCAGCAGGTAAGCAATAAAAAAATAGGAAAACTTAGCATTTCTTCCTTAAAGCAAGCTTTTCTTTTAATGTATGTGTCAATGTACCTAGAAAATGAGAATTTAAAGCTGCAGTGGTCTGTACCTTTTTTGCACGGTGAAATTCCATGACAGTTTTATACATATCACAGACATTTCCAGTGAAACAGGTATTTGAGAGAAGTGTATGCCTTGGATATTGGAAAATCCTTGAACCTTCTTGTGAGCCAAATACATCAGCAGAGTGACACTAAAGGTTTCAGTTTCACCCTAAGATTGCACTGCATCTTCCTAGGATAAAATTCAGTCCTTGAAATCTACAAGAGCAACTAAACAAATGAGCCCAACAGAATCTACTTTCTGTTATTTCAATGAAAATCAAAAGTAGTTGGAAATTACTGTACATCTCAGAACAGAAGTCTCAGCTGATTTTAACATTAATCCAATCAGTCATGCTCAGTGGAGTTTCACCAGCTAAGTGGAAAGAAATTAGAGCCCCAAGGAAGAGTATTTGCAAACATCTCTAACATTTGTCTACATGGAGGATGACAAAATTCTGGACTAAGCTTTATCACAGCTTCTAAAGAATCTAAATCTAATGAAAGTGAAGAAATCTTAAGAAGACTGCTCTAGAATTGTACTGGTATAGCTGAAAATGGGGACTATGCTCTTTAAATGCACATTGTAATGATATTTTTCTACTGAGAAGAGCTGCCTTCAAAGGAATCGAAAAATATTTAAATATTCAGGTCAGAATCGATCATTCTTGTAGAAATAAGAATGCTGCATACAAATTTTTTAACCTGCTCTTTACAGGAATTTTCTTTGGTGGTAATAAAATGCCAAGGTACTTAGAAACGACAGAAATTTAAGTTATCAAGTCATCTTTAAACTCTTTTAATTAAAAAAATATATACTTTACACTGGTACTACTAATATACCTCTCTCCTGATTTTCAAAGACTTCTATAACCCTGATGTTTTTAATTCCTCAAAGGTGGTTTTCTGTATTTACTTCAGGGTCCACCTAGAGCAATTAAGCAGAACAGTGAAATTGTGCAAAGAACTGGGAAGTTCAGGAGCATAAAGGAAGATTCCCATAGGAAATTGTGGAGCATGGAATGTGGACATTGCTATGAAATTATGATCATTCTTTTAATGGTTTTCCTAGATACCAACCTGTATCCAGATATAGGGTTTTTTCTCAGACTTGGGAGCAAACAAAAGTGACTGAATCTTTTTATTGAACGAATTTATTCTCGTGAAAGGAGTCCTTTCTTCCTCATTAAATCTATATTCAGGGCAAAGGTTTTTTTTTCTGTTGGCACCCACTTAGAACAATTTTCTGATCAGCACTGCATTTCATTTAAAGGCAGTTTTTGTAATTTGCTGCTATGACTTAGAAGTTCTGGTACTTTTTTTTTTCCCTGCTCAAAGTAGACATTTATCCTTTAAAGAAAGGAAGCATCTGGACTGATTCACTGGCAACTAATAAAGCTGTATAGAAGCAACATTGGATAACAAGAGGCTACCAGAGAACACCTGGCACTGCTGGCATCACAGCCTTGACTTCAGTAGCTTCTCTGTCTTGGGGGTGGGAGGAAATAAAAGCAGCTGGGTCTAATTCCTTTCATCTGCCTTTTGCATATTCTTCAGACAGAGGGGGTCTGCCTGGAAAGCAAAATTCAGCATTGAGTGAGTATAAATCTGGAAAATTTTCACTGGGGTTACCCTTAGCTAACAGGTCTGTCCTGAATTCCATTATCGTGAGCCATGGTTATTCCATTTTCAGGAGTATCCACCCGAAGGAAAGGAAGCTGAATACCTTTCTGTGACCATTAATGCTCTGCTTCTGAAGCATCTTTCAGCTGACAAAAACCTGAGAGGTTCCTGAGGACAGCTGCATTGGTACTTAGGTGACCCCACTCCCAGCCAACAGTGACATCTCTCTCTAGAACTGGAAATCAGGAAGAGTTTCCTTCATTTCCTACTTCATTGAACCTGAGTTATATCAAAAGGTGCCAGATAAGGGCTTTTGATCTTAGGAAAAGGGCATGCAGGCCTTTTGCTGGTAATACAACCTGGTCTTTTGATTTTCTCAGTTAATGGCTGTGCTTAACCACTTGGTCTCACAAGGTACTTGCAAAATACATTTAGTATTTCTACAAGTCCATAAGAAATATTTTTTAAAACCCCACCAAAGTTGTATACATACAAATCACCATTGAAAACTATGTTTGCAGGCTGTGATTTTACTACTGAAGCTGTGCAAAAAATTAATTTTAAAGCCAAGTGCCTGTTTGACAAAGCTATTTGCACTATCAATGGATGTTTATTTAAATGGGTACTGATACTATTTGTATTAACTGCAACTACTGAGTAGTTGTTATGTAATTTTCAATTTTAGAAGAGTCATTTGGCTGTGGTTACATTGAACTCTAGCACTACTGTATGTTTATATCCTCACAAAAGTGATTGGAGATTTCAAAGTGTTCTATTTTAATTTAATCTTCATTTGCCTAAACACCCCTATATCACTGGGGTACAAGTAGTAAACTGGTGCTTTCCTTTCATCCAAATGCATCTGAAAACCATTAATTTTGTAGTTATCCCTCTAAGTTCTTACATCATTATGCACTTTCAAATGCAAAAAAAATGCAGCTGTGACTGTATCAGTCATGCACTGATATTTTTTAATGTCCTTAGCAGGTTTTTTTGTCTCTTTACTTCTCTGCAGTGAATTATTCAAATAAGAATACTGTCCATGACTGTGACTGTGTTATCATACTGGAAGAAAATTTATATTTCAGAAAAGAATAATATAGAAGTGTCTAAGTGCAAGATTGGACCAACAAAGCTAGACTTGGAAATTAGCAATTCTGTGTGATTCTCATGCAACATATTTATCTGTATAGAACTGTTATACATCTTATTCATATAGGAAAATATCAGAAAAATCTGTGGACAAGATAGGAAAATATCTATGGCAAACTTACATTCTGAGCATTACACAAAGCTACCTGAGTCCCACTGTTAGTCTACTGCTGCATACTTCCCCAATGCAAAGAAGGGGCTGTTCAGGCTACTATGAAGAGGATAAATTCCTGTATTCCTTTTGAAAATATTGGGAAGCACTGAATACATGGAGTAAAACACAGTAAGTCATTCACAGTTCTAAAGGACAAATTCCTCAACAATTTATATTAACATATCCACATTTACCATGCCTACGTGGAGCTGCATTCAGGATGTAGTCACATTAGCAGGTAAATAGGACCTGCTGCACTTCATCACTTTACCTCTCAGAAATGGCTCTATCTCAGGTTTTATAATGCTTTATATAATGACAAATATGTAATAAAAATCACTCATATGTCATTACGTGTCATTTATTCTCTCTTCCAGGAAAACACATGCATTTGATATTTATCCAGTGCTCTAAAATAGCTGATAGACTTACACCTTGCTAACAAGACTATTCATTTTGGTTGTCCCTGAAATTAATAGGCTTGTTAAAGGAACAGGTTTTTTGAGAGTTCTGCATTTATCAAGCTGTTATGAAAGCAAAATGAAAGTTTAATTAATATTTTACTTTTCAAAACACCTAAAAGATCTGTATATCAGCCCTATAGCTTTTAATAAGTACATATAACTCTCAGAAATGTACATATATCTAGGTCATGCTAATTATCCACCTTGGGAGGCAAGAATGTGCCTATACTCCTCTACCTAGTTGGCATACTCTTGAGACCCAAGTCAGAAGAGCAGGCTTCAGAAAGTCTAAAAATACATTTACTAGGTTCTTAGCCATTAAACTGCTTAAAGAGGAGGTCTCTCATGTACTGGCTGACAGCCTGTAATTTCTATTATGCAGGAAATGAGACTAGATAATCAAAAACAACCTTTCTGGCCTTGAAGCCTATGAATCACACAGAACAGAAAATTTACTGTGGCAACACGTAAGAAAATTGTCAGGCATTAAAAGAGTCACAGCATTTTTGCTTTATTAGTGGCACTTTTATCAGGTTTCTTGTGTAGATGGGATTATGTGTCAATGAGCTCCCCCAAGTCAAGCCCTTATGGACTAACTGGGAAAACCATTCAAAGCATTCCCTCAAGCCAGGATGTACCATGGAAACTGAAACATATATGGAAGTGTGAATCAAAGGAAGGTTAATCCTTCTCAAACTTAAATATTTTGCTATGGTTATTTATTTTGAATACTTTGAATTGAATACTGCAGTTAATCTCATATTTAGGAGCGTTATGCTATTCAGTATTTTTGTTTTATACAGGTTCTCATAACACATTTGCAACAGGCTTTGGAGGTCTTTAAGTTATACTGTAAGAAATGAGCTTACCTTGTCATACAGTGGCTGCTACACCAGATAAACCCTGGGCAAAATGTTGCTGTGGATTATTTGTGCAGCAAAGCTGGAGCAGTTCATATCTACCCTTTTATAAAGGGAAAAATGCTGAAAATTAAATGAGAAATAGAAATTGTGATTGAATCCAGGAACTGTTATAAACTAGAGGGTACACAGTCCCATAAGAGTGCTCTGAATTAGAGAGAAGAAAGATTCAAACTTATAAGACCCAGAGTCTTTTAATATAAAGACTGAAGTCAGCATTCTAATATTTAGTTTCTCTTTGAACCTCACCATTCAAATTTATATTCACTGAGAGTTAAGTAGTCTTTTTTAGTTGCAATATGCTCACACTAAAGGAGAGGACGGAATCATAGGCTACTTTATTGAAGGACTTATTATTCTACATCAGAATTATCTTTATTCATGAAGACTTCAAACACTTTCTTAATGTTCAGTTTTACTGTAGCTAGGAAAAGATCCTGTTATTTGCTAAAATTCAGGAAGACAAATGGGTCTATGTTGTTTCTCTCAGAACAAATGAAAAAAAAAAATTAAGGAGTTATTTAATTCAATGGATTTAGAATATTTCTAGTTTAAAAAAATTCCAAATCTTTCCCTGGTAATACATGTTGACTATCAGGGAGGAGGAGGAAATACAATTTTTGAGATATATCTTCTATGCCTCATTAGTGGTGTTCAGTTACACACCTTGTAGGCTTAACAGCCTCTGGGTTATTAACATTTTCCTGCTTGATAATTTATTAATACAATGGGTCAAATATATGTACAAGCAGCTAAATATGGGTCATTGGGAAAAATGAAAAATCCTATTCACTTGGATGGGGAAAAATGTCTCTCCTACAGATTTTTCTTTATTCTTTTATGCACTTATTGTTGATATATATTATGGAAGCATCTCTGTGTAGCTAAGAGGAGACCTCTCTTTTGGAACATCTGTCCTTGTTTTCTAATCTACCTCTGTGTCCTCAGTGAAGCTGGTAATTATTCAGCCATCAGTGAAATTACTGATTTTGTGGGGGAAAGCCATAGGGAGGTGGCATAAGGAATTCTGATTCAGACTGAGAAGTGGGATTCAGATAAGGAAAAGCTGATTTCTATTTTTCCATGTCTTTGGATTGTGCTCAAGCAATGCTGGTGTGTTAGAGAAGAGCAGGCTTCAAATATGTGGCAAATCCATGGCTGTGGTTCCTCCTGTGCTGCTGCACGGTGAGTGAGGGCACTTCAGAAATTCTCTGAGCAGCTTCCTTCTGTCTCAGTGTCATCCCTCAGAACTGGCAGCATCTGGTATTCCCAGAGAATTAATTTCTGGGGAGTGTTTGAGAACAGGGCATATTAAAATGTCACTATGAGGATGCTGTCCTATGTTTGAAGGCTGATACAGAGGAATTGACAGCTAAAAGCTAAACAAAACGTAAAAAAAGCCATTCCAAGAACAACCCTAGACTCCCCAGCAGTTATAATTAGGTAATTTTGTGTAATTTATGTTGGATTATAATATTCAGATTGGTTTAAATGAGTACATAGGTCAAA
This sequence comes from Ammospiza caudacuta, assembly GCF_027887145.1. Taxonomy (NCBI): domain Eukaryota; kingdom Metazoa; phylum Chordata; class Aves; order Passeriformes; family Passerellidae; genus Ammospiza; species Ammospiza caudacuta. The sequence goes on from NC_080595.1 coordinate 11,137,898, forward strand.
AGCACCATACAATCTCTTTTTCCTTTACATTTACAATATATTTTATATTTTTTCTTATCTTGTGTCTGTTTACAAGAGACATAGTTCAGCAGAACTGATGAAGCCCTGATGCTTTCATGGTTGCACAGTGCCTGTCATTCTGCTGAAGGACTGAGGAAAACCTAATTGGCAGTTAAAGCATGAACTTTCTGTACCTCAAAATATGGTTCTCAATTCCTATTTTGCCTGTGGTGCATCTGCTGACAGCTTTAGCAGATGTTTGACTATCAGTGAAGTGTGGTCATGACTGTTGATGTGGTCAGGCATGTTATTTAAAAAAAAAAAACAAAAACCCTCTTTCCAGTATTCCAGGATGTGTCTGATTCAAAATCTAGTTTAATTTGGTTTTAGTTACTCAACATGGAGCACCTTTGACTGCTTCAGAGTTTGAGTTTATTGTAGTGGGTTTGTCTGCAAACAGGCACTAGGAATGAAACCAAACAGATAGTAGTGCCAGATTGGGATGGTTTGGAATGAGAAATTTATCAGCAGTAACACAGAGCAAGAAACAAAGAGGAGTAACTTTGAATGTTGTCAATAGGTTTGTATTTTTTAAAAAAAGCTTTGCAGCTTGCATTTGGGCTGTTTTCCCTTCTGCTTTGTTTTGGTTTTGGGGTTGTTTTTTGGGTTTTGTTGTTGTTTGTTGTTTTGGGTTTTTTTTAACTGAGTAATAAACAGGATTCCTGTGGTCTAAGAACAAAGCCACTGCATCTGTGGAGACCAATGAAATACTAATTGGATTACAGGTGTGCTTAATTATCATGCACTGAAGGTGTTCAATTTTCCTGTGATCAAGGCAGTTGTGTGAATATGGACTGCAAGAAAGGGTTTTTTTTCTTATGCTAAGTGAAAAGCTCAGAAAATACAAAAAGGATGAGTAAAGCTGACAGGCACTTTACTAAAACTTTATGCATCTCTTTTCTCTTGTTTTTTTTCCCTGAAGGACAGTGTTTTTCCTTATAGTGTGAATATTTAGCATTCTTTTGAGAAGCATTTTGCTAATTAAATACCTGTAGCACCTCTAGAGATGCTTGCAGCGTGGGAGGACAATGACTTTTGGCACAAGGCAGTGAGAGCAGCATGTTCTGGGTTATTGTATTCAAAACTTTTCTTGGAAATTAAGGCACTAAGTAGAAAACTACGAGGGGAAACTTCAGTGTCCTGACATTTAAACCTGGTTCTAGACAGATTTGAAAACTACCTGTGTTTGTGAAGTCTCAAAGAAGGCAGGAAGGTTCTGAAGAGCCTTAGAAGTACAGGCATAAAAGATTTTATTATTCTGTTCTTTTCTCCTACTGACTGTGTCTCCCTGTTGCTAGGAGAAAGATAAGGTAACTGCTCCCAAAATTTTAAGATACCATAGCTATTTCCTGTCAAGTGTTTTCTCCTAGGACTGACTGTTCCAATACTCAGTAGGGCCCAAAAAAATCTTTGATAAAGCCAACCACTCATACTTTTTTTTCTCCTTATATTCCAAGGTTTAGGAAAGGGAGAAGTTAAGAATGGGAAGGTAAAAGAGCTGTTGCTGTGGGAGTGGATGACAATTTAGAAGTGGAAAACCCAGACCTGGCAATCCTTAGTCCTGGCTTGGCTTGAGAGTGTAGAGAAAACTGCCTGAGAGTCCTGGAAGATGTGACTTATTCAAGTTCTCTGGTTGTTCATTTAGTCTTTAAAAAGAAGAACCCTGCTTATGCATTTCTGTCACTTTTGATGTGTGATCAGAATTCAACAATGCTACATTTCTGTCAAAGGCTCTTCAACTCCAACGCTTCCATATCTTCAATTTTCATAATTGATTTGATAACAAAATTACTTAATATTAAGTTCATGACAATATTTTTCAAGAGAAAAAGGCTTCCTTCAACCATTCTCCTCCCCTCATTACTGTATTTTAATTCCTCTCTCTGAAAGTCATATTAAATATTTAGTCGATAGACTTGATTTGATCATTACCTGTACATCAGCAAAGAATCTTTGCAAATACATTGAATTAAAAAGAGCTGTATGTACTTTAGCATGGATGATTTAAGACCAGTTGAGGACAAGGAGAAGGAGATCTATATCAAGAGGAAGGTTAATGAAGACAAAACCCCAAGACCTCTAGGTTTTAAGCAGAGGTCTATAATATTTGCCTAACAAGATTAGGTCCAGGGGCAAAACTAAGTAGCATAGTGCTCAGAAATAATCAAAGAGGTGAAGGTAAAAGAAGGAAAAAATAAGCAAAATAAAGCATAAGAGAGCAGAAAGAATTTTGCCTCTGAAATCAGCAAGTGGAAACAGTCAAACCCAGTTTTATTTTATACCTTTTTTACCAATGACATGTAAATAGATCTTCTGGCAATTTCCACTAAAATTTCTATTATGTTTTGTGTATTTAAGCCTTAACTAAAGATAAATAGATCAAATAACCTCTGATTCCCCAAAACATGAACATTTAGTTATAGCTTTTTAAAAGTAGGAATAATACCTCTTACATGTGCTATTAAGTATTCTAGATGCCTATTCCATAACCACATTATTCTTAGAAGCAAAAATGCTTCAAGTCTAATGTGAAATATAAATGTATAAGAAAATAAAGTGAAGAAAATCAAATAGGTAGAAGGTATGTTATTATTTAGTAATGTGCTTGAATATGGTGCCCAAACATTTGTATTTTCCCTAAAGAAATGTGTTGAATATTTTTTTATATATAAACATGGAAAAGGGAAAAAAGCCCCAAAACCCTCCCTATTTCTTAAGTAAAAAATTTTATGAGGAAATAAAATAAATTACATACATTACACTACATACATAACAGATATTACATACACCCAGTCATTATTTATGTGCATTGAAATGTCAAATAATCTGGAAAAAAGTAGCAGTTTTTCAGAACTACTCTTTCTTTTTTAATAAATCCAGGAGCAATATCTATATAAAATGGCTCTAGAGCATGCTGAATGCATTTTAAATTTATCAGCAAACTCCTTTTAGTTATCAAGCTTGAGAACATTTATCCTATTCATTATTGACATCTCCCAGAATTCTTTCCATGGTTTTGTGCAAATAGCTTGGCAGCTTTTGGCAAATAGAGGCGATTTTCAGTAACATTTTTCAGATACTTCAAATTGAATTATACATCCGGAGACAGTCAATCTTTCTTACCGTTAATTTTTCAGGGAAAAAAAATCATTTTGTATTGAAGGCCAGCTCTGCAAAGGGGACCTAAGCCTTGCAATGCTAACAGAGATCTGACCAAAGGGCTGGAAAAATCCTGCCCACCAGAATGCACAACTCTTGCTTCAGCACACAGGCTTGTTCTGCAGTAAAAGGGGGAAATATGAGGTGCCTTTGGGTACTGTGGGAATTTTAGTACTGTGAAAGTCAAAACTATGAGATTGCTGAGTAAAGGTTGTGAGATCTAAAGAGTGCTTATCAAAATCTACTTTAGGAATTTTTATACATCTCAGATTTGCTGTTTCAACATGACAATGTTAGGAAGGCACACCCATGGCCACAGCTATCTGGCATTTTTTGGCACCTTGTAGCTTTTCTTTTTTACTTTGAATTCTCTTGTCTCAAACCATTTTATTTTAAAGTTGCTCAAAACTATGCATTTCTAATTGTAATGATGGTTATAGACTCTTGACCTTATTGAAGTAACTCAAGTCTTTGCCCAATAAGTCTGCGATATTGGACAAAGTCTTTGTTAGGCCTTTGGCCTCTCTTTCCATGGTTATTGAGTGTCTGGAAAGAAGGTTTAAATGGATGAAGATTACAACAATATGTGGAATCTTTGCATCATAGCTAATCCCAAAGCTGGGAATAGGGCTGAGCTGTAGCCTGGGGCCTTCCTTAAGCATGGAGAGCAGAGTCACTTCCATGAACCAGGCTGATCCAGCACAGACAGCAGAATCACCAGGATGGTGCAGTCTCACATGCACAAATCTTTTATTGCTACTGACTGAGATACAGAAAAGATTTATAGTTTTGGCCAGCCTAGGCTAAGTGGGGTGTAAAATGATTTCCTTTCCAGAGCTCAGAGGCTCAGGACCTGATCTGTTGTTATAAAAGTCAGTGAGAAAGTTGAGGTGTGCTGAATGAGGTGCTACCCAATGCACTGAGCTTGTTGGGTCATCTTGTAATCAAGTCTGAGATTCCTTTCTAGCTGTTAAATGCAGCCTTCTGCAAATGTTAGGTGAGTGTCTAGATTTGCAGATCAACTTTCAATGATTTAATAACTTCCTTAAAGAAAACAAGTGTTAGTTTACAAGGTAGGATTGAGGGAAAATGCCTTACAAATCCATTGAGAATTTGCATAGGAATTATATTATCAAATGTCAGCTGATAACTACTTTGTTGTATGATAATTCCAGCACTTATTATGAAATTATTTGTGTTGTCATCAAGTTTTCAGTTGTCTTAGAGCAAGAATGCACATATATCTGTGTGATGGTGGTCAATAGCTGGACAATGATCTTAGAGGTCTTTTCTAACCTGAACCATTTCAATGGGTTTTATGTATCAAGATAAGGACAGAGATTGCAAAACCAATATTTTTCCTCACAACTTTACTTCTTTGTAATCTTCCATGGAAGTTCTACTGTTCTGTGTTTTCTTTGGAGGGAAGAACAAAATACTTGATGCTCTATATCCAAGCCTTCCTGTTCAGCTGCAGGAAATGCTCCCACTCTCATAAGTATGGTTTCAACCTGCAAGCGTGGCACAGAATGAAATTTCATAGGGTTATTAGATTTCATGCTTTATTAAATCTGGAGCCAGATTTTTCTGTAGCCAAGCAGGACAAGCCTGAAGTCCAAGAGAGTGGGGCTGGAAGTGCAGGAGAAGATATGGGAAGTCCAGTGTGGTCAAGTGATGAAAGAGGCTGTCAGGGATGGACCACTAATTTCAAAAGGCACCTTTCTGCTAGGAAGGAGTCCTCAACAGACAGAAGATGCTGGAGAGCACTAGTGGTGAATTCCTCTGTGGTGAATCCCAAGCTGTCAGAGCAGTTTTGTGGCGCAGATATGTGAGCAGTGGTTTCTCCACAGTGAGAAAAGTTCTCATAGTCCATCCCTTGGTACTAACAACTAATTGCTCTAAGTATGTGAGAGAGTAGGCAGTGGTATTATTTACTGTAGAGGAGTTGGATATAACTCTAGAAAAGCCAATATTCTGCCATGAAACAAGCTACTAATTTGCTTATGTGGTAAATTGAGAGTGCTGCTCTTACAATTGAATTATTCGTAGGAAAATGGAAAAAAGCCTCACCCGCTCACCTTCATGCAGCCCACAGATATTATTGGCAGGCCGATGTGGTAGAAATTTGTTTTGTGTTCAGAATTATAGTAATGAAAAGGGTCATCAATATAGCTAATATTACTATTGATTCAGTATTGCTTTTTTTTTTTCCACTTGCATTACTGCTTTGCCATGATCCATCTCTCTTGTGCATTCTTTGTTCTCCACTTCTAAGAAATGAAAATACACATCCCTCAATCTATGTCTTGAAGTAGTCAATAGCTGCTGAAGGAATGTTTTAACTTTGGCCTTTAATGAAAGTCTTTTAAGACTTTGAGCTGTGACAGACTATGTCATTAAAATACACTTTAATTTGTGGTATAATTTATAAAAGTGTAGGGGGTTTACATGTTTATAATAAATGGATATATTTCTATCAGTGTGAAAAAAGCAGTAGATTGAATAGTATAAAAGTCAGTCACTAATTTTGTGGTTATATAAATTCCTATTTGAAGCTTTTAATTGAATTAATCAGTTTAAAATCAGATTACTCAAACACAGCGAAACTTCAAATGTATTGACATTTGTTCTCTCTGACCTTTATGGAGTAAACTTGACAGTATTTTTAATCAATAATTTGGCTGTGAGCTTGTTTCTTAGTTAAGCTCTGGAAGGGCAATATCCCATCCTTACTGATGTCTATGGCAAAATTCTTCTTGACTAAAATGAGGTTTGCAGTTCAGTCTTTCTGTTTTTGATAATTTAAAGTCATACACCTTACAGAAATTTTAAAGAATGATTCTTTAAAATTTTTATTCATATGGGAACTATATAGGAAGGAAATTATAATTTAGCACTCAACTACTTGCACAAGCATGCAGACACTACCCTAGTCACAATAATAGACTAAGTCATAACTCAATGGCAGAGAATAAATTAGATGATATTGTGAAGATATCAAATTCAGCATGTAGTATAAATAATTTCTTAACCAAAGCTGGTAAGCAGTTAGTATTAATTATTGTATTTAAATCAGAACAAAGGTGAGGAAACAATACTGCATTGTTTAAGAAGCAATTTTAATATGAGCAATACTAAGGAAAATTTGCTTTCAGAGCTGGGAATGTGCTGTAGTTAAGATAAAATTGCTCAGACTCATTTGACCATTGATTCTGTTTTTCATCATGTTCTCTTACTGAAAAAAGCTGTAGTCAATCAAACATGACCGTTGTATGATGCAAGGAAAAGCATAGATGTGCTAAGTAGATTTTAAACATTATTCTGGTTTTGGTTGCTGTAAACCATAAACTTCTAACTATTGCACTTTGTATGAATAATCTTTGTTTTTAAAGACACATTATTTTTATAAGAAGAAATATGTGGTTTTGGTGTCTGAATAATTTGATCCTAAGGCACAGGAATAAAAAAATATGCTCTGAGGCTTGCAATCTAAAGCCAGCTTGCTATATCTGACATTTATCTGCCCCTATTCAATTTTGCTCTGGGGAGGACCAGCAGCTCTTTGATTAATTTACAACTGCTTCAATATGAAATCTTAGTCATGGCACTGTGATGGCAGGTCAGCAGCAATACTCCTTTCAAGGTGCTGCCTTGGAAAGGCTGGAAGGCTATGGATGTCACTTACAGATTTTTTAATGTTATTTTTCTCTACATTCTGTTGAATTCTTTTTTTCCATTGCTCATAATCACGTTGAGGAATGAGGTCTTAGCCACGCATTTATAAAACTCTATGTTCATGCGAGCAATTGGAGAGCAAGAAAAGGGCAAAAGAGCCAATGGGTATATTTTATAAAAACTTACTCTGTTTCATAAATTCTACTAGCAGCAAAGATCTAATTCAGCTGCTGTCAAATTTTGGGCCACCTCAGAGGTACTCATGAAGAATGATGTAACTTCAAATGTCCCATTAGCCCATCAAAGGATTAATGGGAAACGATGCTTCTTGAGGAAGGCTCTGCATTGCTTCTTTCCTGCTGGGGTGAGTCCCAGACAGCTGGCTAACCTGTGTTAATAGTCTCTTTTCTGTCGCCAGACTCCTGTGAAAAGGTGTAGGAAAGCTGGAAAAGTGCTGTCATGTCCTTATGACACATGTCATAGCATCTGTTTCATTTTTCCCCTTCCTTGTGAGCTCACCTGGAATTCAAAAAGCACTTACATGAGAAGATGGTTCTGCAGATAATCCTGACTTTAGTTTCTGTCTTTATCAAGACTATAATATTCTATACTTGTTTGCAAATGCCTTGTCTAGTCAAATTATTCTCAAAACCTTGGTTATTTCTGAATAATATTAATTGTAATGGTGACATACAAAGATATTTGCCTAAGAGACATGACTGTAAGTCACACTAACCAACAAGCAAAACCTTTGAAACCAAGCTTCATCTGGGTGTATATTTCTGTTACTGACTCCATGCTTGCATTCATGGTCTTATACCCTAATAGGGAAAAAAAAAAAAAAAAAAGTTAATTTTATGCTGCAATTTCATGAGAAGAAGGCTACTTGTGAATTTTCAATATATTCACTAAGCCAATATCGTGCATGTTCTGACATTCTAAGGTCACTTAAAATATCTTTCTCTAGATTTATATGTGCTGTACAAAAAAAAAGCCAAACAAACATTAGGAAAAATAAGACCTCATCACAGTATTTTAAAGTTTATGATTCATTGCAGTTCACATATTTTAGTACAATTCCATTCTAGATTTTGTTTTGTATGATTTTTCACTGTAAGAACGACATTTAAGGGAAAAAGAAAAAAGGAGAGATACCATCCTCTGTGCAAGAAATCTATTTTAAGCCTTCTTTCTTTCTTTCTTTCTTTCTTTCTTTCTTTCTTTCTTTCTTTCTTTCTTTCTTTCTTTCTTTCTTTCTTTCTTTCTTTCTTTCTTTCTTTCTTTCTTTCTTTCTTTCTTTCTTTCTTTCTTTCTTTCTTTCTTTTTCTTTCTTTCTTTTCTTTCTCTTTCTTTTTCTTTCTTTCTTTCTCTCTTTCTTTATCTTTCTCTCTTTCTTTCCTTTCTCTTTCTTTCTTTCCTTTCTTCTCCCTACGTAGTTCACAGAAAAAATGTTTTGATCTTAGCAAGAGATCAGTAGGCAGAGCCATTCACAGTTAGACATTCTGCAGAAAATAACTTGAATCAAATTAACCTGGAGCACCTGCTGCAGTTTTGCCAGGTAACCTTGCTCTCAAGCAGGTTTTAAGTATAATAAATTATATTTATGTGGTAAAAAGCAGTGCCTTGTGAATTGTTAAAGATATACTCACTAGGTTGCACTGTAATCCCCTTTGTAATCACCCGTTAGTGTATCTTTTATGCTTTGAGATTACAGGGTTTGATTTCAAAAAAATGGTGGTCATACTGTTTTTATTACTTTTACTTCCAAAGGTCATGTTACAGCTGTCAAAAATAAGCATAGATCTTGGTATTAATATTTTAAAACACAGTGTTGGCAAGCCCATATTGTTACTCTCCCCATGGTAATTTAAGGTTGGGGAGCTTTACTGATTAAACCCTTCATTTTAATTTTCAACATTTGCATTTAAAAGGTAGCTCCTTTGACTGGTAATAAATGAGGCATTGGTTATATTTAATAACTCCTATGCATTGTGGTGTCACAGCAGACCCACAAGATCCTACATGCTGTCACATTTAGGATGATAGATTTTATAAAACTGCGTTGCATAAAGATGAATCCTTTTGTGCTACCTTGTAAGGTTGCCATGGTGACAGAGCACTGCTTCATGGGAATTTCACTTTTCTGGTAATGTTAGATACTGAACCCAAAGCTTCTTCTTTAGATTGTTCTTAAATCTCACTTTTAATACATTTTGTAGGGGCTTTTAATTCATATTTTGTATCTTTATTTTCTCAGAAATATCTCCTATAATGCTGTCATAGGTGAAGAGCTAAATGTTGACTTCCCAAATGATGAGCATGGTAGACACTTGAAATATTTTGGGGTTTTATGTTCCATGCCAATGCTCCATTTGATAAATATTTAGGATGTGTTTTGCAATTCCACACTTTCTCTGAACTATAAAAAGAAAGATCTCAGACCTCTAGCTATGGGAATATCTCTATCATGGGAAAACATTACAGATAATATGCTGTAGACAGATAAACCCTATATTTCTTTTTTAAAATTGTTTTGTTAGCAAAATGCATTGGAAAATGGTTACAAAAATGTTTTTAGGTCTGCAAATAAAGCCACATTTTTTTGTGGCGTAATTGTGCATTTCTCTGTAGCAGGTGATGTATTTTTATCATCCTGTTTGCATAGGAAATCATATGGGAACTCCAGTTGATCTGACATTCATAACCCACTGATTTTCTTTACCTTTACAAATGAAAATGACTGACGTGGAAATCCTTATTCCCTGCCCTAATCCCTTATTCCTGAATGCCTGGCTGTGGATTGTTCACTGTGCTGAATCAGCCAGAACTATAATGTTCTCAAGACACAGCCAACTCCTTGGCATATGGCAGAAAATATATACATGGATATAAGCCCTACCATTTGGTACCCAGTTGGAGCTCCCTAGCTATGCTAATGAAATTCATGCAACAGGAATACTTTTCTGGTGGAAGGATCTCTTGCTGTTTTCACATGAAAACAGATAAAATGAAGTGCTTTCCTGAGAAGAGTGTTAGAAATTGTTCTGCACGTTCTCCAGCCCCATTCACATTGAATGTTCCCCCAGAGTGCTGCAGCATTTGCTCAGAGCACCTTGGGGAGAGCCTGGCAAACATCTCAGAAATGACTGAGCCAACTGAGGATGGGTGCTGGAGGATGTGAGAGCTGTTTTGCAGAGAAAAGAAGAAACCTCACAACTTTATAAAAGTTGTAAAGCTCGGTATGTTTATTTACGGCGCCGGACACATGCGGAGAAAACTCTCCTCAAAAGGCATGTGTACCTCTGAGAACTTCAGGTCTCCTTTATCCCCCTCTCAAATACATATGCATACAGTTTCACAGTAGATTCATACATATTCATTTTTATGGGTTTCGTGTGACTTTTACTACTAGTTCTTTTTTATCAGAAAGAATTCTGAGGTCAGGCTGACTTGCCCTTACAGCAGTCCCTGTCTCTCTCTATCATCTTCTGTCTCCTCCCCTTTAACTCTGTCCTTCGCTGAAGTAACTTCACTGAGCTTAGGCCTTGCAGTCTGGCTAAATAACTACGATTTCTAACCACAGACTCAACTCAAAAATGTACATTTCACCTAAATTAAAATGGATTTCCGTCCTGGAAAATTTTCACTTTGCTTCAGAGCCTCTTCCTGCATGGGGAAGGATGGCACTGTGCTCTCTGCTAATTAAACAGGCTTTCCTTTCTCTCTTGCTCCCATTTGAAACAGTCTTGGAACAAGAGAGTGTGAAAAGGCCAAAAAAAGGGAAGCCTCAGGGGGAATAGAATGAAGTGAGGGAAGACCTTTGTTTCTCATCTACTTGAAAAATTTTAAATCTCTTCTATCCAATATTAGTGTTTAAACCTATCTACAAACTGTCCTGCTGCTAGTGAAATCCTTCATTGCCTGTAAACCTGCCTGCTGTCCTCATTTTCCTAAACTTGGCAATAAGATTTACTTGGACCTGTTGTGCTTGATGTCTTTCTCCCTTAAACTAAGTAGCATTTCAAATGTTTGCATCATGTTGCTTACATGAAGAACTAAAACCTTAAACCTGTTCAACAGACAGCTTCCTCAATATCCTCTTTTCTTCTACATTTTTGGTTTTTTCTTGGTGTAGTCTTCTTATCACTGATAGTTTGTGTACGAAGAGCAAGAACTTTTAAAAATATTTGTTTCTTTGAGTGAGAAACTTCTGATTTTGTTATTTTTCTTAAAAGCTACAAAATGTCACAATGTGCTCTGAGATCACCACAGATGCAAAAAAATTTTCCTGTTCCACAAATAATAGGAATTGTTCTTAATTATTTTTAAGAATTAATTTTTAACTAAAATTCTAAAAGCGTCTTTTATGGAGAATATGAAGCTAGCAATACTTTTGTTTTCATATTTTATAAATAGCTTAAGCTTCAGCATTTTTCTCCAGACTATCACTGTCTTCAAAAATGTAATATGATTTCAGTAAATTGTCTATAAAATGTGTAATTAATAGTAGATTCCATTATTATAATTAAAATCACTGCATTCTCAATAGTAGATTGGGAGACAAGGTGGTAAGGAAGTGTTCAAAAACTCTACCACTCCTATTACTGTGCTTATTCTAAATAATAATGATAATTCCCCACTCTGTGTAAATTATTACCTGTAGAGAACCTCATGTCCTGAAATACCTTTTCATCAGGAGAGATTTTAGTCCTTCTGGAATCTCCTAAAATATTGTTAACATCTTTTTCTCTTAAAGAGGGAATGTTCCCCTGTTCAATATGTTCAACATGCACAATGCATGTGATTTTTTTAAATCTACTGCAGTAGATAGAAGACCTGAAGACTCTGCTCCTGAGCCTTCTTCTCCATCATAATAGAAATTCAGGCAATATTTGGTATAACAAGCTATACATTGTGATCAGAAAATCTTCTGTTGCTAGTAGCACTTCACTTCTGTCTGATAAAAAATGCTTTTTTAGGGAGATGAACCAATATTCTCTCCCTGCAAACCAGAGAGAGAAGACAGAAATTTTTTTTAATAACCAACAATTCTTAGTGTCCTAAATTATTCCCAATTGATTGTTTTAACAGAAGCACATTTTTTTACATACATGAAAAATCACTTTCACTTCAGATACAAGCTGTAGCCAGGAATCCTGCAATGTTATCATTCTAAATAAAGTGCAGTGACCTCTAGTATGCAAAAGGTGAAACGCTCTGATAACACTCAGATTTGTGTCTATTTACTGTGCTGACTCACTTCTTCTGTGCAATCTCCCTCTTGCATCCCTGTTAAAAGGAAGTCAAACTCTGCAAAAAAAAAAAAAAAAGAGATTAATTTCTTCCCCCTCTGCCTGACGAGGTGCACACCAATTTCTTTCAAAAAATTAACAATTTTTTTTTACGAGCTGATTTTTCACTTTGAACATGCAGACAGGTATTCTGTGGCAAGAATTCTGTAGGATGCTGCTGGATATTTCTCATAAGCAACACTTAATTGTCGGAGAATTTGAGTGCTCTTCTATAACTCTGTACCATTGATTCATTTATTCATTCAAATGCAATTTGAATAAATAAATGCAATAAAATAAATACAATTTGCCTCAGTGTTGCTTCAGAAACTCACATGAGCAGCATCATAGCTAAAGCCCTTGCAGGGAAGGAAAAAGAATCTAGAATAAGATTCTTTAGATAGTTTCTTCCATAAATTAATGTTATCTTTCTCACATGTCTGAGCAGGGATCAGTAGTAAATAACTATTTTATTATAAATTAGTAATATTTATTCTATTAAAATAATAAAATAATATTAATAAAATAATAATAAAATTATTTATTCTAAAGTAGTAATAACTATTCTTTGGATAATTTCTTCCATAAATTAATGTTATCTTCCTCACATGTCTGAGCAGGGATCGGTAGTAAAGAAAACCAACATCTCCCAGGAGAGAGAGCTCTGTCCTCTCTCTCATATAACCTAAAAATAAGACCTAAACAATTGAGTTAGAGAGGAGATATATTTATTTTACAGCACATTTGTCTGAAATAAATTCATTTTATAGTACATTCCTCAGTTTTCATTTCAAATAATGTTTGGCATATAATGTTAAGTCATTGATAAGGTACTCTGAAGAGTGATTCTACATTATTAAATACATTAGAAAAACAAATTGCTTTCATTATTAAAGTCATTAGCAAAGCAAATGCTCACAGTATTTCTATTTTTTAAATGGGAATGGATACTTATATATTCTGTGCAAAAAGCAGTCCAAAAATAGCAACCCTTTAAAAAAACAGTCATCTTAATAGTAATTAAAAAAGCTTAATGAAACAGATTTTAAAGTTGCTGGTTTGGGTTTTTTCAAAAAATCTGTTACTTATAGAAAACCTCTCCTTCTTAAACAGTGCACACTAGTTAAGGATCTGATCTTTTTTCACCATTTCCAACGTTAATCTCTGCTCCACACTGAAGACAGCCAGACTAAGGGCAAACATTCTCAGATGCTGCTGCAAATTGAGTTAAGAACTTTGTTCTTTTTCCTGTTTTTGCATTTATTTATTTAAATGTAGCACTTAGAGTAGAACAATGACCCTCGTAGGAGCACTCTCAGGTAGAAGTTTGTGTAGACAAAGCATAGATGTTTCTTTGATTCTGTCATCTAAATTTGTTTTTTACTTTGTTGGTTCCTTGTTAATAAGAGTTTGAACAAAGATATAATGCTCCATGTTGAGCCTATGACCTTGAGCTTTAATTAAATTAGGAAAGTTCTCCGAGTGGTTTTGGAGGTAAGAAGTAGGCCAAGGAAAGCAACTAAAAGTTTGTTTACTAGGTAATATACTGGCTTCAGAGGTAATTTTTTACCTTTAGGAACCAGCATATCATAAGTCCATAACTGAGCAATAAAATTTAAAAATCTTTATATTTGCTTTAGGCCTTTGTCATCAAAATATAATTTCTCCTCTGTAGGAGTTTAAAAACTTTTTTTTTTCTTCTTTTTTTTTTTTTTTTTTAGTCCCATACAAACTGGGTTTTCAGAACTTTCTGTGAAGTGACGCATTTTGTCGATGTTGGCTATTACGGAAATAGCGTTGATGTGAGATTCATTGAATCATAATCAAAAAAAGGATACACGGCTACAAATCTGGCTGCAATCCGGAGCCTTCTTGGGCCACATGCTCAGCCTGAGCATCACATGTGCTGCAGGGACTTACCTCATCACACTGCCTTGTAGAATTGGCTGCTGCATTTGTAAAATGCACCCTGGCTAGAGGAGTTTGCTAGGACAATTCTAAATTCAGGATAGTATGATGCATGGTAGGTATTTTCTAGAATATGTCATTTTTTTTCTGGGAGGCTCTGACTTTAGAAATAAGCTGAGTGTGCTGTAGAAAATCACCTAAATATGTGTATGAAAGACAGGGACTCTTGAGAAGTCCTTGAAAGTGTATGCAAACCTTATTCATTTGTGCTTTACTTAAGGTTTTCTGAGATCATAAACCGGAATGTGCAGTGGAAAACACAGAGCTCTGTTCTAACCCACTTTAACACTGACCCACATTCAATGGCTGTGACAAATGAAATGACATTAATTTAGCTTTCCAGGGAAGAAACACAACTTTCTTACTCTGTCATTCCCCTCCAAAAGGTATTTCTTTACTTTTGTTATGACAATTTATCTGTGTTGTTTTCTGATCTATTTCTATTAATTTTAATAATTAATCCAATTTATATATTATATACCAATTTCAGCTCTCTACAAGCACCTAAAATGAGGTTGTAAAGAGGTTTGGTCCCTTCTCCAAAGTAAAAAGCAATAGGACAAGAGGAAATGGCCTCAGGTTGTGCCAGGAGAGTTTTAGATTGGATATGAGGGAAAACTTCATGGGGAGGGTTGTGAAGCACTGGAATAGGGTGCCCAGGGAGGAATTGAGTCACCATCCCTGAAGGCATTTAGGAGTGCTGTAGGTGGGGCACTTAGGGAAATGGTTTAATTAACAGTTGGACTAGATGATCTTAAAAGTCTTATTCAGCCTAAAAGTTTCTCCAGTTTGAAGAACTTTTATACCTAATTATATTGCTGTATATTTATTTTTATTTAATTACTATTCAGAATAACTAGGAGAATGCAAATATTATAAATACCCAATGTCTCTCTTTGTGAATATTAGGAGACATTTACCTTCCTTTTTACAGTGGAAAAAGTCTATGAACCTTCTCACACTTATCTGAAAATGTGAGAGATGATGTGAGAACAGTCTTATTTCCAGAGTAAGAAATCTTTCTAGGCTCTGAATAGATGAGGGTACTGTAATATATTTAGGATGCTGTTGGACTGAGTTTGTAGTGATAGAAAACAAAGAAAAATTCTGTAGGTAAATGTGACCTTGCTTCTCATTTTATGACAATCAGGAGTTTCCACATAACTACAAGTATTCAAGTGTCCTCTGACTGCTTGTAATTGCAGGTGCAGATACATTGAACTTGTTTTCCATTTTCTCCTTATGTCCCACCTTGTTCACACTGAGAACCAGAGCAAAGGCCTTGTCTTGCTCCTTCCCTCCATATCAATCAAGCTCAAGCATGAAAGGCCGGAATATTAATAAAAAAAAGCAGCCAATTTTGTCCAGGATCTTTATGGCCCTACATAATTAATCTAATGTGTGTTATAATTATGTCTAGCTACAAAAATAGAAAGTAATAGGGTGCTATTTTTTCCCAGTGCTGAAAATGCATTGAGGTCACTGTGTTCTTTCAAGGAAAGGTCTGTGTTACTTTTTCAATACCTGGAAGAGAGTTGTGGTCATTTCATGGAATCATAGAATGTTTGGATTAGATAGGACCATAAAGATGAATTAGTTCTGCCCTCCTACCATGGGCAGGGGCACCTTCCACTAGACCTGGCTGCTCAGAGCCCCATCCAACTTGGCCTTGAACGTTTCCAGGGATGGGGCATCCACAGCTTCTCTGGAAACCTGTGCCAGTGCCTCACCAGCCTCACAGTAGAGAATTACTTTCTAATTTCTAATCTAAGCCTTTTTTTGTTTGGCAATTTCTTGGATTCCTATTTAAAAAAAAAAAAATCCTATGACTTGAAAAAGTTGTGTTGGCATCATAAATCTTATACATTATGTCCTAAGGTGTTGAACCAAATTGGAGACTCTTCCTGTTACCTGGGCCAACAGATGCTATAGACAGCTGCAAAGCTACTTCTAATAAGAAGGATTTGAATTGACCATGACATCTGAGTACATTTTTCAGCTATATCTTAATAACTGTTTGCATTGACATCTACCTTAGGAAAAAAATAGTAGCTTTTACTTTATTTCTTAATATACATTTTGGATTTTAAAAGATATTTTTTAATTCCTAGTCTATGGACTAAATTACTATTTTGATGAAGCAATTCACAAATACTTTTATAGAACAGCTGGGATTTTTGGCATGGTCCCTGCTGACAGTTCTTAAGAAATGTGTATCGCTACCCAAGATTTTACATCTTTTGAGGTCTTTTTAGGATCAGGCTGTTGCAGGCAGACAAGGTGTTGGTGTGGATTTTCACCCAAAACTAAACTAACTTCTTTCTTTCCCTGTGCCACTTCAATATTACAATATTATTTTTTTTTTAATAAATATATAGCCATCCTTATGTGAACTTTTGCTGAGACAGGTCTATATATAGTGTTGTATGATATTATTTCAAGTCATGCATATTTTATTTATATCTTTCCTAACTTCAAGATCCACAGCCATATGTTTCAGCCATATATCAGCAGGGCTGAGCATCTGCTCTCTGCAAAGATGAAGTAGTTTCAGGGGAAGCTGCAAGTGATAAAACCCTTTTCAAATCCAAATTCACAGAATCACAGCACAGTTGGTGCTCGAAGGGATCTGTGGAGATCTGGTCCAGCCCCTCCTGCCAAAGCAGGTTCACCTACAGCAGCTTGCTGGGATCACTCCCAGCCAGGTTTGGAATATCTGAAAAGAGACTTCACAACCTCTCTGGGCAGCTTGTTCCAGGGCTCTGCCACCCTCAAACTAAATTTTTCCTCATAGTCAGGTGGAACTTTCTGTGTTTCAGTTTGTGCCCATTGCTCTCTCTTCTGTCACTGGGCACCACTGAAAATAGTCTGGCCCAATCCTATAGACACAATTCTCTACCCCTAAGAGATTTGATAAAGTCCTGTCTCAGTCTTCTCCAGCTTAAACAGGCCCAGATCCCTCATCCTTTCCTCCACTCCCCTTACCATTTTCATAGCCCCCTTGAAGAGGGGATCCCAGAATTGGACACAGTGTTCCAGGTGTGGTGTCACCAGCTGAGAGCAGGGTCAGGATCACTTCCCTTGATGTGCTGGCTGCACCCTTCCTCATGCACAGAATTTGTCTGTCTCATTTCATTGCTTAGAAATTCCATGTGAGCCAGCAGGATAGCAATGAATATCTTCCCAGATATGGAACTACATTTAAAAAAAACCAAACATTTTAGAAATAATGCAGTGATCCAGGCATTAGTAAGCTGGAGCTACAGTTTGCTGTCTCACACAGTCATTCAGATGTCACTTACAGTCTAAATCATCTCAGGGCTATGTGGCTGAATCTTAACTGTAAATCTGTACCCAAAACATTAGTGTGAGTTATTATCACAATAATTATTATTATGAAAGGAAAAAAGGTGGAGATTTTTGGAACCACATAAAGAAGCATTAGTGCTCTATTAGTCCCCTCAGCTGGGGTACCTAAAGATCCCAGACTAGGATTTGGCTAAAAAGGAAGGAGTAGGTGAGACTGCCTCTAGCACACAAGTGTGTGGAAAGCTCCAGAGCCAAACAGAAAGCTGAAATCCTATTCAGGATCACTCTTAAGAATGAAATTCTAAACAAAAAAATCATTCTTTAGGACATCATAGTCCCTATTCAACTGTTAGGACAGTGCAGTCCCCCTCTGCATATGTCATCCTGTGGCAAGGATGGCTTTTGCAGACGTAAACCAGGCAGTCAAATCTATTTCTATCAAATTGGGTTCTGTCTTAATGTAAACCTTTCCCCTCTAGGACTATATTCGTTTGCATGTATGTTTATTTTTATTTGCTCCAATGATTTGTGGGAAATTAATGCATTCCCCAGCTTGATTTTTAGTAAAGATAAAGGTGTATGCTGAAGAAAAACCTGTACATCAGGGTTAATATTTACCTCATTTACAAAACTATGGGGCCATTTGGAGCCACTCTCTTTCAGGAAAAGTACTGCCAGTTCAGCATTATTTTTTCATAGCCTGTTATAAATCTTTGATGTCCAGTTCTAGAGAGAGAGAAAGAATGGAAAGCATTTAAAACTACATTCTGCATTGTGGTCTTCAAAAAGACTGGCTGCTGCAAAAGCAGAATTCAAACAACACATGAGATATAACCCCTGTGGAACAGATGATGTGTTAAAGGGAAAGTGCTTATTGTGTGAACCAGGTCTTGTGAGATTAAACAGTTAAGGAGCTTTTTATTTTTAGGCCTTCAGAACTTTGGGGAAGCTCTCTTAATGGATACCAAAATGTGAATTTGGCCCCCTGCTGAAATTTCCCCAAGTTTATCCCTACCACATTTTGCTTCAGATGAGCCTACCTGTGTATTAAATGCACAAAGACCTCTCTGTTTGGGTTTTGTTTTTTGATATCCACTCTCTAACCCCAATGGTTCCAAGACCTGACTCTATGCTAAGAAAAGATAATCTGATTTTGATTCTAGGTGAGACAGAAACCCGAGAAATTTCAAAATTACTTCTGGGCTCTTCGTTTTAGTCCTTTGTCTGCTGAGGTCTAGATTTGGCTTTCCAGCTTTGTTCATTGGAGTAGTGGAAGCTGAGATTGTTATGGACCACATCTCCTAAATGGGAACTACTTCCTCAGCTTCATTTCCCACTTTTCTATAATATAAATGTGTTGAGTAAAAAAAATCCAAAACAACAAAAACTGCAACTCTCTAGCTCCATGTTAGAAACATTTTTCCAATTGGAATTTGTACTGTAAAGACAGTTGGCCACTACAGGACTTTAATTACTTGGGATCACCACCAGTTAAAGCATCATTGATTGCTACTGAAATTACATTTACGGCCAAAATTAGGATATTGCTACTCCCTGTCACAAACGGATTTCTTTAATCCAGTGAGTCCAATGTCTTGATGTAAATTATTGGCTTATAATTCAATTATAAAAGAACTAATAAAGGTCATATAAAATGCTGAAAGACAGATTTAATATTGGAACTGTTCACCAATTAAATCTGTTCCCATCTCTATGCCTTTTCCCTTGAATATTCAGAGAGATATCCAAATTGTTTTCACTGGCAATGTTAGTAATCTTTACATGGGCTTTATAGAATTGTAATACTTTATCCTTTGCTGAAAACGTTGTGGGCAGAAAGGAACAGGGGATTTTTGTGGAAGAGGAATGTACAAAAATTATTTTATTTGCTTTAAAAATCCTGTCTGTTTTGAATGAGTTTCCCTTCTGATTTAAGGGCATTTTAGGGAGATTATTTATTCCTTTCTAAAACTTACCTGATATAGTGACTTTCAATAATTCATCTCCTTGCCTCACATAATCAAATGACCTGTAATGTAAGCATTTAAACAGAAATTTAGATTGCAAAGTAAGTTCAAGTAGCCATGACACAAAGCCGTTAATGTCCTTTTGCTCATTGGCATTTCCAACTCCTGAAGATTTTAGCAAGGGATCATTTAACTCTGCTTAAAAAATTGTCTGGGTACTTCTACATTGTGAAAAAGATCAGAAACTTCCTGACTTATATCAGGACGGTAAGCAAAATATCATATAGAGATACTGGCACAGTTCCCAGAAACAACAGGCCAGACTAAGGAAAAAAAAAACACAAAACCCCCCCTGCTTTTCTGGAGAAAATCTTAGCTAGTTTAGACACAAGGAATCACTGATGCAGATAGCTCCTTCCCATTCTTGACTAGATAATTCACTTTCATCTCAAGGAGCAGATGGGAGATACATATATACCCTACATGCAGCACAGTTTGGAAAGGTTTTAAGAAAAAAATTATACTGGGGTGTTTTCAGCTACATTTTCCAAGACTAGAATTTCTGATTCCCGTTTATTTTACCACACATTGGGAGGATTTAATGTATGCTCAAAAGTTGATACCTTTAATCCTCTTTCAGGTCACATGCAGACTCTTCTGATAGCTTCAAATCTGGGTTTTTTTTTCCTCCAGGTTAATAAATTTTGGTGTATGCTCTTCAGTTTGCATCATGCATATGCCAAGTAATTCCAAAAGAAATCTCAAAAAAAATCCCCATTCTTTATGTGAACAATTTCATATTGATAATGAAGATGAATTTTTTATACTACTGCAGCAATTCTAAAGCACAAAATTTGTTCTGATCAATCATTAGTCAAGACTCACAGCACATAACTCTGAGATAGGAGAGTGAAGGATATATTAAAAACAAAAAATGTAGAAAACTGGGACATAATAAGTATTGAATCTGGCATCCTACCAGTACTGGACATTGCCTTCTGACAGCAAAATCTGTATATCATCTATAAAATTATTGCTGAATCGGAATTATTTGTTGATGGGAACTCTTCATGTCTGCTTTCAAAATCTGCAGAAGTTCTGACTAGGGGAAAAGAGAATTGCTGAGGTTAGAGAGCAGCTGTAGGGTGTCAGATAGCAAAACCAGAGCGTAGCAAAGGTTCTGCTCCCCATTTTTGAGATGAAAAATAGAAACTGCTTGTTTTTCTTCTCTGTAATGAAGTTAATTATTCAGTACAGATGCCCTGGTCACCTCTTGAACAATAATATGTCTTCCTTCATCCCTAGAGATGCATTTTTACTACCTCAAAAATTTTCCAATTGTAAATTACAGCTGCAGTAAATCCTCACTGTTTCCACATAAACTCATGAAAGGCAGCTTTCCTGAGCAGCATCCAACTTGCTAACCTCTCCAACAATTTGTCTATTACAATTTCAATAGGAATTATCTTCATATTGTGTTTTTACAGTCTCCAGAATAGCTTGAAAAGATGTTAAATTCCCATATTGCAACAACAAAAATTAGTTCATCAAATAGCTTTAATTTCCAATACTCTCTGTACTTTTTGTGTGCTTTCTCAAGCTTGTTTACAAATGTGGTAGATCAATATTATTTTTTAGTTAAATTGGTGTGAGAAATGATTCCACAAATTACCCTCTCCATTATATTATCTATGTCCTTTTTTTCATCCCTCAGACCATAATTTCAGCCTTTTAACCTTGGAGTAGAGAATAAATGTTATAAATTATGTTCTTCAGACAGGAAGGTGTGACAATCTGTAACTAGCTTTGGGCTTTTATTAATGGTCTTTTTCTTTAAACTCTGAGGACATGGTTCATTGAGAAAAGGCCAAATATTAGTCAAAGAAGGGCACTTCATGTTGCTTGAAACCAAAGGTGAAAGTACTTTCCTTTTTTTTTTCCAAACTGAGCAATAACTATGAAAAAATAAGGGGAAAGAAGAATTATTTTTATTTTGTTTTTTGAAAACAGAAAAATCCTTGTTGTCTTTAGGGAAGAAAAAAAAAATTGCTTTCTTTTTCTTGAAAATGCTATAATATTTTGATTGAGAGAGGAATATAAATACCATAAGGACAAAGACTTCAGCTGCAGAGCAGGCTGGTACCTTTTTTTGATAATTATGGTTTCAGCTGGAGTTGCTGGGTCTGCACCAATTCACTCCAGCAAACTGCCAAGTCATAAATATATTACAGCTTTGTTGGCTTCCATTACAACTTCATTGACCTTTAGCTCGACAAAAAACTTTTTTTAACTAAGGCCTTTTCTGCTTTTCAATTAGATATGTTTGTCAGTTTTCCCTTGATATGTGTGGCACTGCAAGCAGGTTTTTAATTTCTTTTAGAACAAAAGCAGCATAAAACTCTCCCAGCTGCACAAATGGAAATAAGTATTCAATTTAAAGAGATGTTAACTAGAGATGACACAATCGACCTTTGTTAAATGTGCTATCTCTCTTCCCTAAGTGAAAGTGAATGAGCCATAGTGGTCAATTATCTCTTCATAGTGACCAATTCATTGGTTGTTGACATTTAATTTGATGTACAAAAGAAAACCTGTAGTAAAAAGTACATAAATATCAATAATCAGGTTCACTTTGTTCTAAGAACAATAATTAATTGAGCTTTAATGTGATTTTTTTTCTTAGTATGGGATCCACATGTAAATTTCTATCAGCAAGTTTCACCATTTCATAGCTACATTGTCCCTCTCACTAATCAGCATTCTCAGAAACTCTCAGGGATTTGATTTGTTTTTCTCCATCTATCCTGTATTTCTTTTCAGTCTAAAATTACAAGTTATATATAAAAAAAAGAGGATTTAACTTCTATAAAGTAATGTAACCCAAACCTTTGCTTGCAAAACATGGGAACTAGAAACCTCTATACAAACTGTTAGGTAGATGTTAAATGGCTCCTTTAAATGGGTAAAGCTGGTTAATTAAGTTTAAACTGCAAATAAAAAGTGCATATATCTGTTAAATCCTATGTCTTATTCAACCTTATTTGACTTAAATCTTAAGCTTAGTATTTAGCAAGTTGCTGACTTATATTATGTTGACTCCTGTAGATGATGGATTTGTTTATAACCTTTATAAAGTTGTGCCAAAATTTTATATTAAAAACTTATTAACTTTACTGTTACAGTACTGGAACAATAAATTAAAGATCCTATTGAGACAGATAAAAATATACCAGATTGTCCTAACCTGATTAATTTTTGAGTGAGATCCTCATTTCAAAAGAATTTTATATTTTTATATATATATACATAATCCTATATGAGGAAGTCCCTAAGTCCTTAATTAGCCAAGTGGTAATTATATCAGAAAAATAATTTAGTAATATTTTTATATTATTCCAAGATTAGCTGAACTCCATCAAGCAAAACTGGCTTGTCTTTGCAAAGCTCACAACACATTTTTTCTTAAGAAAATTGACATTTGAAGATGAGAAGAAATGTACATCCAAAAAGGCATTTCCATGAGCACCCTCTGCACTCACTGACTGAGGGAGGAGTTCTGTTAAAGTGGATCTCACTGCATCCTCCCACATAAAGCAGAGAAAGTGCTGAAAGTATTTAAAATTATTATTGTTATCATTACTATTATTATCATGTGATTATGGTTATTCTAGTGCATTTTTTTTTTTTTTGCTGCGTTAAAAGAAGCTTCCATCCTTTCCTAGCAAAATTGGCCTGAGCAAGGCACATAGATTGAGCAGACAACTGTGGAGTGCAAAGAGGTCACTTAGTAAAATCAGGAAAATAAGATTTTCTTTTAATGCCCAAGATCTTGATGCCAATGTTAGCACATAAGAAGTTTTAGCTTGCAGGTCCAACCAAATACATTATTATATTTCCACATGCTTGATGTTAATTAATTTTCTTTAATGTTCTGAACACCTGAGCCAATCTGCTCTACAGCCCCACTGGGAAAACAGCAGAGCTCACAAGAAGCAATGGAAGAACAAAAGCAACCTGTTCCTT
This sequence comes from Ammospiza caudacuta, assembly GCF_027887145.1. Classification (NCBI taxonomy): domain Eukaryota; kingdom Metazoa; phylum Chordata; class Aves; order Passeriformes; family Passerellidae; genus Ammospiza; species Ammospiza caudacuta. The sequence goes on from NC_080595.1 coordinate 11,161,350, forward strand.
TCCCCACTGATGTGGGAATTGCAAAATCAGGCTTTTTCTCATCCTTTTTAAAAGAGTAGGATCTAAATTCCTGTAATCTTCTTTTTCTTCATCTGAGCCATTTCCACCTAGAATGTACCTAGAGGCCATCTGAACACTGGTTGAATCTCTTCTTGGAGCTGGAACCTTGAAAATGCACAAATAAACTCTGTAATCATTATAAACAATTTTTTCATAATGGTGTACTGAAATTACCCTCAAAGGGTGTGCATTATGCCTCTTTATTTGAATGCCATCCTTTTAGTTAGTGTCATGATAAAAATGGCACACAAATTAAAAATTAAAATAAGTGAAATTATTTCTTAGAAGAGGAATAGAGATGCATGATAAAATGGATATTCCCAAAGCAAACTCTAGGAATGATGGATGTGTTCTAGGGACAGACTTGCCAATCAACAAGGATATGCACAGAAGAAATCTCAGTTGTACCATAAACAGTAAAAAATTACAGGGGATGTGGTTAATTATTCTAATGGCTTAGTGACTTGAATACTCTGGGGATGTGATTTCTCAATTAAATACACTCCTCAGGTTTCTGCATTGTCACTTTGAAATGTCACTGGTTTTAATCCAAGCAGTAATTATTCCAGGATTATACTTTGATCAAAAAAGACTGGAAGGTAATGCCTATACCAAGGGAAGTTCTTCCCTTTCCATAACCTGTCCAGTTGCCCATCACATCTTTGGGAATTACTGTCACCCTGTACTGTACCTGAGTCAGACAGCTGTTAAGTTTACCCTTCAGCAACCTTAAATGTTAAATTACCTGTTCAAGAAAATAAGTTTTCATCCAATATTCAGAGTTTATATAAATTTGACAGTCTTTTATGAAATTAAATATAAAAATCCAAAGGATCATTTAAAAATGTGTAAGTAAACTTTAAAAAACCTGACTTTTTTAATTCATAAAAAATCAAAATTAATATTGATTACCTGACATGGGATTTTTTTTTTTTAAAAAAAAGCAAAACTAAACCCATCCAAAATACTGGTAATTTTAGTGGAAAAACTGTGTATTTTTCTCTTTAGATTATTACTTATATTTTATTATTTATATCTGCAGTCTGGAATGGAGTACAGAATTTGAAAATAAATAAGAAATTTAAATGGATATATTACTACTTTGAGTATTAGCTAATTTTGAGCTGTAGATTGGAAAAAATATTTTCATCAACAGGTCTTTTGAAAATTCTTTTCCATAATATGTATCAAATAAATACACATTATCACATCAATTGAGGATAGCCCCAGGTGAACCCAGAATTTTCCATAGGACAGGAATCTGATTGTGTTCATCTCTGGGGATAAGATCATGTTCTTGTTTTCATACACTTGACAATACTCTCAGAACACCTTTGAGATTTCCAAATAGGTTATTAAGTAGCAGGTGGAAAAGAATTTTTTTTCAAAGACAAAATTTGTAACAAATTCTTTTATCTAGAAAGAAATGCAAGAAGATAATTTTAGATAGGGCAAAGTATTTTGTAAAACACTATTTTTAACTAGATGATGTTCATGGTAGAGGATATAACTCCTAGCTAGAGATGTATATTCCTCTCCAGTGTCATGCTTATTGGACTAATCTTCATAGTAAAAAATTACATGTTTGTCTTGCTAATTCAGCTTACTAAGGAAATTAAAGGTTAATTATCTCTTATGCTTTTGAAGATGAACGCATGAAATCAATGCAGGTATTACCTGTCTCTCCTGAAAGTGCCTGACAAAAGAATACTCAATATTGGGTAAAAATGTTGTTGAAATTTGCTTGTGATTTTTTTTGTACTCTGATCATTTGCTCTTGATCAGAACATGAAGAATTAGAAAGCAGCCTAAAGAAGTGATTCTGAGTCTAAATAGGTGATTCTGAGTCTAAATAGGTGATTCTCCCACAGTGTTCAGTGTTGGTGCAGCCTCACCCTGAGCACTGTGGGCAGTTCTGGGCCCCACAATTACAGAAGGACCTGGAGGTCGTTGAATGCATCCAGAGGAAGGCAATAAAGCCCATATAGGTTAGTGGGCTCCAAGGAACGCCCTGTGAGCAGTAGGGAAGGGCTTTGGACCTGTCCAGTTTGGAAATAAAGGAGACTGAGGGAAAACCTCACTGCTCTCCGCATCTTCCTGGGCTGGGGAAGTGGGGAGGGAGGAGCTGAGCTCTTCTCCCTAGTATCCAGTGACAGGATGTGTGGGAATGGCTCAAAGCTGCCAGGGCAGGTTTAGAGTGGACATTTCTTTATGGAGAGGGTGGTCATACACTGGAACAGGCATTCTAGGGAGGTGCTCAGTGCTCCAAGCATGCCAGTGCTTAAGAAGCATTTGGACTTTCATTGCTCTGCCATTGTACAGAAATGCAAATTAACATTTACATGTTGAGGTAACAACATGTTGTGTGATGTTTTAACATCTGCAATCGGGTAAATCATTTTCTTGATTGAAAAGATGTTTTTTGTAGATTTAAGGTGAGTTTTTTGAGTACAAGGCAAGTAGTTCATTAGCTTTCCCTAATTGGGGAAACATGAACATGAGCTACATACATCTTATCAGCAGTCAGTTTGCATCCTCTGCTGGGAAATTAAATCCTCTGATGTTTGCATCAGATTGCATCACTTTATGGAGGTAAGACTGTAGACACCACATAGAAAAATCACCTGAAGCTATTAACAAAAAAGGTCATGATTGATTTTATGATTATCCTGTTCTTATGTTCTTTATGATTATCCTATTCTTCAATATTTCTGTGACTATAAGGAAACAGCTTATAACCTGTTGAAAAAGCAGGTGACTATATGGAAACAATTCATAACCTGTTGAAAAACAGCTTAACCTGCTGAAAAAGCAGTATAAAACATTACAGATAGTTGCTGTCCTATGCAGTTGATTTCATTTCATCAGAATGTACACCTTCAGCATAATACAGTGAGTAAATGATACATGTATTTTAAAAAAAGCACAACAATGTTGGTAAACAGCATAGCAAATACAGAACTATTCATACTGCCTTCTTCAACCCTGCTTCAAACCATAATCTGATACCCTGGCTCTTTACCTGGAGACAAAATTTTAGACACTTAGCACTCAGTCAGTTCTCCTATTCTAAACATCATACAGAATAATTAAATCAGACAGAAGTTTAGTGGAAGAAAGACTGAGCAGCTCCTTCAGACAGATTGAAACAAAGGAAATATTTCACAGGTACCATGGCACTTGTAAAACTAATGCTGACATAGCCACAAACTGGTAAGTCTAATGCTAAAATAATACCTACTTACATCTGGAATAGTTTCTATCCTGGTACAGCCCTCAGATTATCATCCAGTACTCACTTTTGAGGTAGGTTGTGATGAAGTTCCAACAAGAACTCCAAGAATAATTAATAGAGACTTTAGGGCCTTGGGGAGCTAGCTAAAAAAACAGAAGTGCAAGGAGCATTCCCCTCTATTTTTCCTTTTGGGAGGAATGATGAGGGAAAAACCAGCAAGAGCCAGCAGATCAAGATGTGGCTCTGAGCCTGGTGCCAGCAGCAGAACTTTAGATGTTTGATCATGGATTGGTGTCTCTGCACAAGAGCAAATCCATCCATAACAGATGGGCCCACCTGACCTGCTGTACTCATATTGTTGTTATCGTATTTCTAGAGCCCCATACCTTCTGAGTGGCTTTCTCACAATCAGCTCCGCACAGCAATGCTGCTTCTCCATCACAAATCCTCCAAGGCTTTCTCTGACCAGCCAGCCCACCCCCTTTTATCCCAGTTATCCTCATTAGCCACCGCTGGTGCCCAATTAAGGACAGCACAGCTGCAGCCCATTTAGAACAACTAGGATTGGGGCAAGGGCACTTATACAATGCATAGATTTTACTGAGACTCATAGGCCACTTATACAATACAAATAATTCACTATGGCTCAAAGGCCGTCTATACAATACATACTAAGATTCAATGGCTGCCTATACTGACCCAAAGGGAGAGAAGGATATTTGTAAAGAATTTATCAGGGTTCACTGAGTTTTGAACTAAAAATTAGGAGGGGGAAAGGGTTAAAGGCAGGATCAATAGAGATAAGCATAGAGACAGCATGCTTTGAGTGCTATGGAGGTCCTTCAGTCTTGTCTCAGTAAATTGGGGGCAAGGAGATCCATGTGGCAGCAAAGTCCCAAGGGTGTGCTAGAAACCATGGAAACACCTGACAAGAGCCATAGGGATGAAGGCTTCTCCCTCCTAAAAGGAGGTGGAATCAATACCCTCAGTGAAGTGTTTCTCCACCGATGCTCACAAGAGAACAGGAGGAGCTGGAAGCCCAGGAGAACTGTGCCATGGGTGGGCATGGTAGAAACATGGTGGGATGAGTGACACAGCTTATAAACCCTCCAGAAGGGATCAGCAGGGAGGGAAGGGCAGGCAGTGGGGTAATTCTGAATGTTGGGAGTGTCTCAGTTGTTTCAAGATGTTTTATGTGATGATAAGGTCGAGTATTTATGGGTAAGAATCCAGCAGAAGGCCAGCAAGGCAGAGAATCCTGGTCTGTTACAGAACACCCAACAAGGCTCAAGAGGCAGATGAAATACTCTTATTAGCAGCTGGGAGGAGTGTCATAATTCCTAGCCCACATTCTCCTGGGGGGCTTCAGCTTTGCAGGAAATACAACACAGCAGAAAGGAAACAGTCTATGTGATTAGATTTTTCCAACCTTTAACAATTCTATGTTTCTAGTAGTACTACCTCAACTCCTCAGCCTTTTATTTTCTGTCTTTTACTGCTTCTATGCTGTAATGTGGTGCTCAGAGTGTTTCAGAAATCTGGTCTTTCCCTCTTGTTTTCAATCTGTTTGTGGAAGTCCACACTGCTCTGTGTTTGCAGCTTTTTGCTAGAAGTGGCTTTAATTCCTCTCCAGCATTCAATACACACTCTTGCTGAAAAAAGCAGTGAGTTCTTCAGTTTGTTTTGCATTTTTAAAAGACAGTTCACAGATTGCATACTATGGAGAAAGGCATTTAAGGAATCACAGAAAATAGGCAGATTTTTCACGTGGTAACAGCACATCATCTGGAAGCAAATATAGCTTTGATATAATTGTTGGTTCCATTTATTCCTCTGAATGAAGCACTATCATTTAGGTGATGTTGACCAGCTAATGTTAATTACTATAATTGATCAGGATGTTTAAAAATTTTAAAAATGTCCTCTCCATGCATATATTTGGTGCATGCTTTTTTCACATTGTGTAATTACCATTAGTGGGTGCAAGCAGGCTTCTCAAATTATGAACAAATAAGCTATCCTAGAAAAATTTGCAAACAGATGAAGTGCTTAAATAGGTGCAGACTGATAGGAAAATCTGCAGCCTGATTAACCACAGTTTTTGCTGAAAAAGCTCCATTCTGAAGTGCTTAGAAACCAGAGGGTGGGTCAGAACAACAGAGACCTTGGCAAGCCCCTGCCTCTGTTCTCAGGGGAAAACACATCTGGAACAAGGCGTGGAGCAGTGGCAGGTGCCTGCAAGGAGCAGAGAGGTTTCTGTGCATCAGGTGAGGGACAGCTGGGCATGACAAGTGTCCTAGCACTGTTCCCAGTGAAAATGCAGGTGTTGCATCTCAGCTTTACAGAGTCAGGTGTCTGCACAGTTTTCTGTGAGGCATTGATGCACCTGAGGCTGGGTGTCTCTTACTTAAAGCCACCTCAGGTGGATTCTTATTGCTTTCCAGTTGCTGCTGTGATGGATGTACAGCTGTGGAGAAGGAAAAGAGTGCAGAAAAAGAGGAGGGGAAAGAGAGAGCAAGGGAGGGAAGGTAAGGGAGAGATGTATTTAAGGACAGAGAGAAGGAAAGCTTATTTCTCTATGTCTTGATATCCATCTTACTGGTCTCCTCCTGGGAGACTGAAAAACCAGCTAGAACAAGAACTTGAAGGACAGATGGCACAGCATAACTCTGCTGAAAATCTGTTCTTAGTTCTCTGATTCAGCCTTTGCCCAATATGTGTTGTTCTGAGAAGTTGTAGACTGCAGTTTAACTTACAGTAATTACAATTATTGTGTCAGGAACATGCATTTCCAAAAGTTTTTTGAAGAAAATGCAATCAATGGGGTTTTAAAGCTAAAATTAAGATGTAACCCCAGAGTGCTCATTCATATTTTGGGACACAAATAACTATATTAGCATAGTGGATTTAGAGTCAATTATTGTTATAGGTAAAAATCAGAGGGTGATGCTCAAGATTCATGTGTGCAAGCAAGCTGTCCTCAAAACAGGTATGATTATTTTCAGACCTGGGAGGAGCTTTTTGTGATATTTAGATCAAAACCTACATGCTCCCTAAAAGATCTGAAGGTTTTTCCTAAAACTTTTCTTCAGAGATGGTGTCTCCAACTAAGGGAAAGGATGACCAGCAAAGCAGACTAGCATTGACAAAATAAATGGGGGTGATGTGGATGTCAAAAGTTCAGAAGAAGAAAGATCTTTTTAGGGCTGGCCAGAAGCATTAGGCATACAATATTTTGCCTCATTAAAATGACAGACTTTTCTTGTCTATCTTTACTCAAAACTGTGACTCCAGTTCACTCAGTTGAGTGGAAGACACAAAGTTGAGACCATAACAGGATGGTTTCTGCTAATGTGGCTGTCTTGATGTTATGTTTTTCATAATAGTTAAGAAGTAGAACAGCTTGTGTGGTAGCAAGCTCAAGTAAGTGCTGTAAACATGCTTTCTGTAATTGAATCTTATTAACTTTAGTTCATATTCAACATAATTAAGCAATTCTTTTTTGCAATGTTGTCATATCAGTCAAAATCATCTATTTTTAATGAGTATCAAAGCAAAATTAATCTAAAACTGTCTGTATAATTTGGCTTTTTTATTGTTGTTTCAGGTTTTCTCTTGCTTTTTTTTTTTTAAGAGGATTTATCTGGAGTGGAAAAGATTAGTTAGAAACAATGGTCTTTGTTTGACATGAGTTTGAGTGACTTTTCTGACTACAGGGAAATTTGTAGTCATGTAGCACACATTAAAGTTTTCAAAGGTGTTAAAAGGTGTTTTCTGAACTGGAGAAAGCATGGTAGAATTCTTCCATTAAAAAAATCTGAGTCAGATTGCTTTTCTATAAAGCAAACAATTGTCTTTTACCCCACCCATTTTCCTCCATCTCAGCCATTTTTTAAAAATAAAAATAATTTGAACTACTAAATCTTTGAAAATAACTGGTATCACCATTCTTAAGAATGGTTTTAACCCTTAAGAGTTCATAACCCTAAAGTTGGTAACCATAGGGTCAGTTAAATGCCTCAGCTTTGCATTAAAAGCATTAGGTTTGCAAAAGGCACCAATTTGTCAATAATTGAAATATGTATGGCAACTTTTCACTGATGGCAACCAGTCCAAAAAAGAATAATTTTGTTCACTATTAAGTAAATAATAATGGCATTACAGAATTCCTTTGATACTTTTGAACCCTGAACATAGGAGCCAGCTGAGATGTGGGGTAAAATTGTCATTGTGCCTCAGTGAAGCCAGGAACTTCAAAATCGACCTCCTCATGTAGAGTGTAGAATGACTCTTGTGTGTGTCAGAGCTACTCTACTTTACAATCCTCTGGGAAACCCAGTGGCTGCTTTTAGCTGAAGAATTGACTGGGTGCATTTCGGTACTTTTGAAACAGAACATGATAAAATTTCACTTATAAATCCATTTCATGCCTTAGCCATTCATTATTTATATGGAATTAAATATACATATATATATATATTATATATAAAATATATTTTATTCATATAATGTACTGTATTATATTTACATATTATATACACATATCTATATATATATATAAACTCTAAACTCTATTTTAAAAATCTACTTTGAAGTGGAGACTTGAAATCTTTTTTGTTTTGTTTTGGGTTTTTTTGGTCTTTCTTCCTTAAAATAGTAAGAAGGAGTTAATTTCTCAAATGTCATGAGAAATTTTGAATATCTACACAATTTATTGTGAATGATTTTTTTTAACCTCAGTTTCTAAGGGCAGAGAGCTTGGTGTGGGGGTGACATTGAGCTTAAAAATCACTTCACTGAAACTTCTTTGACATGGTATCTTACCATATGGAAATGCTGGGATTTAACATGTTTTGCAGTGGCAGGCAATCCTTCATTAATATGCCTACAGAGGAGCAGTGCATACTAAACATTCTAGCTTGCTGACAAGGTTGTATTAATACAAAATAGAAGTCTCAAGTTAATTACAGTTTTGTGTCTGGGTGTGAGAGAAGGGTGTGAAATAGATCTTCTTAGATAGCCAAAGAAGAAGCTATTTTCTCCTTTCAATGTGTGTTTGATCCTAAGAAATGGACAGCCAGCAATTTTAGATGGTCTGCTATACTTTAATTCTGTACAGTTTTTAGAAGGTGTAATTGAGCTCTTGCCAGTGTAGAAACATATTTTCCTTTTTACAAGGTTGAGGGTTTTGTAAAGAGTATGTAGAGACTTAAATTAGCAATAAAAAAAAAAAAAGTTGCAAAATTTCTACATGGAAAACTTTATCTCAAGAAATCCTTAGTAAATATCTTAACCTTTTTTTTTTTTTTTTTTTTTTTTTTTTTTTTTTAATTAGGAGGGAAAAAAAACCCACAAAAAATCAAATATAGAGATGGAAGAAAAGAGTAGGCAACCTTGCTGTAAAATCAGCAGTTAATGTTGGCAGGAAGTTCTTGATTCTTTTACCTTTTAATTATGGGATACATTTTCTCATTAGGCTTCTCTATTTAAAGCTGACTATAATTGGCTTACGTATTAAAAATAACAGTGACAAATGCAGATTAGGATGCCTGCTTGTATGGATGAGCACTTGAGAGCTGAAGCTCTGGCAGAAAGTAACTCCAAGAAGAGAATAATTGAGCCCTCTTTGTTACAGGTGAGGATAAAAACCACTCAATTTCTTCTCAGAGAGAGTCTGAATGAAAAATGCTCTCTGCAGCTGAGATATCTGGGAATTTCTGGTGTCAGAGTATTGTGGTGAGGAGTGAAGGTGTTTCTTTGAGTTGCTTTACTGCTGGAAATGGTCACTGAATTTTGGATTTTATACCCAGTTCCACTTGGTCCTAAGGAATTGCTGGTGTCAGAGTAGTTTGGTGAGGAGTGAAGGCGTTTCCTTGAGTTGCTTTACTGCTGGAAATGATCACTGATTTTTGGGCTTTAAACCCAATTCCTCTTGGTTCTAAGGGAGGCCAATGTGACACGATTGCCACGTGTGCAAGAAGTGGAGCTGTGCCTGGGACAAGGCAGTTTGGTGACTTCTGAGAGGTTCTAGGAGGCTTTTAAGGCGCTCCAATAAATCCTCCTTGGTGTTGGGGAGCACACCTAGGGCAGGCAGCTGGTTGGGAGCAGGGGGAGATGCAGGCTGGGTGATGAATTCTGGTAGGGGGCTGTGATTGGCACGAGAAGGGCACAGGAGCCGTGACAGCAGCCAGGTGACAGAACACTCAGGGACAGCAGGAGCTCTGCAGGAAGAACCCTGACTGTGGTGTGCATGCACTGTGGAGGTAAAAATGCCCGGGGTATCCCCAGAAAGCTCCATCTGTGTTACTGTGGCATGATTAAAGTGCTTTCAGGTTCCATTGTGGGACTGGTATGGGAAACCTTGTGCCAATGTGAGAGTGGGGTGTGTGGGGAGCCAAGCAGGACACCCGGGGGTGCTCTGGAGCTGCCCATGGCAATGGGGCTTTGGTCCCAGCAGTGAAAATCTCTGGTGATGGGAATCTGGCAGCCAGAGTGGCTCCTGAATTCTCAGACAGGAAAGTTTCCAAAAATCTCATTCCCTTCAATGTGCCTACATATTAAATGGATATAAACGTATTGAATAACTTTGTAACTCGGTCCATCTTTGTTAAATATAGGTAGTGGTCAATGGGGGAACAGTGACTTTTTTTGTAATAAAAGGAGCTGTTTGCATTCAGCCTCACAATAGCAGTCTGCTGGTATTGATTTATGTAAGTTGCTATATTTGCATTGCTTTGCAATGTTTATTCCAATGGTGTTTCCTATGAGTGTGATGGATAGTACTAGTTGGAGTATTGTTGTAAAACCACTTATTCTCAATTTATTTCCTCTACAAAAAATGTTTTTCACTCATTCAACCACCCACATAGAGTTCTTTGCCCAGGGAAAGAATTCACTGTGATTACCAAGATTTTCTTTAAAAAATAAAAAAAAATTAAAAAGAGTAAATGAGACTATACAGATATTGCTTATACATCTCTTCATATGAGGACCTCCAAACCCCCAGATTTATTTCAGAAATAAGGAACTATTTCAGGAAGCAGCCATTGTGTTTTCCAGGAACATCAATCACAAAGTCCAAGCATTTAGCAGCAATGTCTAGCTGGGCTCTCCTAATTCTCACACAGTCTGCAAACTCAGTGTACAATTTGTATGCATAAAGAAACATCCTTAATCACAACAATCTAAATCAGCAATGAGTCATAGTTAAAAGTATAATTGCAGTTTTGATTTTAGTATCAAAATATTCATGGTTTTTATTACGTGACAAGTATCTGATGACAGCTATTTAGTTCATAAGTTTCCTCCATACAGAATAATGCTATATAGGTAGCCATTTTTTTTTTCATTTTTAATCTAGGGAAAAGAGGAGGGTATTGATCATCCATTGTGTTGCTAAATTCACATTTCAAACCAATATATTCATGTGTGCATGTACATTTTCTTGGTTTTTTTAATGGTTTGCTTTTAGAATAGCAGAATTGTGCTGCACTTCATAAATCTTTATGCTGGCTGTATGTCAGAGGAGCAACAGTAGTTTTATAGAGCAGGTGCAGCTGTAGTGCAGGTACAGGAAGTAACAAAATCAGTGTGATGGGATGAGTGGTTGCAATGTTTTATTCCATAAAAGCACACCTGTTGGGCACTGCTACAGAGGTAAAATATGTAAAACAAATATCAGCTTCAACCCCTTTAGCTCTAAGTGTAAATTTATTAACCACAGAAATATACTTAGGTATTTTAAACCACAAAAAACCTATTGCTGGCCACATTCTGTGTTTAATAACTGCATTGAGCTGCAATGCAAAAATAATTTCCTGATTGTTTGTGGGTGCCTCATCTGATCTACCTTAACCCCACTTTTCAGGAACATACTGCAGGTTCTTGTCAAACCAACAGGGAATAAGGCAAGAAATGAGTACCTCGAGATAGAATTGTAAATTTTAACCCCAATGTTGATTTTTCAGTTGATGTTCTGTGTGTGTTTCTAACTTTTATAAAAATTAAATTGGATCCTGGATTCTTTTCTCCATTCCATAGCCTTGGAGTCTTTAAATATGGTCAGCACAGGATTGTCCTAAAAGGTTTTAAACAAGTGGAAGGCATACAGTGGTAACTTTTAATTTGCTTTTATACTAGGTGATAGCAGGAAAACACATTTTCAGGCAACCTCAATTAATCTATAAATTTCCACATGATATGTTGAAATAGACAGTCAGAAGGACAGAATGAATGAATGAATGGTGAATGATTTGGCTGGCCAGATCTCTAAATATGGAAAAGTTCACCTGAGAAATACAGTAAATCAAAGAGAAGAGGTAAGAAGTGAAACCAGAACCGTAAATTAAACTTATTTTTCTGTCACTACACAGACTTCACACATTATTTTCATTAATTGCACAGCCTTGCATCCAACCATGAAACCCCTGAATTTCTATAATTGGTGATGCTCTGAAGAGGTCTAATGAACTGGAGCCAAGACTTGGTGCTGTGCCTTAGTGTTTTCAGCGTTGAGTGGAGTAACCAAATAATTGTTTAATTTTACAGAACTAAGCGTGGTTGATACCAAGTGACTTGAAATCCTAAATAGTTCATGGAAACTTGTGATTTATTTATCTGCAAATGGTTAGCTGTAGTAAGCCAAAAAAGTGCTGATGAAAACAGGGCTGTAATCTGAGAACAATTAGAACGACCAGTGAAAAATTTCCAGGCCAAGGGGCTCATTTCAGTTGCATTTTGTGTGCCAGGTTTGTTGACCAATTTTGTCTTTTCCCATACTGTTAAATTATCAGTCCCCCCATGTTCAGTTCATTACAGATAGCTATTTTTTCATTTTTCATGAGGTTTACTTGCAACCAGAGAGGTTTCCATCAGCCTGCACATTCAGTGGAATTAAATAGGTTTTTAGGACACTGGAAAACAAGCATCTGTAAAGAAGGTGTGAGTGGGTGTTATTTGTTTTGTTTTGCTGTTAACTAGGATGTGATTTGGCAGCCCAAAAATGAGATGTTAAGTCTGCTATAACAAGTAGCAGCCTAACCACAATGAATCCCTGAAATGTGTGACCTGGCCTACCCTCCAAGACCAGGGCAATGCATTAATCCCCAGGGCTCTCTACCACCAAGAAGACAGAGTAATCTGAAAAGGATAAGGGTTTGTTCCAGGACTAATCACTGTGCAGTGCCAGGGATGCAAGAATTGGGAATGCTACAATTTGTTATTCGTAACACACATCCCTCTGCTTAAAAAATCTTGAATACAAACATTACAAGCAAGCAATGGTCTCTCCTTCAGCTGGCTGGCTTCCAGGGCCAGTCTGTTGTACCTCAGAATGTGTATTTGTCAAGAGACTAATTTAAAGATTTTCTGATTGATTTTACAGGAATAGGCATGTTCTATTGCTAGGTAGCAATTTTCTGATGATTCACATAGAAAATTTTAAACTAAACCTGTAAAACTTCTAAAATTTCAGTGGGATCCTGCCCTGTTAGACCAATGGAAGGATAAAAAAAGGCATCTTTGGATCTGGGAGGTTTGTAGTTAGCTGAAAGGTAAAATGCTTGTGGTTCTAAGGTACCCTAATTAGAGACTAAACCAAAAATTTGCATAAAGCAGTTTTGGATTCCTCATTGCTAATCAGCCACTTCTCTGTGAAAGAAAAAAATATATAAATCCGTGAATGTTTCTTCTCTTTTTTTTTTTAGTAATAGGAGAGAACTGTAAGGTTTTTAAAGTCTGAGGAGCTGAGCTGTGATGAAAACTGCCATTAGCACTTTCACACCTGATTGCAAACCACCGCAGTCAATACTGTTCTACTGACAAAGCAGTGTCAGCCTGTCAGGTTGGGATTTAACTGTGGCCTTTCAAAGCTGCTGTCCTGGAAGTGGGGAGAAGTTAAATGAGAGCCACTGATTATCTTTTGAGTTTCCTGGGTTTTTAATGGAAGGCTTCTAGTGCTGCTGTAGCTCGAGTGCTTCATCTTTTGCCATGATTCCTGCAAGCTTGAACAATTTCTGTATTTATGGAGGTGAGTTGCTTCCTGTATCTATCAGGTGCATTCACGGCTGCCAAGAGGACTGCCAGCTTGAGGCTGCAAATTTTTATCACTCTGACTCTAAATAAAATCCATATTAAGGCCATCAGCTGATTTGTATCTGCTCTGGCAGGCAGCAATGGCATTTTTGGACATTGTTGATAGGAAGTAGAGTGAAGCAACCAAAGCTGAGCAAGATGGGGAAGTTTCACATCCCACTGATATCTTGAGTCATGGTAAACTGCCAGAATTTGAATTAGAGCTCTCCTCTCAAATATATTAATGTCTATTATCAACAAAAGTAAAAAATTTAGGGTAAGATGTCCTTTCTTCTGTCCAGTTTCCACTCTGTCTCACAGCTTTATCCCTTTATTCTGGGTAAGATCCTGTCCATCAGTTCCCTTTTCCCCATTCAAAAATCAGTCTAATGTACTGCTGGATCAGGATTTCTCTGTCTCTGGTTACTCATGTAATTTCTCTAAGTGCTTTGATGGAGTGAAGTTGTGAATTTTTAGGAATCAGCTGCTTCTCAGCGGCAGCATTGCCCTCTGGTGGATGCAAGGCTCCAGTGGGAGAAAAGGGGGAAAGAAAGAAAAAGTCATGTGGATTGGCCCTTTTGTGTTTTCTTTAGTCCACTCAAATCTCTGAGAATTTAAAGGGTCCATAAAACATTAAAGCTACACTGCGGAATCTATTGCAAAAGTCTTGGAAAATCCAAGCTTACCTGATCTTTCCAACAATTAACAAGCATGTGAAATGTATGCCATTAGTGACCACAGCACTAAGTGGAGCCTTGTGGTAGATGGAAACACTTTTTAAAAGTGTAAGAAATCTTCAGCACACATAAAGTGTAAGTACTCTAATCAAAAGTATTAGACAGCATATAAATTAATTGAGAATGGGGGGAAAACACTTTCCAAGAGACAAAAAGTTTCTTTGCTGGCATCATTAAAATAATTCTAAAATATGCTTAATTGAAACTTCCTATTTATAACTGAGCTAGAAACTTTAGATTCTGAGCCCTAGTAACTCTTAAGAGACATAATGAAGCTGGTGACCAAAAGAAATTAAAAGTAACTCTAAAGGATGAAAAATGAAAACAACAAAAAGGACTGAAAGCTGAAATGGGATGTAGTTCTTTGTGCAACTCAATAACTGAGCTGCAGATGATTATGATGGTGAGAAGTCTCTGATGACTTCTTAAGTTTCCTGCAGACATATCTCATTTAAATGAGAGCCCAGACCTTTGGCTGGGATTTTGAAAGAAACAAAGAATGATCAAGAGGTCTTTGGAGCCCAACACCTATTTAAAAATGTTCTGTTGAATTAAGGTTGATCATTTTTCATAGTTCTTTGTGCTTTTAGCTTCCCTCTGGTACTAACTTTAGATACTTTTCAACATGTATTTCTTCTTCCCTGCTGATACTAGAAGAATATAATTGAATTCTGTTTTTTCATCCACTCCTTGTTTACTGGACAATATGCTGAGCTTAGTACGTTATACTGAGAATAGTAACAAGAACATCAATACCCAGCAATATAAACAGCCTATTTAAAGATTTCTCACTTGTGAGCCTTTCAGAAAACATATTTGCACACATGAGGAACCTTTTAGTCCATGAGCTTTCTTCAGACCACTTCTTTGTATCCCTCATTTTTATGTTAAGGGCCTTTGTTGATCTTGTATAATTCCATGAAGGAATGAGATACTAAAAGCTGAGTTATCATTGTTTGATGTAAAAGAAAAAAAATGATGAAGATATTAAGATATATGAAGGGTTTAATGATTTAAAAGCTCTTTAATGGTCTTGTTATATATCTCTCCAGTGAAAACGTGATATTTTCATTCTGGAAAGGGCTGTGGAGCTATTTCAAAGTGTGAAATTAAATGAGAGTGCACAGACATGATATCTCATTCTAAATATCTTAAAAATTGTATGTTTCTTTTATGTGCTAGAGGTTTAACGATGCAGATTTTAAATAATGGAAATGGGCAAAGTAAGCTGCAACTGGGAGAGATTTGAACTGAAAGTTTTCAGATGGTCTTTTGATGCCCCTGCATAAACTCAAGCTACAACAAGTGCAATTAACAGATAAAAGTAATATTTTTTGCCTTTGCTGCTCTAATTCATTATTGTTTTAAAAATGCAAATATTGAGAAGAAAGTATATCAATAAGCAAGCTCATTATTGGAAAAAAAAAAAATTCTGTGTCAGGAATAAGTAACTAGAAACATGACACCAGTACCAGAGAAGAAAATTCTAGCTTTGATTGCTGTATTTCTAGCTAAAATCGTAAAATCTCTTTATGAAAATGACAGTGTATGTGCTTTGGATGTTATTAGATGGTTTAGATATGGAAAATGATTACTATTTAAATGGAGGAGGAGATTAAAGTCAGATAAATTCTCTTTAAATCTGAATGAAATGATCATAGGAAACAAAACTAAGTCTACCCTCATGTAACAGTTTTTGATTAAACAGTGTGGAAATATCAGATATCTAAACCAAATTTGAATCCCAGCACAAGTTGAAATTCCTACTGTTGCCTCGTCTGTAGTTATTCAGAGCTGATTCTAAGCACGTATAATAACAGACTTACAGCCCTAATCACAGTATTCACTGTCTTCCATGAAACGTTTTGCTCCCATTTCATTTTTTTTATCTTCCCCGCTAATGATTGTGGGATGTTTTCAGATTTCTTTACAAATACATTTTCACTTTTTACCTAAGAGATACACTTTTTATTTAGAGTGCTTGGTTCTGAGTAATTTTTTTTCTGTCTCTTTTATAAGCCATATTTGGAATAAAAAGCACAAAAGCATTATCTCCTTATTTCTCACAGTAGATTAATTGGAATTGGGAGCAGTTGCTTGAAAGTAAATTTTCAATGAAGCTTGTTTTTCAAAACTGCTTGTATTCACAAACCATCTGCCAGTTCCTCCTTAATTTACTGAAGCTTCTAGGACAATCTTGGCCTTTTATGGAAAGAAAAGGCAAAACAAAGATGAGAAGTTTTGATCTGAAAAAAAGGTTGAAATAAAAACCTTCATGGTTCTCTCAGCAATAATAAAAAAAATCTACAAAAATAGAACAGTGTTTAGGCAAAGTTTCTTTTTCCATTTTGACTCTTTTCTCCAAGTCTATTTTAAATGGAAGTTTCTCTACATGTTTCCAATTAAAAGAAAACTCTACCATGAGTATATAGATTTTGGCCTGTGTCATGCTTATTCAATTTTATTTTTTGTTCCCCCTACTATTTTTTTTTCTGACCATTTGGCAGCTCAGTTTAGCCCTGGTTATGTTTCCTACTGGCTGGAAAGCAGAAAGGAAGTTCTTTAGTAGCATACAGCAAATTTTGGAAAAGTTTTCTTATGTAATTACAAGTCATTGGGAGTGATCCTTTACATCACCTCTAGTATATACCAAGGTAAATGAAAAGAAAGGACTCTGGAAAAAGATGCATCCATAATTATTGTTAAATAATTTAAATAAGTTTTAATTACTTAACTTTTCAAAATTTCGTATGAATTAATATAATTATATTAATAATAAAAGTTAATATTCTTCTTCTTTAAGTTAACTTTACTGTCTTTGGTCTGTTCTGCCCATCCTCAACTTTCATTCCCCTTCAATCTCTTCTAATCGGTGCACTTCTTTGTGAGCTGTTGTTTTCAATCTTGTAGAATACATCCCATGAGAGCACTTCTATCAATGCATTATCCTTCCTGGATTATCACTCTGTTCACTATTAATTCATGAGATTGATTCACCCCCTTCCTTGTAGAGAAATATTAACATGTAATTAAGATACAAATCCAAATGTGAGAGCATAATAACAGGAAAGCCATCTGAGGGAAACAAAATCACAGCAGTGACATGTTCTAGAAGAGGGCTGCAGCTGAAGATTAATTGGTGAGCACTCACAGTGACAGCAGATAACTCATGTGTTGCATTGGCAGAGGGAATGAAAGAGCTGGAATCTGCAGACTCTTTGTCATAAATAAAAGAGATGGCTTTCTGCAGAGCAATTCCTAAATCTGCTTATGTTTAAAATATTTTTCATGTTGAAAATAATTTGCTGAATACTATGCAAAATCTTTGTAGTTGCACTGTAGTCAGATCAGCTCACACTCCCTTGGCTCTTTTATGTCACTTACATTATCAACCAGCAATTGTGAATTCAAACAAAAGCAAACTTTTATTAAGATCACACTACTGGAGCAGCAAATGGGTTAATGGCATTCTGAATTTGTGTTTGGCACTTGCTGCTCAAATCTTACAAGGTGTATAAACACACAGGGCAACACTTAATTGGTCTGGAGTTATTTTCTGTGTACATGTGCATGTGCCTTGAAGTAAAACTTCAAATTCCTTGGGGCACTAACGAGATTCACTGAACGGGAAGTAAATTGAATTTAATGCACTTTTACACTGGTGAAAGGTGAAAATTTTGAAGTGGGAATTTTTGCAGGAGATGATTTGTGAAGAGAGGGACAAAGGCTAAAAAGAAATTCCTTGAAGTCATGTGTCTGAAAATGACTTCATCTTTGTTAAAGATTTTAATGCACTGCAAAGAGGTTCCGCACAAAGTTACTTGTGGCAAGAATACCACGGCACGAAGAGCACAATTCCAGTAACACCTTCAGAAAGTGATACCAATAAATGAAAATGCACATACAATTAAGCACTAAAATATTCATAACATTTCAGCAATGGAAGTGTTATAATATAAGAAGGTAAGAACAAAAGCAGATAATGAGGCATTAATAGCTAACTATTACATAAAGTACATTTGAATCAGACGGACAAAAAATGCAGCTCGTTTGTTGAGGATGAATTCCAAGTATCTAAAAATTCTCATAGAAAATATAAGTTGAGACTAAACTTCAAATTGAAAGGTATTAGGGGTTTGAGAAGTTCAGAATGAAGTTGAGGGTTTTGGCAGAATACAGAATTAACAATTTGATCTACCAATGGCTGAGACGCCTCTTATCCCAGATCCCATCGATGTCAGGACAAATGAGTTTCATCAACCATTTAAAAGGGGTCTGCTGCACAAACAAATGAAGTTGCCTGTAAATAAGACGCATGGGCAGCCTGGGTTTTAATCCTGGATTATTTTGGTTTTTCCTTCCATGCAAAGATTAAGAGGTGTTTTTGGCAAGAAATCTCTCTCTTCCCTGAAACTTCACTGACTAATGATGGCTGATATTGACCACAGTGAGGTAGGTTGAATGTGAGAGATCAGTGTTTGGAATTGTATCTTCCAGCCAGTCTCCTCAGGAGTCTGTAATAGGAACATGATTGATCCCCCTTCATTCCTCAGTCCTGTTCTTCACTCTGTGTGAAAGGATAAACTTGGCTATCTCTGAAATCCACCTTTCAGCACACGTGGTAGGCTGCTACAATGGTACAGTCATTCCAACCCAACCAAAAAAGTGCATGTATGAATTACACAGGTTGAAAAGACACCCAGGAGTTGTGAATTTGGGCATGAAGTTCAGGCAACTTTTTGTAACCTTATACAGTTCTCTTTAATATGGCAGAGCTCAGCACCGGAAATCAGAATCATGAAGTCTTCATCCTTTAAGAAACACTCTGCTAATCTCTTTCAGGTGATACAGATGTAGAAAAGTCCTTCTCTCAATAATTTAAACCATTATCAAAACATTACACTAAAAATCCTGTCCTGAATTTTCATTAGGATTATCCTATAAAAGACTCAGTCGCGCAGTCCTCGGCTTTATAGCTTGCATGTCCTGAACAGTGAAATAATACTGAGAGATGTGTATGTAAAAGTTCATGTCCTTCCCATCATCACATTCCAAATATGTCCACAAGTAGCTGGTGCAAAATTAGACACAATGCCAGTTTGGACTGGAGATTGTATTTATCTTTTGATGGATGGATGGATGGTGTAATTATACCAAAAATAATGAGGATTGGCTTGAAAAGGTGTCTATTGAGTTGGCCCTTTTCAGCCATCCTTTTTAGAATCATCCTGTCTGAACTAATAGAAAGTAAATAATTGTTAAAAGGTAATGAGAAGTAATGGACCTTAAACAGATTGACTGTTGATTGGGTACCACCAATTCGCAGCATTTGTTCTTCCTTCAGGGCCCTGGAGCTGTGCAGCTCCCTAGCAACAATGAAATCTGCTCTGAGATATTCTCATAGAAAAAGAGCTGCACTTGCCAGCCCGGTATGGTGATAATCGAGCTGGCAGCAGAGCTGAAATTGCTGTGCAACAAACACCCTTACATTCTGCAAGATGTTACACTCTGCATTGTGCATGGCAGCCACGATTATAAAGCCTTGCCTCTCGAGAAAAATATTGTCATACTTTAATTTGTTTTCCATATGCAAAAGTTGCTGTGATGTGTGTGTGTTTATCTTACCCTTACAGTGTCAGAACACTGTCAGTATTAGTATTCTGGGGTGTTAATCTGCAATAATATACAAAGCTATGTTTGGACAATCCAGATCTGGACTCCAGCTTCTTCAAAATATTTGTGTTGCACTTCTTTGCTACATTTGGGTTTAGAGGAATCCTTCCCCCATGCCTTATTTTTTCATGTATTAAATGAGACAATATTATTTATATACAACATGGGGCTGAATTAAGGGAGACAAAGTGGGTAGTTTCAGTGATAAAAATCTTAATTATTGTATTATATTGTGAAGTGTTTAGGTAGAGATGGCACTGTAACTTTCATGCAGTAGGAAAATAGGCAAATCTTGTCCTGTCTGGTCCACTGGCTCTATTAGCATTGTGTCTTGTTCTAGTCATACAGGGAAATGGCATCAAAAGTGCAGCATTCCAGTCATCTGCTGAATTTCTCTCTGTTGGAAATTACTAAGAACCTAACTAACCCAACCTACCTTACTGAAATATTTTTTCAACATAAAGCATCAAACCCTGAGCTAATTTTCCCTACAAAGAACTTTACAATAAATTTCTCATTTCTAATTTAAATATTAAAATAATTTACAAGTGTTATAGTTCTTTTTTATTATTTTGTGTTGTTAAAATACATATTGGTTTTTAGTTTTGAGACAAGAATTTTTTAATGCAAAAGTGTGGACAATGTCTTAGCACATTAACATAGAATATTGTAGGCACACAGTTTGTGGTAATTGAGAGTGGGGCTGTGGCTGAGCCTCATCCCTAATAGGCTACAGCTGTGAGAAGCAGGTGAAAAGCATTAAAAAAACGAGACAAGGAGTGCTGAGGTGCACTGACCGATCACCAAAGGGAGCAGAGGGCCCACAGGTGCAGTGCATTAACATGGAGGGGTATAAAAGGTTGGGACAAAGAGCAAGAAGGAAGGATACCTGCAGCCTGCTGAAGGGCTGTGGTGTTACTGTGTATGGGCTGACACCTGAATTCTTCTGGTGAGGTAAGGTATTACTCTGTATGGGGAAATGTTTAAAACCTTCTGACACTGCATGGTGACACTGCTCTGTGGCCTTCTCAACTGTGGCATATGCTGTGACAGAATATTGTTCTGGTTTTTGTCAGAATATCTCTATCTTATAAATAGTGTTTTCTGAATTTAGGGCTCTACTGTTATCACTTCGTTATGCTCAAGTCAAATGTGTTACTGTCTGGATGTTACATTTAAGTTGCTTTTGCGTTTTCTTTTTTACCTTTTAAATGAAACAGGGATCCCTCTGATTAAAAACTGCATGCATACCTGGTCTTGATAGCATTTATCCCTTTTTACCATTTGTATATTTTTCCTTAACAAACATGGTTGCAATCCCCACAAATGAGCATGTTACTTTTGATTTGTTTTTGGTTCCCAAGGCTGGGGTGCTGTCTTTTTGTTTTTTTATCTAATAGCATGGCCTTAATGGATGCCTCATCAAATCTCTGAACTGTTAACACAGATGTAATAGCAAACCATTCTGAACTCTTTCTCCTTGTAATTACCTGTTTGCCCAAAAGTAGTCTTGAAAAGAGTATTGAATTAATATGTTATGTGCATATCAGCTAATTCCAGTTTTGAGCCTGGCAGTGTCAGGGAGCAGCAAACAAGAGACATGGAAAGCAAAGTGTGTGCAGGACATTGGCTTTGTCTGTGACTGCACCCTTACCCCTTTTCCTTTCCCTCTTTCACTCACACCCTGGCTTTGAGTTGGTAACTTAGCCCTCACTTGCTGATAAAACTGAGTTTTGGCAAAGTTTGTGTTGCCTGCTGCTCTTCCTTGACTTGGCTCCCTCAAGTGTGAGGGAGTTCCAGTGCACAGAGGATGCAAAGTCACCTCCTTGAGGCAGTGATGTGGCTTTGCCCCAGGTGTGAGTGCAAATGCAAACTCTGAAAAGATGTAGGTTAAAGAAAATACTGTGTACAATTAACTGCCTTTGATTTGGCATTAGCTTTGTTTGCTGTGTCTACTGAGCTTGATGCAATTTAATCAAGGCAAACAATTTTAAGTAGCCAAGGATGGATTTAAAGGCAGGTGGTGATTTCTGGGTTTGGATATACCTGCCTTTATGGAATGTTACTGGGAGAGTGAAATGTCTTTAATTTCTATTGAGTAGTTTTGAAACAAGCACTGTAGAGATAGATTTGTTTGGCTCAGTCCTACTGTTATTCTTTTAATCTACCCTTGTGTGAAACCTGATAGCTGCTTTTACGAAGTGTAAATTTTCTAAGTCTTTTGGATCTCTGTCTTAATATTAATGTGTTTTGACAGAAAGGAAGCTTAAGTTTTTGTTCTTTATGCCAGTTCTACAAAACCAAAATCGTTTCAGATAGTGAAGCTCTGAGTTGGTGTGTCCGAATTTCTATTCTCCTGGAGAGTAAAACTTGGAGTCTGTTTCATCTGCAATAAAAAGTGTGCCAGGAGTTTGAAGTGTAGCAGGTCTGGGTTTTCATATGTGCTCATTTTGGGGAATCTTGGACAGGTTTGAATTTATAAAGGTCTGATTCAGCATGTAAACAGATTTGGTTTTGGTTTAAAAAAATGCCAAAATGCTGCTTTACTCAAGATCATTGCAACTTAATCCATAAGAGGGTTAAGATATTCAGGCATTAAAATCTGAAAACTAAAACATTACTTCTCCCTCCTAGAGAATTTTTTGTTCTGTTATTAGCTGGTGAATTAGATATTTATTTGAACTATCTGCATTTTCTGTTTTGAAGCAGCCTAAATTATGTCTGTTGGAAGCTTTGAACTTTTAGTAGTGGAAATTCTTTTGGAGATTTGTTATTTTGGAAAAAAAAAAAAAAACAAAACCAAAAAAACAAACAAAAACAACCCCTAAAAAATAAACAAATCACACAGATACAGGGAAAAAACCCTTAAAAGCCAAACCCAACCAAAAAAAAACCTCCCAAAAAACCCAAACCTTAAAATTGCTTTCTAATCTCAGAAATACAGTTTTCAGGGGTTGTGGAATAAAAGTTTAGGGCAAGTCTTCTATAGTAACCAGTTTCATTTGTCAGTTTCTCTACCTGGCTCCTCTTGTTCCCACAATAATCATAAAATCATTGGCTGTGTATTGTAGTATATGTGTATTGTCAACAATTGGAGTAAATGTATTTTTTTTTTACTTCCTGTTCCTCTCCTCTAGATATAGCATAATGTGTGGGGACTTGCAGTACTACCTGATTATAAAACTTAAGGGATGACTAAGACAAAACACCAAGCAAATTATTCTGTGTTCTCTCCTTTTCCTATCGTTCATCCCAGTGCTTGAGAGGCAATTTCATATCAGCTGTAGCCAGCTCAGGAGTAGATACATTTCAGCTGGGGATGTGCAGAATACTTTTTTATAGTGTTGAAACTTAGAGCTACATAATCTTTCCCAGGTGTGAGGACACTGGTGGTTTTTAAGGGAGGTATCAGGTGTTTTATAAATAGTGCTGGGTGTGGCTTTGGGTTAATTTAAGAGGAATAATTGGCATAAGAAATGCTGCTCACACACCTGAAGAGTTGCAGCTGTACTAATTACCAAAGATTAGGAACAGGCCTGCCCTTAATAGGCCACAGCTGTGTCCAATAAGAAGACAAAAGAGTGAGTTAGCTTTTTGTGCTACAAGAGAGTAAGTTAGCTAGTTGAGAAGAGAATTAGAGTTTGTTGTTTGTGCTGTGAAGGAGTCAGTGCTGGGAGGAGATGCCTATGAACAATCACCAAGAAAGTATAGAACTTTTGCAATATGATGACAAAAATTGGTAATCCCAATTCTGATTCTGACATGATCCTGTGGTGGTTTGGGACAAAAAGACTTAAATATTAACTAATGTAATCCTGTGGTGGTTTCTGAGTCTCTTCTGCCTGGAAGCTATTTCTGGACAACTCCAGAAACTGCATCAGTGCAGGTAAGCATGAAGCAAGACTGCTCTAGGGTATTTTAAGTGTTTGTGGCTCATAGATCTTGAGTGACAAGTGGTATCTGATTTTGGTTGCTGAGTTTTTATTCCATTTAATTTTCTAATCCATTTTTGAAACAAGCTAGCTCACTCACACCTTAACTGTGGACTGTGTGAAGAATTATCTCTTGTTTTGTCTTCCTTCTGTTTTATTCAAGGGCCCTGTGTGTTTACATTGGGAAAAATTGTGAACAATGTGAGCTTGTCTGATCACTTTCTTATTTTGAGTGTGACTTTAGTTTTATGTAATGTCCTGCTGTGGTCAGCACTGTTTCAACAGGCAGCCCTAATCTATGAAAGTCTTTCTCTTGAAAAAGTTTTATTGGTTTGATTTTTCCTTGTTATCTTCCTCCTCTCTTTCCTGGTATGGGTTGGTGGAAATATATATGAGCAGCAGGGATTTGTGCAGTGGCATTTTCTTGGTGTGGTGAGACAGAAAGCATGTTGTGGTGACAGGAACAGCGAAGAAGAAACTTGGTTTGCTCTGGTAGCAGTGTGAAACTGGAGCATTTTGTTGTTTATACCTTGAAAGCATTTAGAACCTAACTGTTGGGCAGAGAGGAGGGATGTAGCACATGGATGACAAGTGACAGCATGTCCCATTTGCATCACCCAACTGACATGGATACAGTTTTTAGGTTGTTTTGGCAACCTTCCTTGTTGCCTAGAACATCAATATCAGACCAGTAGTAGATGCTGTTAATAAGTCTTTTTTTCAATGAGATTTGGGGTTGTCTACTGATAATACTTCTCAGGATATTAAATTAAGAAGAAAGGAAAGGAATGCAAAACTGGTGGTGGGGGGGGAGCTCCAAAGCTTATTTACTTCCAAAGGTACTTGAAACCAAAAGGTGTGAAAAACTGAAGGATGTGGAAAGTCTGGAACACTTTATGAGCAGCTAGACTTGAAGGAGACATTTAAGAGAAAAAGGAATTGTTGCATTATAGCTCTATTATGTCAGAAATGCCTGGCAAAGGTTCTCAAACTTAGTGAGACTTCTGTAGTACTTGTGGTTCCAGAATTGATAATAGACTGTGACTATTTTGTGTTAAATTTTTATAGCCTGTGGATAAGAGGATTTTAATTGCAGGCCTGTATTTTGTATGACAGCTTGAGTCAGCATGTGGAAAAAAGTTACATCTGAGGCTGGTAGTTTGGAAGTTATTTTACAATATATGGGCTGCAAAAACAGCTCTTGGTCCCCCAGATTCAACAGGAAAATAAATAGGAGATGGTATTTTTTTTTTGTCTAGAGAATGTAGAATTAGGCTCTAGTTTTGTAAATGGAGTGTGTTTGCTATTGGTTTATATTTAATAGACTTGTTTTCTGAATGAAATTAAAAATTTCTGAGGCACCAAATACAGGAATTTTAAACCACCACTGTCTGGTCGGGGAAATCAAAGCATTCTTCAGCAGCACTTTCTTGCACATTGGTGATATATTGAAGCAAATCGAGCAGGTCTTAATCCTGTGTCATCATGAGCTGAATTTCTGGATAAAAGGTTTTCACTTCTGTACAGATTGTTGCCTTTTGTAAACACCCGAGGAATCACATGCTGTTAATATGCTATAAGCAGATTTTTGTTTTGCTTCATCTCCCATCTTATTCAGACTTAGTCACATGTGACTGATCTGCTCTGCTCTCAGCAACAGGTGCCATTGGTATTTGCAACTCTTTGATTGGAAAAGGCTTTCTTAGTTGTGATAGTGCAACCTGTGCAACACAGTTATGTTCTACTCAGCAAGCAAAGCATTTAAGTCAGCAGATAAACGCAGTTTGCAGTGGCATAAACCGTGTGTTTATAAATATGTATTTACAGTACACTTTCTTATTTCTGCTTTATGGATGTATTAAACTAGCATATTTATCTTGCAGATTAAACAGGAGCTTGTTGTATATCAGCACAAAGTTATTTCCAGAAAAAGTAATGTATTTAAATGTGAAAAATCAATGATTGCTGAAGTACTATTTCAAATTTTCTTTCAAATAATTTTCTTTTTCCTATTAATGCTTGTGCATTTTTGTAGCTGGAGTGCTATACCTGCTGGTTTTGACACTCTTCAATTTGGTGCTATTACTGTGGAGTTGCATTATTTGTAGCATATTGTAAACATAAAGATCATCTGAAAGTTCTGATAATTTGTATGTTTAGGATTTATGGTAGCAAACATAACAATCATATCCCCTGATTATTTTGTAATCCAGTGAGCAAATAATACCAATCCAGCTTTTGTGTTCTTAGTGAGTGAAGCAGAAATGAACCAATTTTTGCTGGTAAGGATGAAAATGCATGACTTGGCCATTTCCCTAATGCAGATTTGTAATATATGCAGGCATAAATAGGTTTCTGTCACTCTGCAGAAAGTGGTTGAGTCCAGACCCTTCATGTATTGGGTCATGCCACCATTCCCAGGCAGTGTGGATAAATAAGTGGAGAGCAGGGCAGTCAGAACTGATGACCTTGCATGTGGAGCATACGGGTTCAGTGATTTGACCTCTTAAAATCTTTGACAAACTTCAGAATTGCTCAGTGGAGTGCATGTTTGCTCCTGTGACATGTTAAAGGCAACCTTGGAGCAAGGTTTTCAGTTTAATTCAGAGGAATGTGCTTTGTGGTTCCTGGGGACCTGTGTGCAGGAATTACTGGAAGATGTACCTGAAAAGCATCCCCCAGATCTGGAATAGAAAGTTTAAGGTAGCTGTACCTTCCATTTCTATGTTGCATGATGGGATTTGGTGTCACTGGCACCACCCAGTAAACCTTCTAATGTAAGCAGACCAATGTTTTATTATGAAAATAGGATTTTCATAATAGAGTTATTGTTCTCAGGGTGTTTTCTGGAATTGCTGTTGTTGTTTCTAAAGTTAAGCACTTTTGTTCCTGCTTTTGAAGTCCGTTAATGCTTTCTTTAACTCTGCTGAGACCACTACACACAGTAGCTGTGCAGACAAGGTGTTACAAATGTGTGTAGTTTTAACTGCTTGAAATGGCCTGGTTTGTTATCATGTGAGACTGAAATTACTGTGAAAATTTACCTGTAGTCTCTTCAGTAATGACATTTAAATAAATCCTTTCTCTTTTATTTCCTGCTTATTAATGAGCTCTTAAGGCAGTTAGTCTTTGCAGCTGATCTGTCTTACATAGTTGTGTAAATAATAGAAAAACAGTAAGATTTTAGTCTTAAGTGTTTTAAAGATCTTTAACATGCTTTAATATGAAGAACACAACTGACTTTGTTATATGTTCTTGATATGACTTGTATTGATCAGAATTATCCTGTTATGGACTATTATATTCAGTTTGTTATATGTCCTTGATAAACCCATTTTAACTTTGTTACATTTATTTGATTTGAAGTTTTTTGGCCCATATGTCTTTGCATGACCCCCTAAATTGTGTCCAAATTTTTTACCTGTGGCTGGTATTCCAAGCCAGGGTAGTGTCCTTTGTTTTTTAAATACTTCCTGTGAACATATATTTATATAGAATCGCTTGTCAAGTGTTGAACAAATGTGCTCTTTATTTCCTCAGTTGCTGTAAAATTCAAGAGATTGTACCAAAGTGAAGTTTGTGTTGGGTTTGCTGATCACAAAGTACCTAGAGCATTCTGTTTTCTATATCTCTAGAATAGGTATAATAATAATAATAGATTTAAATTATTGATATGCCAGTAACTGCCATTGATTGTTTAATAGGAGTCTAACAATATTTTTTGTATTGTATTATTATTAATGTCTTTCATATGTAGTGGTGTCTTTTATGATTACTTTCATATGGAATTTAGCACCTGTGAAATATATTTATATATATCATTATTATAGTAGCATTATAATTAAAATGATGGGGGAGAAAATGTGCCACCCCAATTCATGTAGTGTTAAGGTTTTGTTTAAAAATGATTGGTTGTTTATCTGAACTGTGATTCAAAGTCAGGTATCTCTCTTGGCAGGTGTCAGTCCAGGTTAGCTTTTTATCATCAGGTTTTTTTGCTCTGAAATGGAAACCCATAATCTGTGTGCCAGCAGGCCTTGAACTACAGTGGAGTCAGGATTTTACAACTATGCTAAACTATAATTATGCTAAGTAGTTTATGCAATGAATTGGGAAAGAAGAGTAAAGATAAGGGTTTAATGTCTGAAGGGCCAAGTTAATAAGGTCACTAATTATGTAAATACAATGAACACATTCATTCTTTCAGTTTTCAAGCTAGTTGTCTGAATAAGAAAGTGATGCAGTGCATGATCTTGATGTTTTGGGGACTGCTGCTGGTGAGGAACATAAAATATTGTTTTTCAGCTTGTGACTGTATTGGCTATGGAAGTTCCAGCTGGAATTGGCTATGGGAGTTCCAGCTGGAAACCAAGGGGTAGGATGAGCTGCTGACAGCTGCCGTGGCATTGGTTCTACCAGACACTGACTCAGTTCCCAGTTTAAACACATAATTGTTCTCTGTGCTTAAATAATTAACAATTTCCTGTTCCCCCAAAATTTAAGATAACATGGAAAAGATGCTGTGCTGAACAAAGTTTTCTTAAGTCATGTAGAGCTTAAAGTACTGTATTAAGCAAATTAGATGGAATGTCAAACATCTTGATGTTTCAAAGGGTTTGCATGTCACCTTTTCCACTGCTTAAATCAAATCAATGCCAGTTGAGCTACAAGTCTTGCACTTAATCTGTGGCAGAACTTTACTGTTTGATTTATTTACTTTAATCAGAAAGAATCTGTAACTTAGTGATGGGATACATTGCATATGCTAAACTTGTCCTGAGATATTGAATGTACTGCTTAACACTTGGACCAAATGTCAGTCAGGTTTGGATTTTTTCTTCTTTCCCAAGTTTTCAAAAGAAAACTTCAAAACAAGTTCTTAACTACTAAAAGGGATTTGTTAAAAAATACATGCTGCTTCCTGTTGTAACCTCTTGATTGTAGCAGTTGTTTTTCAAGACAACTTATTCATCCTGAGTATCCCCTCTGACCAAATTAGTGAGTACTATATAAGGTATTCTATGCTTATTTTCATGTCTCCGAAATACTGACATTCACACTCTGTGGGTCTCTGCAATACACAGAACCTCTTTATTTCATTGAAGCCTATAAGATTTGTTAGGGGTTTTAATATCTTAGCCTGCAACTCAAATAGGCCATCAAATTCTTAACTGCCTCAAACCCTGCATATGGCAGAAGTCTCTGAAAGCTTGAATTTCTAATGCTCATGTTCCCTCACTGCCTTATGTTGTGCTTCTGGTCCTTATCTGACTCACCTCAGATGCTGAAGAATTCACTAGTGCCAAGACTAAAACTTGATAGGATTTCAAGACATTTTTTTATTTTTTTTCTTCCTTGTCTGAAGGTGCCTGTTAACTTAGAGTGCAACATCCTTCCTGGGTCTCTTATATAAATTGCTTAATTGTAAGAAGGTTCACATACAATATGACAGACATAGTCTCAAATTATACTGTTGCCATGGAGGACTTGAATTTAATTTCAGCTCCTCAGTGCTTCAGTGGGGAAATTTAGCAGCTTCAACAAAGAGGATTTGGAAAGCACCCCCAATGAAGAGCACATAGGATTTTGGTTATTTAGGGGATGAGACAGCAATACTGCCTGTGAATGATTTCCAGTCAGATGGGTTAGCTAAATTGAGTTTTAAATCTGAATACTAAAAACTGTTCTGTGGAAAGGAAAGGGCCTTTTTTGTTGTTCAGATCGTTATTCTTGCCAGCTAAACCATGAATCTGGATTTGTTAGCTGTTTGTTTGTAGCTCCATATGTGGCAAGCATGTAACTTAAAGTACTTGGGTATGCATCTCCTAGCCATAAAACAAGGACTGGATAAGGATTTGTTAGAATTATTAGAGAATCCAGAACTGAAACTTTAAACTACTCTGGTGTTTTATCTTGTGAGGGCCCACAATGACAGGTTCAGGGAACATCATCATTTTGTACATTTAGAAAATTCTCATGCTGATAAAGAATTCATTGCATTGAAACTGTTTGTTCTCAACTCCTTGGTGCTCAAAGCATTATTTGCTTAACCTAAAAAGCCAAACTATTGTGGTTATGAAATAATTAAACAGCCTTGAAAGCTATCTACTTGGAAAATAATCTCATTGTGGAAAATATCACATTTTTTCATCTGAATGGTCATTCAAATAATTCAAAACCCAAGTGCAGTATACCAGCCATGACCACTTGGCATCTGTTTCACTAGAAATTGCTTATATAATTTGTTTTGACTCTTTATTTTTCTGCCTTAGGTTTTTTTCTTCAACTGGGTATTTATCTCAAAAAAACACCTTTGTTTCGCTTAGGCTGCTTCTTCTTTAGAGGGTGGCAATCTATGTTTGAAATTGGGATTCAGAATAACATCCTGGTTCTCTCAAGCTCTGAGTGCTCTGCAGTCTGCCCTTTCTTTATCAAGTGGGTACTGACACAATGACTATTTTTAAAGGGAAAACTAAATGAAAATTAAACCATTTAAAACTGCAAATATATTTAATATATTAACTATGTTTGGTATGCAATATAAAACTTTTTTTTATTTACAATCCTCTGCATGTATCTATTGTTAGATGATGACATATATGCAATGCAGCTGCAAAATCTTACCTCTCCATGTCAAATAAGAATAAAATACAACAAACTAAGCACAGTTCAGCCCACCATGTTTTGAAAACCAAGCACTGAAATGCACTGGCAATTTTAATATTAGGACAAATTTTATAAGTCTTTTGTCAATATTCTCTTTACTACAGAATGAAATTACTTGAAAAAGATGAAAAGTTGTTTTGCTGTCTTTGTTCAAAAGGAGGAAATAAAAGAAATTTTGTAATTGCTCTCTGGCCCTCAAGAATTAGGCGGAACTATAGGGTCCTCAATTGTTTTACCTGTGGAATGAACACCTTTGGAGATGTTGGTGTTAAAGCTCCTGTAAAATAAGTAAAGAATTGAGCACTTTATTTACCTGTGTCATAATAGCTTACTTGGAATGGCTACTGGAACTCTCACTCTTTAATCCAGAATAAAACCCTTGAATCTGTTCTGTAATATGGGGGCATATTGATGCCTGGTGTAACACCAAAGACCAATAGAGTTTTGCCCTATTTCAGCTTTGTAGTTTGGGGCAGCTCTGTCAAATACAAAACTTTGGATACAGGTTTTAAGAACCTACATCAACTCCTGCCATTTGGTGACTTTACAGATCAAGATTGGGGTTTTTGTTTGAGGCAGTCAAGAGAAGATGCAGATCTGTTTTAAACTCATCTCTTTTTAATTCAATCAATTGTGTGCTCTATAAGCTTGTCTTGAAGGAAGCTACCAGACCCCAAAATCACATTGAGGCTGTGTGAACCACCAAGTGACATAGCTGCCTGCAGTGCAATGATATTTTGAAGTAGCATAAAAGCTGAACAGGCATCATCATCACTGCAATCTTTCATGCAAGCCCACCATTATGGTGTTCTGGGGTCTCTGTTTATGTAATAAGAGGCTTCAAAGATAGTAATCTTCTGCAAAAGTCTGTTTTAACCAGCCTGCTGTGGTGTGTAGACACACTGTGAAAAGTAAAATGCTAGTGAAATGGTCTTGTTTGTCTGAATATTTGTATGATGTGGTTAGTGGGAATGAGGAGATGGATTTATTTTTTTGTGGGGAGTGGGATATCCTTTGGTTTCTGAGTGGTGATTGGTGTAGCATCAAGAATTTCTTTATTTGTGTAGATTTATATAAATAAATATACTGCTTTCTACTATCTTTAGAGTAAGATCTAGAACTAAATCAGTATTATACTGTGCAGGAGAAAAACTACGATTTCTATTTTTATAGCACAAGCATTTTTGGTTCTGTGATGCAATTGTAGCTGACAGAAAGGTCTGGTCTTAAAATGCTCGACCATGTTTAAGTTTTAAGAGTTAAAACAGGCTCTAAAGCAGCAAAGGTTCACCATAAAAATAAATAATAATCAGAATAAAAAAGGAAGAGGTTTGGTATGTATGTGTAAAAGCTGCTCTTTGCTCCAGGCCTTAGCTTCCTACCACGTCTGGTCAAAAGTGTCTTTTTGAGGTCAGATTGTAAATGACTTGAAAAAGAGGTCAGATAAAGTTGTGTCTTACTTGTATAAAGCAAATAGACTTGTTTAGTTCAAACTGGTATTACTGAATTTAGATTTTAGCCCAGAGCTTTACTGTAAAAAAACACAGGTAATAAATTCATGCATCCAGGAAAAAAAAGATTCCTTGAGGTTGACCCTTCCCCTGCTACTTCTAGTCAGATGTGCTTATTTTTCTGTGACATTTAGGTGTGGAAATTTTCTCAAGAAATTAAAATGATGTGACAGATTACTGTATGCACAAGAAAGAGGTGGTGACATTTCTTCCTTGACAGAGAGGAGCTGTATGGTGATACTGGTTTTATTTTAACATATTTCTAGTTAGGAAATGTGCTTTGTTTTACATTGATTAGAAATTCGTGGAGAATAGCTGATGTTATATTAACATTGATGAAGAGCATGCCTACTACATTTGGCATGCAGTTGCCATGGGAACTGTACTGTAGAGTGACCCAAATTAATTTTCCACCAGTCACTAAGTGCCCTGTCAGGTTTTTTGGCTTTTCTTCCTTGTGCTGGGGATAAGCAGGCTCTAAAGTACTCAGGGTTTTTTTTTTTGAGGAATCTTGCCTTCTGATTTGTCTCTTGAAAGCAATGGCTGAGCTATGTTAATCAACCAAAATCTCCCACCTCCATTTGTGCAATTGAACGCATGCTATTTAAATCTAAATATTCCTGAGAATCACTTGAATGAATAACAAGTAATTGAATGGAAGTAAATGTGAAACATCTTCATAGTAATTGGAGTAGACAACATAGAGCATGGTCATTTGCAACCTCTGCCTTTGCACTGCTCTGCTGCTCCACATCCAGGCTTCCGAGACCTTTTTAGAGAACAAATCTGTGCTGAGCCTGATCAGAAAGGGAGCAGAGAATACCGTGCTCTGCATATTTAGCTTGCTCTCCAGCATTCATTAGCAGGGTGCTCAGTGAATGCCAGTAACCATCCCTTAGCAATAAAAGGATACAAATTCCTCATACAGATGCTGGCTGCTTATTGCTGGTGTGGAGCTGATTGTCTCTTCCAAATGCTTGTGTAGCTGTTTTTTTGTGTAATGACACGAAATCAGCCCTTCAAGTTTTAAAGTTACTACCTTTAATTATTTGTCACTGTCATATAACACAGCATTTTGGTGCCTGGCAATGACCAGGGTGGCGATTTGTCTGTTTTCCCTTGCTGGATGTGGTTTTGCCTCACCCCTGTCTGTTCCCAAAGGATTTCTGTCTCTGTGGCAATGAATGATCATTGACACAGGGGTAGAAATCCTTCCTTACTTGAAGTTGTTTATGCCTTGCCCATTTTGGCAGCTTTTCCTCCTGTAAGGATCATTTCTGCAGGCAGAGTGAGTGCATCTGTGTTCATGTACACATTTATCATATGTAAAACAGTGCAATTTCTTTGTGTTTTCATAGGTAGGGATGAAGTACCTTATAACCAGCATCTTAAAACACCATGTGCATGAAAGTTTTGCAAGTATAATGTCTATGTTTGCTGCTAACTCTGTAATAACTGTTCAGAATGTATGATATTATGTTGCTGTGCTATCAGCTTATATCTAGACAATTCTCATACTGTCTGCTTTGTTCATTAATACAGAGCTCTTAGATTGCTTCTGGTATTCGATAGGTTATTTGCAAAATTAAAGAAACTAAACTTCAGTTATAAAACATGATTTTGAGAGGAAAATGTATTTCATTGGCTTTTTTTCAAACCATTCTGCTGATTCAACCAAGATCAAAAATTTATGTATTACTTATGGCATGGGCTTTACTTGCAAACTTCTTAAAAGGAATATGAAGCTCTGCAAGCATAATATCACATTCAAGCTTACACAAAGCTTTCAATCATGAAAATGTTACCTGGTACCTCTGCATTTAAACTCTTCAAAATACTTGCATAGCAACTCCAAATGTGTAAAAAAACTCTGTGGGGTTTGCTAATAAATATACAAGAATTCCTGCTTATAATGCCTGTTGTCTTATAGCTTTTGAAGCTGGATTGTGTTTTTCTCAACATGTTTTGTCAAGAAGCCTTTAAAAGAATAAATCTGTATTATCAATGTGGGGCCAGTTGGTTGATTCCAAACACCACATCAGTAAAAGTATATTTCTATGAACTTGAGGCTTAGGAAAACTTAACCTTACGTACTTTCAGGCATTATTTTTATTTTTGACGAAAGAGTAGGGCAGTCTCTCCAGTGCCTTATGGTGACATGGGTTTAACTGGATAGGGTATATATCTGATTACAATCCAGAATGGTCTCTACACTTGCTGTGGGGTGGTGGCTTTTTTAAAGAATCTGTTTTAAAGACAACTGAAAACATGCTGTTGATGACTAATTAATATTTCAGAGGCAGAATGCAACTTCTATGGAAGCCAGGGTATTTATGGGAAAAGAGCTTTCAAATATCTTGTCTTTGAAGACATCTTTTTAACTCTGAGAAGTAAATTTCCTTTTGACTCATAAAAGCAGGCAGGGTTTTGAGGGCTGAACATGTACCTTTGCTTTGTATTTTGCAAGTGGTTGCTGAGATGAGAACATCTAGTGGTGTACTCACATTAAAGCCCTTCTGTAATCAATATGCACAGACAAGGTAATGAAAGGCAGGCACAAACTGGGAGGGTGGAGGGGAAGATTTTGCATTGGTTTTCTTTTTTGCTGTCCTTATGAACTGCTAAAACCATTGGAGTGTCATAATGAATTCTTGTGTGGAAAATTTTGCCCTTCCTGCATTAAGCAAAGTGAACTACTTCTAAAATGAGGGGGTGAAGTTGGTGACCCAGGATGTTCTTTCTACACCCCTGTTCTCTGTTAACATGGTGTTGAAACTCTCTAGTTAATAATTTGTAATAATCCTATCCATTGTAAAAATAAAATGTCTATTTCTAGACTTAAAGGAGTAATGTGGTGATGTAGGTGGAAAAGAAGCTCCATACAAGTTCAAGGAACATACCAAATATCTGGAAGACTTATTCAAGAACAACAAACTGTGTTTATACTATAGTATTCTGTAGTCAAATATGGCCTTATTTCTGATTCATGTCCATGAGTGTGGTGTGTAAGAGCCTAAAAGACACTTCAATGTCTTGGATTGTTTTTGCTCTGCTCCATTCTTGTGCTGAGAGAAGCTGAGTAAATGACATTATTAGAGCCTTTTTATTTTTCTTTTTTCCATTAGGCCTTATGCCTGTCATTGAAATTGGAGGTGCATTAGGGTTCTCTGCAGCAAGATTGGTAATTTGTTAAGAAACAGTGTGAGAGATTTGACTCATTCCTGAATGGCTTTCATCTTTCCGAAATGCTGTTCTTGTGCAGTTCTAATGATGATCCCAAAAGCCATTAACTGAGGTTGTGAAAGGCTGCATCCTGAATGGGATACTTGTCTTCCTCTATATGCATAGCAATACATTATTTATTTGCATGGAGAGTTAAGGCTTATTGCATCATGATTCTTCTAAAACACCGTGTTGCTTAGGAGTCCCCAGAAAAGGACAGGAGACTTTCCTCTGTGGTTACCTGTAATAAAAACTGGGGATTCTTGCCAGCATCTGCAATAGAAACAGAAGACTCAAAAAGGTAAAAAAAAAAAAAAAAAAGGGGTGGGGAGAGGTGGGCTAATGGCAAAAAAAAACCCCAAAGAAACCAAAACATAAAGCTCCAAGCCAGCTATACCTTATCTGCCCCCCTCTGCCCGTCCTCAGCAAACCTCAAGCTCTCAAAGCATTGCAGTATCCCTTATAGTGTCATGGCTTCCTTTAGATCTTTCCAATCATCTAAATTTAAAAAGAAAGGATGGAAGAAGCCACAGTACCCAATCTTCTGATTCTGCAGCTTCCTGTGCTCTTGGATTCTGAATGCTTGCCTTGGAAACACTGTGAGTTGTCTGAGTCTTCAAAAGTCAGCAAAACTGATGTCTCTAGTTGGTGTTTAATCAACTTGAAAAACTTGGCTCAATACACATGAAATGTATGTTGAAAATTAATGCATATCAATGGAAAATATTCTGGTCATTTTGGAAAAAAGGCAAGAAAAATCAAAGGCATCCTGAAGCTTTAATAAGCATAATGCTGATCTGCTTAATAAAGGTGGAAGATCTGAAGATTCTGAAATGCTTAAAACTGCATTTTAATATGGAAGAGGTGGCTTTATTCAGTTATTTTAGCTGCTCTGTTTTGAAGCCAATATAAAGATTTTGGTGATAACTCTTTGGGGTTTGAAAAGGAAATAAAGAACAAAGGTGGGATATACTAAAATGTGCTGCAGGAGGGTGAATGTGTACATGTGCCTACATGTTGTAGTGTTTAAATGTAAATTTTTACTCATTTCCCTGTGAGTGTGATAAGGCACAGATGAAAGGAGTTCTATTTAGAGACCAGAACAAGAGTTTGTGATGATGTTTTAATAACTTGCTTGTCCCTTTGCCTTCTCCAGTTAAATGGTTTGGTTCCTCAGGTCACACTCACAGCTATGACCTGTTGCCAGCTACAGTGGGGCTGCATAACCAGCTGCTGAACCCTGCTTAAGTGCTCTACTCTGCTTTGTAGTAGGGTTTAATTAAATGGTTTTTAGCTGAGGGGAATGAAGAAAAAAGCAATTAAACATGCTCAAGTATTCCTGTTTCAGCCATTATTTTTCACTGTTGCTTCTAGATGTGATTGAGGATGAGTGTTTGTTCTCTAAGTTTTGGGATTTGAGAAATAGGTCACATATGAATGATGGGTGCCTTCATACAGAACTATTATGTTTTCAGGGAATAAAGCAAATATTTTATAAGCCCTGCCTCAGTTGTAGGCAAAATATTAAATTTTAATTATAACCACTGCAGAAAAGAGACAGAGGGGTTTTATCTTTTTCCTGTACTGTTTTCCTTTCCTGTCTCCACCCAGGGATTAGCTGGGGAGTGTCAGAGCAGCACCCAGAGGGAGCTGGATGCTATTCCAACTTCAGGCACTTACATAGAGGGGATCTTGGAGCAGGGAGGTTTGGCAACTACTTTAATTCCTAGGTGTTGAATAGATACATTTCCTCAGAGTATGCAGGAGGAAAGCTGGGAGAAGGAAAAACTTTCTGTGGAAAGCAGTTTTGAACATGTTTGCTAAGTCTTTAAGTCTTTAATAAGTGATTGTACGATAGCAAGCATGTGGTGGGAACTCTGCACTTTCCCCAACACAGCAGCAAATCTGTGGTGGTAAAGCTTGAAAATGTTGTGGTGGGGGAAATGGGTTAAAATCCTGTAGAAGAGGTGAAGAATGCTTCTTAGCTTGGTGAGATATCTGCGTTCTCCAGAAACTAATGCTACAGTTTAAAACCTTTCATAATTAGACATATATGCAATGAAGCAGTGTTTGTTCTTAATGCTAGGCTTGTTTTAGCTTGAAGACGACAAAAGCAGCAAACAGATATGTAGTACAAGAGAAGGCACTAATAAAAAGGGAAAGGTTGTTGGGTTTGAATTCAAATTGCTACCACTCAGGGTAGCAAGGTTTGTAGAATGTGAGGGATGACTAGGAGATTAGACTCATGTAAAAAGGACTGACAGACTTGAGGAGATGGGGAAGCAGATGCATTGCTTCCTTTAATTATCCAAATAACCATTTTGTAACTGCTTGACTTTGATTTGGTTACAATGATTTGAAAAAAAACGATGAGAAATCAGATGGTCAAGAAATGCAATGTAACTGGGATCTTTATTTAAATTCTAGAGCTGGTGTTGAAAGGAGCCTGTGAGCACATAATTTCTATTGTAAATTATATTCTAGTACAAGTGCTCATGAACCAGCATTTTGTCCCTTACTGAAGACTCAGCAGGTGTGGTTCTCTTTACACTGCTCAAGGAGCTAAATGCTGTCTACTTTGTTCACCCTTGTGAGCAATTAGCTTAGGAAAAATGACTCATCTCTTTAATGTTGACCATTTGCATAACTTAGTGAAGTTTCTCAGTCAGCTGTCCTGGTAAAATAAGGAAATGGAGAAAGTCTGTAAGTTAGTTTTGCTGTGATGGCCATCATCTCAGAAACTGGGCACTGCTGCATAAAAGGATAAAAATCACTTACCTGACCCTCAGGAGTGTCTGTGGCAGAGCAGCTCACTGAATGCAGAGTTTAAGGGTTTCAATAATTTACCTCTAGCATTGTCCTGTCACATAATCACAACCCATGCCACTTTGACCAAGTTGCTGCTATCATTGGGCTGCCTCTGTGAGTTAACAACAGCACAAGTGTCAGCTGGGGGCTTCTTGCCCAAGAAATGCTTTCATCCTCCCCCTGTGCAGTGGCTGAAGCTCCATGCTTCTTCCCTTAAGCAGGTGAGCTTTGGAACCAGACCAATATCCAAAAATATATTCTCAATCATTATTTAATCCGGGCCTGGTCAGCCCTTTTATTGGCCTGTGTTGCTGTGTAGCAGGATGGGAGTGTCTGTAGGAGGAAAGGAGGTGTTGTGAGTGTGTGCTGAAGGCAGATCCACCTGCTCCCAAACACTCCTGAATCTGCTTAGGCAGCTATGAAACTGTGGCTTTATGGGAGTTAATAACCTTGTTTGGGGTTGAAGTCCTTGAAAGTCTTCCAAGACCTGATCTGTATCTCTTAACCACAGAAAATCTGGTATTTGCTTGAAAGTAGTGAGAGTAGATTTGAACTACAAGTTCAAATTTAGTTTTGTGCAAAAGGAGTTATCTTTTTTATTTATTAATTAAAACAACCAGTTAGATAACTCATCATTCTTAAACATGCATACAAGCTTGCCAGGATGACTGGACTGGCAATTTAAACATTTTGCTCTTGACTATGTCTCTTTTAGAGAAGGTTTGCCATTGCCTTATTTGATCGCTGGGTGACTAAGCATTTAAGATAAAATCCAGTTTTTGGTTTTTTTTGCTCCTTGAGCGCATTTCTGAAATTGGGAGCCAGTGAAAAATGATCTACCTGTAAGTAAACATTCTGCTACCAGGGAGGGAGGTAAGAAAGAGCATGTTGTTAGCCTTAAGGAATCTTTCTTTAGCAGGAGGTAATGGGACTGGTGCTCCAAGCCAAGATGAATTACTTGTGCAGCTTGTAATTTATTGAACCCTGTGGTCTTCCAGAATGATCCAAATTGGAGTTTACATCCTGAATGTATTTGACACCTATTTTTCTCTGGAAGCCATAGCTCACCTTAATGTTTTCACCAATGGGTTTTTCCTTTGAGTTACAAATCCCTGTTGTGGTAGCAGTCAGAGACTAAAGTAAATACTGGTCTCCCTTGCACATTGACAACAATATTGACATAAAATTTAGGAGGCTGTAAAGTTCTTTATTAAGAGAAGCTCATTATGCATCTGAATTCCAGTTCTCATCTTCCTGGGCCACAGAGCAGAAGCTGGCATTGCTATTTCATGTGAGACAATTATATCATGTTACATGGTGCAGTGAGTGAAATTTTCTGTTAAAATGATCAAATGAAAGTTTACTGTCAAGATATGGAGCCTGCTTATTTTCTTCTGGTAAAAGCCATCATTAGTTCACAAAATGCATTCTTGAATGTAATATAAACAAAACTTAGCTAATTTTCCTTTGAAGGCAGTGAGTCTGACAGCATTACATTTTAAAGATCTTTCAGCAGGCTGTGGAAGTTAAAAACAAAGCATATTTATTTTTATTTTTACTATTATCTACAGAGCACATTTAACTCCTGGAATTAGCTATGCCATGTGATATATCTAATTGATCAGTGGGTGGTGTCAAGAGATGGTGTCAGAGTTCCAGTCCTCTGGTGCTGGAAGACAGAAGTCTGTGTGGCAATCCCAGATCAGTTTTGCATCACAGTAAACCACGGGAGATCGGACTCTCAACTCTTGCATGATTCACTCCAGTACATAGCTCCTCTTCAGATTTTTATGGGTTTGCCTAAAAATCAATCCATTCTTTCTTGCCTGTAAAAGTGTTTTCCATATGTCTGAATAGGAGGGATGTTCTAAAATTGATTTCCAGGCACTATTGAATGTGAGGCTTATGCTTTCTTTTTGTTATAACTGTAAGGACACAGCTGCAATTCTTTCTTGTTGAGATTTGTGACTCTGTAGTGCAATTTCTGGTGCTCACAATCCATTCTTGATCCCAGTGAGGGGATTGCCAGCAGAAGTGTGCTGCCTGTCTCAGAAATATCTATCCCAAAAATGTTAACAGTATTTCTGGGACAGTTAATAAGAGAAGGAAATTATGTTTGTGATTTGAACTTTTTTTAAAATTTTTCTCTATTAGAAGAGACACTAAATGGAAGTGAAAAATCATTTGTGAGCTCAAGAGAATGGAAAGAAAAAAGTGAAGATGCTGAGATGCTGCTTCTGATTTTCCTGATCATTTAGGAAGTAGGGGTGATGTCAGAGTTGAGCATGCCCTTGCTGAAATTTTGAGAACCTAGCATTTCAATGGGGATACTTTAATTGTGTGAATTTTCCTAAAAATACTTGCAAACTGGCAACTTCACAGTTCAGTATGTAATTGCAAAGTAATTTTGTAAAATACTTTTGCTTTGATATAGTTACAAGTGAGCCAGTTCCTTTTTGTGTTCTAAATATTTTTAAAAAAGGAAAGTCCTGAAAGTGAACGTTGGGAATTAAATATTTTTTTTATGACTTCGTCATGGAGAGACTATATACAAGATCATGACAGGACAAGGGGGATTGGCTTCAAACAGAGATAGAGTAGTTTTAGATTTGATATTAGGATGAAATTCTTTGCTGTGAAGCACTGGTACAGGTTGCCCAGAGAAGCTGTGGATGCTCCATCCCTGGGGAAGGGTTCAAACTAGATGGGCTGGGGCTCTGAGCAACCTGGTCTAGTGGAAGGTGTCCCTGTCCATGGCAGGCAAGTTGGAACTGGGTGCTGTTTAAGGTCCCTTCCAACCCAAACCATTCTATGATTGATTATTTTTGAAGTCTTTTCACCTTTGCAGAAGGTGAACTCCAAGGCAAAATCCTCATGCAACCTCTGGAATGTAAGGATCTTGGGCCTCTATTCAAGTTCAAGTAGTGAAAGCTGCACAGAAAAGCTGACTTGTGAGAAATGATTCTTATTCTATTAAGCATCCTCTGGCCATTTACAAAGAAAGTGCTTAAAGGGTTTTCCAAAAATCCACTTCCCATTAATCTTGCCAGAAACTCTTGTGCAGTATTACTCAGGGAGTTTAAACTGGGCCAATATTGTGGTGCATACAAATTTAAAATAAAGGCCAGCCAGAGGAGATAAGTGAATTCCAGTAACAACGTCAAGTTGGGCTCTTTTTGCAGGACATTTGCTGATGGCATGACCAGCTAAAATAGTTAGGGAAAAAAGGAATGTGGAATTATCTCTTTGCATCAGTCTGTTTGCCAACAAATGTCTGCAACCATGCAACAGTGCGTGTTTCTTTTCCAGGAGAGATTTATGTATTTTTAATACCATATTATAGGCTGTGATCTTTGACTTAAAGATGTCTCTGTTAGGCCAGAGATGAAATGTCTCCAGCCTTCATGTTTTGTTTCCAGTGGTTTGTCCAGCATCAGTATCCAGGGAAAAAAATAAAAGGATAAACCTGTAGTGAAGCTCTTCAGAATAAGATTCCTGGGTCTGATAATCTTCCCCTCAGGGAAGTGACTTTACCCATGGATGTCATGGTGTTTAATTGGCTTTCAAATCCATGAGAGTTTCCAGACCACATCTTGATACCACCTCAACATTCTGGAACCATGTAAGCCTCAGCAGCAAGGTTTAAAGATTTTATGAATTACATGTTTCTTTTTGGTTTGTCTTTGTGAAACTTAAGACCTACAATAATAAATCAAAGCCTAAAACTACTGTGTGTGACATGAAATAAAAACATGGTAGGTTGTATCTCCAACAG
Organism: Ammospiza caudacuta; assembly: GCF_027887145.1. Lineage (NCBI taxonomy): Eukaryota > Metazoa > Chordata > Aves > Passeriformes > Passerellidae > Ammospiza > Ammospiza caudacuta. The sequence continues at coordinate 11,203,040 of NC_080595.1, forward strand.
AAAATTAGGAAGAAAATGTTTCATCATGTTAGTCTCTAGATTGCTAGTGATCCATGAGCTTAGCCTTCATTATTACTGTACAATCTGCAAGTTTTAAAATGGAAATAAATGTAAGCATGAGGTGGGAAAGACTCAATGCATTAGTACACCATTAGTATTCAACCAGTAATCAGCTGGTTTAAATGCTGGCTCTTTCTGCTTTTTTTTTTTCCAAAAGGAAGTTTTTTGGAAGGTGAGGGAAGAGTAAAGCTGCAATGATGATATGAAGAAAAAAAAGTAACTGAGGAATTAAGAGAATTCTTTAGTGTCATAAAACTCATTGGTGCAACTTAGAGCCTTTCAAACCTGTGAGGATGTGCAGTTGGGTGACCTCCTCAGTCTGAGCTCTCAAATTTGCAAGTCTTGAACTTTATGGACTAGTGACTTAAAAAGAAGTCTTTCCAAGTTAGGGGAGGAGAGAGAGATTATTCTGGTTTTAAAAGGTGGGAGTTGTTCAGTAAATTTAGTGCAAGGGAATATACCAAAACCTTATTTTTGGAGTCTATTTAGATCCTGATTTTTAAGAGTTTTATGTGGACGAAAAGCTATTAGAATGGGTATGCTGTTGTAGCTCCCTTAAGTGTGCTAAAAATTCTTCAGGTATTGTAGGAAAGCACTATAGAAAATATGCTTTTAAAACAGAAAATGTCTAGTGTTTATAAGAATCACTGTGCAGGTTTAAGTACCCTTGGCATTCCTGGTGGGATTTTTAGATATTGGGATACATACTTATAATTCAGAATTGATTTAACAGTGGAACTGGAGGAAGGGAAGGGAGAAAAGTCCAGTTGCCATTAAGAGGCCCTATGTTTCTGAAATCAGTAGAGCTGTTTGCTTTATTAGGTGCTAAGCTAGTTAACGCTGGGAGACTATGAAGTACTATTCTGAATACTGAATTTAAGCCTCAGTTACTATGCAAAATATGCTCCTACGAAAATGCTGCCTTTTTTCAGGGCTATAGTGGGCTTTGTACAAGAACTTTATTGAAAATCGTAGGAATTTATTCATATAAACATTACTGTAATGTCATACAGCATGGTTAAGTAATCTGACCTTTGATGAAAATTTAAAGTAATTTAGAAACTTTTAAAACTTCAGGGAACAATCATTTGAAGATACTGTTACTGTACTATTGATTCACCATTTGGAAATGTTGACCTGTTGCTTCTCAGAAGTTTTGACACCAATCTTCAATCTTGGCATTTTTTGGTGTGTATTCCATTGCCGTAGTCCTTTGATTGAACTTCAGGGTCTTTGATTTGATTTTTTTTTTTGTTGTCGTTTGGATGTTTTTGGGGTTTTTTGTGGGTTTTTTTTGTTTGGCTGCTTTTTATTGGCACTGCTTACATCATGGTGCCAGAAAGTCCAAAAAAACAATTGCAAGGTTAGCAAATGAATGATGCAGTGTAAAAGGAGATGGGGAGAACTACTTTCATGTTTGAAGCACTCTTGTTGGTGAACAAGGACAATTTTTTTATTGTTTGGTTCATGGTCATGATGTCAGTTTTGGTTATCTAGGCATTCACTCTCCCTCTGAGAAAGGAAACCAGCAAAAATGGCTTGTGCTCACTGTTTTGGAAAGGCATGTTTAAGTGAGGAAATGAACTTTAATTTTCTTTGGTCTTATTGTCTGAACTTCAACTCTTGGGATCTGCTGAGAAAGAGCAGTAGTCATGTTCGAAGTGTTTGGATTTCTCCAAGGATTAATCTATATAAAATGAGATTTAAAGTGCATACTCAAAATACCTTGTAAGGGAAGTTGCAAGTATTTCTTAATTTCTACTTTGAAGTCCATGATATATATATATATATATACACTCACACAGATAAAATGCAGTCTTTTTTTGTGGTTGTTTTGAAAATGTTCAGCACACAGTCCCTGATGGAATATCAACCTGATCCTCAATTTGTGTAATCTAGCTGGAATCCAATTTGAATCTTTATTTATTACTTTTATCAGACCTTTGTTACCTTCAGACATCATGGTTCTGCTCAGCAAAAAATCAGTCAGACTAATCAGGGAGAATTTTCAATGTGGCTTTGATTGGTAACAAGAAACTTGAGCTGAAGGCTAAAGTAATATTTATAGCAAGAAGAAAAACCTTTTTTTTAAAGTAAAATTTCATTACCTGTTTGTGAAAGGAGAAGTGGAGGAAAACCCACTCTGTAGCTGCTTTTTTGTGTAAGGCATCTGCCATCACTTCTGAGTTTCCCTTTTAGAATGCTTGGACAATGAATGTGCTGGTAATAACTTGTTTAAAAATTAATAGAAATGCAAATGCTTTCAAGTGTAATGTCACACATTCAAATCTCTGGAACTAATATGTTCAACTGGGTTTTATTTTGAAGACTGCCATAGCACCAAGTAGCATAGCAACAGTCTTCTAAGAGATGCCCAGTGAATTTGTGCATAAGATGTTCCTTGTGGTCTGTCTTCCAGTCCCTCCTTTATTTTTGTCTCTCTTGGTTTCAGTTATCAGTGATTTTGGTTTTTTTTCTTCTCTGTACACAGTCTCTGCTTGATTCAGTCTTTCCCAGTCTGCCTAATTTTGTTCCTATTTATTCTATCTTTGTTCTTCTTTATAAGTGGTTAGATGAACAGAGCTCAAGGAGGCTGGGCAATAGCAGCCACTCAATGCACCTTTGATGGTATGTCTAAGTGCAGGCTGATAGGAGGAGGAGGAGGTGAAAAACTACCTTATCTTGGGTTTCCTGCGCTTTACCTTACTGGGTTGTTCCTGATTTATGTGTGGAGAGGGCTGTTTTGCTGTATTCATGCACAATAAAATTATAAAATTCAGAGAAGTTTCTGAGAGGACAGGAAAGGCATAAGAAAAGTGTCTAAGGAGAAGCACTGCTAAATATGACAAAAACCTTGTGGCCCTAAACTCTTGAACAGATGAGCAATGGTGATATGGTTAGTGGTGCTGAATTTTAACTTGAGGAAGAGACGTGAAGGTGTTTGGAATATCTTGGTGTTTCCTAGGATATAAGGTGATGTTCATCTGCACAATGACCTGTTGGGCAGTCTGTTCATTCTCACATTTTAACCTTGCCTTTTTATTTTGTACTCCCTTTCTTTTCAGCACTACTGCAGGTTAAACACAAATAAGGTGTTGAAGGGGATTTAACTGAAGACCAGCTGCATGCATTACTTAGTGCATTCAGCCTTTTGAATTTTCTTCCTAATCTGGAGGTTTGCTTTGCCTGTGCTCATCCTGCTTCCGTATGCATGTTTAATGCCTTTGATTCTCAGTTGTTCTCCCAGCATCTGAAGGAATTCTGCTTCATAATTCACTATCACTACTGCAAATAATTGCTCATCTTTGGGTACCTTAATGCAAAACTGCTTTAAATAAACGTGAGCCAGCCATTCTGTGTGATAAAGAATGGTGTAGAAAAGTGGAGGTGTGTGAAGCCCCATGTTTGGCCAGTGCCAGGTGGACACTGTGCTGAACTGAGACTGTGCAACTCATTTTGGGACACATTTCTGCAGTTTTAAATCATGTTGTAATGTGGCATGCAGCACATGCTGCTGCAATTTCTATTTCAGCACAATTGTCCTTGTTTTCAGCAGAAAGGCCTGCTTGCTACTCCTCACTTACATGTGTTATACTCTCCAGTTTATGTTCTTAAAAATAGGTGATTTCTTCTTGCTCCTAACTGATATTCTTATAAACTGCAATGAGGATTTAATAGAGGAAAGCAGTTGGTTTCTGGAGAGACATATTTCTATGGGGTAGAGCCATGTAGTACATGAATATCATCACTTGATAGGTGTTTGAAAAATAAGTATTTGAAGCTGTTTAACAGTGTTTCACTCTTAGAAAATATACTGTTGGACTCTTTTTGTTATGAGTTCTACATGGAAAATTCTGCTCAGTGGCTATTCAGGGTAATTTGGTGTGAGTAATGTGCATGGGGATACATCAGATCAAATGGAAAATCAGAAGTTATTTTCTAAGGTTAATTGAGTATTCAGTGGGGTTTTTTAAGTGGCACTGAAAGTATTATTAGATTTTTTTTACATTTTTTTTCAGAAGTTACATGAGCCATCTGAAAGACATTAGTCTTTTTGATATGTTTTTTTATTGACAAAAACTGGAAAAAACTGAAACAAACTTTCAAAATGTTTTATCATCAAATATGTTTGTGCTTTTAAAGAGAATTTGGATAACAATTCTAAACTTTTTATGTACTATTACAAAGACAAATACATCTGTCGTATTCCACATGATTATTAAGCTCTAGGGGTTTTTTTTAGTTGCATGCTAAATTTTGTCTTTGGTTTTGCAGTAAAAATGTTTTGTAAACAAACAGAAATGCTGGAGGGTGAATTCTTTCTTCTTGGTGCATGCAGGTGTGCCAGGAACATTTATAACTGGAAGTTACAGGAGTGGGAAGAGAATTTGGCTTAGTTTTTTTTAATTTTAACTGTATGTTTAGAAATCAGTCTGTCTTTGTATTATTCCTCCAAAACTGTGGTTGGAGGATATCCCAAAGTATGATAATTCTTAGAGTATAACTGCTATTTATGTTACTTCTCTTAGCTCTGGGAAGACCATAATTTCCAGTAGGTGCCTTAATATACACTTACCTGAACTGGGTGAGAAATAGAGAAGAAAATTATGATAAAGAACAGGAAATTAACAATATTGTCTTCAAATTCTTCATTTTTCTAATACTTGATACCAGTGGTCCCAGAGCCCTCTTATGTTTCTAGGTTTCATTTAAAATTCCCAGAGCCAGTATGAAGGAGCTAGAAATAATCTTTTGCAGTAATAGAGGAAAAGGAAGAAAAATACATCTCTGGTGTATTTTTATGTGGGTGTGCAAATGGTGGAAGGAGTTCAAGCCTACTTGTGTTTCCTCTCAGAAAAATGGTTGATTAAAGCACACCATGGCAGAGGAACTGCTGGATTCCTGTGGTGTTCAGCTCCCTGACACTGCCACTCAAGCTCACAAGGTGCTCTTGGAAATATTCCTTCCAAAGCTCCCTACCTTATAAACCTGGCTGCAGTGATTGCTTCACTTCCCCTTCATCTTCTCCTGCTGTCCCCCTTTTTTCTCTATCTAGGAATTCTTATCAGGCTTGGGGGATAAACAACTCTGATATATGAGCTTGTGGAGGGTGCACAGTATTTGTCAGCCTCCTCACACAGGATAGATAAAATATGGTGCTGTAATGCTGTTGAGGAAATTGGATGGGCTTTTTACAGAAATGTCTCCAAAGTAATTTCGTCATCTTCCTTATGATGTTTTATACCGTGTAAGCCAGCTGAAGGGAATTCTGTGCAGGATGGAGTGGGACATTAGAGACCAGCCCTTGCCAGCATTACTGTGAATGTATGCTCCAGGCCAAGAACAAGTCTCTTATCAGTAGAACTGATGAATTAATCTGCACATTTAAAAATATTGAGGTATAATATAATTAAGAATTATATTATTAATTTTCTGAGTGCAAGTACACAATTCTTTGAAACAGTGGCCTGTAGCTGGTGATTTTGAAACTCTTGGAATGAAGGGCTTTACAATTTGCTGATTTCCATGTCTTTCAGAACAGGCATTTTTCTCAAGGGTAATCTGAGACATAATTACATAATTGTATTTACAACCTAATATCTTTTGCCTGCTGCCTGTTTTCTTATAGCTGATAAGGCAGTCTAAAGGCATTAAGATTTTCAGGGTGAACACAAAACACAATTGATGTGATCAAACAAACAGCAGCTTTTCACAGGCTTTCATACCTACTTTTAGTGCATGAGAGCACCTAAAACCCTGCAACCTGATATTCAGCCTGTGTTTCACAAAATGCAAGGGAATTGAGGAAGTTTGCACTTATTATCCCACCTTGTCCTTAGCCCCCACATAGCACTGCTTGCAATTTTTGGTGTATTCATAAATGATGTTTTGCATTAACTTATTGTGCGTATTGTTAATAATATCTGCATATTCAGTGCAGAGAATTGGTTGGTCAAGACTTTATTGGAGGTTTTTAATTCTTTCTGCAAGAATAGATATGTATTTAAGTTCTCCAGCAACAGAGAATGGGGTATTAAATAATTTTTAGGATGATTATAGCTCTTAAAAATTTTTGAGATTCATGTTACCCTCATGAGGAGCATACTATTTTTGCCATAGTGAAATTACTACACTTTACATTTTTTTTTTGTATATGCTAACTTGACTGATTGAAGAGTTTACATGCAGATAGTGCACTCAATTCATCTCCAAGTAGATTATCCAATAAAGTTAACTTGTAAATAAATTCAAGCTATATGGCAATTTATTACCAGGAAGAAATTTGTCTGGGAGTCACAGCTTAAGTAAAAGCAGGAATGGGAAAAAGCCAGGAATGAATAAGTAATTGATCTAATTACAGAATGGTTTGGGTTGGGAGAGACCTTAAAGATCACCCAGGTGCAACCCCCCTGCCATGGGAAGGGACACCTTCCATTCATCTGGGTTGCTCAACTTGGTCATGAACACCTTTAGGCATGGAGCATCCATGTCTGGATGAACAGAAACAGAGCCTTACCACTCTAGTAGTGAAGAATTTCTTCCAATTATATATTTTAAACCTATTCCCTTTCAATTTAAAGCCATTCCCACTTGTCCTATTAATACATGCCCTTGTAAAAAAATTCTTCTCCAGCTTTTTTGTAGGCCCCCTTTAGGTACTGGCAGGCTGCAATGAGGTCTCCCTGAGTTCTCCAGGCTGAACAACCCCAACTCTGCCAGCCTTTCCTTGTAGGAGAGGTGCTCCAGCGCTCTGATCATTTTGGTGCTTTGGACTCACTCCAGTAGGTTTGTGTCCTTAGTGGGCTGGGGGCTCCAGAGCTGGATGCAGCATTCCAGGCAAATTTTTTTTGTAAACATTTTATATTTCCTGTGGAATCCTTTCTGTAGAAAGTTTTGGTGAGGATCTGATTCTTGGAGAAGTCCTGACCTGAACAGAAACAGAATTAAATCCATGAGCTTTCTACCCTACTGTGGGGAGATCTTTCTGTCTGCATACAGAGGTACAAGAGAACAGGAAAAATCCCTGAAGCTGTGGAAGTAGACGAAAATTTCTTTATCCTCTGTAATCTCCTGTTTCCAACACAAAAGGCAAGTTTCCTCTGCCACATGACAACATTACAGTATTGTTTTACAACGCTGGGAAGATCTGTCATGGAGAAGGGTTTTTGGACTGCAGAATAAAAGCAGCAGTGGTGCTGTGAGGTCATCCAGCCCAAACCTCTTCTTGAAGAAAGCTCGACTAAATCAGGTCAACCTGTAGCATAGATCAGTGTGATAAGCAGAGAACTTGAGAGTTTAACTCCAGCCTCTTGCTTAAATTTGCCATTTCTTCTCTGAAAATGTTTTCTTTAGTTATTTAGTCTAAATGGTATTTATCTTTCCCTTTGCATTATGTTTTCAAAGCCTATGTTAGTAAATTTAAGGTAAAATTTTCTGTCATTGACTCTTCAAAAATACTTCTGTAACTCTTTGCAACAGGATAGTCCTGTGCTTGTGTACTGCATACATAATTTTCTCTAGTCCAAACTAAGGGATTGTGTGGTTATCACCTTTAAATGTAATATAGAAAGAGGTTCACCCTCTGTGCACCCAGGCTGTTCAATATTATCATAAAGTTTCTTTTTCTGCCATTAGGTAGTTCCAAATGCTAAAGGTATGTCAGCCCTTGGCTTTTTTCTTCTGATGTAAGGGTAAATTAGATAAAGGCTATTTTGAGAATACCTGCTGAAAGTAGCAAATGAGTCATTTAGCACTGTGCTTAGTTTAAGTTTTTGTGGATTCATTTATTTTGAAAAAAAAAATTTGATTGATAATGCTGTGTTTCTTCCAAACTTGCTAAATTTTGCTTAATCAGGCATTCCATTTGCTGAAAGTGGCTCAAGGTGTCAATGCTGCGAGGCAACTCTATTTTTCTTTTTGCTAGGGTAAATAATGGGCTTTTCCAAGTCACAGTAGAAAAATAAATACCAGAGAAACAATGCCTCTCTCTATACTTGAAAAATACATACTCATAATCTAAATTGACTTTTTTGGAAATTGCAAAGTTTACCTGTGGGGAATGTTAATGATTCATTAGCTTTCAAATTTGCTGGGAAGGCAGAGGACAATTTGGCTGGAGTCCCTCACACAAGAGGCAGAAATCACAGGTGGTTCTTGACTTCTTCAGTGTCCTTATTGCAGTTGGTAGTGATGCCTTAAGGTGGTAGCTTTTATATTTTTCAAATCCTGTACTGCATCAGTGCATTGCTCTAAACTTCATATAGAGTGCTAACTGCTGTCTTCACATTTTGGTCAGACAGAAAAATCCCCCTGGGCCTGAGATCCAAGGACACACCACAGTCCCAGGCCCTGAAAAGTATAATCAAAAGTGAATTGGAGTGAAGTGAGCTGGGGGAACATGACTTCATTACCTGAAGCTGTAATTGGAGAATTAACTCCTGAAATCAAACATATCTTCTGAAAAACTTGTGGCCACTGTCTATCCTGGGTGTGGCCTCTGTGAGGCTTTTACACTGCCCAAGGTGTAACTCTTGAAGGTCTAATAAATACCCACTTTATTCTTATCTCTGTCTAGGCTCTGTCCTAGGTAGCCACTCTGAGGCATCAGCAGGGTGTGATCCACTGCAGTGCACTGATTTTACTGAAATATGTTTGGGAATACAATCAGAACACAGCTCACATCAGCTCTCAATGCAGTGCTCATCAGTTACTACTACAGCACTCGGAGAGCCAGGGTAGCATCTTCTGTTGCTTCTAGAATTAATCCATATTCTTTCAAGAGTGATCCTTGAAGGCAGGCATTAGAATGCTTCCTTAATTAGCATCTGACTGAAACATTGACAAAAGTCTGTTTTTTTGCATTGTTCTTAAAGAGCTGTTTGATGATATGTTTATACAGTCTCTAATTGTAGAATTTGCTCATGTAAAGCAGCTGTAGAATTTCCCTTGGAAAACCAGATTTGATTAACAGTGACTCAAGGTCTGGCATCAGAAAGCTAAGTAGGATTTACCTTTTCATTAGACAGTAGGAAGAATGTTACAAAGCAGGTTCCCACAGTGCCTGTCCATCCCATCTGGCTATAGCCCTGGTCCTCTTAATCCCTCACTTTGATAAATGCTCAAAGTCACCTGGTCTCTACATGTTTCACTCACAATAAAAAATATATTGCTGGAGAAACCTGTGTTCTTGTAAATCTGCCTGATGCTGCTCTCAGCTCAATTAAAACCAGGAGAAGTTACCACAAGGAACAGGGCAGGCTGTGAGGAAAGGGGCCTTAGCCTGGGAGGGGATCCCTTTTAAAACTCTGGCTGCATTTTGTGCCTGATAGTCATTATTGACATTCTGTGGGACACTAGTACAGAATAGGTGTGGAAAACTAAATAGTAACTAAACCTATGCCATTGAAAAGGAAGGATTTGGAAATTTCCCTTGGACTTGGAGTTTAAAAAGTGTGTACCTTTGCATATTTGCAGTGCTGTACTCTGACCTCCAGCACCACCTGGGTTTATTTCTTTGTGCTAGGTGAAAGCTGGGAAGAAAGTGGGTATTATTTTAGCTGTATTTATCTGGTTACTAAAAAGCCATTATGAACTTCTATCAGTGATTTTTTTGTTTGCTTTCCTAGTTTTTTATAGTGCAAGACTAATATTTGCCTATTGTTCTGTTTGCATTCTGACACAGATTTATTGTGCCTTGGGGCGAGTCATCAACCTGCCCTTTGTTTCTGTTCCTACACTTGTACAGTAGAAGCAGTGCTCTCATTCCCTAAAATCAGCTTCTTTGGCTAGCCTTTTGAAGTGACACACAGTAATTGATGCAGGTGTTGATGTGTTCTAGGGTTGCATACAAATTATGCTGCACCAATGTGTTTCAAATCTGAGCCACTGACCTGTAATGCCACCTAGGACCTTCCGGGTTGGTTTAGTAATGATCTACAATAGAGATGGGAGAAAAAGGCTGACAGGGTTCCCTGCTTTTGTGCAGCTGTTGCTATTTTGCTGTGTTATTTAAGCTTTCTGTGCACCATAAGAGTAATGAATGAATTCCCAAAACCACAAAGTTTTAATAAAAACTTCTGCATTAAAGCCACATTGCGCCTAAACCTGTTTAGAAACAGCTCAAAAATGCATTGCTCCTTATAGGGAATACTGGAAAACCTGGCAAAAGGCACAATTGTTACTGAAAATATTAGGGATGTAAAATCTCCTCAGCTATTGGGAGAATCTTGAGTGTCAAGCTGGTTTTGAGAGATTAACCTCTTCATGGAGATGGCCAGGAATGAAAAGGCACTCCATCCAGATCTAAAGTCCTTAGCACTTGGTGTTTCTTTGAAATGTTGGAGACTCTGGTCCATTAATTTCTGGCAAAGTGTGATGGAACTTAACACATTGAAATAGACTCCTAGCAGTTGTCCTTTCAATATCTATGTATTATAAAGAAATTAATTCTTTTAACTAATTCTGAATGCAAAGTCAGAGTGGGGCTGAGGTATTTATAAGTAGGATGAGAAGGAAGTGCTAAATGCTGTCATGGGCTAAACAACCTTGTTTGCATTTCTGGAGTGTTTTAATACAACTCAGAGTAAAACTTCAATATAATAATATAAAAATTATTTGCTTTGCTTTTTCAGCAGCAGAGGGCAAAAGAGCTGTTTTAAATGTTGTTCTTCTCTTGGGAATGATGGGTTGGAAAAAAGATTGTGGATGGACAGAAACACTGAGTGGCAGGCTGAAAATATATGGTCATTGTCCCTAAAGCCCTTATATTTTGTTTTAATTTTGGTCTGACTTTGAGCAACCAAACTAAAACTGCAGCAGCAAGACTGAAAAAGCCTAGGAGAAACGAATTATGGCTCTAGAACAGAAAGGCTTTTACAAATCCCCTCCTGTTGGAGAAGGGCAAAAGAGAATGTGGGTAGGAAATCCACAGTGGAAAAGAAATGCAAGAAATCTCATCTATTCATAAAAATTGAATTTTGGACATCAGTTACATAACATGACTCTGGAACTCCCTGGCTTAACAGAGGCTGTACTGTGGTGTTTAATTTATTTTTTTTTTTTGCTTTTTCTGGAAGAACAGTGACAGGCAGTAGCCAGTAGTCAGCAGCTGGATTTATGTTATAATATGTAGACCAAAGCATGTAGAACCCTTAAATCATAGTTTGCCATCTGTCAAAAAATATGGGTTTTTTAGCAGAAAACTGTGACATGGGATTTCTGTGCTGTGATTCATATGCTGTAAACCATGACTGAAAATTATTTTTTTTTAAATTTGAAAATTTTACTTTGTATGGGTAGTTTGAATGTCCACTAAAATTGTAATAGTGCCAGGAAGGAGGAACATTTTTTGTTTGACTGTTGGCCCTGAGAAATATTGGATGTGAGTAAATGGCAGAGAGAATTGAATGGAATGAAAAATAATGGAAGCAATGATGGTTTTTGGTAATGATTGTGTTTTAATTTTTTTTTTTAGCCTGTGATAGGTTTAGCAATGATTCATCAAGCTAAAATGTGAAAACACCACAAGCTGATCTATTTCTGGGCAGCACAAATCAAAGAGATTCTAAAGCCAAATTTTGGGTGGATTTGCATACTCTCCCAACCCCATGAGTCCAGTGAGATCAGAGTTTAAATCAGGTCAGCATTTGGACTAGTTTCTGGACAGTTCAGGAGGTAAAGACCAGTCTTACCAGCTGTTCTATTAAAGACTGAGTTTTATATGCTTGTGAAAAAGCTGAAAGGGCTTCATGATTTCTTAGAAGACTCTTGGAGCTGACTGTTGTGAGCCTCTAATTTAAAAGAGTGAACACCCCTATTCAAAGTTGTCCAAAAGAAATGGCTGTATCCTGAGCCCATGCTTGATAGCACCAACAGGGAAGGTGATTAATGAGTGGGCTTAGATTGCAGGTCTCACCAGAGTGCTGGGAATTGGAGTTTTCAAAGCGACAATCAACTTTAGTGAACAACGGAGCAGATGACAGGGCTGTCATCCCAGTGTCAGGACTGAGTGGTAAGTTTGTGGTGAGACGTTTCAGATTTTTTTCAGAGAAAGACCAGATTTTTCAATAAACACCAGTGTGAAATCTTCATGGAAAACAAAGTCCCATTTTTAATATAAAAACAACTTGACATTTTTCAGTATACTTTTTAATGAGCATTGCTCTGAGCTATTTTATAATGAAATTTGCTTAAAAGTAGAACAGGCTGGTGATACTTGGCAGAACAAAGTGGCATATGGTAAAACAGTTGTGATTTATTGGCAAGCACTCTCATTTTGGAAAGAGTGGCTTTCAGCACAGTGATCTGTATCTTGATATTCAGGTCTTTAAGGGACAAAAAAAAGCCCTGCTGGGAAGTATAGATGGGATACTTTGAAAGGCCTTCCAATATGAGTAGGATAGGAAGCTTTCTATTTCTTTGTTTTACATGTGACATCTGACCTATGCCAAGATCTTTATCCTCTATTTCACCTTTTTTAGAAACATCAAAATGCACTGTAGCTTGAAGGCAAGTGAGCATTTTTAACTCATACAAGATGGGATTTCTAGAGCTGGCAGATGCACTTCATTGTAGCTGTCACATGTATTCATGTGTTTATTCCTTGTACTTTACAGTATCCTGCCAAAACTACTGAAAGTTATGGGTCCCCAGTTGTGGGTATTCTCCAATTCACATTCACAATTGTGGGTATTCTCCAATTGCAGGTCTTGAGTCTATTTTTGTCTAATGTGAGTTGTAGGAGGAGCCCAACCCAAGCTGAAGTATTTCTAAACTTCTGAAAAAACACAATTACCTCAGTAGTGCTAAATCTATAAATTTCCAAACATTTGGCAATTAGGAAGTGAAATGTTAAATGTCCTTTTTCAGGTTCTGTTCTTCAGGGCTTGCTGTTCTCTCCATGTACAATCATAGGTGACAATTCCTGCCAGTAGCCAAAGGAGGATTGTGGTGATGCCACAAAGAGTTCCTCAAAGAAATAATCAGATCTAACTCCTTGTGGTGGTAGGGGGCTTTTTAATGCTGGCATGTTTTAGGGGCTTTTCTTTTTTTTTTTTTGGTCAGGATTCAATGTTTTAATAGGACACAGGTTCTTGAAAAAGGATTGTATAAAAGCTGTTGGATTTTATTTTTTCCTAAAGGGTATGGCAAAGCTGAAATCCCCCAGTACACTCAAGGAGAGGTCTGTCACTAGAGGTGCATATTCCAGGTCACCCAGGGAAGGAGTGGAGAAGATTTACAGGCGGAGCTGCAATTACTTTCACAGTTTGGTCAGATGTTAACCCACATTACAGGTCTCTGGCTATGACCCAGACTCATGGGCTCATGAGTTATTAGCCTGGTTTTTTTAAGCTTTTTTTTTTTTTTAATGAAAGATTCTTGCTCTCATGATTGAAAAAAATGCTCTGAAGAATAACTTAGAGGGCAGAGCCTGTGTGAGGCAAATGCCCTTTGAATTGGGGGCACGGCCACAAGCTGGGTCAATTATCCTGGTCTGCAGGCGAGTGTGGGGCCTGGCAAGAGTCAAGGAGAGAGGAAGAGTCGAGTCTAAATTATCCTCATTTGAACTGGCTGCTTTGGAGCTAATTAATGACTCTGGACTAGGACCTTAGCTACAATACAAACCAAGCTTTCTGCGTCACATTCAGTCCTGCCCTCCTTTTTTCACAAAACTAGGAATAACTTGGTCTGAATTTAGTGTTTAGGTGTGGTAATACCCTGGGAAATCCTAACTGCTTGGTTTGTTTGTTTGCTTTCAGGAATTCTCATATTGCAGTAAACCAAATATGTAATTACTGAGGTTTGCTAAATACCCTTGCTGCTACAGCCTCTCAAGCTATCTTTAGAATTTAAATTATTTTCTGGGGCTTTTTAAGGAAATAAAACAATTAATAACTTCCCCCCCCCTGCAAATACTCAGTTTTTGTTCTGTTTTGGTTGTGGATGTAGATATATTTATATATGTGTTGCTGATCTTTGGGTTGTGGAGATGTAATTGAAGGGTGTCTGCCAAAAACTCAATTAATAGTTGCCTTATTTGGGGTTTTTGACCAGCATGCAGGAAGTGTCTTAATTTTTCTTTTTCTTCTCCAGTGTGAGCAGTGAGAGGGGTTTCCAATTAGTGGAATTTATAGGTTAGTTATGAATCATCTCCTGAAATCAGCTCCATGAATTGAGTCATTAGTACTGGATGTTTTCCATTTGGGTCCTATGAATTTCTGCTTAGTGTTTGGCAGGGATACTGTGTTTGATGTCCAGACGCAGTTTTTCAGGGTGGGCACATTCTAAACCTTGAATGGAAGGGCTCAGTCAGGATGTGACTTCCACTGAAATGTCCTGAACACTGGGTTTTAGAGCTCTGCAAGTTGGCAAGGTGATATTTCACCAACAGATAGAGATTATTTTTTTTTTACCTATGCAGCAAGTGTTATTGGGCAGAGTTTGAGAGTGATGACATCATTTTATTTTAGGTTCATCTGGCAGTGGACAGTGAGGAAGGTTTGCTCAGCATGCTGTGCATTCTATGAGTAAGAGGTGGTTTCTGTCCAAAAGAATTCCTGGTCTGTAGCAGGTGTCCTGCTCCTGTTACTGACACAGCTAAATGCCAGATCTGGCAGTGGAATTTCCCAGGCAAAATGAAGTACCTGATAATGTCTTGATAGCACATGATCATTGATAATTTTTGATTAGTCTGCTTTAATAGGCTAAATGAAGATTCTCAAATGTTAGGATTTTGTTTTTTGGTTTTTTTAGAACAATAATTAGGCTTTTTTTTTTTTTGCTTTCGTTGTAGGTTTGATAGTTGTTAGCTCTTTGTAACTAGCTATGATTTACAGTGATTCTTTTTAAAAGAAAATAATCTTATGCATAAAGCCCCTAGAAAATACAAAAAAAAAATTCTTTTGAGAGATGATCAACTGTATTGAACTTTAATCATGGCTTTAATACAAGAAGCAACTCCTGAGTTTTCAAATATAAGCATAAAAGCTGAGAAATTATGAAACTGAAGTGCACTGTGAATAAGCCATGGGTTTAAGAAAAACTTCTTGTGATCCCTTACTCATAAAAAGCCACACAAAATTGTTTATGCCACCTGGTAATAATCCTCACCTGTAGAACATCACTAAGAATAACTCTAAGTATACCTGACACTGTATTGTGAAAAATAAACTAGCTCAAATCCTGTATTTGGATGATTTTTATGCATGTTATTTCTGTCCATAGTGGGATGAAATGAATGATGGGTGACAATAACTTAATTTTATCTGCTCAACTCCTAGCATTAACTTATTTGTTGCAGAATCATGCAAGTGCTGAAGTATTTTCTTAACATGAGAACTTGCCGCTTATCTTGCTGCATAAAATGTAGAAACAGAAAAATGTGTTTTAAAGTCAAGCCCCTTGCTGACAGAGACACAAGAATGACCTTTACACAAGACCTGGGATAACAAGAGTCCTTCCAACAGTGTGATGTGAACCCTCAAATGGCCCATTTATTAGAATGGTACCGGATTGATGTTGACAGCAGAGGTTTTGCTGTCTTCAGAGTGGGTCTGTGGAGGCTGCCAGACCCCTTGCTGTTCCTATAAAATGCTTAGCAATGGCACAAAGAGCAAGGCAGAAGTTCTTGGTGGGTTTCTGTTCAGGATTCTCCTCAAGGAAGTGATTACTTGTGCAAAATGGAAAAGTTTTGGCAACAGTGAGGAGTGCACTCAAAACTAGAATATCCCATAGGCTTTGAGTTTGGACCACCCTCTGTTCTAGCAATCCTAACAAGTGACTTAATCCTTGGTACAGGGATTAATTGCACCCAAGCCTTGCACAGGCATTTAAACTCCTGAGTTCTCTCATTAAATATAAGGAAATATTTTCTTCGTTCTCTTACTCAGTCTTAGTTTTCTGTTTGTTTGGGTTTTCTTTGTGTTTTGTAATAAGACCCAAATTGAACTGTTGTAACTACTCCAAATGTAACTAGATACTCTCTAGGGAGGTGAGAGTGGGATTTTCCCTCTTACCTCATGAAAGAGTAACTATAATGAAGTGAGGACGAGAGGGAATTCATTACTGGGTCACTTATAACTTTTTAAAGTGTGTCCGTTCTTTGTAGCTGTACTGTGAAAAATTATCAGTGAATTTATGATCATTGCTGTGAAATGCATGTTTCATACCTATTGTCTTATTTAAGTAAAATATTCTAATTTAGAGAATGATAGCCTCATACAGGTATTAAAAGTCATAGAAATATCCAATATTAGAATTATTGAATTTTTTTTTTACAAATGCTACTGTTTTAGCCAGCATTTTGATGGCTGCTTTTGATGCATTATTTGCTCCTGCCTCTGTTCTCCCAAAGCAGGCTTGCACATGACGAGGCAGCTGCTACAGGGAGAGCACTGATATCACTGGCAGTGTGTATAGCAAAATCAGGATGGGAAATCAAGCTCCAGAAGAGAGCAGGGGGTTGTTCCTTGTGGGGAGGAAAAAGCTGTAGCAGCTGTTTGTGTTTGAAAGTATGAGTTTATAGAGAAAAGCTGCCTTGGACTTGCAGGGGAAAAAAATGGCTGAGCTAGAGGGACTGAGGATACATTGCAAATAATTTATGTGACATATCACTGCTCTTAAGTGGGAAACTTAGTGGCAAATTCAGCATAAATGAACTGGAGGAAAAATTCTGAAGCTTAAAACTAGCTTTTTCTAAGTGATGTGAGACATTACTTAGCCATGCAACTGAAATAAATAGAATCCTTGATACAGAAAGAACCTCTGTGATCCCTCAGCATTGACCTCTGAACATGAGGCTATATTTATACACTGCTCAGAATCTGTATTGTGTTTACATGTTTTCAATTTATCTGCCATCAATCTGAGAGGGGAGTTTTGGGGACTGCATGACAAAAGGATTCTCATCACTTGTTTAACCTTGGTCAAATGCTCTTTTGAGTCCATTTTCTCTAATCTCTGTATTATATGCATGCCCTACACAATGCTTTATCAACTTGATGATCCTACTGAGTGTCAGGAACTATAAATGTAAAAGAGCTAAGTGGTTAGAAAAGTACATATTTTGATCTGCAGAAGAGCAAAATATTCCAGAGAGCCAGTTTTGAAGAGGCAATAGCTTAAGATCTATGCCTTGCTGTCTAATCTTCCTTTCCTGCTGGAAGTAGAGATGTCACTGAAACTGAGGCGCTTCAGTGTAATTGCATCATCATTCTCTGCATCCTTAACCAGGATGCTTCTCCTAGCATGGAGAGGAAGCCTATTAAGAGAAGTTGTGATCTTTTATAAAAATAGTGGTGCTTACTGTATGTAGGCTGAAATGTCAAATATTTTCCTAATGCTCTACAAGCTTTCTTTTTTTTTTTTATTCTCATGGGTTTGACTCTGTGAATTTAATGTACAATGAAGATGATCTAGTACTGCCTCTTGGTATGTAATCTATTGAGTGAGCCTGAACTGAGCTAACAAAAGGGATGGGACAGAGCAAAGACTGGAAAGACCATTGTCTTGCTGTGGGTGTTGTAGCTTTTAGAAAGCTGATATTGAAAGATTCTGTGTAGGCTCTCTTTTTTTTTTTTGTGCATGGCTGAGTTTAGATGGGACCTCTGGGGGTTTATCGTGTTCAGCCCCTTTGGTCAGGCGGTCACCTAAAGGTGGTTGCTCAGTTCTGTGTCCTGTTTGGTTTTTTGAGTATCTCTAAGGATAGAGACTTTACAACCTCTCTAGGCTGCTTAGTCACTCTCACAGTGAATGTTTCTTGATGTTCAGAGAACACCTCCTGTGTTCCAATTTATGTCCATTGCCTCTCATCCTGTCACTGTCCAAAACTGAAAGGAGCCTGGCTCCATGTTTCTTATAAGTTTTCTTCATATTTATATGTTTGTGTATATATAATAGGTATATAAATATATATACAATTTATATACATTATTAAGATCCTCCACAAGCCTTTTCTAGGCTTAAGTCGCAGCTGTCTCCGCCTTTCTGTGTGAGAAATGTTTTAGTCCCTCAGTTATTTTAATCTCTCAGGTAGCTTTGTATCCCTCTTGCACTGAAGAGGCTAGACCTGAACCTAGACCTGGACATGATAGTTTTTGTTTTGCTGGCAAATGTGGACATGACTATTTCATTTACAAGAACTGATTCTGGGTGTTCAGGACAAGAAAACGTGGTGTGAGAGGACCTGCTGACACCAGAAAATCATTACAATAGAATTTCTTTATTCCCTCTGGTTTAGGAACTTATGAAATGACTAAGTTCACCTGTTGGCTTAATCTGCCTGTCCTTGCAAAGTGTGTCCCTCTTGCAAGATGTTGTTTTTGTTTTAATATGTAGGTGTCAACTTTTACACAGTGAGTACCCATTTATCTCTGTGGTGTGAATCTAAACAAAAAATCACTTGCATTACAAGTATGCATTTGTTCTTGCTTATAAAGCCTGTGTGTTTTAAGCAAATGTAGTGGTTTTGTACTGGTTGGGTGTTATTCCTTCATTTTTCCAAGTAGCACTGTTAAAGGGAATCAGTATCTTCAAAAGCTGAAGTTACATATGTATATTTTAAAGGTTGGCATATATGTGCATAATTGTAGTAAACTTAACCAAGTGGTTTCATTTCAGTGTGCTGGGAAAGAAGACCAGCTGAAGAGCTGTGGGTCCTCATTGAGCCTCTGCACTGCCAGTTGGTGTTTGAGCAGTGTTCAGGCTTCAAAGCTGAGCCCCAGTACTCTGTCACTCAAACAGGGAGAGGTGCATATCAAAAGCTGTGGTGTCCATAGTGAAGTTCACTTTCTGCTGTGGCTGAGCAATGCACATGGCGTGCCATTTTTGGCGCTTCTCTTAGGAGATTCCACCCAAAATTAAATAAAGTTGGGGGACTTAGCAGTGAGTTTTTAGCTTAATTTGCTTTGGGGAGAATTCTTCTTCCATGTTCTGTAAAAGAAACCATATGACTGAGGGAAATAACACTTCTACTCACCCTCAGGAAGTTCAGGCCTTGATTGGCCATAAAACTATCTGCAACTTTCAGAGGTAAAACATTAATAAACATGTGCTTTGAGATAGTTTTGCTATAACTCTACTCAGACTTGCAACTCTGATTTTTATGTTAGCTGTAGACTTTTAATTATTGCTATTCAACAGACAAAGCACTGCCTTCCTGATTTTTGCAGTCTGCACGAAGATGAATAATCACTTCTGAAGAGCTGTAAAGGGTAGCCATGTGTCTTGGTTTTAACTGGCTAGAGTTATTTTTTTTTTTTTTCTAGCAGCTGGTATAATACCATGTTTTAGATTTAGGATGAGCATGAGATTGATAACACACTGATGGATTAGTTGTCTTGAAGAAATCCTTACCTTCAGTCAAAGACTTTCTGGCTTCTCACACCATAACACCAGTGAGTGGTTTGGGGAATGTGAGAAGTTGGTGGGACACAGCTTGGACAGGTGATCTAAATTGGCCAAAGGGATATGAAAGGGGGATATTTCATAGTATGTGATGTCATGTTGAGCCTATAAACTAGGGGGAGAGCTTGCCAGGTGTCAGGATCTCTCGCTGCTCAGAGTGACCCCGAGAAGAGTTCCAAAGTCTCTTTTCCCAGTCCAGCACTCAAAGAGGGAGTCAGGGCTCTTCATTTCTCAGTCTCAAGGTTGTTCATTGTATCTTATCTATAAAATTCTTTCTCCTGACCTGCTGAGGTCCATCCAGCAGGACAGTCCAGGCACTCTGCCTGCCCCCAGGGTGGCGTTATGTCTTTATACTAAAAACTACGTATACAATGTTTACAATTACATCCCAATACCTATCACCTGTGTTAGACAGTGAGCTTCTACTCTAAACCAATCTGTAAGTGCCACCAACACAGCAGAAGATGGAGGCCAAGAAGGAGAAAGGCTGGACATGCCCAATTCCCTCCATCTTGCCCTTTGAACCCCCATTCCAGAGACCTTAAAGTCTACTTTTCCACCCTGTGATAACTTCATTATTATTCTACCTAAACTGTTGTGGCTTGCTGATCTTCATATAAGGTTGGTAATTTGCTCCATGGGTCATAATCAAAACCACAGGTGTTTTGGGCTCTGTGCCAGGGTCTCTGCTGCTCAAGACAGCCAGAGGGATGTCCTGGGTCCTGACAGCCAGGAGCTTCTGCTGGGGAACAGGCTGGGCATCAGCCTGTGACTGGTGAGCAATTGCATTGTGCATCACTTTTTGTGTATTCTATTTATTTTATTATTTTTATTATTTTTGCTTTATTTTTTTAGTCCCATTAAACTGTCTTCATCTGAAACCTCAGATTTTATTCTTCACCCCCCAATTCATCCCTGTGATGAGGTAGAGAGGGAGTGAGGTGTTTAATTGCCTGCTGGGCTATACCATGACACTGTGCTAGGAGGAGATGCTTGATTTTTGTGTGTGTCTTCAAGGCAAGATGTTAAAATCCTCTGTCAAATATTTTTGATGAGGAAAAGGAAAAGAAGTAAAAACCTCCTGAGAATGGTAGCATCTGGTCTTTGAATATAGTGAAATAAGGCACTGAAGTAATAGAAAGCCTTGAAAAAGAAACATGAGAGGCCCACAGCAGAAATAGTAGTGGACCCTAAATTAGGTCAGGGCAGCTGTAATGAAAAGGCAGTCTGTAAAAAAATTTTGAGACTTGTTTTGCTGGAGAAGATGATACTGATCTTTGTAATGACTTCAGTTATAAAATAAAGAAACTTTAATGCTTTTCAGAAATTGCTGTATCATCCCTAAGTTGCATAATAGATGGGAAAGATGTTACATGTGATTTTTCCTACAGGTTTTGAGAGAGATTCTGATTTGGAAGACCTAATCCAACATCCAAAATCAGTTAGCTTTTACTAAATGATTTTTTTTTTTCTGATAGGAGCTCTTAACTGTACGTTTCTCTCCAAAACACTGGGTGATTATGTGACAGAAGCTTTATATCCAGGATGGATGATACTCACAATGTAAGAAACTTGTCTACTCTCAGTACCAAGGAATCTTTCTGTATCAACATATTTGTTACACAATTATTTGGGTGATTTGAGTGCACTGATGATTTAATTGAGCAATTTGAAGTTGGTTTTTTGAGTGTAACTTGATGCAAATTTAAATGTCTCCTTTTGAATATTAGCCTTTGCTTCATTCTTTCTGCTTATGGAGTAAGATATTTTTTCCAATGAAATATTTTAAATACTTGGTACTCATACTCATAGAGGGCACTTGTTCATAGCTCATTTATTTTATGAATTCTATCATGGATGACTTAGAGCTTTTGTTCATGGAGTAGGTTGGCCCTTATAATTGAGGTAGCTGGAGGTTGTGAAGAGGTAGCTTTACTGTGTTTCTCAAGAGAGCAACAAATAGTTTTTATTACAAGCAACAAACTTAAATACTATATCTTTAAATCTATGCCAAATGAATTTATAATGGAATTTTCTTTAAGTGTAATTAAGCCTTTGACTCAAAAGTAGTCAATGAGCACAAATATTTTTGTTCTTAAAAAAACTTAAAGTTGACTGAAGTTATGTTTGCAATGTTGGGTGAGATAGGTCCAGAGAAGGCCACACAAATGGCCAGAGGACTGGAACTCCTCTCCTGGGAAGAAAGTTGGAATTGTTCAGCCTGGGGAAGAGAAATCTCTGGGGAGAGACCTTGTTGTGGCCTTTCAATGTATATAAAGGTGAGAAGGTATATAAATGAGAAAGATTTGAGAGACTTTATTGCCAAGGCTTATCAAGAAAGGATAAGGTGTAATGGTTTTAAAACAAGAAGATTTATTTTTGTCATGAGGAAGAAGTCTTTTGTAAGTGTGGTGAAATCTTGGCACAGGATGTCCAGAGGTGTTGTGGATGTTGCATTATTTGAGGTGTGTAGGATTAGGTTGGATAGGGCTTTGAGCAACTTGATCCAGTGAAAGAGATGCCCCTGCCTGTGGCAGGCATGTTGGGCTGTATCTTTAAAAATTCCTTCCAACCCAAACCATTGTATGATATCTAGAAATGATGTAGGCAGTAAGATTGGTGTCTTGTTGCCCACTACTGCTGCAGTTTGTCTTTCCTCCCCCTCCATTTCCTCTTAGCCCTTTTAGACATCATTCCTATGCTGATATTGTTCCTCTATTTCCCAAGCTGCCAGTGCTAAGCATTTGATACTTGGTTTGATTTTTACATGCAAAATCACCTTTTCAATAGGGCTTGGTAGTAGCTGTCTTTATACAGCCTCATTAAAATGGCAAGCTGCTTTTAAGTACTTATGTTTTCTTGTGTTAAAATTACATATTTGTGGTGCCTTTATGGAAATTTACCCAACTCTGAGTATTAAGCTAGAAAGATATTCTCTAAGAAAATGGACACCAGAAAACCTTTTTCTCTAAATGAGGGGTCATAGGTTACCTGTTTTTCAAGTGGGAAAGGGCTTAATCATATAGGCAAGGGCAAAACCAAATAGTTTTAGAAGAAGCAGATTTGAAATGATCAGTACTGTGATGGGCAGTGATCTGTGTTGCTCATTATTTCTCAGAAATGACATTATTTTCTTGAAACTGTATGGCTTTTGATTTAAGGGTGTTTTTAGAGGCTAAGTCTTTTAAAACAGCTTGTTAATCTGAGACTCTCTCCTTTCTTCCCTTCTTGGTGCTTGCAGAGTGCTTCATTGTTTGAAGTTTTCACAAGAAAAGCATGTAAATAGGTGGAGAAAGGGGAAGAATTTTCTTCAGTGTGCTAGGTTTGCACTCACATCTGCAAAAATTGCAGTTGGCTTGGAGAACAGCAACTGGCAGAAGGGCACAAAATTACAAAATAGATCTGCCTTACACAGCAGATCAATTTGTGCTGCTGGAAGATTCATTTCTCTCGGGTCAGTTCTAAGTTTTCCTGTTGATTTGAGCAGCTTTGTGCCTTTGCATCCTTTTATGGCTGCTTGCTTCGTGTGAAGCCTCTTTGCTGTCTCTTGGCACGCTTGCATGTCAGGCCGGAGTGTAGCAGGGGGATGCTCTAACTAGTCACAATTGAGCCACCTCAGGTATTCCAGAGCTTCCAGCCATGACAGAATGGATCTCTGCATGATTAATTTACTCCTACCCTCACAAGCTTTGTCAGGCTGCAGTCAGACTCGTCACAGAGATGATTCATTTCTCCCTCCTGTGTAATCTGGGGCTTAGGATACGTCTCTGCTCTAGTAAGATGGGTTGTGGCAATAAAAGCAAGAAGGATGCAAAATAGGCTAAATTTGAGGAGCTGACCTGGTCTGGAGGTGGAATGATGCATCTGTCTGAAAGTTGGTGGTGAGAGAGAGAAAAGGAGTGGTGCAGTGTCTAATTGGGCATCACTGGGTTACTCTGGCTGCTGTGAGACACAAAGTGGGGTTTGGGGTGCAGAACACCAAGTTCTTGGTCCCTTACTCTTCAGGAAACTTGTTTTTGTTGTGAAACCAAAGGGTCTCATCTTAAATATCTGTATATTACTTAAAAGCATCGTCAGTTTACAAACAGCTGCTTGGACTGGGAAAAGTGTGGCTTCTCTTCCATCTTAAGAGATGCATAATAATCAATTTCCAAATTGTCAGATTGCTGTTTAGCATTACTTGCAAGAAATTATAAAAAAACCAAAATTCAGTGTGTTTTATGTTCCACAAAATCTGTCATGAATTCTGGATAGTCCATGAAACCCTCAAGCCAAAATTTAGACTTTTAATTTAGGCATTATGTAAATATTTATATTTAGTTTGGTCATGTGCTTATGTGTATCTAAAGGAAACGATTTTTGTACTCACTATTTAATTCACTAATCAATGGAGGTTTGAGAATATGTGCACTGAGCAAAACAAAATTAAATAATAAATTCTAGTTTCCATAGATATTTGATTTTTGGGAGCTACACTCTGAAATATTTCTGCTCATTATTTTTAATATAAGGCATGAAACCATCTGTCTGCTTCTGATTGAGATCTGTTTTTAAAACCACAAGCATTAGATTTTTTTTGTTTTGTTTAAAACTGAAAAAATCCCTTGAAAAGCTGTACCCTTTGCAATTGTGATTTGACAATTAGTGTCGTGTGGCTGGGCATCTGCTTCCTAAATCAGTCCCACTGAGGGCATTGGGAGGGCTATTTCCTACAGCTCTCAAAGAGGCTGGATGCCAGAAGGTGGTGTTGATCTAAGTCTTTTTAAAGATGTTTCTCTGTATTCCTTCACTTTCTATATATAAAATGCTATTTCTGTGGAGCAGTTCCTGTCATTGCAGGCAAAAGACAATTTAAGTCATGCAGTCTGCACAGACTTGTTCCTTTCTGATGTTTTTTGTTGAAGGGGGAAAGTATGTGTTCATAGAAAGCTGCCCAGTTGCTTGTTTCCCAAATTCAGGAATTTACCAGCTGTGAGCAGGATAAAAACATATCAACATTGCATCTTCCCAGAAAAAAAAAATTCCTCATTACTAAAAAGTGTTATTGCATTAAAGCACTACAGAATAACTTACAGAAATTGTTGTAGACTACCAATATTCACAGAAAACATACCTAAAGCTTTTGTTATATTAAAGGTGATAAGCAACAGAGCTTGAATTGCTGGGGCAACATGTTCTGTATTACTTATTTTTTATCTTTTTAGGTTATGTGAAAGTCAGGTCTAGAGTTCTAGGAATATTAGTGCTTTGTCTTAAAATAAGATTAGCAGCCAGAATGAATATCAAGGCATTTGGTTGGTAGGTTTATCATGTAGCTGCTGGAAGGTTTCTTTCATTAAAGACTGGCTGTCCTCTGCCGTGGTTTTAAGTGACATGTTGGCTAACAACAGAAAATTGTGTGGTTGATGGATTCTTATGTTCCCTCACACTTTTATTTTTGGCAGTAAATTACCAGAGAAGGGCCTTGACTTAATTCCTGATGCATAGCTGCTGTGAGATTGGAGAGTATTGATGAGTTATTTTTAATGAGTTGGCAATGATTATGTCAATACAACATTTTGGCTTCAAAATAGAACCATATTTTTAAAATAATGGAATTCCTTTCATGTTTTTCCATTATCAGAATGTATTTATTTCAAGGAAACCATAATGAAGATTTTCTGTGATAAAGCATTAATGTAAGGAAAAAGAAAAAGGCAAGACTAAAGGGGGAGAAGCCCAGAGCAGTTGCCTTGTGTTCTGTGTTCTCTATGAATTCTGGCTGAATGATTCAGAGTATTAAAAGTTAATATCTCTTAGTGAGTGCTTTCTTAAGACTCAGGCTGTGAGGTTTCAGTGTTTCTGGCTCCATCCTTCCTGATTTCCCTTGATTTCACTTGATATTTCCAAATAGTAAACATTAGAACTCACAGGAGAATATTGGGTGGAGGATTTCAGAGTGGTTGGTTGAAGTTTTCAGGAAGGTGTTACTTCTTTCTTCTCAAAAAATGCAAATTTCAGTTGCAACTTCATGCCCATTTGATTCTAATTCCATGAAAAATCAAATTGATGACAGAAATAATTAGCAACTAATGGTAGCCACAGTGATTTATTATTTTTCATAGCAGCTGCCTGGCAGTTGGCTGTTCTGTCAGTCAAATGCAATCAGGATAAAAATAAATTTAGGATAATAATCAGATTTAAGGTTTATGCATGGCAACATCATTTTGGGAAGCTTCCTTGTCTTCTCTGTCAGCACTCTTTGTTCCAGTGGCGTGCAACAAAGGATGTACCAGAACATCAGCGATGTACAGAAAGCATGAAGGGGAGGAGGTGGCAACCCAAAATGCACATCAAGTACTCAGAAAAATGAGCTTTTTCTCTTTGTTATGAAGTCTGATTCCCACAAGTGCCTGATTTCCTGTGCTTGCTTTTCTTTATAGACACGTCCTATTCTGTTCTGCCAAAGATGCCTGCAAATAGGCAAAAGTTACTCAGTGGTGAAGGATATTTTAAATATAGAAAGAAAGCATTGCTTTTGCTTTTTCCTTCTCATCCCTGTGTGATGAAAAGATGTGGGCTTGACAAAAAGGTTTGCTAAGACAGTTATTTAAGGCTAAGCAGATGATAATCCTCTGCATAATACCTTGAGTTGGTTACAGCAGTAGTGCTGGTTTGTAGAACCCCCTGACTGATTGACTGGCAAGGAGCTAGACTAAATAATGCATATTATTCAGTGGCCATATGAAAGGCTATATGGTAAAGATGAGTTTCTTACATTTTTGGAAGGATTTTGTTGAGAGTTTCATTCTGAGGAATCAGCCCAGTCTCTCTGAATGAAAGCATAAATCAGGTGCTTCAACAGGAACTCCTCTTAAAGACATGTAGGAGAGATGGCATGAACTGGGAGGGCAAAGGAGCTTATGCAAAATTCACTTTTAACAAATGTAAGGAGGCAATATGTTGGTTCAGCAGGAGAAGATTTAGGCATAGATTTTGAAAGAAGAAAGTTGCACAGTGCCTCTAATGGATAGTCTTTATGGCCATGAGCTCCTGTGGTAGGCCTTTCCCAGCTCAGAAGATAACACAGTGGGGGCTGTGAGGTTTTATCGGTAATTCAATAAATACTTAGAAAATGGTGGTTTCTAGCATCTGCTGCAGTTTGCAATGTAAGCAGTGTTTTGTGTTACTAAAACTCAACACCAGTTTCCATCTTCCTGTGGGAGGAGCAAGAATCTCTTTTCGAGCGTGATGAGTTCAAGCAGATAAAACCTATTCAGTTATAGGTTTTTGTAAAGAGAAGTCTGAATATACTGTAAGGATAATAAAATAGGTGCAGACATGGCTGATTGCCCTTGAGCTGACCACTAATGAGGCATGCTGGCACAGGCACCTCGGGTAAAAGCTGAGCATTCAGAATTGTCACTGAAATACCTGGGATGAGTTCTGAAGGCTTCCATCACCTGGAAATCAGTCTGTTTTCTTTCATAGATGGTTCTTTGAAGTCATTACTGAGGTAAAATATTTTATAGCCTTGCAGTAAATGTGTTTTGATTTTACTTTTATACTTGTTGTATTTACTTTTTAAGCACATATGACTCTTCACAAACAAAGTTTAAGTTATCTCTTTTTGGTGGTAATCTTATTTTTTTTTATTATAAAACATGCAAAGGCATACAGAGGTTCAGGAAGGTGAATATTAATTAAAGCTTTTTAAGAACATGAAATATGTAGTAATTTTTCTCAGATACTCACTGGCAGGGGAGAATGGCTGATATCCAATTTTTTAACACTCATTGTTGTATCAGTTGCATACAGTTGTAGAGTAATTAGAACTTAAGAGCTTTGAGAGATGAGTGCATCAATTTTCTTTGCTGGAAAAATTAGCTCTTAACTAAATTGTGAAGAATACTTGTAATGCTGGCAAATTGGGCTAAGGAAGCTGTGCTTGTATGTTAACCATTCCTCTGAGTTTCCTTAGTTTCAGTTGCGGTTTTTCCGCTGATTTCAGAGCAGCCATTCCCGGTGGGTTTTTTTGTTTGTTTTTTGGCTTTTTTTGTTTTTTTTTTTTACTTCTGGAAGTCATGCCCTAAAGAAACCTTTCATGGGGCAAGGAGGACTTGGCAGAAAATATATTTTAGAATGCTGCAGAGTGGATGCAGTTGAATCAAGAGGTAATATTATGGAAGATAAAGGCTTGGGTTTTTTTTACATATGCAATAGCTATCATTTGCATTGACAGCATGTTGGGGAATAGGTTCTTTTAGTTCATGTTACTCTAGGGAACCATTTTCCCTCTCTTGCTCAGTGTGTTTAGAACACTGAAAATAATAAAGACTGCCTTCACCTGACCTGACTCAGACTGTAAATTATTGGTTGCTTTGAAAGATATTCCCACATCCAATGCATTGTTGGCTTAACAGATACCAAGACTACAAATGAAGCAAAGCTCTTTTTTCCCATCTATTTTTTTAACATAGTGTAGAAATACATCAAAATGTTCTTGAGGTGATGATTGCTAATGTGTCAGTGGATGGGGAAATGGGAAAATGGGGTCAGATGCATTTCATATCCTGCTTTTTCTCCAAAGATGTAATTCCCTTAGTTTCTACTGTTGATGACTTTACTGTTAGCCAGTTAATGCAGTTTTCCAGTATTTTGCTTTTCACCTTAAACATAGATTTCATTTTTCATGTGGCTCCTGAACTGAGCTTAAGGGGTTTCAAATTCATATTTTATTAAACGTGATGAGAAATAAAGTTGACAATAAACATAACTGGAGAGTTATTAATCCTTGCCAAAGAGCAAGCGTTCCCCACTTTTTCAACTGTTTTCCCTCACTTTTGTTATAGTTGACTTCAGAATAGTGTGGCCACTTGCAGACCTTTCTGCAGGGATAGCAAAACCTTTGCCAAGGTCTTCTGAATGCAGATACTAATGAATGATAATAAATGTAATATACAAGTTGGTTTTTTTTAATCTGATTACTGTTTCCCTTCAAATCCTACTCTAAATTAGAAAACTTGCTTATATTTCTGCCTGTAATCTGCAAGGTCCACTAGAATTGAGAACAATTTTTTTTCAATATGTCTAAACCATTGCAGATAAATTAGATAAGCTTGATTGAAAATCAGTCTAGAATGAAGGTGAAATATTCTGTTCTTTCAAAGATGGGTCTGGTGTGCAGTGTTGTGGAGTTTTTTGGGTGTGCAGGAAGGGTAATGTAACCATTGCTGTGAACTACCTTTAAACCATATTTGAAGTAGTTCAATCTATTAGGAAACAGGAAAAAAAGAAGTATATAAATAAAAAACTATCAGAATTGAGAAAGCACAGAGGCTAGAATGGTGTCTTCCAGTAAGCAACATTAATTCAACACCAGTCAACACAGTTTTGAAGCAGTGGGATGTCAAAAAGATGTGGTTGTAGGAAGCACTGTTCTGGAACTAGCTAATTATTGATAGTTCTATTTGAATATTAGTGTTTTCTTCAGTCACTTTGACTACTGCAAGAAGTGTGATGCTGGCTTTGGGTGTACTTTATGCTGCTGCTGTTGCTCTCTGAACTGGTATCAGTGTACTGGGCCTACATCTGGGCTGAGAATAAGTATCTGAGTTCTTGCCACAAATGTTTTCTTTTTGATGGGAACCTGGGATGGTTTTTGTTTATTTTTTACTGACACTGTTCACTGTAAGTTGTACAGTTTAACCTCTTCAGAGAGGAGGACTGCTTTTCCCTTACATGGACAGACTGAAACCAAGAGAGAACCTGATCAGGTTATCTTCCATCTTCTGTAATACCATGCTGCTGTGGGACCCTACTGATAATGTGTGTGTTGATGCGCATTTGATATTTTTGTTGCTTTTCTTTTGTTCTGCACTTTTGAACACTGTAATTATTTTGGTGCTTCAGCAGGGTGCCTCTGTTGGCAAAGTGAGAAATGAGGAAAACAAAAGTATTCTCAACAGACTTCTGAGAGGGAGAGGGCCAATGGTTGGCTGGATGTTGCAGCTGATATCTGTCAAAAAGTCTTTGCTGGAGTTAATGAAAAGGAAAACAGGAAATAGAAGCAGTGTAGATTGACAGTTCCCAATATCTTTTGGATTTCTGTGGTTTAGATTTCAGAAAAACATCTTCTGATACACAATAAAATGGGTTCTGGGCTGAAGTCTTTTTGTTCTTGCAAAGAAGTAGGAAAGGGCATTTTAAAAGTAGGCAGCAAAAGGGATTGTGCTGCTGTTTGATAGTATGAATATAGAAGCAAGAAGAAATATTTCTGTGAAAATTACACTTTTGATGTTTCAAATGTTTTGATAATTTTGTATAGGAAGAGCTGCTATTCATTTTGTGCAGCTCTTATTCCTGTAACATGAACATGTGTCTTATTTTACCTCTATATATTCACTGGAAAATTCTGTGTTGGAATTTTATTAAATCCATTGTTTAAGAACAAAACAGAGCAGAACTATTTACTTCTGATAGTATTTACATACGTCTTGTGTTATAACCTGCACAGCATTTTTCTGTGCCACTTCCAGTGGTTATGTCCTAGGAATAATAATGGTGATGCCTCACTGGAAATGCAAGACAATTAATGTTTGTTCCAAAATGTCTCTGGAAATAGATCAGAGCTGTACTTGCAGGTATGGTCTATGGCATCATTTTGGTAAAAAATATCTTACTTTTCAGGTAGAAAGATTTGGAGAGATTTAAATAAAGCTGTGCTGCTTACTCAGAAAGCAATGATGACCTTTTTTATTAAATCATTAAGGAAAAGAATTTGCCCTACAAAAGTGGTGATGAGAACATGAAGGAAGAAGACACCAAAAGCTTCCTTTTTTTCAAGTTCTTCTCTACAAAATGGGAAAACAGCCATAACCAAAAAGACCCAAACCATGTCAGTGTCTATGGGGGAGGGGAGGGAATAAATATTTAGTTGTTACATGTCAGAAATGAATTTGAAATGTAGATAAAGATAAGAATTTATCTACATAAGGCTTCTCATTCTCTCTACAGTATAGTGTGAGAAGCCTTCCCTCTTTAAGGAAGTTTGCATTTTGGCAGTTTCAGCCTGACTTTCAGACTAATAAATATCTGGAGTTGCTTGGAGAGATGAATTCATTGCTGAAGTCAGTCACTATCTGGATGAAGTTGTTTTCATTCTTTTTTTCTTCCCCTAGACCAACTGAGTTTGGTTTAGGAAGTAAGATCTTGGCAAGGTGGCAAAATATGAATAATTGGGTCTTTTCCTACCCAGATGTAGCAAAGATGCCACAACATTTCAGGACTAGATGAGCTTGTTGTAATTAAAACTGTATTTCTCAGAATCGTGATTAAAAACCCTGTCAAACAGCCCTGTTAATGTATTTATCAAAGTAAGACTGTGAGGACACAATAACTCCCTTGTTTTCCTGCTGGAAATAAAATAGGTGAGACAGAACCATCTAAAGAAGTCTGGTGGTGCCTGCTACTGTGCAGCTTCACCAGCCCTGTGCTGAAGGTGCAGTTTCTTCTGAATTTAACCAGTTGGAGTTCAAGCAGCCTTCAGCTGAATTTTTAAAGAAGTTGTCTTGTAAACAGGAGCAGTCTCCTGGTGGATCCCTAATTACCATGTGAAAAACAGTGATTGCCCAAAAAAGTTTTGCAGTTGAGCAGTTGCATTTACAGTCTTGCTGGAGTTCAGTAAAATCAGAGCTGAACTAAATGGATTAAAAGGTATAACCCTACACACACACCCACACATCAAACTAAACAAACAAATAGCAAAGATAAGAACATCTTTCAGCCAAGGATTTTCAAAGAAATAACATCACTTCCTAGGACATTAAATTAAGAATGGTCTGCAGCTTCCTCTAATATACTGCCCAAAGCCCATGTGACTCTTAAGTGGTGATTTAGTTCACTATCAAACCATCAGACCTTAGCAGAAAAAAAAGAATGAAAAAAAAAGGCATAAGCATGTGGAACAATAGTTTGAGTCAAAGAACAGTTCATGCTACAGAAAATGCAGGCACATATTACACATGCACTGTGAAGATGTAAAATGTCTGATTCTGGAAATAGAGAAGGAAAATTAAACCTAATATGTGTAATACAAGATTAGAATTTGTTTCAGAGTGAGACCAGTAGAGAATTACTAGACAAGTTGCTTGAGTAGAGCAGCTAAATTTCAGACAGTGTTTAGAAATATCAATATGAAATTATAATATTCAATCTAACACAAGTTTCAGGCTTTGATACTTGACAATCAAGCTGTCTCTTGTTTGCTTTCTACAAGGCCTTGGATTATTGTAGATGTGTTTTCCACCTTTGTTTTCTGATGCTGTTCTCTGCTTAGACTGCCTTTTGGTTTTTGACTTGGGTTGGCCTGAAATACTCTGAAGTACTTTAGCAAATATTCAAAAGTACTGCAAACTCTGTTTTATTGTGATGCCTTGAGATTTCGACTTTTATGTTTTTCAAATCATATGCTGCATTAGTGCATTACTCTAAACTCCATATAAAGTGTAGTTAACTGTCTTCAGATTTTGGTTAGACAAAACAATCCCTCTGGGCCTGTGATCCAAGGACACCTTATAGCTTCATGCCCTAAAAAGTATAATTTAAAGTGAATTGGGGAGGAGCAAAATGGGGAATCATGACTTCATTGCCTTCACTACCATAATCAGAGGATTTAATGGCTGATATGTAAATAGCCCACGTTTATATCTGTCTGAAAGTCTCCTGACCATTGTCCAGTTTGGGTGTAGCCCCTTGGAAGGACTGTCTGCTCTTAATGTACTTCAAAGCCCTTCCTTAGATATATCTGCTTTTATCCTTCTAACTTTGGTCTTTGTTTCTAGGTAAGCCCAAGTTAGGCACTAATTCCAGTGCTAATAGCCTTTTAGAAAGTGGGGATTTAAAGGCTGAAATGCATTTCTTACAAGTATATATGTCTTGCATCTGTTTACAACAGCTGACTCTACATCAGAACTGTAATTTTGCAGAAATTTAGAAGCTGCTAAATGCTTATGTATTGTATATGTCTATGCACAGGCATGACCATTCACTGTACATTTATGCACCTTGGTGCATAATGTTTCATTTTAGTTAAAATTATGGTTTCATTGCCTCCAATGCTTGTTTACTGACAGTGTAGATGATGATTGATTGTATTGAATTAACTACATTTCTGTGTCTGAATAAAGTATGTTTGAAACAACATAAAACTGATTTTCATACTAAAAAAACCCTGGACAAATACAGAGTTATCTTCAGGGAAATAATGAACTAGAACAGTTTGTAGAAAATTACTGTAAGGGCATGTTTTACCCAAAAAAATAGTTGTTTTCTAAAAATGATCTTTTAGTCTAAGTTTCAGTGAACCATCTATCTCAGAGTTAACTTTTCTGGTTATTTCAGTGCTGTTTTTCTTAAAACATTTTATTATGTTTTGTGTAATCATGGAAGTATATTCTTCTGGAAAGCAAGATGTTTGTAAAGCCTATCTATTATCCTAAAATTATATCGGAAACAGATATAATGTGTTTGTGGGAGATTGTGCATGCAAATTTTGGCACTGTGGGTATAACTATAGATGCAGGTGAGTGTGTACATATATATATTGCTGAAATATATTGCTGGGAAGAAATGAACAGATGAGGAGGGCACTGAAGCTTCCATGGGAGGGATAGGTTTCTATTTCATTACCACTTTGAACTTCTATTTTATTTTTTTTAACACTATAATTTTGTTTTATTTTTCATATTTTTACTGTTAAATTACTCTTGTGTCTGATTTTGGTAGCATGACAAATTGTTAGCAAAAATGAAGAATACACAACTAGGGTTTCTACAACCTTATTTACCAGAGTGGACAAGGTGTTCTATATCAGAAAGATCCTTTCTTAAGCTCTTAATGTAATAAATATTTTGAAATGAGCCAACTCCTTATCCTAGTTGGGTGGAAATGTGAGTGTGTTTCAGGAATTTGGATAATTATCTCCTTTAGAGTTTCACAGTGAAGATTTTATAAATGGAAAAAATTAAAAGTTGCTTTGGTGAAATTAAACTTCTGTTTGCTGGGCTGGTAGACCTGAAACCACCCCTGAGTGTGTCTCACTAAGTTGCTCCTGTCA
The DNA here is from genome assembly GCF_027887145.1 of Ammospiza caudacuta. Taxonomy (NCBI): domain Eukaryota; kingdom Metazoa; phylum Chordata; class Aves; order Passeriformes; family Passerellidae; genus Ammospiza; species Ammospiza caudacuta. The sequence goes on from NC_080595.1 coordinate 11,236,596, forward strand.
GAGAAGGCAATTTTCTTCCCCACTAGTGTTCCAACAATCTTCCTATGCATCTGCTTCTAGTGAGTATTTTTGACAGATGGGGAGAGAAATGCCATTTTCCCCTGCATAATGTGATGTGCAGTATTGCACACAGACCTTTAAATTGTCTGTAAAGATTTATCTCTGATCACTGCAGTTAAATATCACCTTATTTACAATTAAATGAAAAACTCTATTTGTCGGGCTCTTCCAGACAAGTATTTTAAATGTCAAAAAATCAGTTGTTTGCCTCAGATTCAAGAGTCATTTGATTTAGTATCTCAGTGTTTGCAAGGGGCATGGGGGACACAGATGATAATGTGAAAAAATGAAGCAATGTTCAAGTCCTGGAAGGTGCTGAGAACTTCCCCTAAAAGCCAGAGGAATGGATGGCACTTAAAGGAATAATTTCAAAATTGAATAAAATCTAAAATGAATTTTAAAGTTACAAAACTAAACAATAAAACCTTCAAAAGCCAATGTTTTATGACACTTTGGAAATCATTATTTTGTTCTCTGTTAAGTTACATATTGTAACACAGGTAATATTAGCAGGACCTTATGTATTGCAGTGTGTAATGACTTATAATAATCTTAGTAGTCATGAATTGAGTAAATAAAGGAGAAATCTTGTTTAAATAGTGCTTTTCTGAGCTATTGGGTGACAAACTGAATTGTGCTCTTTGTTTACACAGCACAAACATAAAATTCACCATTGTTGTTGCAAGCATATAATTTTTTTTCCCGGAATGGCAGGATTTGAGCTTTTTGGCCTTGCTTTCAATGTTTTTATTGATTTGAAAATGAGGAAAAATAATTTTGCAATTAAATTTTCATGAATTGGTGAGGAGACCGATTCAAATTAAAAGCCTAATAAGGAAGATTTTTGATATATTAGCTGCCCAGACACAAGATAAGAAATTATTTTTATAACATTTCTACCTTGTAAATAGGTTTTCCTGTCTGTGTATTTTGTAGCTTTTATAATGGTACTCTGTTTATCTTGAAACTTACAGTGCAGTAGCTCTTCAATCTGCTTTTATTCGTTAATTCTTTGTTGCCTGGTAAGGATTCCAGCCAAGAGCTGGTAGTAGACTTGAGTATGTGAAAGTAAATAATGTAATTAGCTTTAAAAGAGCATAATAAGAACATTATTGATTAGGCATTATTGTGGTCATAGCAGTCAACAGATGAAAATTATATACTGGGAATAAAATGTTCACTTTTAAAGGAGCTTGCACATGATTTTGCTTGATTCACACTGCTGTACACCTGTCTCTTCTACTTGGGAGTAGTCAGCAAAGTCCCTCCTGAGGGCAGGAGTGCCAATGCAAGGACCTCCAGAGTGTTGTCTCAGTTAAAGTGTGTGATTTTATATATATATATATATATGTGTGTGTGTGTGTGTAAATATATATATAGACACCTTTTTGTAATAAGTTCCTAAATGAAGGTGCAGGGGTGTGTTGGCTGTCTCTGAGCTTGCAGGTTATTAGCAACAAAATGGGGAAAAGGACATTTGGGAGAAAGCTGTGACATTCCTTGTCAGCTGGTCATGCTTTTCCTGCCTGTTCCTACTTCTCTAAATACAAAACACTTTGTCAAGCCCCTGCAGAAATGTGGGATTCAAGTGGTCTGCCTGTCAAGGTGGCTTGCAAGTGCAACACAGCCCCTGTTTTGATTACTTATGTCAAAGTAAGTGATTGCCAGAACGCTAGGAAATAGGTAACTGGGGAGTCATGCCTGTATGCCAGGTTGTCTTGAAAAGCAGAGTTGGGAATTGCTTGCCCTTGTGTAAATAAATCCTGCACTAAAGTTGTTCAGACTTGGAAATACGTGAAGCTCAGCAGTTTTGATTTTTGGGGTGTGTAAGCGACATATTTAGCTACTTGGAAGGATAACACTGAAAAGTTCTGGGGGATTTTGGGTGGTTGATTATGGTTAAAAAATAAACTACACACAACCTCCCCCAACACAGACACAGGAAACATCCCATCTAATTTATAACAGCTGGTGAAAGTGTTAGGAAATTTCATCCAGGCCTCTTCCTTTATTCTAATAAAGCCAAAAAGGACTCCTCTGTCTCCTTCTTGGACATAAACCTCTTGTGAAAAATGCATGTGTTTTATGATTGGCTTTTTGAAAATAAAGACGAATATTATATGTGTTTTAGAAAGTAATGCTGTATGTATTCTCTCAAGTAGTGTGTTAAGTATAGTTTTAGGTTATAAAAAATGTTAAAATAGAAACTATGCTATGTAGGATATATATTCTTTTTTTAAAGAAAGGACTCGCAGCAAGATAGCAGCCACGGGACACCTAAATCTTTCAGATGAAGAGAATTTATTGTTCTCTTATCAGAAGAAACAAGCATCTTCTCACCTTGAAGGCGCTGTTAGGATTCAGAGGAAGAAGCTGACACTGACCAGACAGAATCCTGTGTTTGAATGGAATTTATGCATCATGGATGAGGTGTATGAATATGCAACAGGCTATTGCTTTTAAGGGTTAACCCTCTGTTAATGTGTGTCCTTTTTTGGGCTTTTGCTGCCCAGAAAAAGGTACCTGGATGTCCATAACTCTTTGTGTCTTTTGTCTCATATTGTCCTAATCTGAATTGTCCAAATTATTATTACTCTTATGGTATTACTATTTTTACAACCATTTCATCACTATTAAACTTTTAAAATTTTAAAAACAAGTGATTGGCGCTTTTCACACTCTGGTGCTTGTGGATTAATTTTCCTAACAACAGTGATGTGTGCATTAAACCTACCCACCCCACCCTCAGCTGAAGGAGAAGCTTAAGCTAGTCCTGATCTTGCTGGTTGTGCTGCAGTGCCATGTGGCTGCTAGCAGCAGTACTTAGGCAATAAGTGCTTGGCTGGACCTGAGCCAGAATGTGCTTAGCCTTTTGGAGAATGGGATTCTAAATTACTACTGAATGACAAGTGTTGGTGGGGAGAATTGAGAGTTCACTTAGCTGCGAGTGTGTCTCTCTCTCAGGGAGCCTCCTTGGGAGCTGAGGAGCAGAGAATGAAAGGGATAAAAGATAAAGTGGGCTAAGAAATTCACCCAGACGTGGTCACTGCTGTGTTTCACCAGCTCTCCCATGAAATGTGCACGGAGGCATAATGGATCTGATGCCAAGCATGATATGATTTTTATTACAGGCCTGATGAAATACTTTCATGTCTTGTTACATAACCTGAAGTCTACCATTTGTGTGGTTATTCAGAGACATTCAAGATAACAACATGAATGAAGATATGAACTCTTGTAGAAAATTAGAATATTACCAGCCAATGTTGTGCCTAGCTGAAAGATGATGTGTCGAGTAAAGCTCTGAGCCAGAGTTTCCATGGATTTGCAATTATGGCTTGTTGTATTATAAAATCTTTAATATTTAGAAGTTACAGGAAAATTATCTGCAGGAATCCATATAGCTAATTTTCTAACATCAAGATTCATGAAAATAATGAAATAGAATAAATCTTCAAGACTAGAATCTGAACATTTAGCTAGGAAGAACATTTTATTGTGTCTGACTGAGAGACTGAGGTCAAAATCTGCAATAATAAATAATGACAAGTATTTTTTTCCCCCTAATGATGGCAATGTGTTTTTCCTACTTTATTTCATATGCACAGTAAACTGCAGATAGCTTTGCAAAAATGATAAGCAAGCCAAGCATGCAAAGTACATGAAATATTTTATTTCCTTAGAAAAGTAAAACTGCAGCATCATGCCAGGACATGGGTTCAGTTGTAAAACTGTATATTAAAAAATGCTCTTCTTCTGAGAAACAAAATATTTGTGACTTTATCCAGCTTGTGTAAACAAGTATTAAATCCTACTTAATTTTTGAAACTTACTGCTGATTTTTTGCACAGGTAAAGTGAGGATCATAACAATGTCATGTTGCTGCTGGAAAGGTTTTTATCTAATACTTTTTTCTTTTGCTGATTGGAAGGCAGGCCATCTGCCACAAAGCATTCTGCGTTTGTCTCTAGCATGCCACCAGCGACTTTAAGGGAGACTTTTTTAAGTGAGATTCTGTCTGTCCCATCTTCTCACATACTGAATTTCTTTAAAAAGAAGGTGGTTTTGGATTTTTTATGGTGCTGACTTTTGCAGAGGAATCTTTAGCTGCTCAAAATGGGTGCAATTCCATATTGGCAGTTTATATTCAAAATGGATTGTGGACTTTTTTATCAGAGAAGGTGTCTTGATCAGCTCTGGTGGAGATACAGCATTGAAAAGAGACATTAAATAAGTGTCTCAAAATTAAATCGTCCTGACTAGTGCTGGATTTTACACTTATAACTGTGATTTAGCTGATATGTAGATTGAAAGTACATTTGTGCATGCAGAGAGACTAATTTTTGATTGAATTCTCTTTATTCTGGTGCTTGAAATGCAAGTATAGCTCCCATTCTAAACCCCATGTTCTGATTTGGTTGTTTTGGATATGAGAAATAAGTTTTTATTTTATACACTGTGTCACGTCTCCATCACTGATTTTACCTTCACCAGGCCTACATCCCCCAAAGGTCCTTTTTTAGTGTGCTGTCAGTGAAGAGTGGATAAAGGTTTAAGGTAACTTCTGAATAAAAGGATTAAACTGCTCTTGAAAATCCACTACCCTTCTTTTTTTTCCCCTTTTGTTTTTTTGGAGTGCTATAGTTGTGGGGCAGAGATGAGTGTGATAATTAGCAGGTTATTCACCGCTTACTATGATAGATATTCTGGAATTGTGTGCCAAAATGGGAACTCTATCAAAGGAAAGTGTAAGAAATGCCAGAATAGAGTTTGCAGACATGAAATCTTTGTTGTGTTGAAGCTGATGGAAATGGAGTGGTGAATTTTAGAGCTCTGACTCCCTTATTTCCATATTGTTTTCACATTTGTTGAATTGGCAGTCCAGCTCTGGTGATATCTTTGCTGCCCTAAAATATGAACAATGGCAGGTACACCAACGTTTCGTAGTGGAAAAGTTCAATCCTGATGTGTGCGAGTTGTCAGGAACATTGTGGGGATGTGGAATTACTGCAGAGAATGAGGCTGGCACTGTGACATGGGAACTGTTGGTAATGAGTGGGAGCTTAAGTAAAGCACTGAGTGTCTGGATCATAAAGGATAAATCTCACTCTATTATCTTATCTCTGGCTGTTATTACTTACAAATGTAATGAGCTTGGTTGCAAAATTAACTTTCTGTGGAGGCTTCATAAAATCAACCAGAGCAAAGTATTGTTAGGTGAATTTTATTCAGTGTGTTAGATTGAATTAGAGTGTATGTTTTTACAGTCTGATTAGTATTTTAAACATGCCTGGGAATTAAGAAGAAAGATGTAGTTGTAACATTAAAAAAGGCTCCAAAGCAGCTTTTTAGAGAACGCTTTGACCTTGAAAAGATAAAATGAGAACAAATGTAAAATAGAAAGAAAATTATCTGCTATTGGCACAAAATACTATAGCACAGTACTGCTCACAAAGTAGGAAAAGAAAAGAATAAAGGAAAGGGTAGCTAAAAGTTCAATATTCATAGTAGTCAGACACCTAGATCTATCAGTAAGAAATCATAGTCTAATTAATCTCAATATGCTTAAGTTTTATTTTGCATCTAAGCTACCATAAAAACTAAGGGTTTTAAGGGCCTGTAACAACTGACATTTAGTGGTTTTTATCAGATATTTCTAAATGGTTCTGAAGTTAATGTCTTAGATACTCCAATTTAGCATCTTGTTTTATATGTACTATATCACAGAAACGCATTTCAGTGGCATTACTGCAGAGAATGCAAGATGGCAACGTGAGGAACAGCTCCATTACTGCCCTAAACAAAAAGGGAACTGTCACAGCCTGAAATTTGTTGTTGCAAAGGAGATCTCTCCTGTGTTTCTGTGTTTCTTTCTTGAGCAGCTAGAATGTATGCAAGAGTGCATGTATTGATTTCATATATTTTCAAATGGGTAGAGTCCCTCAGGCTACAGTATTGATTGAAGAGAACATAATGATTTGACTTTCAACATGAAATGAATAAGTATTTATAGCTTACATTTGCTATTTTAAGTTTTGTTTCAAGGAACAAAAAATAAAGAGTTGTGGCTTATGAATTACCATTTCCCTTAATAAGTTTGGTTTAATTGGGAAATAAATGCTTAAATCCAATGGCAAATGCAGCATTTAGTATTTTATGGTTTTTGCTGAGGATTTTTTTGTTTGTGTTTTGGTTGTAGTTGGTTTGTTTGTTTGGGGTGCTTTTGCTTTAAGTTTTCCCATATGTAATTCTACCAACTTTTAAAACTATTAATAATTTTTCTTGTGTTTCTTGGTTAAAAATTAGTTGAATTTCCACTGCTTTAGCCACAGGTGAGAAATAAATGTCTGTTTAGACTGTCTTGCCCACAACCCAATTTTTTAGTTGACATTATCGGCTGAGATAGACTTTGTGGTCTTTTTTATATGGTTTTATGGTAAAAAGACAAGGCAATTATTTCCGCAGGGTTTAGTCTGCAACTTCCAAGTAGACTTCTCTGTAAGATTTTTTTTCTCCCTTTTCAGAACAAAATGCTGTTTGTTTGGAAATTGAAATGATTGACAAGGTTTCAGGAAACATACATATTTTATCATTTACGTCATTCTATTAGTAGATACTACTTTAAAATGCTCAAATGTGATGTGGGCAGTGAAGGATATTTTGTAGAATGTCATCTGGGTTTGTGGAAGTGGAATATTTGAATGGCAAGGTTTGAATTTCACAGCTGATTACTGTAATTCTTACACCACGTTTTCAAACTATCTCAGGTTGAAGCATGGAGTTACTCAGCCCTCCCATTTAGATCAAATTACTGATGGTGTCAGGTTTAAAACTTTATTTTGTTGGCAAGCCAGTATGTTAAGCTGTGTACTTAGCTGGTTTTGTTTTTCAGGAAACTTTAGGTATAAAGTAACATACAAATCTGATAACATCTGTGGTATATTAGTTCAAATCACACAAAGTTGCTAAGTCCCTTTAAAAGTATTAAATGAAAAATGTGTACAGCCATCCACTGCTTCCAGGAATAGGTCTAAAGATTTTTAATACATGCACATAACATCAATACAATGCCCTGGAAAACCTGTTTCCCCCTTAAGTTAAAATAAAGTCTGAAGCTGGGGCCATGTTTTGTGCTAAGAAGTAGCTTGGAACCATAAAGGGCAGCAGGCCAACTTGTCCATTTCATTCTATTTTTGAGAATTTTTTTTGAGTTTTGGTAGTATTTAGGTTTTAGTATTAAAGCAGAAAATATAATTTTGTTTTCAGTGGTTAATCTTTCTAATATACTTTGGCCACATGAAAGGAATAAAGCATCACGGGGACATAAACACAGAACTCTTGCTTGCAGATGTGGGTGTTGAATAAACATTAAATTAGTTCTGGCTGTGAGGGTAAAAGTAAATATTCCTATCGCATACAGAACACTCTGTCAAGCATTTTCTTCTTGCAGAATATTGCTGGAAGGAACTTTTCAATTGATTCTGTGTATTTTTACTTAAAAATTTTTAAATTCCAATCAGTAACTATTTCTGGTAATTTAAGTTTGCAATACCTTTAATCGAATTATTATGAATCTTGTCCTGTCATCTTCAGAGGTCTCTTTAGAAATAAAACCTTGTGGTTTTCCTGGCCTTGCTGTTTTCTAGTACAGCCTGTGTATAGGTGCTGAATTTAGACCCATTCTTGGTCAAAATGCTATAGTGAAACATGTTTGGAAAAAACAAGTAGTCCAACATAATTTTCAGACTCTGTATTAGGACTTTGGCTCTTTTTCCAATGATGTGGTTTAGTAGTGCTCTGAAACTTCAGTTATGGTAAAAGTATATTTCTCTTCTGTCATGCATGCCCTTTGTGGGGTCTGGAGTGTTTTCAGGTGACTTCAAGTTGGGAACCAATTTTACCATCAGCATTTAACTGTGTTTCATAGCAGTTCCCCTTTGATGCTGCAATGGGAAGGTGTTCCAGGTCTCCATGCAGCTGTTGCTTGCAGGGATTTCACCAGGTCAAAAAAAGCCCGGATTAGGTAACATTAAGCTAATACTACTTTGATTTCCTAGACTGATGTTGATTGTCATAGCAGACACAATGTTTTTTAGAGTCAGCAGAATGCCCAATTTATAGATTCAGCAGCATTTGTCAGAGCAGTGCACTTTTAGTGACAGTGGATTAAATCAATAACTTTTGTGCCTTCCCAAGACCGGAGTTTAGAAACTGTTTTCAACAAAATTTATGGGTTGTTTAAACTTGTTTGCTAGGTAACTATTCCTTGTCGCTCTTTGGTTTTGTTGTTGAATATCTAATGATACCATCTCCATTTTCTGTTTAATTCAAATGTAAATAAAATATGTAGTGAGCATGGAGAAACACCTAGTGGGGAAACCTTTCCTTACTGTTTTGCTCTTGATGTAGCTGAAAAAAATTTGAAACATAATGAAAAACACCCTCAGAGCACCAGAGTAGGTGCATTTTTTAGAAACCATATAGAAGTGTGTCAATACTTTTAATTAATCTGAAGCTTCAGTTTCTGTTTCCTAAAGTTCTGTAGTATTTTGGGGATTGGACGAAGAATTACATATGCACTGATGATGTGGATAATCTTTGACATGATAAATAACTGTTCCATTATGTTATTTGTTCGTGATTAAGTGACTTCCATTCTTTTTAAAGATTCTTGTCTTTATTCTAGCTAAGGATGCTAGAATCATCTCACCTAAATATTAAGTGTGGATGCTAGAGAAATATAGGGCCCTATGCATGGCTCTATAAAAAAGTAAGGATTCTTATCTGCCACTTTCTATTACAGCATCCTAGATATTTTAGGATTAAATTGTAGACCTGAAATAATTCCTAAAATTTCTTGTTTATTGTGAACCATTTGAAATGAATTCATTTATGCAGTAAGGTTCACCAAAAATTGAAGGAATAATTTTAGAGAACAAATCTCTTTTCTTCTGAAATGAGAACTTCAGTGCCACTGCAACAGTTTGTTCCAACATTTTAATATAACAGCAAGTTTGAGTTCTACCTAAAGCTTAATTAGAATTGTTGGCATATTAATTGTGCTTATTTTTGACTGTATGTTGTCTAAAAGAAATTATTTTTTCTCCTCCCCTTAAATATTTCATGTAGCAATAGCAAGAAAGCACATTTTTATGCTTAAATGGTCTTTCCATCCCATCTCCACTCATGTTTCAGCTCTGTGACAGCTTTTAAGTGGTTAGAATTTATGGAGCTTTGAGATCTTCATATCCAAACCACTTGGTTTAGAAATTGAGCAAATATGTTTAAACTTTCCTCAGAATGAGGGGAGTCAGCTTGAGTGTCTGAACTTGCCTCAAGAGAGTGTTTAAGAATCACTCTTGATTATGAAGGTCCCAAAGGTGGACAATGTTCAATAGTCACCATTGTTGTCCATTGAGCTGAGACTTAGAAATGAGAAAGATGTTTTTTGAATCTAGTGACTTTAATATCACTGGGGATATATGATATGCACAGTTTTGCACTGTTAGCTGCTATTAAATTTAATCCAGGGTTTATTTCATGAATCAAAGACCATTTGCAATCCTGAGTGAAATAATTCATGGATAAGAGACAGAAGCCAAAGAATGAACTACAAGTTCTGTTTGGCAAAATTTAATCATGCTAGATGGAAATAAGAGAGATTTCTTTGAAGTTGAATTGCACACTAAGCAATGTGTTGTTGATTAGAATAGAGGTAATGATAATGTGCAACCTTGAGAGACTAGCCTAAAATGGTTTTTAAACAGAAAATAAAAGTAAGTAGCTTCTGGCAAATAACCTGAAGGTATAACTGTTTTATCACTCGCAGGCATAAGAATGCAGGGATTGAGAGTACTAAAATAGTTTACGTGGATATATATAGAGTTACTTTCTCTGGATATATAATACTTACTAATTCTTTGGAATTAGTAAGTATTTTTCAAAGAAAATTTATTTATTGATAGAGGGACTTAGAATGCAACATGATCATACAGCAATACAAGTGAATAGAATATTCCTTTCACTTGTATAGGCTATGTTTTACTATTCTTGATAAAAATATTGTCTTGATGATCAAACTCTGAATGTGTCCACTACAGTGGTGCTAGGGCAGTCAGTCCATTCTCACAGGCTGACCCTTCAAAATTTCAGCATAGTTGGCAGCATATTCTGCTGTTGGAGGTCATGTATCAATCTTATTTTACCTGTAACCTCTTTGTGTTTTGCATTAAAATCTGAAAGCAGAAAGAAAGGTGAAGATTCTTGGCTCTTCCAGAGAACTCTGGAATTGTGAATGGTTGTTGCAGGATTCCTTAGCAGCTCTTAAGTATTAATTCTAATATCTTAAAGCAAACAAGAATTTGAAGAATCGTTAAGGGAAAAAGAATTAGTGAAATATTGAAGATATTCAGTTGTCAGGTAGAGAATGCAAGTCTATGTTTCTGTTAAAGTGTAAAGATCAAACTGTCCACTGGCAAGTTTGTTAGTGTACAGTGATTGGAGTTTCACAGCATGTTCCTTTTTGGAGAGGTAACTTCTATGGTTAACTCCTTACAGGCTGCACTATGTAGTTTAACAAGCACAGGGTAATACTGTTCATAGTGACATAGAATAAAAATACCCTTGTTAAGAATCTTTCAAGTACAAGACAACTAAAAATGCCAATTCATCAGCTAGCACATCATTTACCTTATAGAATATACAGGTTGAGGAAGAAAGAAAATGTTCCTGATGTCTGTAGATTAACTAGTAGGTTTGCATGCATTAGCAACTCTGCACTTGTCCCTTCTTTCACTTTAATCAATGGAACTTAAGGTCAAATATCTTTGTTTCTGAATGCCCTTCAGATAAGACACATGTACCTAAAATTATTCTTTTTCCAGTGTAAAGTGGGCCTGATTCTGGTGACATTAGATGGGCACCCTGACAGAGGCCTTGGGCAGGAGGACAGCCTGAGAAACAGCCCAATTATTCATTAAAACATTTTTAACAGTTTACTTTTTGGTCATCTACTACCTTGTTGCTCTCCCCTGACAGTGCTGCTGGAAGTTCCTTAAAAGGTGCAGTCATATGTGACTTAGTGTCTGTGACCAAATCAGTATTTGGCTTACTTTTTGGAAATACATATTCTTGCTTATGGTGTAACTTTGAAATCCAAAATGGAAGTAAAGACCTTATTTTGAATTCGTTATCCTTATTGTCTTGGGTTTTTTTGGGTAGTAAAGAAGGCAGTCTTCAGCAAGGGGAGGTTTAAAGGATGTTTCTGCTAGTGAAATGTAAGTAATTATTGGAAAAATTGGAGAATTGTATCTAAAAAGAGTAAAATCAGATAGTTTTTTAGTTTGGTGTGGAAGTGTGGACTTGTGTTTTATCACAACTCTATGCCTTGTAGCAGCTGCAAAGTGAGATTGCTACTGCATGTGACAGATATGGGCCAAAAACTTGATACTGTGAAATTAAACTAAAGTGTGACCTGCAGGGTGCTGGTCAGCTGAATTACCCACACTTTTATGAGATTCTAGAAGAATGGAAGACTTTGATATTCTGAAAGACTGCAGTTCTGCTTACCTTTGTAAAGATTATTTCAAGAAAAAGGGGTTTTTTTCTTTTCTCAAAAAAAAGGTATGTAGAAATCCTTCTTTTAATGATTTATAACAACTGCACCAGAGTTTTCAAGTGCTGTTTGTGGTTTTCTTTCTTAATTCATGTAAGTATATGTTCTTAATTCAAACACGCACAAGCAAATGTAAAATACAGACTTATGTATATTGCAGCCACCGGCCAAATGAGAGAGCTTGGACCAGGGAGTTCAAACCATCTCAGTATTATGTGGTTTAAGAAAAACCTGTCAGCATCATGCACATGTAGGATCTCCTTCTCCTTCTCTCATTCCTTCAAGAAAATAAATTCTTGTACATGCAGATTTCCTTATGAAGTTGTTTCTGCATTAAGCAAATCGCTGCATTAGTGTTTCAGTTCAAGGGATGTGACATGTGGTCTTGCACCATGTCTCATCAGGCCCCACTAACTGGGAGCAATGGCAAGTGGAAGTGACAGCCCCTGCCAGACCTCAGCAATGCAGTGGTGTTACAGCTCAGTAACAAGGACAATAATGCGTGTCATGCTTGTTGGTCTTCTTTTTTTTTTTTTTAAAGAACTTTTTACCTCTGGTTTAATATAGAGCGAAAGTGGTATTAAACATTAACAGTGTCAGACCAAAGTCTGATTTTGATATAAGCTGAGAAGCCTGATTTTCAGACTGATGACTAATTCTGCCCTCAAGTTTTGTGCTTGCATTGTCATCACCCTGGATAGGCACTGGTGCTTAATAGGCCTAACCATTCTGTTCTAACTGGTATCATGGCATCCTGTGTCACAGCCCCTCAGAAAGTCACTGCCTTGTCATAAATGCATGCAACATGATCTTTGTTGTGACTGCAAACCAATTACATCCAGACAGATGATTTAAAATAAAATAAATAAATAAAAGTCTTGTGCTTATGATTGCTTTTGGAGGGTAAAACCCCAAACAAATTTGCTTGCTATAGGTTTAAGTAGTTCTTGAGGCACTATTGCAAGGCTGCAGGGTTTGTGAAAAAGGTAACAGGCTGGAGGGAAGTGGGAGAATGGCAGAATGAAGTACCATTATGTAAGTACAGCATGTCTTAATTAGCAAAGTGGAGAGGTGCAGGGAAACTGAATGGGAATGAAGACCCTGCTGGGTTTAGCCACATGGAGAATGAGATGTTTTATACTTTCTCTTGGGGTATTACAAAATCATGTTCTTCATGTCATCAATGATATTGTTTGTATTGTTGGAGTACCCAGAAGCCCCATTAGTAGCTAATTAGTTCATTATACAATGAGCCCCTTTTTTGCTATGCAAAAGGACAAGCATCAGTCTCTTTGAGGTAGAGACTCTTTTGCTATTATGATAGAAGAAAGCAAATAAATGGGCTGTAAAGCTGTGGTCCCAGTGCCCTGTATAACCATTGTCAGCTTTAGTTCTGGTCTTACACACAGGTTGCTTGAAATGCTTAAAACATCCCTTGATGACAACAAAGATGGGAAAATAAATTTTGGCAAATGTTGTGGATGACATGTCAAAACTCATTCCCGTTTGCTGTCATTTTAGAAAGTATTGATTTTATTGTGTGTGCATCACTGTAAAGATTTATCTGAAGAGCATGTCAAGATGACAAGCTATGCAAAGGCTCTCCTTGAGAGGAAGGTCAGCAATGGAGAAGTAAATGGAGCCTTTCAAGCTGTTTAGTGGGCAGGTGAGAAATGGTAGTCTCAAACACAGGTATGCTTCATGCCACAGGAGATGTCAACTGTGAGAGTTTTGAAGGTGGGTCTGGTATTTACAACAACAACAATAACAAAAGTGTTCCAAGTGTTATGCTAAGTGTTATTCCTTTTCAATAGGAAACTGGATTTACAGTCCATAGATGATATTTGTCAAATCTATGAGAGCAAACTTGTGGTTCAGAGAGGAGTCGATGGAAGAAACATTGTGTGTAGCTGAAAACCATAGAAACAGATTTAATGTGGAGGCATTTCCTCATCACTGTTTAACCAAGATTTCTTGTATCACTCATGGCATGACTGCACTTGAACTCTTGCAACTTTCTCAATATATTTTGAGCAAAATGATGATTTTACGTCTTTGATTTTTTTTTTTTTTTCTAATTAGACCATACTCTGGTCACTGAATGTGCAGCTGAAAAGGATGAAAGGATCTCAATTCCAGTCATGAATGCTTTTTTTTTTTTTTGGTACTGTTTTGATTTTCCAAGCTCAGAAAGGTCAGGGTTATTCAGCTTCTGCTTGGCCTCCTTCTCTGAACAAGTAATCCACATTTCAAACACATTACAAAATCTGGCTCTGATAAGAGGCATTGAAGAGAACAACAGAATTCCAGCATATTACTGTGACTTGACTGCACCAATTAGAGGACAGGCATGAACAAAAGGCAGTAATGCTCCTGGGAAGGAGGCTTTCCCATAGGGATGTGTGCTGGAGCAAGTGCATTGTTGACTTTACAGTCCTCTTTGATAAGTGATCAAGAGCTATTATGTTTCTATATACAAGCACGAAAGGGGAAATTTCAAGAAAAGTGATGTTATCACCTTTTATTGTTGGGGTTTAATTACAAGTCAGCGAATCGCAGATTGTGCTGACTTGGAAGGGACCCACAAGGAGCTCAGCTCCTGGCCCTGAACAGGGCCACCCCTGAAAGTCAATTACAAAGGCTCTGGTAGAGCTGAAATATGGATTTGAATGAGATTCCTAGCAGGAAGGCACCGTGGATGTGGTTTTCATGGATTTGTTTCCTGGTTAGAAGGATTGAAGGGGTTATGAATGTTTCTTAGGGACTTTTTCTAGTTACAAGATAGATGTTAAATAAGTACGCTTTTGATGAAGAATGCTTGCTGTTTGTTGAACTTTTGGTGTCTTTGGCAACCTGAAGGATCTTTACTCCTCAACTGGGCCACATCTATATGCAGTAATAAGACGTTAAATGACTTGTTTGCTACAGAAATGGCTAAATATTTCAAATAAAGTGCACACAGCCACTGACACAGTCATCTTAGTAATAGGGTTAACTTTTTTTACTAGTATAAAACAGAGAAATGGCATTGAATCTACTTGAGGTAAAAAAACCCTCACTTGAACTTTCACTGTGAAAAGTATCAGATGTTACAGTTAAATTTATGAATGTTTTAATTTTTTCTCCCATAGTTTTTTAGGGGATTTACTGATGGTAATGGGTTTTTTAAGTATGGAGATACAGCTGGGTCTCTAGGGAATTCATTCAGCTTTCTCTATTATTTAGTCATTTGAATTGGATATTAGAGAAAGTATTTTTATTGTTTTTTTACTTTAATATTTAAACTAGAAAAGCAGTAGCTTATAGTAAAAAATTACTTTTTCTAATTATATGATCTTGTAAGAGTATTGTTTAATTCTTGGTTTACTGTTACCGTATGCTACAAAAGCTACCTTAAAAGAGAAAATATAAGAAGTTAAAAAGGGGATAAAATCCTCAACAACCAAACTGAATTTGAAATTCTTACAAAATAAATGGTCTTGGTACACAATTTTTTAGTAAATTCATGTTACCAGAAGAAAACAGGTTGTCATACTGTACTTCTGTTATTAGACTTCCACTTGCTGGGGTAATAATTTCAGCTTCTGTTGTTTCCGTTCAGCTTCAGTTTTTTTAAAGCACTTTTTTGGAAGATTCTGCTGCAATTTCTGGCCAAGACATGTAGTCTGCAGATACTCATATAAGTATAGATGAGTGTACAGCCATTCACAAAAGAAATGGTGCATGAACAATAGGAATTCACAGAGGACCTGTGAAGAGAAAATTACTTTCCTGATGAAAAATGAAAGCAAGGGAGGAGAAATGAGGTTGAGGCATATGAGATTAAAACTTGCTCTTTTAATATATAGAATTTTGTCTTTTACTATTAAGGCTCTAAGAACTTGCCAAAATTATTTCTTCATTAGAATGCCAGTCATACTTAAATCCACTTTTTCCTTGTCCCAAAAAATGTTTAAATGGCAATTAATTTTTGTGTAGTGTCTCAGCTGTTAAGTGAAGTACATCTTTCACATGCTTTTTTATGTATATGGCCCTAGATTAATGAATATTAGGCATTTTTTGCCTAAAAGCAAATCTACAGCTGCAAACATAAGAAAGACAGACAAAATCAGTGTTATGGTGCAATGTTTCATTTTCCTCTCATTTTTTTTCCCCCACAAAAAAAGATTTGGAATGCTTTGGGTTCTTTGAGTCAGCTGAGATACAGATGGAGCCAGTCAAATGTGGAGCATGGCCAGAATTCCCAAAAGATGTTTTCAGTTTATTTTCTAGTCAATAATTTTCATGGGGAAAAAAAAAAGACGATCGTGTTGACTGTAGTGTCTTCCCTACAGAAAACAGGGAGGATGGAATATTTCCATGTTGAATTAAAATGCACACATTGCTGAGCAATGAAAACAAATTAAGGCAAATTCAGTAACTTCATTTTAAAAGCAACAGTGAGCTTTATTTGTCATAAATTCAGAACTAATTAAAAACATGTTGACAAAAATTGGACCAACAGCTTGTCATTTTCAAATCTAAGTGAAATGCAAAGTGCTGAGAATAAATTACAGGGTTTGAATTCAGTTCTTAAGTTTAGTGCCTTTGCTACATGTGGGATATCTCAGGATCTTTTTGAGGGAAGACAGTAGAAAATTATTAGAAAATATTGTTTTCATTTGGCTAATATTGTAAAAAAAAGCTCTGTTCTTGACATCTAAATATTGAGAACTGGAAATAATTGTCAGTGACTGGGTTTAGATGGGTGGTTCAGTCCTATTTTAACTCTATGCTCAGTGAGAAGTAGACATGTGCCATCTCCTTCCTCACAACATGTAAGAAAGAAATAAAACTGAGGACATGGGCTTTAACATGGAGCTCCATGTAGTCCAGATGGGTCCTAAGTCTGGATTATTAAATAAATAGAACCACAAGATGTGCTGTGGCACACAAATTGGCCCCTCAGTATGTTCCCATGTGCTCTGGTAATAACTAGGTATAGTATAAAAAAAACAAAACACTAAAATCCCCAGAGGTTAACTATTTCAGGATTGATAAATTACCAAAACCTAGAATCATTGAATGGTTTAGGTTGGAAGGGACTTTAAAAATTGTCTAGTTCTAACCCCACTGTCATGGGCTGGGATGCCACCCACTAGCCCAGGTTGCTCGAAGCCTCATCCAGGTTGGCCAGAAACACTTTCAGGGAATGGGACATCCACAATTTCTCTGGGCAGCCTGTGATGGTGTCTCACTAAGTAAAGAATTCTTTCTAACATCTAATCTAAATATAATTTTCTTTAGTTTAAACACATTCTCCTTGTCCTAGCGCTATCTGCTTGTGTAAAACGCCGCTCTTCCTCTTGGTTTTTTTTTTTGTTTTTTGGTTTTTTTTTTTTTTTTTTTTGTTTTGTTTTTATGGTTTTTTTGGTTGGTTTGTTTTGTTTTGTTTTTTTCATTAAGCCCTCTTGAGGTACTGTAAGGTCCTATAAGGTCTCCCTGTGGTCATCTTTGTGTGAGGCCCCGGAGCTGGCCTGGATCACTCCACATGGAGTCATCTCCTCCCCCAGTAGAGGGGCAGAAGGACAGAAACACCTCCCTCAACCTGCTGGCCACACCTTTTATGACACAGCCCAGAACAGCTGGCTTCGTCATTACATGCTAGTTAAATTAACAGGATTCCTGAATTGTAAGAAAAGTACTGTTCTAGGCAATAGAGAGAATACGTTTTCAACCTTGAATCTTCAAATTGTGCAAGGTTTTGCTGCAACTCATATGACTGCAGTGCTCTTACAGTTGGTATTTCACATCTTGCTGCTCAACAGGAAAATAAATGCACACTAATATTCTGAATTAAGGTCTACATTGATGTGCACACTTAAAACATGCCACAGAGTGAGTAACTGCAGACTTCAGAAGTTTTATTTAGGTGTAATAAATCTATTCTGCAAACATTGGGCACTACTGCTGTATAAGTCTGAACCCTCTTGAAACTAGGATCAAAAATACCATGGATTTTAAAAAGTGTAGGCTGACCCAAACATCCTTTCATCTCTGGGCAACTTCAATAAAAAGGCTTGTGACAATATACTAGATGTCTCTTAAAATACAGCCCTAAATTAATTAGTGAAGTGCTCTAGGGTCCACCCTAACACAAGGTGTAAATTTACAAGGTCTTATGTGAAGTGCAGTGATTGATAGGATGTAGAATAAAAACATGTGATTATTTTACTTTTTTGAAGAAATCAGTGGCAAGCATATCAGTGTGGGGTTTTGTTCTCTCAGCCAATTACTTGTTTATAATTGAAATTTCCAGAATGACTTTACAGGCTTTGGCATCCTGTAGTGAGACCTCAGAAAATGAATAAGAACTATTTATACAACTAGTAGAAAGACACAAGAATCAAAGCATGTGTAGAAAAGGGCAGAATAAAATTGTTCATGCCTTCTTTGCTGGTTGATGGTCTGGGTAAATCTCAGTAAATTTAAGTGCCTGACCAAATTTCAGCCTGTCTTCCTTTCAAGGTACTCAATTAATCAACAACTGCCCTGAACAGAGTAGAATAACACAATTTATCAGCAATGGGGAATGGTTAAGAACTTAGTTCAGTATGCTGAATTCCTCAACTCCATGTAAAGGATGGAATCCCTATTTCTAGGAAGGCCAGTGGAAGTTTGGAACCTGATTTTTGAAAACTATGAGCATAATATTATCCAGTTAATTATTTTATGTCAGTTATATTTAATATAGAAATGTACAAAAACTCTAGCACACCTTACAAGATAAAATTAGAAATATGTAGGGCTTTTGTGTGTGTGTATATATATATATATATAGGGGTGTGCTCAACAATGTGAAAGCAGGGCAGTGTTTTCTCACACACCTCGTGGCTTAGCTGGTTTTTTTTTTGCTAACTTCGCTGCATTAAGTTGTCAGACTCAGGTAAGAAATTAATTGCTTCATTTCAGGCATAATGAATACTTTGCTTAAATTATCTTTTTGTCTGACAACAAAATACTTAGCTGAGAAAATTTAGTACAGCAAGGTTCATGCAAGAACAGGTTTTTCAGTGTTCTCTTATGCAATTTAGAGTTGTTGACCTTTAATTAACAAGCCTTTCAGTGGTGCACCTTACTGCAAAAATAACCAAGACTTTTAACACTTCTTCATAATAATCACCACTGAGTTTGCTTGTTCTGTGTATTTAAAATAACTATAAAAGATTTTCCAATACCTCAAACTGAATGTACTTTTTATATACTATAAAGGCCTTTAGTACCAAGCCCTTAGTGACTTTTTGTTCAGTTACCATGGTAACTTTGAACTTTCTTTAGCTGTGGAAAAAAACATTCTTTTTTCTCTATCAAGAAAAGTAGTGTTTGCTTTTGAGCAAGAAGAAAAGATGGACATAGTTTATCAAATGAGCTTGTATATTTTAAAATGTCTTTTTTAGAATACTTTGGTGGTTTGTTTTTTATTTAGGTATCTAAAGAATTACTGAAATGGAGAGGAAGGAACTAATTTAATGAAAAATTAATGAAACTTAAAGTTCATAACCAGGGAATACTATGTATGTATACGGATTTACAAATGGGAATTAGATTACATTTATATAATTGGTTAAAGGTCAAATGTTATCTATGTAGTGTGAGCCAGCTCACATCTTGGAGAATTTAAAGGAAAAAATCCCCAAAACATAATGAAGTTTGTACTAGAGCTGTGCTTTGTTAAGCTTCTTATTTTCAAGTGAAGGATATGAGTGTAAGTGTAAGATGTGAGTAGAAATGTGTAGGGAACCCTCGAATGTTGGATCTTGCTGTGGGAAAATGTTTAACATAATGTAGGAAACAACTATTCTTGTGGGCAAATTGCTTGAAAATAATACAAAGATATACTTGAGCTATTCATGGTCTTTAACATCTAGCATCTTTATTTACATTAATTTGAGAAAATATAGATAGGACGATTCCTTTGAACTTTTTTTTTTGCTATTTGGAACAAAAAGATTTGCATCTGGAAATTTGGAATTATCTTTGTGATGGTTATCAAGGCAATATGTTGGTAAGCAATTAAAATGTGTAATCAGAAACCAGCACAGGATGAAATCCCTGCCTTGGTAGTATAAAGCCTGAAAGCTTTCATTAATTCCTGCTTGCCTTTATTATATTAAACATTTTTTTAATATTCTCTTGATGAAAGCCAGATTGCTTCTAATTACAACACAGGTGCTTTTGTGATACTATAATAGAAAATACTCTGATGTAGCAAACCAAGGAAAAATAAGACTTTATGAGCTCCCTCCAGCTCCATTCCTTGAAAAGAGTTTGTGTGGTCAGCAAACTTCCAGTGGTCTTACCAATGTCTGGCAGGTCCACCCCATCAAGTTTCTCCACCTTTCTTTTCCTCTTCAAAACTGCTTAAAATATGAGTTTTGTTTTTTGTCGATCATGTTGCTAATGGAAAATAAGAGAAAATATTGGCTGAGATGGGGGATAATTGAAAAAACAAAACAGTTGGTGTTTTTCCTTGGCGAAAGATGTAAAACTGATGTGAGGGATAGCTGATCAGAAACATATGTGTTGTCTGTTAGGGAGAAGGTCAAACCTTGATTTTCAGTGATTGATGTTGTCTTATAGAAGCCATCTTTATTCCAAATGAACTATTTTGGGATTGGGTATTATTTTTTTAATACAGTGTGGAATGTACCTCATCCTGTCCTGCAGTAGATAGAGTTGTTGATTCAGGGGTTTTTTTCCCCCAATGTTATCCTATTATGGTAGTCTAAAAAAGTATAATAATAATTTTTTAATCTAATAAATATCAGTCTTGCTTCAAAAGCCTTGAATTTGGGGTTGATAATGTTTGGCAGAGACACAAGCTGTTGTTGCTACAAGGAAGCCACACTTTTTGAGGAGCTAGACATCTACTTGAGGAAAAAGCCCCAAAATTAGGATTAGATTTGAAAATTAGTTTTAGTGTGTAGGTTTTTATTACACAGCCTAAATATTTGTACACAAAATACTTAGGTGGAGCTAATGCCTACATCTCACTTCTGAGTAGATTGCATTAGCTTCTGGGATATAATAAATCCACTGGGCCCAATGCCTGAATTAACATAATAATTAAAGTTTCAGCACATTGTTGTAGGTCACAGTAAGAAAATGTTTAATCTTTCTCCCTTCATCTGTGTACATTCAGGGCATTGGGAGGTCTTCAGAGACTGAATTAAATTTAAGTGTACCAGAAATGAGCAGGGTGTTTTAAGAAAAATGTGAAAAAGATTTAACTTTGTTGGGAGCTGCTCATAATTGGTTTTGTTCTGACAATAGAAGATACAGCAAAAATTGGGTCACTACACAAGTTACAGCTCAATCAATGGCAGAAAGCTGTGGGTGTATAGCAGCCAACACACAGAATTATCCTGCATCTGCCCACTTGAGGCTTTGGGGTTTGCTTGGTTCATAGATCATTGTCTGTGGTCAGCTGTGCCTGTAGGAAAAAACAACTGCTGGGCTGCAGTGAGTAAGCACAGGATGTTGTAGATCATCTGAAAGTTACTCTACAAACTGAGTGTTAAAGAGAAGGAAAACGTGCTTTTCCAAACATAATTCTAGGCTTGAAAAATGGATGGCATTGAGAGGAAGATTTAATGTCATTTTATGAGTCTTGAGAGAAGCTAAGGAATATTAGAAGTTGTCTTGTTCTGACACTACTCACTAGCCAGGGAGAAATATCTGGATGCTGATTATTGCACCACCAGAAATGGGTCAAGATGCAGCTTGTTTTGAAACCAAATTGGAACTCCATGGTAAATTCCTGAGTTGTGATAGAATCTTTAGCTGCATTTTCCCTTTATTCTGAAGCAGCTCTTTGCTAATATAGGGGGAAATGGATTTAGTAATTTAATGACTAATTTCCTTTGCTAGGCATTCAGTTGACAAAAGACCCACAACAGGATGGATGAAGAAAAGTTCGGTTGGTGTTTTTTTTATTCTGAGGAACCAAGGCAGGCTGCTGCTCAGCTTTTCTTTGTGCTTACACAAAAACTTGGAAGATGAGGATAGAAAATAAAAATGGGGAGCCTGAAGCTGCTTAAATTAGTCTGTGTTTCTTGTATGGCAGCATGGCAAGTTGGTTATTAACTTAATATTGGGGGAGTAGGGAAAAAACAAGAGCTGCAGGAGCTGCCCTTGGATACACCAAACATTCCTAATTTCATGGCTAACAGACTGATGAATGCTGCCTGCTTTTGCTGATGAGATGGAAATGCTTCAGCGTGCATATTGTCTCCATAGCCCCAGACAAAAGTACAAACAAATAATCCTTGAATAATAAAATAATCAAATTATCCTCCAGTTAAATTGTGTTTTACCTCTAAATTTCAGTTTAGGAATCCAATGAAAATGAACTCAGGTAGAAGTGAATTAAGAATGAATGGACTGCTAGTCTGCAAATTTCTAATTTAATGACAATTAAGAAAAATTCTTAATGATTCACATTTACCTTTAATTTTAAACCATTTATATCTGTACCATTTCATCTGAGTACTGTGATATGATGTTGCCTCAGAAATGAAACTGATGGACAGGATTCTAAAGTACTTTAAACACAGCTTCCTATTAGTTTTGAATCCAAACCCTTGGGAAGTCCATAAGGTGTAGGAGCCTTGGGGAGAAATAGATATAATTACAGAATGATTTCTTCACAGAGGCAGTAATTCCCTTTCCTGAAAGTTCAGAAAGGTTTAAATTATTTTGTGAACATAATAACTGACCTGGTGTTTCTGTGATGAATGCTAGTGTGTTTTGTCAAGAACTCTTCAATTTCAATTAATTGAAAGTATCCAGAGTAGTAATCAAATAGTTTTAGAAGTGTAATGGCTTGTGTTCAGAATCAAATGTCTTGTGCATTGTGCATAAAGGGCTTTACTTATTTTCTCAGGGTGCTGTAAAATGAGGAGGGACTTTAGAAAAACAAAACTATGTTCAGCAATGCAAAGAAAACAGTAGGGTTGTAGAAGAAGGTTGAATTAATAGCCTGTGTAACTCAGAGTGCAAGCATTGATCCTGTCACTCTGGCAACTGCACAAGGGCATTTTCCTAATGTAATAAATGCAAAGCCCCACCAGCCTCTGGGGCTGTGCATCCAAACAGCTGATGGGTAATTACAGGAGACCTGTGAGGCACAGGTGGGAGAGAAAAAATTCAGGCTGCTGGTGAGAGCATCTGTGTTCAAGTTATGATTTGAAGCAAGCTTTCACTTACTCTATTTTGTAGAGGGATTTTTTGTTATTGTTTTGGTTTTTGTGGTTTGTTGTGGATTTTGGTTTTTTTTTTTTTTGAGAGAAGAGGTTTATTACATTGTAAGTTTCCATAGAATTTCTTCTATGCCTCAGTATTTGTGTGTGAATAGTCAGTCTGGTTGTAGTCCTTGCTCCTTGTTCCTGTGTGCTTTAGAGTGGGTCATGCTCAACCTGTTCAGGAGGAACCAGCCTGTGGTTCCTGCTGTTGTTGACACAGTATTGCATTTTTTCCACATTGGTTAGGAGATGGAAGTTTGAAGAAAATAGATGTCAGTTGCTGAAACATTTGGTGAGGGATACAGGCTCCATTGCTTTTTTCCCTGCCCTCTCCAGTGGATCGCTTAGTGGAGTACCAGCAGCACAATCTTAGTGCCTTGAATTGTAAAGAAACTTCAGACCCTGAATGCAGATTAGATTCTTGAAAAAGGAAGAGTACCCAAACCTGAAATTTATGTAATGTGCTTGTCAGTAGTGTGTCACAACTTTTCTCTTTTGATTATCCTTTGTAAGATATGCTAAATTATTTTTTCAGTTTTGTTTTGTTCTGTAAGTGTTATTTGGATGATTACAGATTTGTTTCTATTTCATATCTGTAGGGCAGAAGGCTGTAAATAATTCTAAGCTCCTATGCAGTAATAATAAATATTGAACTATTTTAAGCAGTTATTTTAGACAAGTTCCTGGAGGGGTGAAATTACTTCTTAATATCTAATGTTTCTAAAATGAGACAGTATCTCTGACACTGTCACTCTTTCTATCTCCATCTGTTTTTCTACCCCTTCCATTACCTGAGAAATGAATTAAGTTTTATGTTAGATCCATGCAATGATGCAAATATGTTACATTATCTATGACACTCTAAGTATCTCACCTTGTTAGGCATATTTATTGCATAAAAAACCAGCATAAAGTACCAGTGGTGCAAATGTGCCGTCTTCAGTTGAATTTACCAGCAGATATCTTGGCCCAGTCATGACAGCAAATCTTTCCTCTAAAATATCAATACAGCACTAGAGTCCAATTATTTTTATACTCTGCTAATCTTTTTTTTGCTTTTACAGTGTTCCTGCAGGCTTCTATAAAAAGACTATTGGTAATCTCAGCAGGGAGGCCTCCTTATCAAGTAGTTTCAAAGACTTATGACTTCTGAAAAAATGAGGTAATACTGAATTAATGGAGAAAGAAAATGGAGTCTTCAAAAAAAACTAAATGTAAAGCATATATAATACAGATTATTTTTCTACTTTCAGAAGTTTTCTTGGATTTTCACAGATTTGATAATAAGACTTGGAGAGAGTTAGGAATCTTATATTTTTTTGAATACATGCCTAAAATGGTCCTTTAAATATAAATCTAGAGATAGCTCTT
Organism: Ammospiza caudacuta; assembly: GCF_027887145.1. NCBI lineage: Eukaryota > Metazoa > Chordata > Aves > Passeriformes > Passerellidae > Ammospiza > Ammospiza caudacuta. The sequence continues at coordinate 11,260,923 of NC_080595.1, forward strand.
TTTATATACTTGTAGCTGAGAAGGAATCAGTGCACATATAGTTTGAAAGCTACAGTCTGACTTAAAACCTGCTTATCAATTTTTGAAAGTCTCATTGAAAACAAAAACTGGTATTAAGAGTCGATATGGAAAGCCTTATTCTGTTGTAGCTTACTGGAAGTATGTTAGAACATTATTAAACTCTGTTTAAGAGTGAATGTTAGAGAGCCAGGAGCCAAGCCCTGGTATTTCTTGAAAGGAAGAATAAGAAATGCTGTGGTGAAGGACCTGGGGTTCCTGGTGGACAACAACCTGTCCCTGAGCCAGCAGCGTGTCCTTGTGGCCAAGAAGGCCAAAGGTGTCCTGGGCTGCATTAGGAACTGCAGTGCCAGCAGGTCAGGGAGGAGATCCTGGCCCTCTGCTCAGTTGTGGGATCCTCAGGATGAGAGAGATGTGGAGCAGGTCCAGTGGAGGGCTACTAAGGAGGTCAAGGGTCTGGAGAACCTCTCTTATGAGGAAAGGCTGGGGGAGCTGGGGCTGTTCAGCCCCATGGAGAGAGGACTGAGAGGGAACCTCAGAGTCTCAGAGGATGGACCAGGCTCTACTCAATAGGACAAGAGGCAATGGGCATTAACTGATGCACAAGAGGTTCCACCTGAACACGAGGAAGAACTTACCTGTGCAGGTAAACCTGAGCTGGGACGGATTGCTCAGAGAAGGTGTGGGATCTCCCTTGCTGGAGAGATTCCAGAACCATCTGGACACAATCTTGTGCCTTGTGCTGTAGGGTGACCTTGCCTGTGCAGGGAGAGCAGACAAAATGTCCCTCTGTGGTCCCTTCCAGCTTGACCTATGCTGTGAAGTGATAGCAAGAATTCTCTTATTTGAAAACTAGCAGCTGTTACTTAAAACACTCAAAGGTATCCATCAAATTGCTTTGAATTGTATCCTCCTTTATCCTGTTATGGGGGTAAGCTTTACAGAATCAGGGGAAAAGTTATGGGGGAATGGATTTCAGAGCTTTAATATTTCATTCATGTCTTGCTATGTGTTTAAGCTTTTCCACACTAGAGAATTGGAATGTGCATAAGTGGGTTTGTTTCATGAAGTGGCTTTGTGGTGGCAATGACTTATTTCAGCAACACTTTTTTCTCAAAACTCTTTGTTATGTCCTACTAGTCCTTTAAAACTTGATGTAAGTTGCTTTGGTAGCTATCTGTGATTATTAGCAAAAAAAACCTTACATATTGTCTTTGCAGTCATATAAATCAGATTTTGAGATTGCCACGTGAAATTATCATCTGAATCTTTCTGGTTGTTATTTACACAAACCCCTGGTGTTATATTCAGTAATAGGCTCTTGCTTATGTGGACAGGGCTTTTTCCTCAACATCTCCCATGCTCTGAAATACTACAGCCGAAGTTTTGATTTGGCATGGAAGGGGGTATAAAATAGTTATATCCTGTCAAACCACTACAAAAATAATGGTAGTTTTGCTCTTTTTTTATTGTCTTGTAAAGAGAGTATTAATTGAAGAACCAACAATAATGCCAGAAATGCAAAAAAATAGTTGCAATACATTGGTGTAGAATATAATGTGTCATACTTTGGTAGATTTAATGAATCTTTACTGTCTTTTCCATAAGAAAATTTCTTAAATTAGTTTTAATTCAGTTTGCCTTTTCCCTCATCCTTAACACCCTACTTTTATATATTCTGCACACAAAATACAAATAGGGGGATTTTTTATTATTTAGGTTTATTCTGATCTTCAGATGTGATTGGGGATTTCCAGTGACTGCTGATTAGTGAGAGCACTGGCCAGCATACAGCTTAGCCAATCTTTGCTTCTCAGCAGGAATTGTAGTGCAATAAGAAAGGTCTCTGAAGGAGAAAAACCTAAGATAGAGAGAAGAAGAGAGTGAAGGGCAGCATTGAAACAAAAAGAAAGGACCTGAAAGTAATAGGTCAAAACATTTCTCGGAAGATATGTCACAGCCTCAGGAGATGGTAACAGCACTATCTCAGCCATCAAGGTTTTCTGTGTGATGGGGAGTCCTTTTGAGTGTTTCATCTGAATTTTTAAATAGTCATTTACTGATTCTGGATTTGCCCTTGAATATTTCTTCCCATACATATGCAGGTGGTGGCAGTTCTGTGTAAATACCTGTGGGTGTTTTCCTCTGGAAAGTACAGACAGTTCAGCTGCTTTTATTGCCATGACCTTGACCAGAATGCCTGCTTCTAACAAACAGTTACTAATTTTTTTTTTTTCAATTTGCCTCCATTTAAAAAAAAAAAAACATTTATTTTTTTAACTATGGACACATAGTTGGTTCTTCTTTCCGGAGCAGAATGTTTTCTGTTCCTAACCCAATCCCCTAAAGGTCTGTGCTGTGCTGATCTATTACATGTTTGTAGTCCTTAGTGCTTTTTCCGTCAGTTACATTCATAAAGGTAAAATATCATCAATTTGGAGGAAGGTTATCTGAATTTTTAATGAGATTTATCAGACATTAGAGTTCAACACCATTTACTGAAACCAATTGAAATTGGTACTATTATTTTGCTCACTAAATGAAAATTCTACCTTTGTCATTTGGAAGAAAAAACTGTTTCTAAAACCACTATATTGAATTTCTTATAACTCTTACTTCAGTTTTGAATAATGACATTTTTGATCCCATATCTCATTTGAACACCTGACCTATGTACAGACGGTGGCTGAAGGTAATTCTGGAGTGCCAAAACAAATATCAAATGTATCGCAAGAACACATATTTTTCCGGATACTACTTCTCATAGGCAGCCTTAAGTTAAAAAATATCGTTTTGGCTCAATTTTTTTCCATCTGACAATTTTTGAGATAATGAAGCTCAAAGACAATTTTTAACTAATGTTCTGCCTGTCTTTGAAAAGTTTTGAGCTTCTTCTCTATCCAGAACTAATCAATAAAAAAGAGTTCTTTTACTCTTTGTAGCTGACATAGTAATTCCTTTCACTTCCTTTGAAGAGGCAGGGTTGCAAAGAGATATTAGATGGCTTGTTTAGATCAAATATTTCCAGTGTAGCAACAGGCCATTAGCACATCTCTCTGCTTGATATTTTGAACAGCAGATTTCTTCAGCTTCTCAGATCCCTTTTGTTGCTATAGGATCCTTTCATAGAACATATTCTTCTTGTGCTCAGTAACTTGGAAAGATTTTTCTGTTTTATATGTGAAAAATCTTTCTTAAATGAGACTATCCTCAATGGGCTGGAAGATGTAATAAAATAACTGTTTTCATATTGAATTTCCATGTTTATAGGAAGACCAAGAGTTATAAATAGCTTCTCCCAAACATGTTTTGAAGGCTCACATAGAGATCCAACTGACTTTTCCCAAATGTTTTTATGTAGATATTCCTTCAGTGATACAATCTTAGGCAGAGACAGATTAAAAAAAAGTGATGGTTTTGTCAGTCCCCTCTGGAAGGTGTTTTGTTTTACCTTTTTCAAAACCATGCTGGATCTCTTTTTACTGTGTCAAATGCTGCATATTCCTGTAGCACCCCTCTGAGACAAGAGCAAAACTGGTTTTATGGCAGTGGCTCATCATGTACATAATACCATTGCAGTGGCATTCCCCCTGCATCTCTGGAAAGCTCATTGCTACAAAGGGCTGCTTTTAACAGGAGTTAATTAGGACTAGAAAATTGCTTGTTGTTTTTTATTGCCTCTAAACCCCAGGACATGCTGCACTAATCCTCTAGTGCTGTGTGGTGCCATAAGAGAGGTATTCAGCTGATGTCTCAGAAGTTTCTTATTAGCTTTGAAACTGTTCCTTATCAGATCATTTAACTCATTAACTCTTTCTACACATAAAATGTGTTGGGGACTATTTTCTTCCTTGTTCTCTCATTTAAAATGTGTGTTTAAATATAACTCCAACAAAGTAAAAAGAATTTTTTGTTCTTCTCCTATTCCACATTTTTACTTAGGACAATGAAAAACAAATGCGACTCATTTGGAGAATGCTCAGCAAGGAGTAAGGTGCTACTGCTTCATCCAAGAAACACTATAGAAAATGTTTTTTTCTAGGATAGAAACTGCTTTCAATTTTGCAAGAATTTCTGCATTTGTTTTTTGCTCAGTCTTTTGCTCAAAGCATATTAATTTTAAACTTGCATTCACATAATTTATATACTTATGAGGAGTAAAATTAAAACCACTGTTTTGTAAATCATAATGTCAGTTTTTCTATCAGTTCTGTAAACAATCTGATGCTGAAAATCTGTGATTCTGGTTGAAAGCTAGAAATCTGCATTTTGCAGTTCAGGTCTAACATCAGTAAGAACCCTGAGGTCTGGAAAAGGCCTTTGGAAAGTTGCCTAAATATGTCCAGCATGGTTTTAAACGTGCTGCAGAAACTGGGGCCTCTATTTATTTGTTGGTATATTTCTGCTCTGGTTTCCCAACCTCTTACCAAAATTCAGAAATGAGTTTTAAGCCAACAATAAGGTTGAGTAATAGTAGTTTCTCTTGTGAATGTAGAACTGATGTGAGAATATTTGAAATATTGTAGATTTTTCTTAATTTAGCAAGAATGCCTTTAAAGTCACAATTTCAAACTTTGGGGTTTTGAGTAATTTTTTGATGCATTATCACTGCAATATTAAGCGCAGGATACTGTAATCTGCTTATTAATGATGCAATTGCTAATTAGAAAAAGGTTCTCTTATTTTCACCTTCTAGCAATTAAGTATTTAATGTACACTAAGATGGCACCATTCCTAAAAACTCCTGCTTGCTCTCCTCTCCCTCCCCAATTACAAATGTGCTTTTGAAGTGCCTACTCTCTGTGATTAAGTAAAAGGACATGAAAATTAGTGAGGAAATTGCATGGTGCAGCCATTTTAGTTATGAATTTAAATGGCTGTTTAGCAAAATGGAGTAATTTATCACTTATCTAGTGCTCCCTGCAAGTCATTTATCATGAGTAGCTACTGTCATAATTTTATTCTAATCTGAGATGGTGGGAAGGGATCAGAGGTTCATGCTTCTTGTGACTGGCCACTGATTTAATGATTGTGTGTGAAACAAAGCAGGAGCTGGAAAACTTTCTCAAGTTTCTTTGCATGATAGGATACCTGACTTTGTATCAGTTAAATATCAGTTAGGTTCTGTTAAATTTTTCTCAGCAGGTAGAATTTTTCTGTGCACCTCATTTTACTGCAATGGACGCTGGTTTTATGTTGGACACCAGCAGTGCAGGCTTTGGTGCCCAGGATCACAGGTGCGGTGTGTTATTTGAGATAAACCATGTTCTGATAGTACATTCCAGGAACAGGGATTATGGCAGTCCAAAGCGCTTGGTTATAACAACTAAACGAAGTTGTACCTTGTCATGGTTTTGAGTGGAACATTTTCTGCCACAGAAAGACTTGGATTGGTTCACCAGATCCCTGAATCTGTGCAATGAATAGACATTGCTACAGCCCTGTTTTTTCTTTTTTTTTTTTTTTTTTTAAGGATAATTTGAAGCAATAATAAGGAGCCCGTGAGAAGTAATTCCTCAGTCCTTCAGAATAAATTGCTTATGGTCTTAAACAACTTCTCCAGTTTTGTTTTCATGTTAGGCTGGTCATGACTACCTCATAATGAAATTATTCCCTCACAAGGGGAAGGGACACAGAAATCGGTACTTACTGGAGAGGGAAGGGAGCAGTAAAAATAGGAAATAAACATGTAGATATTTCCCAGCTGTGGATTTGGAATCATGAATCTGATTTTTTTTTTCCTCCAAATTGCTTTTTTGGAATCTTCTGTGGAGACTAGTTTAGAGGGCAAGGAGTATAGTTTCTGGAAAGGAAAAGAAAAAGATTGTGAGAAATGAAAGAAAGCATGGAAGATTATTTCGTGAAAAAAAGTTATTTACAATAGATAGTAACAGAAAACTGCTAGTGCAGAACAACAGCAGTACTTGTAAAAATTAACTCAACCTAACTGATAAAGCAGACCCTTTGCATTCTCTCAGAATGAATTTTTTAGACTTTATCACAATTCCATAATTTTTGTTGGAATTAAGTCTTAATCTTTTTAATTAGACCGAATTATTTTGGTTCCCTCTTTGAGTGCCTGTGTTTTATTTCTAGATGCAACCTGGTCATCCTTTATTATGTGTTTGGGGAAAAAGTCAGTCAAATACAGTATAACATTTAGATAACTACTTTATAGTCTTTGTAATTTTTCATCTTCAGATCTAGTGAGTGTTTTATTACTGGATGGGTAAAGGCTGGCTTCCTAAAAGAGCAGTGTGCTGAGAAACCTGGTGCATGATGCATCCTGAGACCCTTCCAGGTTCAACAGTGCACACCTCAGGTGGAGAATATTCCTTTTGTATGGAATAGCAAGCCATTAGTCTGCTATTACTGAAAAGTTTGCACAGAAGTAGCAGTTCAGGCTGTCTGTTTTTATTGTATCAGTCATTCTTGTTAATGGTTTTGTCTACTTGCTGTTTTAGTGTAGTTTTCCAAAGTTGCACTACTTTTTCAGAAAGACTTTATAAGCTTAAGTTGATGGTGTAGCAGATAAATGTTTGAATTTGAAATTGTGAAATGGAACACTGAACAGTACATCTGGGAACATACTAGACTCTGGTTTGGCATAATTTATTTATTCAGAACACATTTAATGTTTTGAAGATTTTAGAGAAGTAACTCGGTTCTTAGAAGTAGAGTATCTGTAGTGTCAGCTTATTTTGTCTTTCACAGTAATTATTTTGGCAGACAGATAAATTGACAGCACTCTACCAGGTTTTGTTGTGTAATAAATACACAAAAGTTTATTACCTAAACCCCAACAACCCATGTGACAACATAGGTGTTGTCACATAGGCTGTTAGGGTTTAGGTGATAAACTTTTGGGTTCTTCTTATGCAAAGGAACATTGCAGCTGTGAATAAACAGATTTGATTTACTCTTGCTGCAATTTTACTTCTCTTGTCTATGGTTCCATTACTGTTACTGCCTAATGAGATCAAAGCATCTAGTCCTATCTATGTGATTTAAATCAGGCATGGGCACATGATGAAGTTGTTATTGATGCAGCCAGACCTAGTTTATGATGTAATACTGCAAGTGGGATGGGTGAATGTGCTATAAAGCTTAGCATAGTGCTTAGGCAGGACTGTAAAATCTGCCCAGGCTCATGGAAGTATTGCTTCCATGTTTTTTATCAGACTTAGAATTCAATGGACTTCCAAAGATTTGAATAATAAAACTGTTGTGGACTTCAGAGGGTCAAAGAAACAAACCCTTCCTGCAGCAACAGGTGCTTTAATAGCGTGCTTCTCTTGTTTGAATCCTTTCTGTGACACAAACAAATTGTGCCATTCTGTATTTGCACATCTCCTGTAATTCTGGACTTTCACTGCCATAATACACTAAATTTTACAGTACTCAAAATTCAGAATAAAACCATGTTAAACTCCTTTATGGTGTTCATATTATCTTGTGCTTTTCTATGCAGGTAATTACATTTTAATCATTAAATGAAGTGTGACACTTCATACTGGCTAGAATGACTGCTATGCATTTTTAATGGTTTCTCTAAGTGTCATTAAGTGATAATTTGAAAAAATAAACAAACAGCCAGCAGTTTACACAACTGGTTTTTAATGAAGCCTGCTCTTAATTTGCTTAAAGGATCAACAAAATTTGTAGTATGAAATGTAGCAACAGATTGAGTGGGCTTTTTTTAATATAAAACATTTGAATGTTTTATGGATATTTTTTAATGTCCATTCTAAATACATACATTCCTATCAAGAGTAAAATAGCACATCTTTTTTGATATTAAGTAGTGGATACAGTGTTGATTACCAATATTGTTTAGTGGCTTTCCTGTCCTGTGATGAAACATTTTGACTTATATGCCTTCTGCTCAGCTGTGGGATCTCAGCACCTCAGGATGGAGGTGCAGAGAGGCCGAGACCACCCTTGGGGGGCTCGGGAATCCTGGAATGTTGCCAGAAGTGTCTGGTGGCAGGATTTTGATCCTACACAGGAGATGAGACCTGTATGAGGACTGGGAGGATTCCACTGGGTGAATGGTGAAGGGGTAAGTTAGTTAAAGTGTAAAACACAGGGTTTAGGATTTTGGTACAGGGGGGTCTAAAGAAGTAAGATGGAGGAATTGGGGCGTGTCCTGTCCTTCTTCTTCTTCTTGGCCTCCATCTTCTGTGGTGGTGGTGGCACTTTGGGATTGGTTATTACTAGAAGTGCACAGGTTAATAAGAGTAGAAAGTATTGGGGAAAAATGATAAATATTGTACACGTAACTTCGGGTATAAAGATAAGTGACCGCCCGGGGGCTTGCAGTGTGCCCATGGCTGACTTGCTGTGCAGACCTCTGTCGGGCTGAAAGAAAATCTTTTAGATAAACAATTAATAAACACCAAGACCGAGACAAGATCAGAAGTCTCTCCTCGTCCTTTGAGGCATCGGCTCTTCAAGGCCATCCCTGGGCCTTTCCAGGCCACCAGAACAGCAACACAGAAAACTATACACTCAGCGTGCTAACAAGCCTGGTTTTCGGTGACAAAGCACTAAGAAAAATATTTGTAACCTGGTTTCCTCTTGGTATTCCTGAATCTTTGCTAACCTGTGGGTGTTTTACCTCCTGTCTTCCCATTTTGGGTCTGGGCATGGCAAGGCAGGTTTGGAGTTGCAGTGGCCAATCACTTCCTAAATATCTGTGCTAGGTTGAGAGCAAATATGCCTGAGGTTTCATCCAAGTGATCATAAGAGGGAAGCTTAATTTTTTGTGAGGAATTAATTACTCTGCAGACTGCAGAAATGTGCAGGTATTCTATTGGTATTCTCACCCCTGCTACAAATAATTATGTAATATTTGCAGTTTGGCCAAACTAGAATATTGACATAGAAGATGATTGAATTCATGCCATGGAAGCAGCATAAAAATAGCAAATAATGGGTAATTTTGGTTTGTCAGATGAGCAGAAAAGATAGTTTGGTAGAAAAAGCATCCAGTTTGTGCCTTTATCCACAGCGTTCATGTTTTTTCACCAAAATGTTTCCTCTGAAGTAAAATGCTATGCTTAGTTTTATTTTTTTTGTTGTTTTCAAGTGAAATTTGGTTTTTAAACAAGTGAGTGCTAGTTTGACATAAATCAAATAATTATGTAATTAAATGATGCAAATAAAAGTAATTTGCTCAAAATTTTAAATTTCATGATATTGAGTGTCATGGACTATATTTTGAAGCTAAAAGGAATGAGAGAGGATTCAAAAATTAACAGTGAATTCTGCAGGGGTATTGCTTGAGGAATTACTCAAGTTTAATTTGAATTAACTGCCTGCTTTTTAAAGTCCTTGTTTAGGAATAATTTATTTCAAAAGGGCCTGGCATGTACTTAAGTTCCATACATTTTCATGTCTGAATGCTCAGAAGTAGTTTGCAGTGCATAATGTGTGTACATAAATATTTTGTTTGTCGATTCATTTATGTCTTTCATTATTTTTTGTGGTAAAGTCATTAAATACCTGGGACAAAATCACAAATACCAGGTTGCTGCATCTGTTTTATCATCTTTCCATTGTAGGTATTCATGCTGCTTTAATATGCCAGTGGAGCAAGCACCCATAGCAAATAAATTTGTGCTTGAGCGTTTTATGCTTTTATTAAATATTCATTAGATGAGATGCAGGCTGCTGCTTTGAGTGCATTGAAACTCCAGAAAATGCATTGTTTGTGAATCCTTTATGCAGCATGAGGCAAAGTGTTCACTACTGAAATGTGTAAGGGTCCAGTATGTGTTGCTATACAGCTGAATCTTGCTTTGGGCTGTAAAGGGAGCATAATTGATACAGTAGTTTTGGGTTTCTTGAATTGTGTTCTAGTATGATTTAGCTAATGCCAAAAAAAAAACCCCCACAAACTCCCAGGAAAAAAAAAAAAAAAACACAAAACAACCAACCAAAAAACCCAAACAAAAACCCACCAGGAATCCTTCATCAAATCTGAGAGAAAGCCCTTCAAGTAAATAGACTAATAACTCTAATAACTTCCAGTGTTCTTATTGCAAAGCAAAGTAAAAGCAAAAGGCAATCATTGTGTGGGCCTTATCTGATGTACTTTGCAGTAGTCTCTGAACTTACTCTGTTCTCTAGGGAGAAGAATTTTGAACATCCAAGATCAAAGTTAGTGTATAGGCTCCAACAGAACACAAGTACACCCAAGGACCTCTCAAAAAACCTGTGTCCTCACACCTGTTTTTTGATATATAAATAGATATATAAATCCATATATTTATGCATCTGCTTTGGGCTTGTTGTGATGGTATCACACTTGTGTGCAGCTCTGTCCTGGAAATGTTTATTCCCAAGAAGGATGAAATTTGATATCCTTAGGTTTTCACACCTTCATTCTTATACTTCATAAAACCTACAGGTTTTCATTGGCATTTTACTAATTTATTATCAACAAAACAGAAAAAAATTGCCTTTTTATAGCTCTAACTTCATATACCTCTAAACAGATAATCTTGGCCTTTTTCATAGCTTTAAACTCCTTACACCTCTAGTATAAGGTCTGTGTATGCATTAGTGTATAAGATTTTAGGAGAAATGTAATCTCCATATATGTCATACTTTTCTGAGATTGAAAGCTCAGCTATTTGTTTCACCTTCAGGATAAACTGAGAAAAATAACCTGTATGGTACCTACTAGATAGTAAAAGTACATCCCAGAAAAAAAAAAAACAAAAACAAAAACAAAAAAACTGTTAATTTACTGATTCATTTTAACTTGCTGTCTGGCGCAGTACTATATAAACCTTTAAGGCAGATTCCTAAATGAATGCTTTGTAGCTTTAGTTGATTCAAGACCTTAGGCACAGCTACAGGAAGTATCTAGGTTACTGATTCTTTTTGAGCTGTCATAATTTTAGTGAAAGCTGGGAAGGAAAATATCTGTTTTGATTGGAATAATGCTTTGGTCTGAACACCTGAATGTTATATATTTAGGTGTGATTCATATCAGATTGCTTAAATAGCATTAATACAATTGTTGGTGCAGTTTATTTTCCAAGATTAATCATATACATGAAAATTCAGTTAGAAAATAGTTTAAAAATATGTTCACGGCAAATCTCATTTATCTTCTTCCTTCATGGATTTTAAGTGTTTTAAATGATTTATTTTTTGATACAGTGCTTGCACTAATACTGTTAAATTAGCAATGAAAATAATTCCTGCAAGCTGCCTTTAATTAAGTGCCAGTGATTTATTTGTTTGTTTCTCTCCTTTTGTTTGCCAGGAAAAGAAGAATATATTGCGACATTCAAGGGATCAGAGTACTTCTGCTATGATTTATCTCAGAACCCCATACAGAGCAGCAGTGATGAAATAACTCTGTCCTTTAAAACGCTGCAGAGGAACGGACTGATGCTTCACACAGGAAAATCGGCCGATTATGTCAATCTTGCACTGAAAAATGGAGCTGTCTCCTTGGTCATTAATTTGGGCTCAGGGGCCTTTGAAGCGCTGGTGGAACCCGTGAATGGGAAATTTAATGACAATGCCTGGCATGATGTGA